>NW_026562388.1:900000-2100000 GCF_027474105.1 Poeciliopsis prolifica
ATTTCATATATTACTCGATTATCGTCCTTCCAGAAGGTCTTCAACTCTGGACAGTCACAAAAATACAAAAGTATCCCGCAGCGACCGCACCGCACTCCCTCTAGCAAGAGAACTATGGACCACCCAGCTTCGATCTCTGCTTTGGCGCAATAAAAAAATCTGATTAGACTCTTCCAGCAGAAATCGCACCATTTAAAAGAATTTGTGGTGGACAGAGAGTTCCTCCAAATCTGCATCCTCATATATTTCTTATTCATTCGATTGAAATTAATTTTATGTAATTGACCCAAATTTTTTAATATAGTAAATACTCCATTTGTAATTGATGCCAATTAAATTAGTAACTATTTATTAACTGTTTAGATGGAACAAAATGGAAGGTCATAATCGGGGTTTGTTTGATTGTTGAGTCTATATTGTGAGAGTCCAGGATGTTCATAAGCCATGGAATACCAGGTTCAGGGTTTTTAATTACTACTAAAACATCATCCTCATTCAAGCAGATTTTGTTTTCCACATTCCCTGTTGTCGCCCCCTCCGACCCAGACTCCTCTCTAATACCCTGAGCCAATGGTTCGATAAAAAGATTAAAGAGTAGTGGGCTAAATGGGCAGCCCTGCCTACTTCTTTGTTGTAATGTTATTTGATTCGAAAGGTTTCCATTAATTTTAGTTCTTGCTTTTTGGCGAGGAATATATAGTTCTTATACATTGAATAAATCTATCACAGAACCCAAATCTCTTCATTACTTCAAACAGAAACTCCCACCCGACAGTATCATATGCCTTCTCGGCGTCTCAGCTTTTTCTTTAATTATATGATCAATAACATGAACGGCCCTTCTTATACTGTCATGCATTTGTCTATTACCAATGAAACCTGTCTGGTCCTCAGCTATCAGGGAAGACATCAGGGTGGTTAATCTCTTAGCTAATATTGCTGCATATGGTCTGTAGACTACATTTAACTCACTAATTGGTCTTTACCCTTTAGGGTCCGTTTTGTCCTTCCCCAGCTTTGTTTTGACCGATATAAACGCCTCTCGCCATGATGGCGGCAGAGCGCCCCCTCCCAGGGTGTAGTTAAAGGAATAGTGGGAGAACCGATTCCTTCATGGCCTTATGCCACTCAGGAGGGGAACCCAGGAGGGTCTTAAGATTTGATATCGCACGGTCCACTTCCTCAGTTGATATTTCTGCCATTAACTTCTTTATTTTGGTCTTTTCCTAGAGATGGGAGATTCAGGGAGTTGAGACATTTTTGAATTGTTTGATCATCCATTTCGTCCGGCTGTGTGTACAGAGCTGCATAATGCCCTTTGAATGATCTCTGAATTTCATCAAGTTTTAGCTATCTTGTTAGCTTTTGGATTTCGAACTTTATAGATTGTATTTTCCCACCTGTTGTTTCCTAAGCCTCCACAAAAGCACCTGAGCAGCTTTAGGTCCTGCCTCATAATATCTTTGCCTCAAATATTGAAGTTTTTTTTTTCAATTTCCTCACTTAAAATTTTATGAATCTCCTACTTAATAGGCCTCATTAGTTCCTGTAAGGAGGGGCTTTTGTTAATCGAATGCAGCTGCTCCAGTCTTTTTTAATTTTCCTGCAAGTCCATTAGTTTGTTTTTTTTTTTTTTGTTTGTTTGTTTTTTTGTAATCTTATTCAAATTACCACATTTTGCAATCCCACAGAATTGTAGGTTAACTGTTCCATTATCATTGAATTCTATGTAACTTTTAAGCTCCTCTGCCATTTCCGCTTTGAATGCAGTACTATTTAATAAGCTTGTGTTGAGCCTCCATAAAGTGTTTTTAGAATTTCTAATTAAATTAATTTTCATATTTAAACCAGAGTGATCAGAAATGTCTCTTTGGCCTATTATACAATCTTTCACTCTGTGAAGGTTCCTATTGAACATAAAAAAAAATAATCAATTCTAGTATATATGTTATTACCTAGTAGAGTAAAAAGTAAATTCATGGTCATGTTTATGGAAATGCCTCCATATTTCTGTGAGTCCCAATTCTTGCAGGATTTTTTTTTAATTGCCAAAAGGTAAATATATTTTCTGCAGTTTTGGCCTAATTACAGCTCTAGGTTTGTTGTTCTTTCACCAAATAAAATTTTTTGAGTCTGTGCTTCAGTCAACAATAATTTCAATAATCAATTCAACACAATGAATCCAATTTATCGTTCAAGCAATTCTTGTAATCAATCCGATAAAATGCAACCAATTTTGGTCATGAAGCTCTCCATACATGTTCCTGTTTTTGTGGATCTACATTGAAAAAAACAAAAGCTCTACAGTCCAGGTGTTACAGTTTCACTGCTTCCTGTCCTAAAGATCACAATATTTTCTCAGGATTAATATCCCTGAGTCAGGGAATGGCGACGACGAAGTGGCTATCTGGAACGGCGATCCGCCAACGACGGCCGAACTCCAGCGGTTCCGAAGGGAGTATGTGCAGCCGGTCCAACTCAGGTAGAGCCGTCGTCCAAGTACAGGTTGTTCTCATTTGGTTCAGTGTTTCTCCTGGAATGTGGAAAGTGCTAAATGCCATTTATTCAAGTGATAAAAATCAATTTGGGAAAAAAAAATGTTCACACGGATTTGAACGGCTCCCTGAATAAACTTGCTCAGTTTAGGAACGCCATTATGTTTAATTCGCGTGGCACAAAAAAAAATGTTTTCATAAAAATGTAACGTGAAGTGAAAATGTTCATTCAGCTGGACAATTTTATGACTCAGTTGTCGCAGATTAAAATCCCAAATTTTGGGTACTACATTAAGTTAATTTCTCTGTTTTTCTGTGTCGCCTCAGTTGAAGTAATGTGGACGATTTTATTCCCAGACGTTTTCTGGCTTCTCACAGGACAAAAAAGGAAACTGTCTTTGTCTGACGCTGTTCTTTAGCTTCCTTACTCTTTCAAATTAAGAACCCAGATATTCTCAGCGAGTCACAAAATTACTTTACTAATAAAGTGGAGTTTATGTGCTCAAAAGGCTTAACGGAGTTTACGTTAATCGACTTAGCGGCACTGAGACCTGAAAGCTCCTTAGTATCACAGAACGAATGAAAGGCAGCTGCTGCAAAGGATTTAATCCACAAAACAGTGAGACTATAGCAACTACAAGTGCTAAGATGTAAATATTATGCAGTAGCAGTTATCTCTGGAAAACAAGAAGATGGTAAAATCATTTTCATACTCTGCTAGTGCACAATTAAATATTAAAAACACCAATAACGCTCGTTGTTATGTAAGGTGTCCCTGTTATAAAGTAAGATAATCCAGTAAGGTGAAAATAGTTTTAGATTAGTCTTAAAGTCAAAACATTTCTTTTTTTCTTTTTTTTTCTTAGCTTAAAAAAAATAAACAGATTATTATTTTAGGGTTCTAAGAATGAGATGACTTGACATGTTTATAGAATTTGTATTCATCAAAGCGCCTGTTGGAGCAGTAAAAAGTCATTTTTAAGTTACGTTCTTAAAGGCGTGAACTCATCCTTTGCAGGAGTTTAATGTTGTGAGTGTGTGACGCTTCACAGGGTCCTCAACGTTTTCCGCCAGTGGGTCGAACATCATTTCTACGACTTTGAGAATAATCCAGACCTGAGAGTTCAGCTGGAGGAATACATCACCAAAAAACTGCAACTGCGAGGTCAGTCCACCCAGTGTCAAGAAAATAAGCCATTTCTCATTTATATGCAAACAAAAAGTTTAGGTTTTCTCCAAAAGCATGTTAGTTTCACCTGCAGTAAAAAGAAAACGATGCAAAGTGAAGAGCCTCAAACTCTTGATGCTCTCACTTTGCAGCAACATTGAGAGGTTTTGTGTGTGACAGGAATACAAGGGCCCAGTCTGTGTAACTAAACAATGGAAAAGTGATGTGATGTGAAACCAAATGGGGTTTTGAGGTGAAACTCGCTTTTGTTGGAGGATTTTACATTGCAGCTAATTGTCACGTAGTTTTTCTTCCACAGTCCAGTTTCCCCACAAGTCGAAGGTCATGGTCTCTATGACCCAATTTTTACACTAATTCCCCGAATTTTACTAAATATTTAACTTTTTTTCATGCTAAACATTAATACAGAAAATAATTAGGGCCACTAACAAATAAACAAAATTTCTTTTCTCAGAATCAGAATTGTTTAAATTGTTTATAAGACAAATCTACCAAATAAGATTTGGGGACAAGCTTTCAGTGTGAATTTGCAAATCCTATAGTGAGGAAATAGAAATAGGCACATGTGTATTTTTATGTTCCAACAACGTAATTGACAAACGTTTAAGAACATTTGGAGATTTATTTGGATTTTTACGTAGATTAACACATCATTAGATTTTTGAGAAATAATGACTCTAATCACCTTCCGTACGTTAAAGTGTTCTCTAGAATCTGTAAAGTTGTTTTTGTTTTGTTTTTTACAATAGTGTTTTGTAATAAAAGTTGTCTCTTTTTTTTTTTTTTTAAGGCAAGTCTATGAGAAAGTGGGTGGAGTCCATAAATAAGGTGATCAGGCGGAAGCTTCAAATCCAGTCGAACGGCGTCAGTCACAACATCACCTTCGAGAGCTCGCCTCCTCCCTTCGAGTGGCACATCTGCAAAGCCGGGCAGATTGAGAACTTTGAACTCATGACCCTTCACCCCATAGAGATTGCCCGCCAGCTCACTCTGATCGAGTCTGAGCTCTACAGGTAAATAACGACACAAACAGAGACACAGGAGTTTGAGAGGAGGCTCTGTGTAGTAACGAGAACGCTTGACGCTCAGAGCCGTCCGGCCGTCGGAACTGGTGGGCAGCGTCTGGACCAAAGAAGACAAAGAGAAGAACTCTCCAAACTTGCTCCGCATGATCCGCCACACCACCAACCTCACGCTGTGGTTTGAGAAGTGAGCCCAGTTTTTTTTTTTCTTTCCTTTTCATTCCCACGTCATTCGTTTGTCATCTTGAATGAATCTTTGCGTTGCAGGTGTATTGTAGAGATGATGAACCACGAGGAAAGGGTCGCCGTGTTGTCTCGGGTCATCGAGATCCTGCAGGTTTTCCAGGAGCTCAACAACTTCAACGGCGTGCTGGAGGTGGTCAGCGCCATCAACTCTGTCCCGGTCTACAGGTTGGAGCACACCTTCGAGGTGAGTCGCATCGATCAGATTTCTGCCGCGTCGGGTTGTTACCATGCAGTTAATTCATCACAAGGTACATTGAAATGAGCTGGATGATTTCCACTTGGCTGTGCGTTTGTGTTTGTTTCTGGTTGCATTTTATTTTGGACATTTTTATAAATGTCTCCCACTTCTAGTTTTCTTTACAAAAAATAAAGTTTGGGTCAGGGTGAACTTGCATTATCATGCCTTTATCAATATGTTACTGGAAAATGGTGAAGACAATTAACAACATCGCCGACTATCGCGATGCTTACTGGGACGATTCATCGCCAAGTAGTTTCTATACTTCTCTCCAGAGGTCCGATTCTTTTTCTGCTTAGCAACCCAGACCAGGAACATTTAGATTAGATCAACATTTAGCTTCATCAACTTCATAGAATCAAACATGGAGAACCAACATTTAGTTTTATGCCTACTTTTTTTTTCTCTCTTTTTGCTCTTTCTTTTGGCTTTTCGTTTTGTTTGTTTCCTTCTAATTCATGTAAATCACTCTGAATTGCCTTGTTGCTGAAAATGTGCTAAATAAATAAAATTAATTGACCTGTAAGTGGTGGTTTTAGCTTTAAAAGCGAATCTGATTTTGATCAGAGAAAACATTTAGAATGCTTAGCTTAGTCTTCACCTTCCTTAGACCTAATATGTTGCATTACTGTCACATATGTCAAAGTATTTGGGGAGATTTTATGATCAAGTTGCAGAACATATGAGAGGTGGAAGGAAATCAAACATTAAGTCTTGCGTTAGATTCTCTGTTCAATATGAATTTCAACTTTGACTGGACCGTTCAAACTCTAAATATGCCTTGATCTGAATCGCTTCGTTAAAAGTTTCTCACCTGAATGATTTTGGAAATTTCACCGATACAAGTCGCGTTTTGCTTTTTTCTGTTTTCTTGGTCACGTCTCCTCTAGAAAACATTCGCATAAAACCGAGCAATTTAAAGAAAAAAGTAAAAAAAAAAAAAAACGTTTGTGACTTTTTAAGTTAATATGACTTGTAATTCCCCACCTGATTCCTGTGTTTTTGTACTTTGCAGGCAATTCCAGAAAGGAAAAAGAAAATATTGGAAGAAGCGATGGAACTGAGCCAGGATCATTTTAAGAAATACTTGGCTAAACTGAAGTCAATAAACCCACCCTGTGTGCCTTTCTTTGGTAAGTCCTGCACAGAGTAACTACCCTCTCATTGCCTAATTTATTCTATATTATTTTTACCTTTTTTTTTCTTGATATTTAGAAATGTTATAAGTTTGCCCTTTTTACTCTCTGCTGACCAACCTGTCTTCTTCCCCAGGCATCTATTTAACCAACATCCTGAAGACGGAGGAAGGCAACCCCGACATCCTGAAACGTCACGGCAAAGACCTGATCAACTTCAGCAAGCGACGAAAAGTGGCCGAAATAACAGGAGAGATCCAGCAGTACCAGAACCAGCCCTACTGCCTGAAGGTGGAGCAAGACATCAGGGTGAGGACTCCCGTTGTCTTCGAATGTGTTTTTGTCTTTGTATTTGTCGTATCTGAACGTCTGAATCTGTGCGTCCTGTGTTGCGCAGAAATACTTTGAGAACCTGAATCCGATGGAGAACATGAGTGAGAAGGAGTTTTCAGACTACCTGTTCAAAAAGTCTCTGGAAATTGAGCCCCGGAACACCAAGCAGCCTGCGCGATTTGTAAGTGGTCCTGTTGTGAAAATGCGAAGCTTCTCGCTCTAAAACGTCTCACATGGATGATTTATGTCGCCTGATTCAGAACCTCTGGTCACATTGGTGGCGTGTAACTCAATGCTTATTCTAATGTTTTCTGTGAAACTGGGATTTAGTTTCACAAGAGAAGAGCACTAATTAAAATTCTGGCTTTTTTTATTTTAAAATAAAACCCCCATCAAATCTTAAAGTAACACTTTCTCTATCAGGGGCAAGTTGACTGAGTCAGTTCAAGAAATGTTTGCTGCTAAGGGATTTATGTTTACGGTTCTGTAAGCTGAGCATTTGGGTCAACAGGAAACTGCTCCTAATGGGTGGGTTTTGAAATCCACCTTTCAATAAAACAATGTTAAAGGAGAATTAAGTTTAAAAAAAAAAACAGTTCTCACCTGTATCTGAGTTTAAAAAATGACATGTTGAAAATTATTTATATTGTTCTCAATAATTAGTTTTAAAAAAATCTTATAACATTGTTTTAGGTGGGAAGGCCTCCTGGACATCACCCTAATGTTTAGCTCCTTGCTTGGATTTTTTTTTTGTCTGATTCAAGTGTCAGGACTTTGACTAGGCCGGTGCAAAATGTTTTTATTACATCCAGTCAGAGGAAACAAGTTGGTAACATTAAAATATGAATTATCTGCCACGAATAATTATTTTAGATTTAACTGTGTGTCTGATTTTAGACGATTCAATTTCAAAATTACTTTATTGATCCCAAAGGGAAATTAAATGTTGTTGTAACTCATTAATGGAGATTCTTCAAAGTTATCGAAGATGGGAAAACAAAGCCGAGACCATTTAGAAATGCCTCTGGTTTTTTTCCACGCAGATGTAAATTACACATTTATTTGCTACCTGGAGCGCACTTGGCTTGCTAAAGCTTCACAAGTTTGGTCAAGCGTGTAAAAATAACTTTAATTTGTTCACTCAGTGCAAATAGGAGTAAAACTGCCCATGTAAAACAAACAATAAAGAAACTGAGACAATAGGTAGACTGTTTTTGTTTAAACACGTAAATCAAACTGGTACAAAAATCTTGTTCCAAATGGTTCAGGAAGTTTCATCAGGAATTTTCAATATGTAACATAAATGATAAAGCATAGAATTAGACTGAATAGATCTGCTGTCAGCGCTACAGATATGAATATCAGGTTGGGGCGTTTCTGCTCTTATCCATGCTGAATCACACTGTTCACACTTTCTGAACTGGAATTATAAATGATTTAAAATCTGCTGCCAGAGTGTTTTAGAAAAAAGCGTTTATGATTTTCTGTCTCCAGCCCAGGAAGACCACGTACTCCCTGAAGTCCCCCGGGCTCCGGCCCGTGCGAACGTCTACCTCCGGCACCCTGAAGGGCCACCCGGTGGCCCTGGAGCGGGACCTGCAGCATAAGATCACCTTTCGCAGCATCGCCGAGAACGACCAGGACCCCCCGTCTTCCGCCTCGGTGCCCACCTCTCCGAACACGCCCACCCCGCCGCCGTCGGCCTCCTCTGATCTCGGCCCGGTCTTCGACCACGACCTCAACAGCTCCTACGGCAGTGAGTTTCATTTCTAAAAAGAAATGTGTGTGTGTGTGTGTATGAGGAAAGCAATCTGTTGTATCACTTAAAGTATTTGTAAGACAAACACAGTGGCGGTGAACACTTCCTTCACGTCTGTTTCTAACCCAGCCTCTTTGTGTTTGAATTTTTCAGGCTCTATGTTCCCCTGTCCTCTGAACCCTTCAAGTGAGTGATCGGTTTTTGATTCCCATAGTTTTCCTGCTTTTTCTGTTTCGTTTCTTTGTCTAACTGCTGTCCGTGTTGCTGTTTGCAGAGTTACAGTCTGTCTCCTGTGGCAGCCTCCACCAGCTTGGAGAGGATCCGAAACCGCCTCCTTTACCTCCGCGAAGGAAAGACACCGTGTCTGAAGCGAAAGTAAGAGATGCAGACGAGATGAAAACATAAAGTGCATGAGAGGAGGCGGCAAAACGGGAAGCTTTATTACACAGTTGAAATTTACAAAATTCTACTGGATTAAAAACGAGAGAACCTGTTTTCCATCTTTGAATAAAAAAAAAAATGTTGATCAGTTCGGACAGATTTACATTCGACATATCAGAGAAATATGACGGATCAGGAGGTTATTTATTAAAACAAAGTACATAACTTCTTATATCAGATTTAATATTTCTTTAGGTTTTGTATATTTTTCACATAAACAATAAATTAAATTATCCGGCACATAAATATTATGTGACCGATCAAGACAAAGAAATCCTGAGAGGAAATGATCGAGGCTTTTAAAGGTTTCAGCAAATAAACAACCTTAAACCGACATGTTTTTTAGTAAACTGCCTCCACTAAAACACGAGAAAGGCAAAGCAAACTTGTGCATCAACAGTGACCTTTGCCCACTTCAAAATAAAAGCGTGGATCTAATTGTTACTTGAATAATTCCTAACAGTCGACAACCAAAACATTTCGAGCTTCTTTCAGCTGAAAGTGTTTACAGCCAAGTAAATCAGCTCTTTAGACCTTATCCAGAAAAATGTATTTAGGGGAAGGTAAGCGTGCCAAACATGGTCAAAGTTAGCAATAGCCCTAAAGCACTAAACTAAAAATTAACTGCACTGTTAACAGGTTAGTGGAAGTGTGACCACTACTGGTCTTCATGATGCCGTTTAATTGCTGATTTTGTGTTTATGAATCTATTTATTAGCTTTTCTAACGAGCGTCGACGCCATTCAGCTGATCAACAATAACCAAATACATCTTTAGAAAATAGTATCTTCTGTTCAGTATTCATTGTCCAATCAGTGTGTACATAATCACGATACTTTGACCCTTTTGAATTCTGCACCTAAACAAAATTGCTACTATAACTAATGAAATCTAAACAGTGTTTAACTAACAATAAGTATTAAAAAATAGCAAACACACTCATAAAACTAACAAAAAACACTTAATTGTTATTCAATCTTATTTATTTTGAATAAACTAATAAAGACGAACAAAAAGTCACAACAAAATAAAACTAAGCAATTTTTTTTTTTAAAACTCAAAGCTGTTAAAACCCTGATGTGGAAAATAGAAGCACCTGATTTTATTTTGGGGCATCATGAAAGGGGCGATAAATATAATTAAATGACACGTGTGTGTGTGTGTGTGTGTCAGCAGAGCTCCATGTGCGACAGCCCCCCCGCCATCCCTCCGCGGCTCCCCCCTCTGCCGAGGAACCAGCACCGGTCTCCGCACTACAACGGCCCCCACTATGACGGACCCCTGCCCAGCCCGCCGCCTCCGCCGCCCCGGGACCCGCTGCCCGACACGCCCCCGCCGGTGCCCCTGCGGCCTCCGGAGATATTCATCAACTACCCGCAGCCGTCGCCCGGCCCGGGCGTGGCCCGCTACAACTGGGACCTGAACAGCTCGCCCAGCTCGCCCAACACGCCGCCCAGCACGCCGTCGCCGCGCATCCCCCGGCGGGGCTTCCCTCTCAGCGCCAGCCAGAACAGCCTCTACCCGCTCCCCACCGCCGCCCCGCCCGTGCCCCCGCGCCACAACCCCGTCCCGCAGCTCCCCAAGCTCCCGCCAAAGACATATAAGCGGGAAGCCCTGCAGCCGCCGCTGCAGAGCCTCCCATTGGTGGAGAACACTGACGGCAGCCAGTGAGTGAGGCTCCGCCCCCGTAAGCCACCAAAAGAACTCAAAGAGCCTCTGATCTGAAAAGAGCAGGAGCTGCTCCGCAACAATCCCGCCACACCTGCCTCGTCCGCTCAGGGGATCAGTAGCTCCGCCTCCTCCGCAAACCCTCTGTGCCAACGACGAAACACACACCGCCGTGCCAGCTAGCAAACAACCCAGCAGCGTCTGCGAGGCGCAGGGACGGCCAGCTGTTTACCCCCAAGGCTCCTCAGACTCCATAGCCTCAACCGCGCTTCTTTCTCCGTTTCTTTTTGGGCATTGACGTCAGTCCGCATTCCCCCTGCAGCTCAGAGCTCCACAACCTCAGAGATCGTCCGAAGCCCTTCCTGTTGGGGAGGCGAGCGGCTGATCTGCTTCGCTTTTGTCTTTTTTGTTTTGTTTTGTTTTGTTTCTTTCCTACTAACTGAAGACAGTTGCCAAAGTCTTACTTTATGCAGGGGGAAAAAGGGATTTCCTTTTTGTTTTTGAAGCGATTCTAAACACTAAACGAAACACTACAAAGTGCTGAATCCCCCCTCCCCCCGCAGCCCCCCTCACTTTGTATCTCAAGCTGTACACTGTGACTGTAAAGTAGCAAACTGTCTGTTTTGTTTTGTTTATTTTGAGGTTGTTTGCCTAAAATCCTCTCCGCAGCCGCAAGAAAAAGTTGCCTTTTTTTTTTCTTAAAAAACAAAAAAAAACAAAAAAGAAAAGTCCAACAGCAGTGACCTCTGACCCCAGTCCTATTGGCCCAGACGGACACACCAGCTGAGCCAAGAACACTCCGTTTGCACAAAGCGTTGGGCAAAGTCAGCAGGTTTAGGTTGGACGGACCTCACTCTACGACACCGACGTCTTAACCGACCCCAGCCGCCTCCTCCACCCAGACGTCGCGCCGCTGTCCGACACTGTGCTCCTCAACTCCAGCTTCTTGATTTGTGTTGAAACTTTTTGCACTGGAAGCATTTCTCCCACCAAAGCTTTCGGAAGAGGGCGGCTCAGCCTCTCACCCTCCTCCTCTCCGTTTCTCTCTCCCCCCCAGCAAGTGCTCCCGATGCCTGAAACCCACGAAGAAGAAGAAAAAAAAAGGAACTTTTTAACCCAACTTCTTCCTCTTTTTTTTTATTTTTATTTTTTTTGTATTTTTCTTTATTTGGCCTGAAACATTTGGTTTCGATTCGGACAGACTGAAACGATCCACGCCTCGCGCTCGGATGTGCCTTTTTAGTTCGTTTTCTACTTTACAGGAATAAAGCAGACGGTGTCTAAAACGCTTAAAAATGGAGAAGAAAAAAAGAAAAAAAAAGTTGCCTATGTAATGTTTAGAACAAAAGCTATACACTATATAAAAAAAAAAGAAGTTGTACGTTTGTTCATGCTGTGTGTATATATAACATGTATACACTGAGTCATTTGTATAAAGTGAAAATCCTTTCCCTCCGCCCTCCTCCCTCCGTCTCAACGTACCATCATCCACCCTTATTTCAGCCTTTTTCTTAAGAATCCAACGCTGCTACAGTGGGCTAAAAATGAAATGTAAAAAATACAAAAAAACAACAAGTCACTGCTGCTAATTTGCAGACAATCTTCAGTTCAGCCACTGCGATTATTTCCCAGGAAAAGCCATTAATTTCCCCCCTGACCTCCTCTGGTGCTTTAAAGCAGTGGAAAGGATCCAGTTTAATACGCCAAGCACTTACATGGACGACGCGTGCTTCACTTTGTACATCCTACTAATTGCCTTCTTATCTCCCTTTCAAAGACTTTTTAATGCTTACCCTCATCAGACAGAGGTTGGAGTAGTATTAAAGTTGCAATGGAATATATTCAAGTCACATGTTTTGGTGCGTAGTAAAGAATTGGGGGGTGGGTTTTTTTCTGTGTGTGTTTTGTTCTTTTTGTTTTTTTTTTTTTGTTTAGGATTTTTTTTTTGGGAGTAACACACTTTGTGCACTTTAGGCTGTACTGTTTAAGAGCCAGTTGTCACAGGAATGTTTGTAAATGCAGTGACCCTGGGCAACACGGATCAGGCCAGGAAAGACACAAGTCTACCACCTCAGTTTGTTTCTTTTCTCTATTTTTCCTGACATGTTCCATCTCACCCGAACGCTCGCTCGCTTTTATATATATATATTAAAAATATATATATATATGTATAAATAAATTTTGCTCATTCACTGAGTTCAGGTAAAAGGAGGAGGAGGATGATGGGAGTTTTTCAAACTAGTCTTGCAACGCGGTGTTTGGGAGGATTTTCATTCTGGTTTCATGTGAGAACACTTTTGTCGTTTTTTTTTTTTTGTCTCTGTTTTCCCCGTCTCAGTCTCCCGTGTCAGTATTGATGGGCTTGATCTTACCAAGGTTTCTTTTGTTGTCGTCGTTTCAAACCGTCCCTCTCACCTCCACCCACCCCCATCCTCAAAATAACTATTGAGTTCTGTTGATGGCACTGTAACAGCTTGATCCAGCAATCAGTTTGTTTGATGGTATGTGGCCTTTTAACTGCTTTGTATTAATGATCTTGATGAGATTAATAAATCACCCAGTCTTATTTTGTACTGAACCACTTATTTCTCATTTGTTTCTTTGTGCAAGCCGGAGCTATGAGACATTTTGTCAGGTTTTCTTGTTTCCTATTGTAGTCCAGAGAAATGGAGAGGAAAGACTCGTCATCAAGTCTTGGCAGATTTCCTTCCAGATCTTCTTTGTATTTATTTTCCCCGTCACTGCTGGAAAAAAAAAAAGATTCCGTAACCTTATTTGAAGGTGTGCATAAGACTGACACAGGTCAGTAAATTCATTAAATGACACTTTTAATGACTATGTTAAAATTGTCAACTTGGCATTAATAATGTGATTTATTCGCTGGATGGCATTTCATGACAACAGTTGTAAACGTTCACAAGGACTCCTTCATGTTCATATCAGCTGTTATGTTTATGTCAGTGTTATGCACACACCTTCAAATAAGGCTACCAAACAAATCTCCACATGATGCAACCAGCAGGGAGATCACACGTTCAGTTCTGTCTTGTTATATACAGAACTGATATGTCTATATATATGAACACATGGCAAACTGAACTTCCTGTGACTTCCTGTTTAATAAGCTTCCAGCTTTTAAGGAACATCCTGGAATGGGGAAAAGCTTTTTTCTTCCAGCTCTTCCTTAAAGGTTGAGTTCACCGTTCCGCTGCAGCTCCTCCAAAGTAGCTGGTTATCGTTTCTCCTTTTTAGCTTGTCTGATTGGGCAGTTCGCTAGAAAAATGCATTCAAAATAAGGGGCTTAATTTATAGTTATTAGATGGTAATAAAATACTAATAAGTGACTTTATTTTATTCCAACTTGAGCAGTCCCAGCTTTAAAGCAAATATTTGACTTCAGAAAATCCCTTCAAGCTCAATTTGGGAAGCTTTGTGACCCGGGGATCCATTCAACCAGAGGCAGACCAGCACACCAAACATCGCAAATGGATTTATTCAAATAAAGAGGGTGTAGATGTTTTGCTTTTCAATTTTTGTTTTTCTTGTTAAAAAGTCAAACTGTGCTGCAGGGTCCCTCGCTGTCCTCACTGTCCCACAGTCCCCCCCCGTCCACAGCTCGCTGCTGAGCAAGCGCCGGCCTGAGGACAAAAAGACACAAAGCACCGGTCAGGTTGGTTTACCTTCAGTCTCGTCATCGTAAATTTGACGCGTTTCTCTTCCTGGCCGGAACGATGACGATGATGCAACAAACGACACAACATAAAACCAAATGATCGTTGTGACCTCATCCACACATACAAGGTGTGAAGTGTTTAAAAATATGGTCAGATCCAGGAAACCAACCGAGAATAATATAATTTTTTCTTTTTTCTTTGATAAAAACTGACCATTTTAACTGGACAAATAGAAAAACTATCCATCCAGAATGACACCAATTTATTTTAACATAGATATATTGGCATAAATTATTTATATATCTTGCTTGTTGGAGAGATTTGACATGAAAACATGCGCACACGCCTTTGCATTATGAAATAAAAGTTCAGTCAGTCATTTTATTTTACTTTTGATCTATAAGATCGAAGGCCACGATGAAGACGGCGGCTCATCTTCCATGTGAAGCCAATGCATCGTTTACTGCTGAGGTTACCTCAGGATTTCCCTGCTGGGAGCGAAAGCTTGGAAGTTGTTCCTCGCTGGACCTGGAGCTGGAAGTGGAACAAACCCAGCAGGTCTGTTGTCTCTCTCCGGAGCGGAATCGGCCTGATCCAGACGGTCGTTCACATTTAAAGGAACAGGAAGAGCATCATTATGTCAATATGCTTTGATCCGATCTAGAACATAAGAATAAGAGTTAATTTGAATTTATTTGATTTTTCATTGTTTTAGAAACGCGTAGATTCTTGAAAACTAATCTGATTTTGTTTGCTGTTATATCTTTTGGCCACACGGGGGAGCCAAACTCAATATAATCTCCATTTCTTCTTGCATTGTTGGGGTTTGGGTTTAGAGGTGTGTACCGTGCACACACACACACACACACACACACACACACACTCACACGTTTGTCATTCTGTTTTCACAAGTATTGTATTGACTTCTGTTCATTTATCATTTATTTGGATCCTTGCGCTAAAAACCTCAACTCAATTCAAACCTTAAACTTAACTAACCCAAAAACAGCATTTTAACAGCAGTCGTTCCTCACACCTGGTAATAGTTAGGAAAATGATCATTACACGGTATCAAAAACAAGGCCACACATTACACACATACACACACACCCACACCCACACACACACACATACACCTCAGTCCAATTTAGAAAGACCAAATAAGCTAACATGCATGTTTTCCCCATCCCAGGATGTTCCTTAAAGTATTCCCAGTCCTCGGGACTCACTGTCCCAATCAGCTTGGCAAAAAGTTCAGCACAGGTCCTTTTAGAGAAAATTCAATTTCATTACAAGTGAAGAAGCAGGGAAACATCTAACATGTGCGGGATCCTAAGGATTAAGATTGAGTTGCAAAGTTTTGGCTTCCTTTTATTCTCAGCTTTGGGAATTTTTATATACCTAGAATTTTCAGAATTTTGTCACGTTATAGCATTAAGCATTGTTGTTATTTCTTGAGATTTTATGTGTCAGACACACATAACGGAGCCAAAAGTGGGATGATTTTGATCACAGCACACTCGTATCTTAGAATGACCGAGTCCAGAACTTGATTGAGGATCAGCGACAAGATATGAAAATGAAAACATTCTAGAGCTAAAAGTCCTTTAGCCATGCAGAAGTTGGATCCAAGCAAACAAAATGTTGAAGTACCTGCTTGGATGGATCGTCCCAGATGGGCCTGAAGGCACTTTTCAGATGTGGAGGAGGCGACCCTGTCCTCAGGCTGACCAACCTCTTCCCAAAGGAGCTGATGAGGCAAGGCGTCGGCCCGTCCACATACGGTCCTGCGGGGCTCCTGATAGGAGGGTGAGGGGTAAATCTGGGAACCTGCCACCTCACGCACACAGTTCTGCCTCTGGTTTCCCCCGCCGGCGCCGGCTGCTCCTGCCGGCTGAACGAGGGCTTCAGCAGCACGGGCACCTGGCTGTCCTCCTCGTCGTCGTCGTCCTCCCCGCTGTTGGTGTCCATCGCCTCCCTCCGCAGGGTGCCGTCCGGGCTGCAGGAGGTGACGGAGGAGTAGTCGAAGGCGGAGGTGTCGTCCGTCTCGCTGTGTGCGTGCGTCGTCTCCGGGTCGTTGGTGGACTTCACCGTGGGCTGGCTGAAGGTGCCCTGACCCGAGTCGCTGTTTTCTCCCCATCCTGCGACGTCCGGAGGGAGCAGAGAGCAGCACGCGTGACCGCAGTGGCAGACTGGCTGCCTCAGGGCGGCCCGGTCTCTCAGGAAGCCCTTCCTCCTCACCGGGCTGCAGGACCAGCACTCCAGGCGCATGGACTGACCGCCATCCACCCCGTTGGTGAGGGGAGCAGCCGGCTGGACTTCTCTGAGACGAAAAGGACTTTCAGCAGGGAAATTTGAATCGTCAAGATCTCTAAGCTACTGCAACAACACCGAGGTCGACGTACCTCTGGGCAGCAGAGCTGGACTCCGCTCTTATCTGCTGGCTCCTCGTGCAGCGGCCTCCAGAGGACGTGGCGTCACAGGGGGCGCTGTTGGTGTCAGGAGATGAACCTCTCAGCGTCAAATTATGACTAACATTTAAAGATTTGAGTTCAAAAGTCAAATCTGATCAATGAAACACATGACTGTTGCATACTAAATGTGAGAAACACAATAAAAATGGGTGGCAGACGCTGTAAAAAATTTAAATCTGGTGCTAAAGTTGAAACTTTCTCTAATTCACAAAGGGTCAAACTTACAGAATGAACAACATTTGATTAAACATGCAGAATTCATCCAGGCAAAATTGGTAGAATGAACTGATTCGTGATTCAAACTGTTACAAACGATAAGCGGTCAAAGCCACTGGAGAAGTTTGATTTGTCATCTCCAAATCCAGTTTTTAAGTGCATTTGGACTCAATGTCCAGTTGCAGCTCCCTGTTTCAACCATTTGACCCAACCGAACATGAACGGGAATCGGTCAAGAGGCTCAAGATCAATCCTGGAATCACCAAAGCGCCAGGCAGTAACGGACTGGAAGAGTTTCTGTCCACAGTGGAGACAGCTCAACATCACCCACTGAGCTACTTGGTCTCAGGTGGAAGTTAAATCTTGGAGGACTCAAAACAACTCCACACTAAATTCAGGCTCGAGCAGCAAGTTCTGTTGTACGGCGCATCATCACCATCATTCCACCATGAAAAAAAAAATGGCCCAAAAACATCAGTAAAAGCCCCAAATAAAGACCATCTAAACTTTTCAACATTGGATCTCTTCTGTCCTGCAAATCACTCTGCGGCTGCACTTCCTCACCTTTGCCCGGCTTCCTCGTCTTCCTCCCATCGAACATCCTCCTCCAAGATCACGTGACAGCGGGACAGAACGCTCCTCAGCGCGCTCTCAGACCCCAGCAGCAGGCTGCAGTCGGGATGCTCCTTACCGGTCCACTGCAGCAGGCTCTTGGACAGGAAGTTAAGTCAGTTGTGAAATAGTTGAACATTTCATGCGTCGTTGCACGTACACGAGCCTGTGAAAATCCTCCCCACGTTCATACTGCAGCCGCAAACTCACGTATTCTGAATTCTGGGATCGGCTTTGGTTTTGTTTCTTTTATAAAACCCAGTGAAATTCGTGAATAGAATCTGTCGAGTGCCGACGATACAGGGAGCCAAATTTAAGACTTTTTAAGACCTTTTTTTAATGTCAGCCAGAAGGACATTTAAGACGAAATAAACCTGCAAATATAAGGGATGACTAAGAAATTATGCTGGCTCTTGTTGGCTGGGAACAGAAGTGAGGCAGTGGCAAAAACAAGTATTGTCCAAATGAGCGATGATACTTTTACCTATGAGATGCAAAAAAGCCTACAGACAAACAGCTAGCAGCCAGTCGCCGCCGCCTCAAGACACTGAAGATGCCTCAAATCAGCGCCATGATGAACAAAACTACATAAGAGATTAAATAGTATAGCCACAGCAAACTTTAAGACTTGTGCTTAGCATATATAAGGCTAGCTTACATTTTTTACAATGAATTTGGGATTTTTAAGGCCTTAACACTTAGACACAGCACTTTAAGACTTTTTAAGACTCTCTAAGGATGCACAAACATCCTGTGCTAGTCTTGCCACTGAGAAACGCACTTTTTAAAGAAAGTCAGATGAAGTGACTTTACAGACGACACAGCAGACGGCTCTCCTCATATCAGACCAGAACTGGACCTTCGTAGCCTGTTTTCTAAACACTAGCTAAGTTAAAACGGCACATCGATCCCCCCAAAAAATTTAAAACACGGTGGTGGCGGCGTCATGGTGTGGGGGATGCTTTTCTTTCAGCACTTCCACAAAGTATTGACTCATGGGGGCTGAAGAGAATAGCATGCCACAATTTGCACTGTAATATTTTCATAGAAAAGCAGAGCGCCTTCAGTCAGAGGCTTCTTTCTTCCAAATTCGTTGTGATACAGACCGCTACAGGAGCACAATGTTGTGTTGACCCACCGCATAAAACACATCCGGGTCCCTCACCTGAATGTGGCTCAGGTAGCTGTGAATCCGAGCAACGGGAGCCAACAGCAGAGAGAGCAGCTTCACTTCGTCTCTCTCGGTCTGGCCGCTCTGTGGGAACGACCGGAAAGCTGTTGCCATTGGCGACCACCGTCCACCGGCGTGACGTCAGCACGTTGTCGCGCGTTCACCCACCTGCGTTTGGAGGCTTTTCCCTCGCCGACTCAGCCGGTTGAACTCGAGCGAGAGGAACGACGCCAAGGTCGTCGTGTATCCGAGATACATGTCTGAAAAAGCTGTCTGGACAACCAGAGGGAGAGTCAGCGGCCCGACCGGAGCGAAATGACCGGAAGTGACCGAGAGAGAGAGAGAGAGAGGGCGAAGCTCACGTCGTTGTGGCCGATGAGCTGCACCAGGATGTCGCCGACCAGAGACTTCCAGTGCTCGGCGGACAGTCTCTGCTGCAGGGTGTCCCTGAAGAGCACGTGCCGCTGCAGGAGCCGCTCCACGAACCTCGCGTGCGTCTGCCTGGGGGACAGACGCACGAGAGGAAAACCTCTCTTGACTCCTCGCGCTCTCAGTGACGCAGAAGCGGCGTTAACGCGGTTCTAACACTCACTGCGGCTCTCCGGGCGTCAGGTGAGCTGGCGGCGCTTTGTACCTGTCGCTGAGCTGGTTCAGGGTCGACACGTACTCCCACTCGGAGTGCAGGAGCTGCATGGCCACCTGGTGTCGAGCATCTGCACAACAACACAGAAAGTCGGAGCAGCGGCCAGGAGCGGCTGCCGTAAAGCCGCTTGGCCAGCAGAGGGCGCTCAAGAACGACTTGGTTTCTCTCACGTGAACCACAACTTGGGAATGAAAATGTGTAGTTGACCTTTTATGGGTCTCAATTTGAAGGATTAAGAAAAATAATAATAATAACTCAGGATTAAAAAAGCAAAAACAACTAACAAAGAAAAACCTTTGTAGTGTAATTTACAGTAATTGTATGTTGAAAACAAGATAAATAAAAATATCTATTTAAAAAAAAAATCTTCTTTTTTAAGGAGTTTGGTAAGGTGGGGCCCAAATAAAATCCTGCTCAGGGCTGAATCTAGAATGTATACCCAGCTCTGGTCAAAAACTGTTTAGAAAGCTTTTGAATCCAAGAGCAAATTGCTTCAATGGACCGGAACGTTTCAGAACCTCAGGCCTGACCTGTTCCTTCGCTCAGCCCGGCCTTCAGGCCCTGCAGGAAGCAGTGAAGGAGCAGTTTCCCTCTGGACAGGCCGGCCCGCGGAGGAGCACAACACTCGCAAACACCCTGGTCACCGGCTGGCTCTGCCGGATCGCTGGGGAGCGACAGGAGACAGATGGAGAGAAATTTCTCAGCTGGTCTGACGTATTTTTCAGTGATTAAAAATAGCACACGTTTTGCTGCCTGCTGCATTTATCCAATCTGAAAACATTTAAAAATTGAAAATCCTCCTCTGTGGTCTGATGAGACGGCACACGACACAAATCAAGAATAAGTAAAGAAATAATAAAGAAAATAAACTCAACACTAAATAGCAATTAGTAGTGATAGTCCCAAGGACACACATTGCGTATGTGTGTATTCATATTACACTTATAATAATGTAATACACAATATAATGCATAATAAATAACAGATATATGAATATATATCACAATAATCAATAAATCAATTGATAAATTAACACACACTCAGTCATTTCCCTTGGCATAATTTATCATTTTTCTCTTTCTGCCAAAAACTAGATGACAAAAGTCTTTTTGGAGGATCATTTTGTTTACAGAATAATTCATTTTATTTGTTGTTTCTGTTGTTTTCTTCATTTATGTCAGAGATTTAAAATGTCTTCCGGTTCCTGAGCTAAATGTTCATTACAATTTAAAGTTCAATGATGTTTGAGAATGTGTTTTTGCATTATTATTATTATTATGCCGTTATCATTATGTTACTTAAAAATTGTCTCACGACAACAATATTTACTGCGATAACTTCTGGAGCAATTTATCGCCCAGCAAAATTTGACAGACCTCTGTGTAACATAAGGGACTCAAAATGCCTGTTTGGATTTCCGTCCTTCCAAGCCAGACTAAACATTTCTGGTTTCTTATCTGTTGTACCTTTCTCTTGGTTTGGATGTGAGGCTCTTTCCGTCCGGCTCAGGCCCGGCCCTGTTGGAGTACAGCTGCACAATTTGACTCCTCAGCACTCCAAGTTCCTCCTGTGGGATGGAAATTTTTTTTTTTTAAAATGGCCCAGTCACAGTCGAACGTTGACCCCTGTCGCCGTACGCTGGACGGACGGACGTCCGGCCTCACCCTCAGCGACTCGACCAGCGCCTCCAAGCGGAAAGCTTTTTTCTGACAGCTCCTCCTGTTCTCCTCCATCTCCTCCCTCAGGTGCGAGTCTCCATGCTGGATCTGGCCGAGTTCCAGCAGGGCGCTGGTGAAGCCCGTCTTCAGTTCTGTCACCATGCACTGCAACTGCAGAGGCGCACAGTGAACGATGGCAAGGAGTCACAGTGGCTTGATCTTTTCTGAAACGGCTTCCTGTCACAACCATGAACTTTGTTTTGCAGGATTTTAACCCTTTTCATGCATGAATTATGATCCTATCCTACTTTTTTTTTTAAGGCATAAAAAAGTGTTAGAAAAAAAATGTGTAAAACCTTTTTTGATTATTTTATTTGTTTTAGGGAAAACAGCAGAAGTAGGGACGGAGTCGGTTGGCATGCTTTGTGTCTGTCGGCCATATTGGATTTGACAAAAGTAATTTCTTGCATTTGCAGCTGGTGGCCGGTCATCTGCAAATGACAGTGTATGTTATGATGCATTAGTGTCTACTTCAGTGGTCTGTGTGCATTTCTAACATAAAAATCCACAGGAAAAATCCACAAGAAAATGGCTTTTAGATGAAAGGGCATGATGGTTGGTTGCAGTAGTGACCACCACATGACCTTTCTTTTTCATTTTTTTTTCATTTTTTAATAATGTGACAAAATGACAACTTTTTTAGACAACTGCCTTCTTTAAGAAAATTTTGTCATCTTTTTTAATAACCAGTGTTTTGTTTTCATATCGAGGGTTTAAAATCAAGATAAACAAACATAAAATGCATGAATATATATCTAAAAAAATATATAATTCCAACCTAATGACAAGGAAAAACAGCCCTAAAACTCTTCAGGAAGAGCAAACAAACAGACAGAACCACAATAAAATTAAAGTGCATCGATGTTTGAAGGGTCTAGTCAAAGTTCAAACTGAATCTGACTATGAAACCGCCCAGTGTGACTAAGAATTACAGCCTAGATGTGTGAACTGACATTCAAAATGTCTTATTTTTAGAGAAAAACACTGAAAGACACATTTCATTTCCTTCCCCTCAACAATTCTAAACCAATCATTTCCCTATTCAATAAAATACGTTGAATTTTGTGGCGTTCTCTTATAAAACGAAGCTGCAGCCCAACGATCTAGCACACTGGAGAGGCTTCATCTGCTGCCACCATGGAAGGATTCAGCGTCTCTTTAACGCAGCGAGCTCAGCTGATGACGGGAAATTTACCTTTGAGATTTCAGAGACGAGCTCTGCCTCTTGAGGCTTCATGACCTTTGCAGAGAGAGACACAAACACGCCTGTTTGCAAGCTGTGCAGCCCGTCTGACGGCTTCAGGGATGAAAGCCTGTCTACACACAGTTTCTACTTCAAAAATGGTGAATTTTTTATTTTTATTTTTTTTGTCTTTTTTTTTTTTTTTTTTTTGCTCCTCGTGTTCTTGTGTTTGTGTTACCTGTTCAGATGTTGCTCCTGCCAGCAGACCCTCTGCTAAGGAAGCGGCGAGCGAGCCAACAGAGCCGAGCCCCGCGGGGGGGCAGAGGGGGGGAGCTGCTCCAGGAGCCAAGATCCCTGCTTATAAATCTGCAAACAGACGGGCGGGCAAAACCCGGAGAGACCCGTCAAATTGAATTCGATCACAGAAAAAGCCAAACGACGTTTGTGGTTGAAACGGCCGTCAGGGCAGAACCCGGCAGAAAGCAGGCGACGTTTCAGTTGATCCTATATGTTAGTAATCATGTATCACGGGCTGTAACGTCACCCTGAACTTTGAAAAAATCCTTGTTGCGACTTAAACGACACGTAACCGTCCAGGCATCCTTGACTAAACCTTCAAATAAAAATAACTTGCGTTGCAGAAAGAGTTGGAAAACACTCGCCTGGCTTGTCGGCGTTCTTCCGCTTTTCCATCCAGTTAGAAATAAAAAATGTGCGTTCAGCCCCGGAGTCCTTAGCCGTCTCGTTTCCGCCCGCTTCCTGCGGCTGCTCTGTGTCGTGTGCTGCTCTCGGTGCCGCAGGTCTCCCTCCTGACAGGAGGCAGAGCTTGTAGCTGCATCAGAGCAAGGATGCAAAGCACACTGCAAATCAGAGGGGTGGAAGTGTCTGTTGTCGTCTGTGACATTCATAATGAGAAATTATTCTATAAGGATCTCCTAGATCAGAGGTCTGCAACCTTTACAACCTGCAGAGCCACTTTTACTGCAAATGAAACTGTTTTGAATTGATATAGGAGATACTGGGAATTTGAATGGTTTTAAAGAACCACCATTTTATTTAGGATTTGAAATCAAGGTGAAGATAAAATTTTGCAAAAAGGGGATGCATCTTTCTTTTTTTTTTCCTTCGGTGGGATGGAAAATACTGAAATTCAAGAAAGCATATGGATTCCGACTTAATGATGAGAAAATCTGTGTTGAAGATATATTAAATAAAAGTATATATAATTCACACACACAAAAAAAACTCTTAATAACTGAGAATATTTTAGACTAATTTCGGTCATTTTCTGGGAACAACTTGAAACAAAATCTTCGACTTTGTAAATTCTCTCTTTTTTTTCTTTTTCTTTTTAACTTCTCTTTTTCTACCCACAGCAGCCCGATACAATACATCATCGTAAAAATCAGATCTCAAAACAAGACATCACTGGCTCTTTCAGTGTCTGTCGTGGGAAATTCAGTGCAAATATCGCTGCGAACCTAAAAAGGTACATTTATTATGAAATATAAAATAAAAAGTATTCGCCGTCTTTTTTTTTTATTATCATTGTTTTTTAGCCAAAGTTATAAAGAGTCATATAATAGAGGGTCCAAAGAGCCACTTGTGGCTCCGGGACCGCGGGTTGTAGACCCCAGATGGATCTTTATTTCTGTTCTTACTTTACAATTACAAACTTAAATGCCTTTTGGGAGGAGTTTACATGTAGGAAAACACAAAGTAGAGGATACTTGTGATGTGGAAGTAAAAGGATTGAGGGTTATTATTGAAATTAGGTCTGGACTTTGACTGGGCCACTCCATAAAACGAATTTAATTTGATCTAAAATCGCTCCATTGCGTCTCTGGTCGTGTTGTTTTTGGGGGGCAGGGGAGGCACCCTGCTAGAAGCTGAGCCTGTTGCAGTTTCAATGCTTTCTTCCAAAATTCAATGATATTCTCATCAACGGGTTTCCCTGTCCCTGCTGAAGAAAGGGATCCCTCAGTATTCTGCTGCCACCACCATGTTTCAAGGTCAGAGTGGTGTGTTTGGGATGATGTGCAGCCTTAGTTTGCTTTCTGATTAACAAACCTCTGAGACTTCACAAAAAAAAAAGAAAGAAAAATCTATATTTATATTAAGATTATTATTTTACATATATATATGACTTTTTGAGATCGAAAAGAGTGGGGGTTTTTTTAAGTCAAAATATTCACAACAATTCATAGTGACAATCATAGTGCGCATTGTAGAGGATGTTCCTCTTTAGTTGTTTACATTTTTACTGGACGATATTTTACCGTTCACCGGCGTCCTGCATGTTTCACTTCTCTCCCCGGTGGCAGCGGCGACCTTTTCCGCAGGTCAATGTTCTTCTCAGGCCTCTTAACGAGCCATTATTGGGTCCAGGTGCGTCAAACCAGGGAGGGAACTAAACCCCGCAGGACGCGGGCCCCTGCGGAGAGGCAGCCTTCGAGATTTCGTCGCCTTCACTCCGCCCCTCGCTTGGGTGAGCTAGGACTATAAATCGAACGCCCACTCCTCGGTCCTGCCGCGCGGCGGTGGGCGGAGTTACGAGTCGGCTCCCGGATCTGATTGGACGACGGCTTTGTGGCGTTTTAAAATCGCAGCGCTTTGAACTGGCTGTCTAAACAGCGGGCGACGAAGAGAGCGACGAAGGTGGAGAGTAAACACATTTAATCTCTGTTTACAGACTTTTAGCTCTTGAAACCTGTAGAACTGCTTGCTGCCTGGATAGTTAGTTTAGAGACTTTTTAAAATGACGCAGCTGACGTTTCACCAGAACTTTAAAACCTCGTTAACACGTCGGCATGAAGTGGCTCTGACTCTGTGCGGTGTTGTTGTCTCTCATTGCCCGGTCTTCTCTCTCAGGCATCTGAAGACATGAGGAGGATCGTGTTCGACTCTTCCTCTGATGAAGATGAGGGAGGAGCGCAGCAGACGCCCCTCCATATCAGCTGGTACGTGGCGGCCATCCAGCCCCCTGAAGCACTTCAATGGGCTCATTTCAGTGACTTTTGCCTTTGACACAAAGCGGAAGTAGAAAGTGCCCTGTGTGTTTCTTAAACATTCTCCTGTTGTATTTGTGACTGGCTTTCAGGTTGCCTCTGTCCATGGTTGAGTGCTCACAGTACCTTGGAATATGTTCGCTGCCAGGTAAAGTCTTGTTCATCTGCAGGTCTGTTTTAGGACATTTGTTTTGTTCTGATGCGTTTCTTCTTTTTCCAGGTTGCAGGTACAGAGAGGTTCGCAGGTCACTGCAGAGAGACGTCGGTAAGGCCGTGAATTACTCGGATCAGACGTTAAAGCTGCAGTACGTCACTTTCTGTGAAAATATGTTTTTTTGTTGTTGTTTTTTAACATTTGAACTATTACCATGTATATGAGACAGATCTGTGAAAAGACCCGTCTCTTTCCTGTGGTCTGAAGACACAAACGCGCTGCTCCAAAGACACCCAATCAGAGCCAAGAGGAAGGTCTTACCGCTGTCAATCACCTTTGTGAAAATGTTACTGAACAACTCACAATGGCAGTTGTTTTTTTATTTTATTTTTTTTCCCCTGCAAATCTCATACTTTGCTGTCAGCACATGATGGTTTCAACAATTGCGTAAAAAAAAACATATTTTTATAAAAGTTGCATACTGCATTCGGTAGTGCGTTTTATGCTGTTTTATTGACGGGCATTTTAATCTTTGAACTCCGTCGTGGAAAATGACAAATTTGTCTGAAAAGAACTCTCATTCCTTCCTGCGACCAGATGAGCTGAAGAACCAGGGGGTGCAGAATGTGTTCGTCTTCCTCTCTAGAGGGGAACTGAGCAAGTACAGGGTCCCGTCCCTCCTGGAGGTCTACAATGAACACGGCTTCACGGTGCACCACACACCGCTCCCCGACGGAGACGTTCCCGAGCTGGAGCAGTGCTGCCAGATCCTGGACCAGCTGCAGGTCTGCCTCGAGAAGAACAGGAAGACAGTGGTCCAGTGAGTCAAGTGAACACACACACACACGCGGGTCACATCAGGGATGTATTTGAAATGATCTCCAAATGCTGAAGTTTGTTCTCTTGCCTCTCTGAGGCTCGATGAAACTTTGACTAAATTAAATGAACGAAAAAATTCTAGGCAGCAGCAGTTGAATTTATATAGCTCCTCTCGCAAAAAAAACACAAAGCCAGGAGCATAAAATTTTAATATTAAATGAAAACAAAGTGAGAGAAAAAAAAAATTCAATAAAATTGAAGCAAATTTAGAATATTTAAAAAAGGATCTTAAGCTTCATTTGCTTGTGAGTTTTAGTCAAGTATTTTTATTTAAAAACATGCCATTCCTGGTCAGTCGATTTGCAGTTCTTGGAACAACCATCAGATTTTGGTTTGAGGACCTGGAGGATTGAACAGTTCAGAGATTTCAGAAGGAGTCTGATTATGAAGGAACCTGAATGTTGGAGTCAAGGTTTTAAAATTTCATTCAGCTGAACTCAGAAGTAAATATTGAAAAGACAGGAAGGACGTCAGTTCTTCTCTCTGTTCCATTTAAGTGTTTTGTTTTGTGCTGATGCATCATAATATTCTAAATCAGAGGAAATGAAAGCTTTTTTTTTTTTTCTTTAAGACCGACCTTTATTGTTTATCTTCTGCAAGTAAAGATCCTGTCTTCTGGTCACAACAAAGCCTTCTGAACTGACTTTGCCTTCTCCTTTCCTCCTGCAGCTGCTACGAAGGCCTGGGCCGATCTGCTTTAAGTGAGGACAGTCTGCTTTTCATTCGACGTTCTCGTCTGGCCTTTCTCTTAACTCGCAGCGTTTGTTTCCCCTCTCAGTCGCCGCCTGCCTGCTGCTCCATCTCTCGCCGACGATGACGGCCGACAAAGCCATCGAGATCCTCAAAGAGCACAGGGGAGGAGGAGCGATTCAAACGGTGAAGGTGAGGTCAGATGGAAGGATTTTGTTTTTCTTGATGAATAAGGAATTCAGAACTCTTCAATTTTTTTTTTCTTTTTGCAGCAATACAATTTCCTTCACGAGTTTAAGGAGAAGTATGCCGCCTACAGAGAGAGCAGAGAGGCTCCCGCAGAAAGATCAGTGTCTCGGTGATTATGGAGATGGTCTCTAAGCGTTTGCATTGATTTCTATTTGCTGGTGATTAACTCGCCAAGAGCTGCACTTTGAATATTGTATCACTTCCTTTGAGCTTTTAAATAAGCCAAAGGACTTGGTAACAGAGCACGATTTGGCTTAAAATCTTAAATAAAAGCCTGTGTTGAAGCATTAAAAAAAAAGTGAGATGTGTACATTTTCTGTACCAAAATCATTTTAAAAACATCCACTGCACAAGAAAAATAAAATAAAAAAATAAACTATGCAGAAAATTTCAGTGTTTTGGTTTTATTTTGAATAAGTTTTCTAAATGTGACATTCGATATAATCCATAAAACTGAGTGAAGATGGCGTTCTGGTAAATTGACTGGTGCAAAATGAAAGATTGCTCTGACCACTGGAAGCTTCAGCTAAATGACTTTTATTGAACTAAAGAAGTTTTGACAGAGATGCAGGAGTGCTTGATGTCACAGGAAATCATATAAAAATCCAGTAAACAATAAATAGACCGGAGATGCTGACAACATGAACTATTTGTGTTCAAATCAACCAGAAACGGATCAAAAGGTACGATTCGACAGTATGGCACGTCAGCAGGTTGCTACTGAAGCTCTAAAACGTGGAACACGTCGCTGTCGAGTCGGCCTCTCGCTTAACTCAGAGATACAAGAGAAAATTTACAGAAAGTAAACACATGATCACCTAAATATTGGACAGGTGGGTAGATTTTAAATATTGAAACAATTCATTGGAAAAACAACCTGATAAGACCGTGTGTGCATCGTGTTTCACTACAAGATAACTCATCTTTTATTCCTTCAGTCCATGTTTAGTCTGAACAGATTGAACCGTCTGCAGCTAAGATCTTTGATAATTAACTACCTGGTCATAGTACATCAGCTGTAAGACAAAAAAAACCCCTAAAGCAGATCAACACACGGTTTAGATTCACACACACAAACCTCAAATCATAATCTGTAAACACTTGAAAGCAGGGAGCAAAGATGGAAAACAATTTTTATTTAAATCAAGCACTAGAAAAAAAAATGGAGCAAAACGATTAACTTGTCCATTGAAATTTGTCCATATTTTCAGAATTTTTTTTACGTTGTAGTGCTTTGACAGAAACGCTGCGACCAAGAGTCTTTAGAGGTTGGAAGTTTCCAGAATGACTCGCTGCACTGTACGTGTGTGTGTGTGTTTGTCGGGGGGGCTCATCCACTTGAAATGACGGCTCGTGTTGCTCATCAGTGGTCTCCAGCAGGTCCAGTGTTCCAGCACTTGGATCGTAGTGTCTGGTCATCTACTGTACGGCCCGGTCCGTTTCCCTCCACCGTCTTTAGGAGCTCACCAGAACATAGATCATTCTGGAAGAGACAGATTAGGATTACGATCGGGTTCACTCAGTCGGCTAATCTTACCGACCGCAGCCAGTGAGGTTATGTAACACCTTCAACATTTGTGGCTGACAAAATGAAAAAAACGACTCAGAGTGTTGTCACAATTTATATATGCTGAAAATTTGCAGTTTGACATAAACAAATTGAGGAAAATACACCATGTTCCAAATTATTGTGCAAGTGATATTTTCTTAAATGGTCAAGGCAAATGATGGTCTGTATATTTCTCAAAGTCTAACTATTACAGTATAAATTTTACTAAACAAAGCTCCCCATGAGAACAGTATTTTTTTTTTCAAAAATAAACTCAAAATGCTCTGTTCCAAATTCTTATGCACAGCAGATTTTCTCAACATTTTATGGATTATAAAGAACTGCAAACGGTCATTCTTTGAATGTGGAGCATCAAGTGGACACATGTACTAAAATCAAAAGCTATTCCAATCAAAAACATCTTAACAGACCGAGTCACATGTTAACATAGAACCCGACCAGCTCCCTCTCTCCCCATGATTTGGGCCCAACGCATGACTCCACCGCCTCCTTGCTGACGTGTTGGGACATGGTTGGCCATCCACCACCAATCCACTGCTGCATCCATCTGGACCATCCAGGGTTGCACAGCAGTCATCAGTGGACAAGTCTATTTGAAAATGAATCTTCATGTACGGCTGGGCCCACTGCGAGCATTTCTGCTTGTGAGCTCTGGTTAGGAGCCCAATAGTCGGTTCATGCACCGCAGGCCTCTGGAGGATCCCACCTTCAGGTCCAGAGGCTCCAGCAGCTTCAAATGACTGTTTGCTGCTTTGTAAGGGCATTTTAACAGCTGCTCTCTTAATCCCATAAATTTATCTAACAGAAACCTTCCTCATTATGCCTTTATCTGTACAAATCTCTTCACAGTACGATAACGCTTCAGTTTTCGTTAAATACTTAATGTTTTCATATCTTGTCATACGGCACTATGACAACATCTGATGATGTTCGTCAGCAGAGATTTTTTCTCTTTCCCATATTGCTTGAAACTCATGGCCTGCTTAATAATGTGGAACATCCTTCTGAAGTAGATTTCCTTTAATTGAGTTCACCAGACAAACTAATCAACCAGCTCTCTGAAATTAATTAATTCAAAGAGCTCTGACACACAATGCCACCTATTTATTTAATAGCATAACAAAAAATTAAATCCAATTTGCATAATAATTTGGAACACTGTGTATACATTTCTTTACTGCTGTACTGGAAGTGTTTCTGGCGCAGTCGTCAACCTTCTCACGTTTTTGACAACACAAATCTAAAACTTTAGTTAAATAAAGAAAATAAGCCTCTTTGGCATTCAATTAAATTGTATCTAATAGGTCAGGGGTAGCAACCTTTATCGCTTAAAGAGCCATTTTGCTCTCAGGAAATGACAATAACACTAATTTAAAGATGCAAATGTCACATGACTGAAAAAAATAAATTTTAGACAAATATGTCCTTTTGGAAATGTCTTGCAATCTTTATAGAATAAGCATTTTATGTCTATTTTTTGGTTTTAAAAAAGATTTTGAAAAAAAGGGAGGGGCAAGGAAAACGGGTCTTAAAACATATTGATGGGAATTTTAGTGTCTGTCATTCTTTGTCAAAATTCAGGAGAATTTTTAAAAACCTTAAAATTGTTATTTTTGTATTTAAAAACATTAAGTGGCTCCTTTTCAGCCAAAGTTATTCAGAGCCAGTTGTGATTTCAGTGTGTTCAACCAATGCAGAGAGCTGATTTACTGTTGAATGAAGTGAAAGACAAAACGTTCACTGATTCTGTGCATCCAGCTTGAGCTTTTTTTGCAAAGAACCTTCAATGTCTCGATGTGTGAAACCAAGAGATTTTATCACATAAGACTCCAATGAAATACACAGGAGTTTGTTGTGACAAAATGGGAGAAGCTTTAAAAAGTGTGAATGCCTTCAAGGTACTGCATGATTTTCAAAGTGAGTAGAAAAAGCTGTGTACCCATAGAGATAGTAGAAGAATGAGAGGAGGTAGAAAGCCAGTTTGCACCAGCCTTCTTTTTGACAATAGGCCAGGATGTCGGCATTCATGATGGTAGTCGGGTCATAGAGTCCTGGACAACTCATCACCGGTCTGCTCGTATACCTGCGGCACAGCAAAAGTATTCATAAATCTGTTCATCACAAACAAAGCAGAGGATTCCTGTTTTGTTTCAGCTGGTTGCTCGGTTTCCCACCTCCAGACGTGATAAGCCAGCAGCGGTAAGTTGAGGAAGAGGGTGAGCCACTCGGCCGCACACAGAAACATCACGCAGAAGAAGAAATGGATGAGATACTCTGGCAGCACCAGCTGAAACAGAGCAGAGGAGAGGAGACGTCAAAGCACAGGTACAGCCGTTTTCCTCAAAGCGAGACGTTTAGGAAGCCAAGACAGTCAGAGGACGACATGGGAGGGAGGACGCTGCAGCTCCCTGAAGAAAACCAGTCGTCTTTACACAGCAAAGACTGAGGTGTTCTCACTCAGACGTCTGAACCAAAACAAACAAAAAAAAAGAAAAAAAAAAGGGTGACATTCAAAAAAACAAGTGAAAGACAAATACTGAGCTTCTGTGTAATGTGTTAAATTGTGTGGTTACAATGCATGTAGCCGAGGTGACAGCATACCTCGGCATCGGACGCCATTTTTAACCAAATAACAGGGTGAAAAATCAAGATCTACCACTTGCAAATTTGATAACTGGATTTTTAAAAACAAAATCCGATTTTCAGTATTTAGATTAAAAACCACAAAGAAGTTCCTCCCTGACTTCCAGCTTAGGGGTGGGTATTTATTGTATCATTTATCGTGATAAATTTCTTGTAATAGGATTTTTTATTTATTGTTGTCACAGTGAATTCAAATTAGTGATGTTTAAAACCCCCAAAACTGTCTGAATTGTAGTTTTTACCGTTTTCACCAACATTTATACAAAAAGAGCATCAATAAATTTGAAAATATGATTTCATTCAGCTGCTATGAGCGGTTTATTGATACGGATCACATTTTATGTGAGGAAGAGGGTGAGCCACTCGGCCGCACACTGAAACATCACGCAGAATAAATGTGTGTGTATATATATATATATATGAGGATAAATAGTTATAATTTTTTACAACATTACTACAAAATATTGTGATAAAACTTTAAGTCTCATTTTGCCAGTTTTTGCCCGCTTCAGCAAAAACACGAGCTGCTTTTCAGAGTTTAGAGATCAATTTTTGCAAGTGGACCAAAGAGATTTATTTCCCATCCTGGTTCAGCAACCTGCAGCATCACCATGTGCATCTAAACTAAACAACGACGCTTCCTCAGGACAATGTTGGTGCATCTGAACACCGACGCGTCTGCAGTGACGACAAATCTGCACATCGTCCCCCTTTGCGACAGCACATTGTTTGAGAACCATGCTGTGAGCGTGAGCGGCGTTGATGCAGCCAGCGTGCGTGAGGTCGGGTTGAGCGTTGGGTTCAGGGGGGCAGATGGAAGCACCACATGGAAGCCATGCATTTGGGGGTTGGGGCATAAAAAAAAAAAATACAGCAGGTGGACCCAAACCAACGGCCCACAGAAGGACAGGTGTGGGGCGTGGGGAATGTGCAGGATCTGCACTGCGCTGCCAAATACGACACAACTGAACAGACTGAGGGGGGCAATGATAACCCCAAACGGGTTCAAACTGGGCTCAAAGCCTGCATACCAGACTATGTAGAACGCCATGGGTTACAGGTATGTGGAGCCTGACTTTTTTTCCCCTCTACACTAACTCATCCTCCTGTGGAGAATTTCTAGCCAATCAGAGGTTTTAAATAGTGCTGAGCTGGAGAGAGGTGGGTGGGAATCTGCCGCCATCTGTTCAGAACCACAGGTGATGTAGCTTAGAGCCAACTCTGATATCACTTACAGCAGCTTACATCGGACAAACAGTGGCACAAACTGCAGCCTCTAATTCATGAGGAAAATAATACCTTTTTTGTGTGCATATTTCAGTGAAGAATGTGGTTGAGCTGCAATTTGAAAGATCATCCAACCAACTGATTTAAGTCTTTGTCCAACACATGGAGAGTTTTCTGAACTATCTGTCAAACCATAGGCAAACAAAGGGTTGATTGTAATAGAAATCATGCATGCTTTAAGCATTTGCCAGTCTTTTCAGTTAAAAGCTAACGCTTCATCAATAAGCCATACCCAACGAGACGCGTCAGGAGATCCTTACAACAATCTGCTGGACGGAAGCCGAGTCCAGTCAAAGTATTCATCGCCCTTTTACTCCGTCACATTTTGTCCCAGTACAGCAACAAAACAAACCAATACAATTTAGAGGTAGCATCAATGTTGTTGTTTTTTGTTTTTAGAAAAGATATGGGAAGTGTGAAAGTAGAGATGGGTGTTTATTGCATTGTTTATTGTTAATTGTTTATCGCAATACATTTCTTGTATTCTGACTTATTGATAATAAATCACAGTTAATTATGCTAAAAACTGGAAAAACTGTCCATATTGTTGGGATTGTTATCATTTTCTCCACTGCTTGTCCAGTGAAAGTATCAATAAATATCACATTTGAAAATGTGATTAAATGCAGTTATGTTGTTTTGTCTAGTGATGCAAATGACCCTTCTTTATGTGACTGCTGTTGTAAAGAAGTGAATATTTTCCAAGAGCAGTGTTTGTGGGGCTGTAATTGCTGTGCCATGCAGTCAAACAGAGCGTGGCAGCAGCAATTATAAGAAAATAGTTCTTCAAAGTGTTGACTCTGGTTGACTATCTGCATGTCACACTTTTTTATGTACAAAAAAACCCCCAACAAACTTGCAAACTTTACAGTTTCATTTCACAATTAAACTCGATGCCGAGGTTGTAACAGGACAAAATGTAAAAACATTCAAGGGCGTGAATACATTTGGAATAAGTACAATATCCAAGGAAGAGCTGGCAATGAAAAATCTGCGAGAGTAGAGCAGAGATATCCGACCCAGAAATAAAACTGTATTACTTAAGAACACTACAGTAAACTTAAAAAAAAAAAAGAAAAAGGGGAAAACGTGATGTTTTCATCTAAACCAAAACGCAACTCAAGTTAGTTAACTGAAAAGACCTTAGCAAACACTTCTCCGTGCAAAATGACAAGACTTCGGACTAAGTTGAACTCAGCGGGCATTTTAAAGACTGGTACAAACCTTTATTGCAATTTTGACTCTCTTAATCTTTTTGACCTTTTCAATTGTCTTTTAGGCATTAAAAAAAGAAAAGAGGGGGCAAAAGAAGCAGATTGGAAATAAACAAAATGACAACGCATTAGTTTCACAGCCGACAAGGTCACTCAATTAAAATAACTAAAGAAAAAACACGAAGATTATTTAGCATAACAGTGCAGAAAAATGATAGAAAAAAAAGAGATATGTAGGTACAGTTGTAACAGAGAGCATCTGCATGCAGTTGTTTAGACAGCAAATGGTAGGACAGACACACTTACCGGATTCAAAGTGTTGCATTGATCTATAGGATTCTTGTAGTCAGTCTTCAGCTCATCGAATGCGATTATCTGGAAATAATGAAGAAATATGTCACATTAATGCTGGCATGATTATATTTATGATATTCCAGCTGAATGAACAATCCACCAAATTTACACACACAAGAAGAAACTGTGCAAAATCATTTAAAATGAACTGATTTGTTATTGCAGTAACATAACATTTAATCTCAGCACATTATTTTCTTCATTTTAAGAAGTTTTAGTATTAAATAAACTGCTGCCACAACACAATCCCCTTGAAATCATTTGTTAGTCATGACAGCTGTGTTTGCCTGCTAATGCTAAATGTGACAGGGCAGAAATTAATTTCCTTTAACTACCCTCCCATACCTAAATACTATTGGAGAGAGGATGGGTCAAAGATCACTGTATGCCTCACAGCTTGTAGCAACAAGTTGGTATAACACACTTATTTGTGTGTTTTTTCTATAATACATTACCAATTCTTGTTGGATGACATTTATTGCAAATTAGTAACCACCATCGTATAAAATTTACAACAGTGTCTGAGAAATCCCAAAGCTAACAATAGCAAAAAAAAAAAGAAGAAAGTTAATAAAAGTATGACTTAAGTTTTTTCAACATTTGACAGTCACTCTCTTCCACCCTCTTTACACCAAGTGGCGAGAAAATGGTCACAATACAGCAGAAGAGCCATAAAGCATTTAGATTTTCTGGACTAAATATGTCAAAGTCCTGCAAAATGCTCACAAGCCTGCTAGCTGTCATGAGCCTGCTAGCTATTATGAGCCTGCTAGCTGTTATGAACCTGCTAGCTGTTACAAACCTGCTAGCTGTTACAAACCTGCTAGCTGTTATGAGCCTGCTTGCTGTTAGCACAATGTAGCCTGCTAGCTGTTAGCACAGAAGCTCTGTGTGTTTTGAGGACGTCTAATACGAACATTACCTCCGGAAACACCTTAATTCAAAATTATGTGTAAAACCAGCTATTAGGGCGAGCTTTCCGCCCGAACCGACACCAGGCGTGTAACATTCATTCATTCATTCATTCAGTAGTAGACAGGTTTCTGAAGTAAGCGTGCGTCAGTTTAGTTAGCGCTAACGTTCTGTCTCGAGACCTCCCCAGCGTCTTGGAGGAGCTGACTCTGACCGGAAACCGCCTCTTCTGCGTGCCCACTAGGAAGGCCTTGTTTTCAACCCTGCGTTTGGGTTCCTCGCTACTTCTTCTACACCTGGACAGTCAGGAAAGCAGTCGGTGTAAATGTGTACTTACATGCCAAATAGCAAAAAAGATAAGCGCCGCCGTGAGCAGCAGAGCGAGCATGTAACAAAAGGCCGCGAATGTGAACGCCATTTTTCTACGGTTCTTCTGGTCGGTTCCTCCTGGCTCCGTCAGCGGATGACCAGGATTCCTCCTCTTCTTCTTCTTCTATGGCTGTTGGCAAACAACTAATAGGTGCATTACCGCCACCTTCCAGATTGGAGTATGGATCAGGCGTTTAACTATTATTATCGCCCCATAATATCCAATTAAATTTAATTCCTAATTAAATCTCTTTCTTGTGCATATTTAATACATTTTAAAAAAATATGATGTACTTTCTAATTTTCCACAATAATTACAACAACCTGCGTTGTTTATTAATTATCTTAAGAGTACTATTTAATCCTGTCTGTCCAAATCTTATCCTATAATATATGATTATTATAATTTTTTTTATTTTACAACATTTTCTAAATTCCTCAATTTTGGGGGGATACTATAATAAAACCTAGCATTGTCTCCTCTCTCCCACTGTCTTGCCATTTCTTCTCGATATATATTTTTATAATATTCTTCATCTCATTTTTAGTCATTCTAATATTTAAATCGACAATATTCTTCCTTTGCAGCACTCTCAGCAAAACTATCAGCCAACTCATTTCCTACCACACACCAATGTGGGTTTTAACCTCAGTGCAAAGCAAGATGCGGAGGGTAAACTTGACCAATTCTTGTTAGCCACTGTGCTAGCTAGCCGAGCTGCAATCTCTCACGTGATACTCTCTGGGATTCACCTTACTGACGTCAGCTGCCTGGGGCCTACGCAACATAGCAGTGACGTGGCTAGATGAGTAAACCGTCTATAACGTCACAGGATCTCTGTTGTTACTTTCATTCAACTTCCTTAACCAAGAGAGAACCAGTTCTATATTTAAGAACATTTTTGAGGAGAAATTAAGTCAGTAAACGTCTGACAGACACAATGAGTTTGTTATCCAGAGGCATAAAGTACATTGCAGCTGGTCTGGGACTAAATAATTGCAATCAACCCAAACCGAATCTCACCTATGAGATACGGACCATCAGGGATAACTGGACTCTGCAGAAAACTGGAATACTTGCTAAGATACTTGACATCAACTACAGATTCGGGCTGTTAAAGAAGGTCAGAAAATTTTGCACGGGAGATAGATTGTCTGGCACTGAACTTTGCAGAGTACTGCGTTTGCCAAGTGAATCGAGGATATCTTTCACACAAACTCAGGACAGCGAAGACCAGCTCGGCAATTTACGTTCTTACTCACTGCCAAAGATAAAGAAGGATAGACTCAGCCGCCCATAGGCATTCTGTCTGGAGTCAGGAGGGTATGACAGTAAAAGAACAGATCGCCGTGTAACAAATGATGCTGTAGGCAATTTCCCCCTCCGATGAAGGAAACCAACAACAAACTACAGCTGAGAGTTACAACAGACACATAGAGAGCATTTACAACAGCAGCAAATATAGAGCTGTTTTTCCAACCTTTTCGACCAGGATATTGTCAGTGCATATCAAGCACATCCATAAAATGCTCTTGTTGGAATAATTGTATGTAAGTTATCCCATGTATTGTTTTTCTTACTATGTATGTTGGAATGCTGTAAAACTGTTACTGTGAAGATTGACTACTTATTCTGTTTGATGTCTGGAACGAGATTATCACATACAAGATAATTGTGTTGCATAGAAGGAGAGGCAATCACAATATACATTATCAAAGTACTGTCTTTGCATCTCCTGAGGTTACAGTTTGTTTGTTGTTTTCTGGGGTCATAAAGTTCAGTTCCTGAGACTTTGGGTTGTATGCAAACGACCCATTCTTCCTATCAGACTGGATGTTGCTCTGGCCATCCGAGGTGACAGAATCATCGCTTCAAAGATAAAAGAAACACAAATCGTTCCCAGGGGCATTGTATTTGTATTTGTATCTAACACTTAGTTGGGAATTGAGAACTGGCACTGTAGCTGTGTGATGAATTGTTTACCCAACGCCTTTTAGAGCTACAGTGTCCTTGTGTAACCAGGGTGACCTAAGGAAATAAAAGGCGTTGAGAGCCAAGACGTACTCAGAGTGTGTTGGAGATTGTAACTGATGTACGTCTCTGGGGCACTCTCCTCGCGAGTAAAACTTAACTGATGTTAAGTTTTACATCACTTAACTGATGTTAAGTGATGTGTTCTGTCTTTCTTTCCAGGTAGTGTTTTACTAATGTTAGGGGTTTAAACCTGACATTAAATTGGTCCTTCGAGCCGGATTCCCGAAACCCTAAGGATTCAAGCGGGTGAGCGAGATCCAGGAAAAGCCTGTGGCCACAGCACTAAGACCCTTTCCAGGACTGGTCCTTTCTCACAGGCTGGGATCCGAGGGGTTGGCGGACATCCAGGGGAAGACTGACACATATCAGTGAGTAGGAATTTATTTTAAAAAGAAGTGGTGAATGATTGATATTGCAATAAAATAGAGAATAAGAAGTGAAGAAATAAATAAAATAGAGAATAAGAAGTGAAGAAATAAAACCCTGACAATTCTAGACACTATCAGGTAACTTAAAACAAGCAGTTAAATTCCGTGAGGACGGCGGAGTCCTTTACTCATAGAAGTAATTAAAGTCCGTGGGATGACGAAGTCCCCTGCTTGAAGAAAAAAGAGTGAAGAAATAAAAGAGTGAAGAAAGAAAAGAGTGAAGAAATAAAAGAGTGATAAAAAAAAGAAGAAAAAAAACTAAATCATAAAAAAACTAGAAAATAATGCTTTGTAAACCTTACCTAGCTGGAGGTTTTGTAAAGCCCTACTGGCAAACTTCACCTGCTTCGGTATTTTGCAACCTCACGTGGTTTGAGATCTTACAAACCGCACCTGTTGTGGGAACGGGGCCCGACTAATACCCGTGTTTAAATGGACGGCGGAGTCCAGCGAAACAGGCGCTTAAATTCCGTGACAAAAAACAGTGTGTATGTGAGAGTGAAAGGAAATTTATGTATCACTCGATACTTGATTTCGTACCAAAACAGCAAGGAAGTAAATGGTGACCCTCTGTGGATGCATGTGGGCAAGAAAGTTCCACTTGAAAGAGTTGAAGTGAACTTTACCACAGACAGGAAGTTTTATCACCATCTTGCTGAAAATATTCCAGTGTTAGAACACACCAGGTGTTACCCCCCACTGGACCAAAACATAGTTAAAAAAAATGGGAAAAAATAACAGTAAAATAAAACTAGAAGATTTAACTTGTAAAGATTGGAAGATACTTGAGAAACAAGAACCAGGAGCAGTTGAACCACTGGCATACTGGGTACACAAATATGGCTTAAATGGTAAATTAAGCACTGCAAACATTGCAGAATAACAGACACCTGGAACAGTGAAATAGAGAAAGAAAACTTAGCATTGAATACTAAGGATTTGTTTTAAGGTACAATGATGAATCTGTTCCATCGGAATTTCTATTTGCAGTAGTGGACTTTGATTGATGTATTTCCATATAGAAAATACTTCAATAAGGGGGAAATTGAGATTATATTGAAACTTATGAAACATAAAAAAATATTTTTAAAGAAAAAAAAAAGAATAAAATTTTTGAAAAAACTTTAAGAACATGTTTTGATTTGTGCTGAAATGACCTAATAACAGGCATAACTCATTGAGAAATTTAAGTTCAAGTAAAAGAGGAAGATTTTCAGAACTTGTATGTCCTTTTAAATGATGTTAACGGATAGGAAAGATATGTTTTTGGTGAAAATGGATGTTGATGAATTTGAATTTGTGCTCCATTGAAAGGTGTTCTGACAATGTCTAAATTATTTTGAAAGTAACAATTCATAGATATGGTGTAATTGAATAAATTTATAGTGATAATGAAACACATTTGGTTAAATGATTGGAGGAAAAAATTAAAGGAATTATAGTTCATACTAATTTGAAATTACTATTCTAGCCATTTTCAGAGCAATAATTTATGGATTAAAATTAATGGATTGAAGAAATGTGTTGAAGAAAACAGACAAGCTGTAGACAAAATATCTGTTATTGATTAAGTCATACATGAATCAGTAAAAGCATTTAGGAATACCTTTTTTTGGGGGGAATTTGTGTAAGGAAAGTTTATAAAATATTTGAAAGAAACAACAAGTAAGATTTGGTTGATGCTGTAAAGGTAATTTAGACTGAACTGAGTTTATAGTTTTGTGAATCAGGTGGTTACAGGGTTTCTGAATTTTCCATATGTTGGTATGTGCTGGAAAATAATAGAAACGTAAATTGAATAAATTTCATCCACCATAAATGTGCAGAAAGGTGAGGAACTTGGAACATGCACTATATAAGGCTATGCGTGACAAGTGCTACAATCTCTCATTGCAATCCAGAAAGGATTGTCCTTGATGCTGTTGGCTATGAAGAAAGTGTGCGGCTGCTTGGAGAAGCGGTGTCCATATTTATGCCGACACAATAACAGCCACAGATGGAAATGAGAGGTGGAGAATCCACTCAGACGCAGAGTGGGAATGGATGTTCGTTTCGAACTCGCGAACAGACGAACTAAAGCCTTTGGACATATTGCATCTTGGTTTTCTCAGATTCTGCTTTGCAGCTGTTCTGGCGACAGGTGGATGTCATCTTATTCAAAAGTTTGCGTTCTTTGCCAAAGAGAAAAATAATTTCCCTAATGGAAAATAGCAGAACCCACAAGTACCCCTGTAGGAAAATTAATGATGATGCTGACACTGATGGAAAAATTTACCCTTTTAAGTAGATCATTGTTTGAAAGAAGTTTGCTTGTTTGAAATGCATACTGAACAGTGAAAGTTTATGTGTGTTTTTCTTAGCATTTTATCTGAATGTTTAAGCTTTGAATATGATCCGTAAATAGAATATTTACAAAGACGTGGTGTATGGATTTAAAATTTAAATTTGTATTTTTAGGAAGGATATGAGAATTACAACAAATATGTGATAAACAGGGGGGAAATGTTGGAATAATTGTATGTAAGTTATCCCATGTATTGTTTTTCTTACTATGTATGTTGGAATGCTGTAAAACTGTTACTGTGAAGATTGACTACTTATTCTGTTTGATGTCTGGAACGAGATTATAATGTACAAGATAATTGTGTTGCATAGAAGGAGAGGCAATAACAATATACATTATCAAAGTACTGTCTTGCATCTCCTGAGGTTACAGTTTGTTTGTTGTCTCTGGGGTCATAAAGTTCATTTCCTGAGACTTTGGGTTGTATGCAAACGACCCATTCTTCCTATCAGGCTGGATGTTGCTCTGGCCATCCGAGGTGACAGAATCATCGCTTCAAAGATAAAAGAAACACAAATCGATCCCAGGGGCATTGTATTTGTATTTGTATTTGTATCTAACACTTAGTTGGGAATTGAGAACTGGCACTGTAGCTGTGTGATGAATTGTTTACCCAACGCCTTTTAGAGCTACAGTGTCCTTGTGTAACCAGGGTGACCTAAGGAAATAAAAGGCGTTGAGAGCCAAGACGTACTCAGAGTGTGTTGGAGATTGTAACTGATGTACGTCTCTGGGGCACTCTCCTCGCGAGTAAAACTTAACTGATGTGTTCTGTCTTTCTTTCCAGGTAGTGTTTTACTAATGTTAGGGGTTTAAACCTGACAGCTCTCCACAAAGTTTTTATCGTTTCCCGTGAGATCTGTTCAGACATCATAGATGTCTTCATCGGAGATGAGGAGACTCCAGAACCCTATGAAAAGGAGATGACTCCAGAGAATGAATAGTAAAAATTGCTTTGTTTTGAGTCTTGTCTGTATCTATCTATAGATCTCTAGATACCCATAGATGTCTATATAGATAGGTAGATGTCAATTTAAGTACAGACAGCCTGGCAACATTTGCCGCTGCCGCTTGTAGAGTAGTGTATCACAAGATGGGGGAAGAAGTCTGACTGTACACAAACCACTTCTGTGTCTGTCCCTCCCCTGCACTGCTCTGATGGTGGCGGCAACCTGAAAAAAGTTCTCTCCAGGTATTCCAGCTTCCTCCCACAAAAAAAGGATGGATGGAGTTATGTTGTGTCTACCAGAGGACTCCTCTGGTAGACACAGATAAATGGATGCTAGCATCCATAAATGCATCTATAAATGCTATAAATGCATTTATGGAAATGCATTTATACATTTATGGATGCTAGCATCCATAAATGCTATAAATGGATGCTAGCATCCATACTATAAATGCATTTATGCATTTATAGCAATGCATTTATGCATTTATGGATGCTGGCATTAATAAATGCTATAAATAGATGCTTGCATCCATAAATGCATTGCTATAAATGCATTTATAGCATCCATGAATGCATAAACACATTGCTATAAATGCATTTATAGCAATGCGTTTATGCATTCATGGATGCATTCATGGATCCATAAATGCTATAAATGGATGCTAGCATCCATGCTATAAATGCATTTATCCATTTATAGCAATGCATTTATGGATGCTGGCATCCATAAATGCATAAATAAATGCATTTATGCATTCATATATGCTAACATCTATTTATAGCATTTATGGATGCCAGCATGCATAAATGCATTTATAGCAATGCATTTATGCATTCATAGATGCTAACATCCATAAATGCTATAAATGGATGGTAGCATCCATGCTATAAATGCATTTATCCATTCATAGCAATGCATGTCTGCATTTATGGATGCTAACATCCATAAATGCTATAAATGGTTGCTAGCATCCAGACATTTACGCTAGTCTGATCTATGTGGATCTGGTGGCTTCTCTTGGTGTGGCAATCTTTCAGTTTTCCTGCTGGTTGTGGGAAGGCATCTGCTCTCTGACGGCATTTTCGACTTGAATGGCCAGGAAGATGACAGAAGAAGCAGAGATTATTCTGCCGGCAGTGCATACGTGCAGTGTGAGAATCGTCATTACACACAGGCCCCTGTTCTTTAAGACAGCTAACAGCAACATCATGCTGGTCCATTCAATCTGAGCCAATATTCGAATGGATCCTCTGTCTGAAACGTCGCTAAATGTAGCAAGAAAGTCACTGAGTTGGTAACAACGGGGTGAATATCGTTAACTGTTGATGTTCAGACCTGACCTGGTGGGTCTGTCTGTCAGCCGAACCTCTCACTGCAGAGCAGAAGTTAGAGACTAATTTTTAAACTTTTGCTGACGAAAATAAGATCAGATTCACATGTAAGTGTCGGCCGAGTGTCTCTTTTCTTCTCAGGTAAACAGCGAGAAACCTTTGCAGATGTGCTGCTTCCATTGTGTGGAAGCAGCACATTTAATTCACTTTTTTTTACGACCTTGCTTTTATAGATTATAAATAATCTGACTTGATACATTACAAACATTACCTACTAAATATTTTTTCACCCACATGCTTGCTGTGTTCCACACATACAGTGCGTAGTAAACGGTGCAAACAATTTTTCAAGATTTTTTTAAAATCAAACTTCCATAATTTTCCAGATTTTTTTCTGTATAAAACAAGAATTGTCCTCACAGTAGTTCTCCAAAAATCATGAAACAACAAAATGCTGATATTGACTTTTGATTTTCAGAGTATGGAGTAAATTTGCTCCACCTCTAACACTTAGATCTGTAAGAACTGGAATAAGCCACACACTAAACATGGATTTATTAAAACAATTTGTGAACACTGATGCCTTTATTCCATTTTATTTCTATTCTATATTTTTCCCCAATTCAACCTGTACCTAAAGTTACCCAGAGGCCAAAACAGTGAAATATACCAAGTTCTTTGCTTGTCAAAACCAAAATATTGAGTAAAAAAAATTAATCTAATTGTTTTGTGGCATTTCAGTTAAATGTAAATCTAGAATTTTCGTAATCTCTCACCAGGTTTATCATTTGAAAATGGAAGATGGGGAATAAAAAAGTCAAGAAAACACCAGAATTGGTTGTATATTTTTCCAACTTGTAAAGATCCGGATGAAAGTAAATTCCATACTTTCCCATACAGCTAAGATCTCCCCACAAGCATTTTCTTTGGATATTTTTCTAATATGTCCATGTGGTTCGTGATAAGGCAAAACCGACAAATCACTTCTGAATAAAAGCAGAAGCGTAGACGTCACTGTCAGTTTATTTGGACAACAGGACAGACACAGGTATAGAAATATGTCAAGTTTCACTGATGTCATGAGACAGCTGGTTATCGTAGATGTTTCGGTTTTTAGTAAAAACGAAAGAAAAAAAATTATAGGCATTTTGACCAGAGAGGACACTTATTGAGCAAAACTACACATTCGCAGGATAAATGGTTCAAAGGGTCGGATTTACAACTGTTCAAACACATAGGAGAAGCTCAGGAATCCACAGGATACAACCAGAGGCAAGGCTCGAAACCAAAAGCGAGGTTGACTTTGATAACACAGAAGACAGTTTACTACATTTCATTTCCACTTAATTTCACAAACATTGAGGATTTTATTTTTTTGTAAAGAAACAATAAGCATGTAAAGACTTCAGGTAGAGTAGGAATACAGCTCAAATACAGAGGCCTGTACTACGAAAGTCGCCACTGGTTTTCAAGTCTTACTCCATAAGTGGAGTCGTTAACGGTTCGCTAAACGTTAAGTCGTGACGCGCGAAGGAAAGGAGCACCGTTCCTTCCTGTGGTGTGCGGCGCTGAAAAACCCAAGCGGTGAAGCTGAAGTTGTCTGTTTCATAGTACCGGCTCCGGATGTTTGAGATGTAAAGACGTTGGTTCTGCCTCAAAGAGGAAACAGTTCGATGGAAATAGTTTACATTCAGTAGAGAAAGCATCGATTTACAGTAGCTGTCCACATTTATGGCATCTGGACAATTTGGAAAGATAGTCTGGTTGTTGTTTTTGTTTTGAATGTTTTAAGCCCATAAAATCAAGAAGATTGCACATTTCAGAGTTAGCATATGCTCCCCTGACTGGATAATTCCCAGTATATTCCATAAAGTTTTTCTTATAAAAAGTTTAGTGTTGGTAGGTAAAATGAATTTACTCTAATTCTCTCCTGTAGCTTCATCATACAGGCGAACATGAGGCAGGCAGTGTATATCTTATCAGTAGACATGAATCACCAACACAAGAGCAATCAAAGTCTGTTTCTACACTCCTAGTGTCTCGTCACAAGCAGGTAAAAACAGGATTTGAGTAACAAAAATGTCAAGAAACATTTATTTTAGTGCCACGTGCTCTTATCCAATGTTCAGTTTTGAGTTTTACAGGAGATAATAAGGAATTAAGACAAAGGCATTGGTGAGCTAAACCGTACGACATCTTTATTTGTGGTGAAACCTACAGCCTTTCACCCTCCCATTTTCATTTAATAAAAACTGCACTTGGGGACGACGCTGATGAGATGTGGCGCTCGCATGTGCCCATTTAATCTCCTCTGGGGATGTGACCGATATACCGAGGTGGGACGACGCTTTTAATAAGAATCGGAAAACCTCCTGAGCCACGGCTCATTGAGGACTTTACTCACCGTCGCATGAAAGTGAGTCACTGCAGGATCTGGAATACATTTCCCATTACTAAAAAGATGTTTTTCATTGCTATTTGGAGCTGCTTATAGTGATTGTTTTTTTTTTCTTTTTTACAGAACATACATAAAAAAATAAAATAATTTAAAAAAAGCTCTTTAGAAATCCAGAGTGTTTGACCAATAGGCTTGGGCTGGTTTGAGGTGTTTTGGTACCACGGTTTCCAAATAAAAAATGCAATATTAAACACATTAACATGATAGAATAACACCTGATATTTATCAGACATTTATTACCAACTTGCAGCTAAACTTTATTGTGCAGGATATTTTACCATTCTGCTCTTTATAGAGTGACACAAGTATGATAAGTTAATATGAGATTTTAGCAACAATTTGGGGAATACCAATGTCGACAATAGAGGTTTCAGAAACTTCAATTATTATTGATTAGAGATTAGTTCCCAGAGACAGGGCTTCAAAGGACATGCTAACTTTAGCTTCTTAGCTAGTGGCGGTGGCGTTTCCCCCCCACCCCCGCAGTACTCAAACTGCTTCCACCCAAATGATTTTAGAATGTTGTCAACCAAAACGGATATGAAGACTGTCGATTCTGGGCAACTCAAGAACTACTTCCTTTCCTACTTCAAAATAAAGAGTTTGAAAAATACGAGGACAATCAATCACTTAAAGTGTTTGCCTTCGTTAACAGGAAGAAAGGCTTCTGTAGCGATCTTAAAACAAACTTTTTAAAACCGTCACACAGGTGAGCAGCCCATGCCTATTGCACAGTGACACATAAAACATTGCAGTTCACAACAGATTTTAGAATTTGCCAAGAAAATACACAAAATACATCGTTAGCGACTGGACCGAGGACTTTGAGACTGGCACCAATTATGAGCAGCTGCCACGTTTCGGCATGAGGAAGCCATTGTGGAGACGTAAACAGCCCAACGTCTAAATAATGAAGCACAACCGGCGTTTTGAGGAGTTACACCATTACTTGTTTAAGGCTGCAATAGCTACACAGCAAATAAAGTGGCTTTACATGAGAATTAATCAACATTCAGTACAACAGTAGGAGTTCCAACGCACAATGATAGCTGACAAGCTCCGCATAAAGAGACCAGTGGATTCCAGTAGATTAAAATCAGGGGCAGATATTTACCACCCTGTGTGCCGTTGTCTTTGCTGTCATGAGTACTAAAGTTTTGAGTGAAAATTAAAAAAAAAAAAAAAAAAGGTTTGTGTTTGGAATGTATCTAGAAATACTGTACCCTGGTTCGAACCGTTCAAGGAATATGCAGGTCAAAGACAACATCCATCGTTCATGTTTTTATTTTCTTTGAAGAGGAAGAAAATTCATCCATATTCAAACCAACGGTGCTGCGGTGCCTTGCAAAGGTGAAGCCTTGAGCTTTTCCATATGATGTAATGTTATAACTACAATCTGTAATGTATTTTATTGGGGATGTTATGCGACAGGTCAGGGGTCAGCGACTTTTACAAACCCCCTGACCCCCCCCAAAAAAACGCAAAACATTGTTGCTCTTTCTCCTACTGAAGCAAGTATGACATAAAATTAATTTAAGTCATTTTACCAATAATAAATTATTGTCCTACATAAATTTATTTATTTATTTTTTGTGTTTTAGATCAACCAAAAACATAAATTTTTTTACAAAAAGAGAATGATTTCTGTTTTTAATCAAACGTTCAATATTTTTGGAAGCGTCAGAAAACGTGACAAAAACACATTTTTTAAAACATGACTTCTTGTACGATTGCTGTCACTCTACTGCAGAAATTGTATGCAGATAGAGTACAAGAACAAATAACGGCAGAAACGATCATTGTGAAGTGGAAGGAGGACAACGCATGGCTTTCAAAATTTCTCACCAAATAAATATCTGAAAAATGTCTGTATTTATTCCCCTGTTACTCCAAAGTTGGAGTAAATCTCTGGGTGTTGTTAATCATCTGAATGAAGAGACCTCAGAGTTTCATTTGAGTACATCACTGAAGAAACAGTATCAAGATCATGTTTGTGTTTATAACATGACAAAATGTGAAAAAGTTCAACGGATGTAAAGACTTTCGCAAGGCACCGAATCATTTTAGCCATGGTTTCTCGTTCATGTGCTCAGTTTACCTCACTAGGTGTGAGTGTTTTTGTCTTCTAGGGAGATATTGTCAGTATGCACCTTATCATTTAAATGCCCTTGGATAAGTACTGAAGGACCTCAGTAGTGTTTTCTGGATTCTAGCTGCAACTAAATGGGGAAAACAATCCTCTAAAAATCAACATAAATGTAACCTACAGACACCAGAAATAAGAAAAACAAAAAAAGATTAGCCAGTAGGACTTTCAAATAATCGTGAAAAATAGGTAAAGACAGATCGACTGAGGAGGGTCTCAGTTGCAAAATTGTCGAGTGTAAACGTCTTAAGGAAACAAAATCATAACTACGAAGAGGCTGCGTTCCCCCCGGACGATGATGGCATGCTCCGGAAATGGCGGAAACGCACGTTTCATTTCTGTTCACTTTAAAAACCTACGGGAATGTTAATTCAATACAGACACATCACTGGCACATGGAGAGATGGTATGGGAGGCAAAAGCAGACCTGAATCAAATAGCATTTGCAGACTGAGGCAACCGGACAGGCGAGGTTTAGATATGGCCATGATTGTTGACAGTCACAGAGGTGGCGCTCGAACTCTCGTGATGGTCTGAACATTCTGGCACAAGCTGAGTTGTAATACAAAATGTATATATATATCTTATACCTCACCGATGTGGCCGTTAAGAGCAGAGTATTTGCAAAAGCTATTTCAAATCAGGTCCGCTGAGAGAGGAAGGTAACATCTGTAGTGTGTTCTTCTTGAAAGATGGAGCATGGTTGTGCGGTCAGGATCCCCCTCGCATCCCAAGCCTCCGGATGAGAAAACTTTACTTAGCGAAAGAATCCAAGTTTCTCTCTAAGCCAATCTTCTGTCAGGTCCTCTGTGTTCCTAATCTCAAACGCCTGTCAAATAAGAAAGAAAGGAAGAAAGAGAGAAAGAATGAAAAATGATCAAAAGTTGGTAACTGAACCCCCCCTGCATGTGAAACGTATAAAACTGCTGAAGAATAAAAGAGAATATTTGTTCCAAAAACAAAATCAACAACTTGTATTTCCCTACTTCTTCCCATGGCCAGAGCTGGGACAGGGGTTTAGTGACATCTAGTGGTACAGGTGAAGACTGCAACTAACCAAATATGTAACAGAACCATTTTGTAGGGGAAGAGAAACCTCTTTAGGCTCTTGTTTGGGCTTCATGGGCCAGGTTTGAAATGAAATCACAACATCACTCCTCTATCAAAATTTTTACCAGCGCTTTACTGAGAAGAAGTTGGTATAATAAACTCAGCAGAAGGGCAGTTCGCATGGAAGAATCAAGGCAACACTCCAGGTATGTTTTTGACAAGGGAATAACATTACAACGCTATGTAAAGCTTGAAAAGGTACATTTTACATAACGCTGAACGCTAATATTGTTAGCACCTTATAGTGGATACAACCAGGCCACGAAGAACCTAGTCAGCTTTTGAGCTACGTTTACACTGAAATTCAGATTTTTTTTTTTTTTAAATACCACCCACGCTACTTTGAGAAGTCATCCTAAATCTGATGCACGTCTGATCTTTCCAAATGCGACCCGTCTGTGAACGTAGCCAAAGATTCACCAACCTTGGTCAGTTGAACCGTTTGCACCAGCTTGTTTTTGCTTCCTGCGTACATCATCTGTTGCTCTGGTTTACAACCTGCCAAGCAAAACAAATATATGTAAGGAAAAACAACATCAAAAACACAAACGTGTTTTTTCACGAGCTGAGCGTTTGGCCGCCTGCAATCCTTCGATCCGACGCACCACAGACAAATGAATTACATCCTCAGCACGCGTCCAGGTTCTACAAAGTCATATCAGTGGCCTTCATTTGAAGCAGAAACACATTTAAAAGTTGCAGGACGCCGTCACCAAAAAACACTGCTTTTTAAGCTTTTTTGGGTGTCCTACAGCAGAATCAGCCTTACCCACTGGACTGGAGAAGATGAAGCAGAGCGGATAGGACACGCGTCCATCATCGTGTTGATACTTATAACTGTAGACAATGAACGTTTCCTGGGCTAAGGACAGCAACTAACATGTGATTACATTTTATTATAAAGTACTCAGATGTTGTCAGATGTTGTTAGTTCAAAGGATATCTGGGTTGTCTCTCGGGCAGTTCATCCTTCAGAGCATCGGGTGAAATATCCTAAAAAAAATAATAAGTTGTTCTAAAACGTGAATATTTTTAGCATCGTGAATTTAAAAATTATAAAGACTAAATGAGCCATTTAAAGGTGGGAGATTAAAAAGAAAAAAAAAAAAGCTTACCTCATGCTCTTCTTCGAGAATAACGAGCTGCTTGTCTTTGTCTATTTTCACTGAAAACACACACACAAAAAAACAAAAGTCAATAACTAAATCCGCCGGCATTCCACAGTGAGAAATACCAAGAAGCTGAAGCAATCTCTTCCTCTGCTTGTGTCCTGTAATGTTTGGTGTGCTGCCTCTGAGTTGAGAGTCCCTGTCATGCAAACATGCAGCTAATCCTATTCAGCAGAAATGACATTCTGAAGCGGGTGGAGGATAAAGCTTTTCCTCTCCACCTCGCTGCAGTGAGACATGTCTCAGTGTCACCATGGCCACAAAGCTTTTTAATACGTGTAGCTTTAGCTTTTTTTGCACCCCCACATCTGTATTTTAAGCAAGGCACAATTAATAAGAGAAGTCAGGAGTTAAGTCTGAAACAGTTTGACAGTTTTAGCATTAGGTTAAAGTTCTTGCATGAGAGGAATGTTGGCCTCGCCATCCAGTTCATAAAAACACAGTCATGGGACTGTATTGTTTCAATAACCCAGCCTTTACAAGGCTTTCTAAGACGGTTGCAAATCAAACGTCAGGCTTTGAAACGCACGAGATTCCAGACTGTCATTACATGTGGAGAAAATAAAAAGGTTATGCCTGAAGAAGTAAGTAGAGTCAAACGCTTCTAGGATCAACTTTAGCAGAAATAAAGTCATTTTCGGTGACTAAAATAATCGTCAGCTGCAGCCTTCCTGCAAAGCTAGTGTACAAAACAGAGGGGGTTGGAATGTCAACAAATTAAAAATGCTTTTGCTCATGAAAGAAGTAGAGAATGTCGTTCACGAGATTTTGCCCCTCTGTTTTGTACACTAGCTTTGCAGGGGGGCTGCAGCTGACGATTATTTTAGTCATTGATTGTTCCATCAAATATTTTGATGATTAATCAGATTTTTTAAATATTGGCAGATAAAATGCAATGAAAGCAGCATTCCTGTCGTGAAAAAATAAAAATGCAGCCAACATCAACATGTGAAAGGTTCAGGCTTTTCTGCTTGATGATAATCTGCTGATCAAGTTTTAGATTAGCTGATTAATAATTTGACATCTTAATAGCTGATTTTTATTAGCAAAATTTGAATCAGGTGAAACTAAACCTGCCACTTCAAGAGTTTGTGGTCAGGGTTTCAAGCATTATAAGCCTGGCGGGCCACCAGGCTTCACTTGTGCCCCCTCCAGACTTAGCATTGCTTATTTATCTATGTTTGCATTTTTTAAGACTTCCAATTTTCCAATAACACATAATTATTAAGTGATATTTTCAAATTTCCTCCCAATTTTAAACATTTTTTAACTCAAAAAGATGGCGGACGGCTGGATGAATGACTGCCCTACCACCCAGCCACCCGGCTTAGCAAGTTTTCTAGGAGAAACCTTGGGTGGTAGAACATATTTATGGACAAATAAGGTTTACCATCTAAAACGCAAAATCTGAATATGTTGTTCTTACAATTGCATTTTGGCACTTTTTGTTGTTTTTTTTGAGTCTGTATGCTTCAATTAACGACTGATCGAATGCTAAATTGGTTGCTTCCGTAAGAGATTATGAACACAAACAAATTAATAATCAACATGCAACAGAAGAAGGCGAGGGACGTACTAATGATGGCCGCATTGTTGGTTTCCTTCCGGAAGCGAAACTCCTTCAACTTCTTCACCAGATCTTCATCCACGTCACACACGACCAGTGATTCACTCTGACCACATAAGGGGGGTGGGAATGTCAACAAATTAAAAATGCTTTTGCTCATGAAAGAAGTAGAGAACGCAAACAGGAAGAAAAAAAAATCACATTAATGAAATGTTCATAGTGTCAAGTCTGCTTTTATTTTGAAAGCAGGGTTTTTTTGTCTATATCCCACTTTAAGGCGTTACGGTTCCCATATGAACCAAATGTGTAATAATGGTATTAGTAAACCTCAGATCCCACAACAAGAGCAGCTGCACCGATGCTAATGAGCAGCGTACGCTATGAACACACATAATGGTTATATAATGATTTAATGTAGCTTGTGCGGGACATGTTCAACAATCTGTAACGCTCTCCTCTTCATAGAAACAGACTCACTGCTTGGGCAACAGGAAGTGTGTCCTCACATCCACCCATTGTCCCTCTGACTTCTGCCCTCAGGGCAAATAGGCCCGTTTTCTGCAAAGCTTCACATAAACGGACGCTGCACGCTCTCATCCGAGTTAGGCATTAACACGTCTTTCACCCAATTTATCTAGATTTTTGTGTTTTGTTGTTGGTTTCTTTTTAACACCAAAAAATGACGGAGAAGCTAACACAGCAGGGCTTTACGAATTGCGTTTTTGTAGCTTTTGTCAAACAGACAAGAAAATAAGTCAGCGCACACGCGTGACGTTACTAGCACTGTTACTCCTGTTTCAGTCAATATATTATTTTTGCTATAGTTAGATTGACTTTTCTTTCTGGTTTAAATAAAAAAAAATCTCACGTCACGCGCATTTGTTTATGTAAATACAGAGCAGCCCTCTTTTTTTTTTTGTATGTTTTTACTCAATGATATCAGTGAGAATCTCATTGGGCCCACACCTGCCTACACCAACAAGCGTGTTCTCGCATTCAACCTCTGCCCTTTTCAAAGCATAAAACAAACAAACGGCTCCACACGCTCATTTGAATCGACGGTTTGGACTTCCACCTGCTTCTGACTCGCATCACAAACATCACGAACACTAAAGAGCAACGGAGTGTCTGCCGTAGCATGGGGAAATGTGCCATTTTAAGATCTCTTTTGTGCATATATTTCCACGTTAAACAGAACCTGAGACATGATCAAGACAGTAAGTGTTTTCAGGCGAAGCTGTGTACTTTTTTTTCCCCCTCGCTAAAAGCTGTCCTGAAATATTTCTCTCTCTTATTAAGGGAACACGGTCTTAAAATGTTTGGCCAGTTAAGTGACTGACTACAAGCTCTGCATGAGCAGATAGCCTAGCTAATTAACCAGCAAGCATTGGCTTCTAACTTAAAAAGACAGAGCGGCAAAAGATACAACATTCTGCACTTGGGCAGTTTTAAAAATACAAATAATTTTAGGTTTTTTTTTTTTTTTTGCTTAAATATTTTTTAAAATAAAACGCTGTCACATCATTCTCTACCTAACATTTTTATGTTATTTTTTTCGTAAAAAAAAAAAAACCTTCTCAAAACTAGTATTTTCATCATGACAGATTTAATCAGAGCTAAAACCATTAGTAATTAAACTATTAATTCACACAACTACGGCTTGTTTTTTTGTTTGTTCTGTTTTTGCAAACAGCAACAATCCTGACAGCACTCCATGCAACGCAGAGGATTCCATCCACAATCCACCAGTCTGAACAGGATATCATTGGTCTCTGTCACCGTCCACACGCAAGGCCTTACATAACTACCTCACCAAACATATTTGAAAAGCAACATCTTTAAGAGTCTCTCTGCAGACGCGCTCTGGCAAATCTTTGACTGCACCTTCCTGAGCAGATGGCTGGTGGGAGTCGGGATTTCACTGAGCTCTTGGAGAGATCCTCACAGATTAAAGACGTGATTGCTGTGCGTCTGTGGGCTGGATAAGAGAACAGACGTGACAACGGACGGCTTTTTTTTTTTTTTTTTTACTTTTAGCCCACATTCCTTCAGGCTCTCTGAATCGCTGTGGTCAGTGAGGAGACGACGGGGAATTAACCCCTGCTGTTTGCCAATTGACGCCTGTCGAGTCGGGGCAGCGAAAGAGGAATGTTGACAGGCAGCGCAGAGCATCGAGCTGTCACAACACGCCGCGGAAAACCCCCGGAGGGAGGCGCCGCTCTGCAGGGCAGCTAGCGTTAAGGCGGCCAGACGCGTTAAAACCCATCACCTGCTGCAGCAAAGTGCCCGCACGCCGAGGCAGGAACACACGCCGCTTTCAGCTTCAAAATAAAAGCACTTGGCGGCTATTTAGGGAATACGGTTTCTGCACTGACAAACCCAGGGACTGAGCTGCTCTATCGACGTTATGGGAGACATTTCTACCGGGGTCAGGCTTTGAATTGAGATTTTGCAGAAAACCAAGGAGTATAGAAAATAGGAAATAAAGGAGTGGGGTGGAAAGAATGGACGGGGAGAAAACTACTTGAGTCAAATTCTATACTTTGCAGAATTGTCATAAGAAGAGTTAATCAATTATTTAACAAACTGCTCAACATTTAGGTTATTTTAGTGAAATAAAATAAGTGGAAAGCCTGAAATATCAAAGCAATTACTTGTCGCTGATATGATTTCAACTCAATCGTAATTAAAGCGTACGAACTATGAGTCTTTAGTAAATATGAACCGTAACCTCTACGGTACGGTCTGAAGTGTTTAATAATTCAACCTTTGTTTTTTAATTCCACCGGAAGTAGATTGTGTCTGCGTCGGCTCCGTTGACGCATTCGGAAAACACGGAGGGTGTAACGGATACTAGGCTAGCAGGCTAACGCTCAACAATCTCCGATTTCACTTTCCGTGAAAACTCCTCCAAACTTCCTGTCTGTCGCCGCTGCGCCACTGACGCGAAAAGCGCCGAACCAAAAAGCCGCCCGTTCGTACGGAAACACAACAACTTACCATATTTGTAGAGTTGAAAGTCTCCCTGAAGCCGCAGCTGCTGCTCTGAATGGCAGAAACGCTTTCAGTGTTTTTTTTTTTCTTTTTTTTTTTTCTCTTTACGTCGCACCGTCCTGTGACTGGTTGGACCAATCACTCACAGGCTCCTCTTTCCTGCACAACACGCTCTGCAGGAACAAAAATTAACTCAACAATCACATACGTATATTTCATTTAATCCAGATTAATTGGCCATTTTGCTCTTCTTTTAATAGCTGCTGCAGCTCGTGATTTTTGTTGTTTCTTATTTTATTAAGGAATTTGAATACATGCGTCACTGTCTTTAAATATGGTGTTTTTTTGTACTCAAATTCAATCTTTATTGTACTTTTTAAAAATATATAAGAACATATATAATATAAAAATCAACATTTTGATTATTTGAAGTTTTTCTTGCATGAAACGTGAATAACTCAAATACTTTTTAAAAAATATATCATTCTTTAGTGAAGCACACAAGCTCTAAGATTAAAACAAAAATAATTTATCGAGAACATGATCATATTTTTACATATTTCTACAAGTACAAATTAGTTGTTTTAGTTACTGAGTTAAGACGTAAGCGGAAATATAATACAACGTCTATTTATTTTAGTACAATTAGAGCGTGACATTTATGTGTAGAATACTAATTTTTTTTTCTAATTTTAGAAGAAAAAAAAGAATACATCAGAGGAAAAAATACTTCCATTTTTTGATTTCCCGAGGTCACATAAATGAAAAGCGGAAGTGTGTGGTTTTGCACCGGAAGTTGTCCGTGCGCGAGCTTCCTTTCCAGGAGTTGTAGTTTTTCTCGCCAGATCTAACGTTAGCTTCCAGTTGTGAGCCTCGTCAGGCCAAAGGAGTTGGCGAACTGGTTTTTTTTTTCGGAGCTGTGGAAAACACCGCTGTTTCCTGTTGTCGTTCGAGCAGAGCCTCGCTTCCGACCAGGTACCGTAAAACATCATTTTTCACTGTTTATTCATTCTCGCACCACGAATGTAGACCTAACAGACCTAAACTAACAGCTAGCTGGGGTTAGCTCGATTGCTAGCCAACTCTGTGCCATCAATAGTTTACATATTTCAAAACAAGTACCCCCTTCTAGATAATGAGGCAAACTGTCGTCTTTGTTATTGCTGTGGTATTTTAAATTATTTCAGTGATGTTGAGTTATTTTCAGTGTGTCGCAATGGACTTTGTGAATCATCATTCCAGGGTGGAAACATTTGCTCAGAAACTCTTGGAACTGCCCAGAGACATTTTACAGCTTGATAAAATATGTTGGAAGTGCTCAATAAAACTGATTAAAGTTGTTTCCTGTTTTGTTTCAGATCATGGCAGATTTCTCGGTGAGTTTTATGGATCGTATCCCTTTAATTCCTGTCATAATGATTGGATTCCCTTTAGCTTGCAGTGGAAATTACCTGTTTTATGTTGTTGTTGTTGTGAGTGGAGATGGTTATTTATACTTTCTCTTTTTGTTCTGTAGCTGACAGATGCTTTAGGAGATGACACACCGAGCCAGGCTAAGAAAATAGGCCACACTAACCCCACAGCCCCTGCCAGCAATCACCCTGCAGCTCCGAACCCGGGATGGCCCGGTTCTGCCCCAGGAGCTCCCACCCAGCCCTCAGCTCCAGCTGACTTCAGTGGTGGATTGTCTGGCCCAGGAGCCCCAGGGCCATTCCAGTACCCCTCTGGGCCTGGAGCGCCGGGGCAGTACCCGGGACCCCCCTCAGCACCCGGCGGCTTCCCTGCTGGTCCCGGAGTACCTGGACAGTATCCCGCACCGGGAGCTCCGGGTCAGTTTCCCTCCAGCCCCGGGGCGCCCGGACAGTTCCCCGGGCATTATCCATCTGAAGGAACTCCTGGACAGCTGCCCGGAGGCCCCGCTCCTTACCCATCGGGGCCGTTTCCTTCTGGCCCTGGCGCTCCGGCTGGCCCTTACCCGAACGTGCCTTTCCCTGGTGGGCAGCCAGCAGGAGGCAACGGGATGTATGGACCCGGAGGTGAAGGTGGATTTCCCCCTCCGGCCGGTCCAGGATCTTTCCCAGCGTTCCCCGGAGGTGGATTCCCCCCGATACCACCCGGGTCATGGGGATCACCCGGAGGAGGTTTCCCGACCCCGCCTGCACAGTTTGGCCCTGGGCCCATGGGTCCTTACGGTGGTCCTGCTGGTCCAGGAGGCACATTGGTGAGTGTGAGCTCTTCCTGGAGTAAATACGTTGCTTCTCTTGCTCGCTATTCTGCTCTTCTGTAAATCTAAGCCGGGTGTTTTGGTGAAAACAACTCAAGCTTTAGCGGACTAAAAGTTAACTTCTCTCCGTCTGCTGGTGACCTTTGACTGGGAGGTGCGACTGATTCCAGGTTTCTGCTCGGGTGTGCCGCAAATGTAATGTAACGGCAACGCCCTGTTCAGCAGAAATGAACGGAAATGTATTTCTGTCTTTCAGCCCAGATATAACCCACCGTTTTATTGAAAGCAATGAGCTCAACTTTTCAGCCGGACCAGGACGTCCCACCCGATTGGCGCCAAAGATGGAAAGCATCCGCATCGACAAATTGCTGTTGGAACGCAGCATTAAATTCACTGGATTTAATTGTTTCGGTTTTTGTTTTGTTTCAAAGTGCAATATGATATAATTTTACAAATACTGTTTCCACGTATATGCTGCTTTAATCTACTCTTATAATCTGGTCAGATGAAGTTCTCACTTGTCCCTCACATGTATGAGTTTTAATAAAAACCTTTTGATTTGTTCCATGTTGCTTAGACTTCAGTTTGTGCAGGTGCTTGGCTTTTATTGAAATGGGTGGAGATTACGACTCACTCAGGTATCGCATTGGGAATACAGGCAGAGTCAAAATTCTAAGTTCGTTTTTTATTTTATCAATCATTTAAAAGCACCTGGATCACACCTACAGGATATTAACAAGCGGGTAAACAAATTCTCTTTGTATCACATCATTCAAACGCAAAAAAAAAAAAAAAAAAACATTCTGAAAACTGAAGCAGAGGCAATACTGTTAGTATTTACACTGTAAATATTTCCTTTCAGATTGTGCCCTACGATCTCCCCCTCCACGCTGGGATTATGCCGCGCCTTTTAGTCACGGTGATCGGAGAGCCTGTTCCCGGGGCAGACAGGTACGGATTCCCGCCCAAAAAGGAAACAATCCTCAAAGTCTGTGTTAAAAGCCGTGATGTGCTTCAGAAAGACGTCAAAGTAGTATGAATATGAAGTCAGTCTGTGCTTTTTCACTCGGTTATTATAGACGAAGATTAGTGGAAGTGTTGGCACTTTGTCCCATTACAACCACAAATGTCAGTGTATTTTTATTGGGATTTTGCGATGAGCCGTGACATGACTTGAAATCAACAATCGGAGTTTATATTTGTGTAATTTATAAATTCTTCAGGTTCCAGGTTGACTTTCTTAAGGGTCCGGATGTCGTCTTTCACTTCAACCCTCGCTTCAACGAGCAGACCATTGTCCGAAACTCCAACCTAGGAGGTTACTGGGGCCCGGAGGAGCGAGAGGGGCCCTTCCCCTTTGTCCAGGGCCGCCGTTTTGAGGTAAGTTGTTTATTAACGGCATTACAATTTAATGAATGTAAAAAAAATAAAAAAAACTTAATCCCATAAATATTTCTTTTTTGTGTTTTATTGTAATCTGGTAAAAGCGTTGATTTGCCAAGGCAGAAATTACAAAACTACACTACAGACACTAACAGTGCTACAAAACAGAGCAATCAGAATAATCTGAGTTGGAATATCAAAAAAGAAAACACCAACAGATATTTGTAAAAAATTTTAATTGTTAAAGTTCATCAACGTAGCAAAACTTCAGCTGGCTCCAATTTTTTTTGCAAAAGCCAAAAATAAACTAGAACCAGAAAACATTAGAATACGTTTTAAGATGAAGAACCCAATATACAAGTCATGGGAAGAATCACAGTTTAAAACTAAATTCATAACTACTAGTGGAGTCGAACTGTGGAATAATTTGGAAATTGACAGCGTCAAACTTTCCAAATGATCTTACAAATATCACAATTGCTGGGAGCAATTGTGATATTTTTTATTTTTTTGGGGCGTCTTCGTTATTGACACTTGATTTGTTTTTTGACGAAATTTAATGATTGTTTATCTGCCTTAGTTCAAATTAAATAGATTCAATATTGGCAAATGTATGTATTCTATTAATGAACATATATAGTGCTTTTCCAATCACTTTGACCACTCAAAACGCTTTACACTAGAGTCACATTCAGCCATTCGTACACAGATGTGGCAGGAGGAAGCTGGAATCGAACCGGCAACCTTCCGATCACAAGATGAGTACTCTACCCACAGTCACCCTATGGGTTACCCTCTAAATACGTGCTTGGTTATTATATGTATGGATTATACGTGAAATAAAGATTATGCAGGTGGTAAAGGATTGGTTAAGATTAAAATCGACACATTTTAATCTTCCACCCAATCCATTGAATATGCAAAACAAAAGTTTTGACGTAATGGCTTCATGCTGTATTTTATTTTATTTATTTATTCAAAGAATGAGCAAAAGGGTCATATAACTTTTATTTTGTTTGTTGTGTCAAGCAAACATTGCACATTTTTGAAGCACCAATCTCGCATTTCACAAATACCAAAAGTAATTCCTGATCAATCTGATACAGAAACTGCTGAAGTTCTATTAAAAAAAATTCAATGTTTTACTTTTTTTTTGGTTTTGTTTAAGGTTAGGCTCAGGGTTAGCCTAACCCCAACCCTTTTTTTTTTTTTGCGCACGCCAATTTTCTGCGCAGTTCGTGTTCAAAATGTCCGACTTTCGAACTGTTTGACCCAAGCAAATCTTGGTGTTTGTCGCCCCGTCTCGCAGTTGAAGATCCTCGTGGAGGAGGACATGTTCAAGGTGGCCGTGGACGGCAACCACCTGCTGGAATACGAGCACAGAGTGGGCGGCCTGGAAGAGGTGACCGTGCTCCGGGTCACCGGCGACGTCGTCCTGTACAGCGCGGCGCCCAGCATGATCTGAACCCCCAGCCGCTCGCTCGCTCGCTCTCGAAACGATTAGCCCCCAGCGTTTCTGACGACCGCCTGCCTCCACGCCCCCGAATCCCCCCACCCAGCCCTCTCAGACACATGGAGGCAGCTGACGAAGTTGCAAGTGCGGCCAGCAAAGTGCAATTGTCCCTCAAGTGGCACATTTTATCGCAACGACCTGATATAGATTGAATTAAGTTCGCACTTGATAATCCTGTTTTTTTTTTCTACTGAATATCTCATTACAAAATTATGTTTTCACTTTCCTTTTAGAAAATTGTATCAACTGCTTTGCATTTTTTGTTTTCCTTTTTTCATTTTTTTTAAACCTAATTCTAATTAAGGAAAAGATTGAGTGACATAAATGTGTAACCAATTAAGTAAGGAATAATTTATTATATACAAAAAGGAAGATTGTAAGCTAAGCAGGAAGGAAGACGTGTTTCAGGCGTTTCATTTTATTTCGGCAGTGTTTTGTTTACATGTTCATTATTTCGTCACAACATAAACGCGACAAGCCTTTGTAGTGCATGAAAGTGTGATGCTGAAAATGTCACTTTTATTTCAGTGCTGAACCACGACCCTCTGGAGTCACATATAGTAGGCTAATCATGAAGTTTCTTCAAATGTAAGTATTTATATGCAGTGTTTGTTCCTCTTCTCTTCAGCTGTTTCTCTCCCGACCTTTCATGTTACCCCATGTTTGAACAAAACAGCGAAAAGGTGGCAACTAGTTATTAAATTAAAATGTGTGTGGGAGAGATTCTGACTTAGTGCCAAAGAGAAGTGGTACATATTTTGAATTTCTAAATAAAAGGACTATGTAAAACTTTCAACTTGTGAGCTATCAGTTGTATTTATTTATTTTTACTGATAAGGTTGTTGGACATATCTGACTTATTCAGATTAGTTTTTATGAAACTAGTCTGTTTTTTTTTTTTTTTACTTTATATTATACATATGAGTCAAATATTAAACCTGAGAGTCTTTTTTATTATTATTTATTAATAAATAATAAAAAAAATAACTCACTGGGTTAACATTTCTTCTAGCTGCCATATTTGACTTTTTTCCTTTGTGTTGGTCAGTAGAAACTTAGTAAAAAGATTACATTTTTCTTCCACTTTTTTTTTCATATGTTTGAGTTTATCAGCCCTAATATTTTAGTTCAGATGTTTAGATAGTTTGTAAATACAATGTTAAGACTCTTTTGATATAGTTTTTGGAGTCCTTGGCAAAAAAGCAACTTAAAATTAATTCATCAAATGAAAGCTTTAATTTGGTCATATTATTATTCAATGACCTTTTAACAAAAACATTAACATTTTTAATAAAATTAGTGAGGATGTAGTTATGAATTAAACTTTTTTTGTTATTTAATTTATGCTTGAAATGAACTGATAACTGTCCAGGAATCTCCTGACAACGACAGACATGAAATGACAGAGAAGTCCACCCATAACTATGATGGACAGCAGCATAATCAGATTAAAGGTTAGTCCAATGTTTGTTTAGCTTTGAAATTTAATTCAGAGGTCAGCCTGCAGTTCCTTGTTTTCCCGTCAGGGGGCAGGAGTTAGACATAACCCGATCGCAGCGGACGGAGCAAAATCGAAACTCTTCAATGAAGAGTCCACCTTCAGAGAAATAGGTTTTTTGTTTTGTTTTGGTTTCTCCCCCCACCCCCCCCCCCCCCCCCCCCCCCCCCCCCCCCCCCCCCCCCCCCCCCCCCCCCCCCCCCCCCCCCCCCATCGTCTCTTATTTTAATCTTGGCAAAAATGAACGGGTCGTTGCACTCCCGCCCGAGACTTGTAGACATAAGTCTGAACCGAGGACCCGCAGGTAAGAAGAAGACTTTGTCGGACAGTTAGCGAACCGTGTTGGCGATGCTAGCTGACTACGTTGCACCGAAGAAGAAGAAGAAGGACGGAAAAAAAAACAATCCTCTCCGCAACCTGGAGCTAAAGGCTAATTAATCTAGAAAGTCGAACTACGTCCCGTGTTACTTTGTCTCGTTGTGTCAAAGTTGTTATTTAGCTCAGGGAAGCTGCCAGAGTTTCAGTTTAACACATTGGAAATGACAAACTTGGCAAAAACTGAGTTTTTTTAAATTTTTCTTCCCCCTATTAAAAAAGTAGCATTACTCCTCTGGCTGGCCCTCGTGAAGCTAGTTGCTTAACGTCTGAAGCTGCAACATAGAGCTAAATAATTAGAAACTTTGCTTCCTCGCTATTCGCTTGAACTTTGATCCACTGAGGTCCATTTGACGAGCAGCAGCTTCCTGTGCTAACAGCTGCGCTCCATGTTTACTGCTTGCATGACCACCAGCCCAGCTGATCCGATTGTATGACCGCGTGTTTTCTTTCCGTTTTCTCCAGGTCTCGGGTTCAATATAATTGGGGGCATCGACCATCAATGGATAACGAACGATAATGGCGTCTACGTCAGCAAAATCAAAGAAGGTGGATCAGCAGCAGTAGATGGACGACTCCAAGAGGGAGACAAGATTCTTGCAGTAATACAATATATTCTTAAAATATATATATATATATAAAAATTTTCACATTCTCTCATTTTCCTAAGTGTATTCCGTTGGGATTTTGAGTGAGAGCGACGTAAACTTGTGCATAGTTGTAGAAATGGCAGGAAAGTGATAGAATTGTCAAACTTTTGATCTCCATTGCATTTTTCTTTTTCTTCCATCTTTTCTTTTTCACTTTTAGAATACCTAAAGTTTTGTCAGATTAGGTTCACAAGCCTGGCCAAAGATGCTCCATGTTGTACAGTTAAGCCTGAATATCAACATGAATATTGTTTTATTTCAACTATCCCAGGGTAGCTGTGGTAGTTCAGTTGTTTTTGTCATTGAGTTCATGACTGATATAAACTTTTTTTTTAAAGCAACAAATGTGTGGAAAGTCCAAGTGGGTGAACACTGCAAGTTGCTTAGACGTTTTTTTTATTGTTTTTTTTTTTGTCTACCAGTTTTCAAAACCGCGCATCGTGGAGGGTGTCGATATTTCAGAAAATCTAGCAGTCTGAGCAAAAAATGAAACTAATGATGAACTGCTGTCTGGCTGCGCAGACATCTGATCTGAGTTTTGTCATGTGGATGTTGCAGATAAACGGCGTCTCGCTTGAGAACCGCTACCACCACGAAGTGGTGGAACTGTTCAGGTCCGCCGGGGAGAGCGTCCAGCTCCGCGTCATGAAAAAGGTAGCTGAAAATATTCTGATTTTTCATGGGCTTTTTTATGTTTCTTTGCGTTTTAGATGTGACTCCACTATTGCTCCTGTGTTTTTATCTAGACAGACTATTAAATCGTACTTGCATAAAAATGGACTTGCCGCTATATAACACAAAAACTTGTGCTAATTGTTTCCACATCCAATAATGCTTTAAAAATAGCTCTGTTTTTGATAACTGAAAATGGCAGAAGAAATACAAATTGATAAAACAAATTTTGGAAGTAGTAATTTATTTGTCCTTAATGAATGAATCACAGTCTTACAGAAATTAAACAGTGAGCTCCAAAAGCAGTTTAAAGAGTGACTATTATGTTATTTCTTGCCCAGCCCTGTTTCTATGTGATTTTGTTTACCTGTTTTTTGTTGTTGTTTTTTTTTTTTTCTGTCTTGCAGTCTCACCTAAGTAACGGACCAGCCACCTCCAAACCTAATCGCAATCCTTCCACGTCTACTCTGGGAATGCTGGCCTTATTTTCTGGAGCCGTGTCGATCATTGTTATAATAGCTCTTTATAAACGGCTTAAATAGGCTTTTCTTTTTAATATACGTGTATTATGTATCTGAGCTGACAATATCTGTCATTTTGTTTTAGAATCAAAAACTTTGCTAAATGCCAACAAAATAAATAAAAAATAAAGAAGCAGACGTGAACGGTAGACCTTTTCCTGATTGGCAGGTGAAATGGCATCACGGTTTAGTTTACTTCCATATTCGTGCATATTCTGTGAGTTAACGGTAGCTTCTTCGGCGCAACAGAAGCCGTCAGCCAACGCTGAGGCGTTCAGGAAGCCAGCTTTTACGGCGGCTTCCTGTCAATTTTCCTCGCGACAGTGCTTCATAGTTTCTCCGAGGGGTTTAGGTGAGCCAAGTTTCCTGGCCAAAACAATCACGTTTTGGTCATCAAAAGCAGGCGTTTGTGCTTTTCTCAATCGCTTGTGTGACATTTTTCGCCACACGCTTTCTCTCCACTTCGCATCTCGTCAGTGCTCTTGGATTCTGTGCTCTGCGTACGTTTCTATTCGAAAGCCCATACACCCGACGGGTTTTCACCAGCTGCAAGCGGTGATTATTGGAATTAGCATCAGCTGTTCAAATATATCACTTTGTGTAATAGATTTAAGAGTTTCGCTTTCTGAATGCATCTATGGAATTAAAGTTTTTAGTAATCGAGTTTCTTCCCTCACGGCATTGGGAGGTGCTCTCGTCACTCATTAAACCCGGCTTTCGCAGATATAATTCAATTATAAAAACCATATATTTGATTTTTTACTGAAATGGAGATGTTCTGATTGTACAAGTGAAGGGATCAATTTGTTTGTTTGTTTCATTGTGAGCAGTGTTGCAGTTAACTCACTACTTTTGCGTTTTGCACTACAGCGACACTCATGGAGGTTTTCAGGTAGAAACAGGTTTGAACAGAAATTAATGTTTTTTTGTTTTTCTTTCGGTCACAACAATCACATCACCATCTCTACCTGTGGCTAATTGTATGTAAATACATTTCTCCTGTGAGACATTGTGAATATGTGCAGTACGCCAGAAAAGAAAATCACGAGCACTATTAAATTATGCAAATATTCTGTTCGACATGCAGATATGTAATAAATTTTGTTTAATTCACCTGGTGTTTATTGCTTTATTTCCACTTTAGCAGTATTTTTGATAGGCAATACTTGTTTTGTGTTTATTATGAATTGAAAGTGAAAATTGTAGTAATAAATGAGGTTTGACATTCATTCATACATTCCACTTTAAAAAATAAATAAATAAATAAAAGCTAATTTGATATTGTCTAAATAAAGTCGGTAGCTTCCCCCAGGTTGGATTTGATATGGTTTCTGTCCAGGGCGGCATGATGTGGAGAGTGCAGTTGGGCATAAAATAAAAAATTAAAAAAAACATTCAAGTTATTCAATCATTTCAAATAAAACAGCATTGTCAAATTTACTTTCTCGGATAAAAAATAAAGTATCTGATTGAAATTTTTTTTATTATTTTTGTCATATCCCCTGATTTTTATTATTATTATTATTTATTTATTTAAACGCCTCAAGTTAAGTGAATTAACTTTTAGAAGAGTCTGGCTTGTCCAGCCCATTTATTTGGGGGGCCGGAAGGAGTGCGCTGGGCAGGGCCCCATTAATTCAAGCTCCGCCCCTGGATCGCCGCTGCGTTTGGGATCTGGCAGCGCGGCTGCTAAACTAGTTGAATTTTCATATGAAATTATAGCTCACGACCTGATTCACACAGTTTCCCCCACGATTTCAGCACGTCTTATAATGATGCAATAACGAGCAAATATCTAATAGGATTAGTATTATTTCCAGTGACCATATATTTAAAAAAAAAAAGAGAGAGAGAAGAAGAAGAAGCTCGTCTGGACTGAAACAAACGGCGCCTTTTCGTGGGCCAAATGTTCTGCTGGCCTCCCACCGGCGGCCCGGGCTCCCATCAGCTGTTCGGAGGGACGGCCCGGAGGCAGAAATGATGTAATCAGGCAGAGAGGCAGAGCCAGAGCTGGGTCCGTCTCCGCTCCAGAGCCCGCCTCATGGAGCCGGTGAACGAGGGAGCAGCTCGGCGCCGCGGGGTCTTTGCTTGAGCCGCTCGTCCTTTTTTCTCCTCGCGGGGGCAGAGACGGTGATTCTGGACGCGCTCCGGCTCCGGCACCGACCCGGAGATGCTCGCTGGTGAAATCCCTTCCCCGTGATACAGCGGGGCCGCGCGGGCCAGCAGCCCCTCTCCCTCTCCCGCACCTGCTGCGGCGTCGGCCGAGCGGGAGATGCTCCCATCGCCGCTTCCTTCTGTCGACAACATCAGGCCTCCTCGCCCACGATGATGACAGCAGGGCGCGTGCAGGCCCCCTGTGTGTGTGTGCGTGTGTGTGTTGTTTTGTTTTCACTCCTCGTACGAATCACAGAATCGGCTCTGATCCGATGTACTAAGAAGAACTAGTCGCCGTTGTTTTTTTTTTCAATTATTATTTTTATTTTATTTTGCTTAATCACATCTCTATACTGCCGGGATCGATTTTCTTTTGCGTGTGTTTTTCCCCCCACTGACCTCCGGAGATGATCGCGGTGTCCGTGCAGTAGCGGTTCCTCAGCCGGTGGGTGGCTGAGTGGAGGGCGGGGGGATGAGCTGAAGCCTATCCGCAGCAGTCCGCCGTGAGCCCCGGTGACTTTACAGGAGCGTGGAGGGGGGACTGGGGGGAGCGGGGGAGGGCATGAAGGGGTGTGTGGTGCTGACCGTCTGATAAAGCGTGGGGTCAAGGATCGCTTGTCCTCCCAGCTCAGGTTTGAACCATGGCCAATGAACCTGTGATCCTTAACGTGTATGACATGGTAAGCAAAACGCTCACTTATTTTGGTTGGTTGGTTGTGTGTGTGTGTGTGTGTGTGTGTGTGTGTGTGTGTGTGTGTGTGTGTGCGTGTGTGTGTGTGTGTGTGTGTGGGGGGGGGGGGGGGGGGTGACTCGTGTAAAGGCATAAACGCATGAACTGTTGTTCCACGTCTCTGCTGTTTCACAACCGGCGTCGCAATAATGTTGACGCGGTTTGATTGACTTGAAGTCAAAGGGAAAAAAAAAAAAAAAAAAAAAGGATAGATCTGAAAAGTGTGGCCTGCCTTTTTTATCCACTGTGACAAGTCTTTAGTATTCACCTGAATGAATCATTTGATCTCAGTGTAGATGCTATCTAATTGATGAAGGTCTCAGGAGTTTGCCAACATCACACAGGCCGACCTTTTAACCAAAAAAAAAAAAAAAAAGAAAACAGCATAGCTTAAGTGGGAAAATTTGTCAGCATGAGCAAAGTGGACCTGCAGACTTTAATCTAATTGAGAATCCATGGACAGACCTGAGCGCTGATGTTTCTGTGTGCATGTTCTCTATCTCGTCTGACTCAGTGGGAGGCATTTTTTTTAAACGAAGAACGGCAACAATGTTGCGTGGATGCGCAGACAACCCGTTCAATCGGCCGTAGTCTAACTGAAAAGTCCATTTATTTCAGGAACGTAGTCGCTAAAAGTGAGACATGTTTTATGGATGGATGTCGGAAAGCCTCTACTTCTGCTAATCACGATGACGTCCCAACTCTCAGCTGATAAAACACCATTTTTAAAAGTAGAATATTACATCAGGCCAATTAAAAAACAAACATTTTCAACACAGAAATGTTGGCTAAATGAAAAGTGTGCTTAATGCCTACTTAAGAGGTGCTTTTATTCTGATAAGCCAGTCTCATCTCTCCTCAATATCCTTGAATATGATTGTACAACCTTAACTGCAGCTGAGGGTAAAACTACAAAACCAGACTTTAATGTTTAAAACTGCCATTTTCACATAACACCCCTTTTAATAGAGTTTCCAGTTGTGACGTCAAAATAAAAGAGAAAGAAATCACAGGACAAGAATCTTGTTAAACGTTATTGTATCTTTTTTCATTTGTCTTTGTTTTCAAAAGACGGTTTTAAAGTCTAACTCAGTCTTAAAACATAACACAAGAGTACAGGGACCAAACGACCCAGTTGAAGACTGAAAGGGCCTCGCGAGCGGGGGAAAGTCTTTACCGCCGTCCTCTCCTTCTTTGCGTCCGTTCACAAGAAAGCGGAGAAGACACGTCGCAAAAAATGCCTATTTATACTCTGGGCTCGGAGCTGTGAAACGTGATGCTCTGCCGGCTCTCTGACCTCTGCCGCTGCGTCCCCGGTCCCCACAGACTCAAAAGACAAGGGTCCTCCTTCAGACCTGCACGCGCCTCTTGCTTTTTGCATTCGGCTGGATCTCATGCATGACGTACAGCCTGTCATTGCAGCAGCTGCTTCATTTTCTGAAAATCGGTGTGATTGGATGACGATTCAAAGAGGAGAAATCGTGATTTGAAGCAGTGATGCGTCACAATCTGTTGGCAATGCCTGCGAAGAAGCTTTCGTACGCGTTTACATCCACTGACACAACCAGCATGTTGTAGCTACACAGAGACACAGCTGCGTCACCTATCTGTGGCTTGAATAAACTCTAGATAGGTGGTGTTTGTGTGATTTGGGGGATGTGGGCTGTTACTCAGGGCTGCAATAGAAAGGGGGCGCTGAAAAATGCATCGTACCATTTGTGTCTTTTGCAAGTTTTCTATTGCTTTAATGCAATAGAAAAGAAGTCAATGCATAGTTAGGATCCTCCGCTTGGTGCTGGGAATAAAGAGGCCATTTTAGGTCATTTTTAGATTGGCTTTGGGGCGGCAGAAGGAGGGAGGGGCTTACCCAGGACACTGTTTATGCAGGAACCTCCACTGCCTGCATCCCACAGGCAACCTGTTCGTGGAGCTGTGAATGTTAAAGGAGAAAACTAACAGGTGGCCTACTGGCACAAGTCAGCACAATGACGGAGCTGTCAGTGATTTTGTGAAAAAATGTAAAAGAAAAACGTATTTCTTACTGTGGGATTCTCATCCTTCATCGAAGAAACGTGCTCCAAGTGAACGCTGGCCTTTTTGCACTTCTTTACCAGACATACTTTTAGCATTGGATACTTTCTGACAGCAAGGGCCTCAGCGCGCCACCAGGCGTAACAACGACTCTCAAACGTCCAGATTAATTTCTAACCAACTGGTCACACTGGGCTGTTTGAGCCCTGGAAAAAAAAACAAACCAAAACAAAACAACAGTAATCACGGGGGCGGAGGCGGTCGAATTCCTCCGCAAAAATTTACCACAAGAATAATAAAAGAAGGCAGCGGGAGTGAGTCATACCAGCAGGGAGGAAGATGAACTGATTGTCGACAAAGGGACCAGCAAGGCTTGCAAAAGCAAGAGTGACAAGCGTGGAAAGAGCCTCCACTTGTCTTTGGGCTCCGTTACGAGAGCCAGGCGTGTCGGATTTTGCCACGGCGCTAGAAAATGTTCGCCGCGTTGTGTTGTTTTCCGGCGCGGAAGCCGAGAGTCGAGTGCCCCCGATGCATTGCAGGCATAAAAACAGCAGAGAGCCTACGGAGCTCACTGGAGAAACTTGACGAGGCTCAGCTGACACAGAGCAATGCCGTGGGAACGCTTTAAGAGCGTGACTCTGGGACCGGAAATGTGTTTTATGATTGATAAGAGGCAGCTGGGGCAACTCTAAGCGCGTTTTCTCGTGGAGCCTAAAAGTGTGGATGCCTCAGTGGGTGGAGCAGCTGCTGTCTGATCAGCTGTCAGCAGAGAGAGGTCAGGAAGTAATGGCTACCTATTTCCATCGTTTGTGACTCACTGTGAATCGTTGACATGAAGGATCCATCAGCGTTTCTGTTTAGAGTTTACCAGAAATGCTCTGATACTACCAGTAAATGCGTGACAGGTTAACGCTAACTTTAACTCTGAGTACCATTAAGTCCAGATTTATTCTGGTTTCGCTTCCTTCGTCAGCCTTAAACCTCTAAGATCATGGGTCGGATGAGAGTGGTGCGCTTGCAGCTACACTCCAGCTCAGCTCTTCCGCCGTGTCGTCCGGCAGCGGACTTTGCTGGAATGATGTTGCTGTGAGCTGCCGGTTGCGGTGGAGGGAAGTGGACGGGCCAGGAGTCTGCGCTAATCCAGATTAGGGCCGTTGCAGAGGGCCAGGTGTGCTTTCAAAGAACGTTTATGGATCTGAAGAACTCAAAATTTATTATTCTTCTGAACTTTGGATCACAAAAATAGTTTTATTTATTTATTTATTTTCTAAACATTTTTTTTCTTTTTTTAAGTTTAAAAATGGGTATTAGCTGCACTTTTCAATGTTAATCCCAAAATCAAAATGAACAGTTCTGTTTCCAATCAGACGTCGGCTAAGGTTTAGAGCTATCTGCACCTAAACTTTGAGGAAATGTCAACTGGCTGTTCAATTGAATATAAACCAATCTTGGTTTAGTAACACTATTACCTCGACCATTTTTTGCAAATATTTCTATTTGAAATTTATTTCCAAAATGCTTTATTTCTAAAGTAGCTCCACAAAATAAAGTAATTTTAACTCCTTAGAATTACAAAAAGAAATAATAATTAAAAAAAAGGCAATCTCAAAATCCTGGAGGGACTAATCAGCGTCCAATGTAATTTAAAGAAATGCTTACTGAATGCAGACACAGCTGTTTCTGAATATTTTAACAATCTGTTAATGGGTAGTTTTATCAATTCATTCTGGCACAACTGGTCCTTTGAGAACTTTTATGATCTTGATCTCGGCCCAAAATCACGGTGGCCTTGAAGGCACCAATTCCTTCTGCACAGTGTGTGACTATCTTGCCAATAATCCTTAAGTAGAGCTTTTTACATGAACTATTGTAGGTGATACTAACTCATAACTCGGAGGTCTAAGTTAAAACGTGCTAAAACACTTAATCTCAAACACTCTGTTTTGGCCTCCGAGATCTTTGTGACAACACGAAGAAAGCATGTCTTCCCAAAATGTGAATCTTAAACGGTTGACTCAAATCCTTTCTCTTATTTAAGCCATGCCGTAAATGGCCTCTGCTACTCTCAGGCGTTGTGGGGTTTTGATCTAGGAGCCGGTGCTTTTTCTGCATTATTTAAGGTGACAGGATGAGAACATGTCTGTCGAGCCGCCGCACAGCCTCTGCTCCCTCACTCCGTCTTTCTCTCCTCGTTTTCTCCGCAGTACTGGATAAACGAATACACCTCCAATCTGGGCATTGGAGTCTTCCACTCAGGCATCGAGATTTATGGCAGAGGTAAGACAAGGACCGTCTTGATGTCTGTGAAATCCCATCACGCATTCCCGAGTCGAGGGCGGCCCTGGGGCGACACGGAGCTGCGCTCGGTGACGGCCGTATAGTGAGATTTGTGGAAGGCAGATGAAATTTGGAGGGGGAAAAAAATGGAATATGGAATTGTGCTCCGAATAGCCTGACCCCGTTTCTCTTGGTTGAGTCACCACTGACTCACTCTGTGTTTATGTGTGTGTGCGTGTGTGTGTGTGTGTGTGTGTGTGTGTGTGTGTGTGTGTGTGTGTGTGTGTGTGTGTGTGTGTGTGTGTGTGTGTGTGTGTGTGGGTGTGTGGACTGAAATAGAGGGGCAGAATCCCTGGTGAAACTTGATCTCTGGAAATCCAGTATGCCCTTGGAACTGGACATTTTGGCTCTGTGCACAGAGAAAAATGGTGACAGTCTGGGGCCTGACTTTAGAAAGGGCTCACAGGGGCAGTAGCCCAGGGCGCCATTTTTGGGAGGAGAGGCAAAGACTTTTATTTTATTTCATTTAATCATTTTTTTTATTATTTAATGAATGCTTACTTTTTCAAACATTGTACTTTATAGGCCCAAGTCATGTGTGTTATCTTTTTTTCATCAATATATTGATATTCAAGTATTTGAAAATGACAAAGATATCGTTGAATTATTTGGGAATCCTATGGATTTATAAGCTATTAAGCATCAGTTCATACTTACTGAAGTATTCTAGTAGAATTATATATTATTGTACTTTAATTTACACTAGTGAAAGAATTCTTCCTTAGTGGATCGGGCACCAAAGCTGGGTGCAGCCCAGGGCCCCACATCCTGGTAAATACACCCCTGGTGACGGTGAAGACATAACATAAGCTGTCGTTTGCTGTTGCTCTCTACTCTCTGTGCTCTAATGATAGGGAGTAAAGCCCTACATTCAAGCCAGCCCAAATTATTTAATTACAACATCCGTGATCAATCGCTCTCTTCTCTGTAATTACAGAGGCGGAGGTCTTTTTTCCCCTCCGTCTTCTTTCGGGGGGGAGACGTCTAATCTGAATTTTGCATCTTCTTCCACTTTCCCGCAGAGTTTGCGTACGGCGGTCACCCCTACCCTTTCAGCGGCATCTTTGAAATCAACCCCGGCAACGCCGCGGAGCTGGGAGAGACCTTCAAATTCAAGTGAGCACGCGTCCTTATTTCAGCAGGTCGGAGTGCGCCGGGCGCCCTGACCCCCCACACTGTCTGTCTGTTTCCAACAGGGAGGCCATTGTTTTGGGCACCACGGACTTCACAGAGGAGGACATAGATAAAATCATGGAGGAGCTCGGTAAAGAGTTCAAAGGGAACGCCTACCACCTGATGCACAAAAACTGCAACCACTTCTCCTCCTCGCTGTCTGAGGTCAGTCTGATGTAACTCTTCCTCCCAAAGGAGAGACAGCATCAAAACACCATGCACTGTATGGTTTCTGCGCCGCATTCTCTCTCCACACGTATGCTCAAACTTGGAAAAAAAAGTATATGTTTGGAAGAAATGATAACTTTTAAAAATTAAAGGAAACAGTGCTGGTGAAAGGAAAGAAATTAACAAAAGATATTTAATTTTTGTAATTACACTGTGCGTTCTTCTGAACTAGTGGTTGTTGTGCTCCGTCTGATTTTTTTTCTTCTTTTTTTTTAGAAAAGAAGCGAACAAAAAAAGCTAAGCGTGCCATTTTCGTCAGCCTTTGTCTCTTCAAAAGCAGAAGCAAAATGCACAACACAAAACAGAACGAGTTTGTTGTTAGTTAGTCGGGCTAATAACTATTCGTTTTGGTAATCGATTAATCGATTATTGACAGTAACTTGATTAATGAGACAAAAAAAAAAACAAACGAAAAAAACATGGCACCCCCCACAGATTTTTTATTTGACCACTATATTAGAAATAAACTTAAAAACGCAAATAAGTCATTAAATTCCTTTTTGCAAATGAGAAAATAAACATTTTATTGCCTGAAATGCGGTAAGGGAATCTTCTGAACGGGGTGAGGCTAAAACTGTGCAACTTGAGGAATTTTGGCTAAAATCTATTTTCAGATAAATTCTTTTATGTCAAATGCAAAATGGATTTATTTTGTATAATTTTAGCTTACTTACCTGTGAATATTTTTTTATTTATTTTTTTCAGCTAATGACATCGTGTCTCAGTCTCTGTACTCCAACTGACGACTAATCGATTGCTAAGTCAGTTGACCGTTTCTTCAATAATCAATCAATCCGCCCTAAGCTTGTCATTTCACAGTTAAAAGTGACTCCGCGGAGACAAACGTCACTGTAAGCGCGAACTAAACTCCACAGATATAAAGAACAGAATTGTTTAGAAATTCAGAACTTTTTTTTCTTAAAAAAAGTTTTAAGAAACCAGTAGTAGTGTAATTTATGTCTGGTCCTCTTCTGGCCCCTGAACGCACCGTCCCACTGATGAATGTTGGCGTTTGCGTCATTCTGTGAAACAACAGAACTGGTGTGAGTTGATGAGGGAGACGAATGGAGCTGATACAGGGCAATTAGACGGAACGTTACTGTAATTTCTTTGCCGTAAAAATTACAGTAGCTTACTGGCAACTCTGCTGCCAGTAAGGTAGTGTAAATTCTGCAGCAGCTTTTTTCACAGTGTCGTTAGCATGGGAAACAATGAACGGTTGAGGGGGTTTCCTGTAACCATAAGTTGCTTCTCTGCCATTAGCACATTTAGCAGCGAGTACATGTGAGTGATTGACAGAGCTTAGACACTCCTCTTGGCTCTGATTGGTTGTCTTTGATTGGGAGTGGTGCATTTTTTCAGACAGCAATAGTAGCGTTAGACAATAGAATCAATTTAAAAGAAAAAAAAAGGTTCCCATATTTGAAAGTTGTTTTCACAAATACACGTAAATATAAACAAAAGCAGCCAATGTCAATCAGGTAGCACTAACGTGGGATTTTGATGACTTTGGATATTTTATTAACTTTTATTCAAAACTTGATAATAAAGTAATAGTTAGCACCAGAATATCCTCAGGGTTTTAACAAATAATTTTTCCTCTTATAGATTTCTTCTCTCTGTTTCTCGCCTCAAGGTTCATGGCAAAATTAGTTTGATGGTCTTAATAATCTAAGTCTGACAAAAAAAAAAAAAAAAAAAGAAACGCGAACAAATCTATAAGGAATAAAAAGTTTTCATTCCTAATCTGTAAACTTATTTATCAGTTTGCAAAAATTTATAACCTAAGATTTGTTTTGTGGTTACACGCTGCGCTCACCGTTGTGTGTGTGTGTGATTGTTTTTTTTTTACCCTCTGATTCAGTTGCTGTGTGGAAGAGAAATCCCCCGCTGGGTCAACAGACTGGCTTACTTCAGCTCCTGCATCCCCTTTCTTCAGAGCTGCCTACCCAAAGAGTGGCTGACCCCGGCCGCTCTGCAGAGCCACATCAGCCTCGGCCTCCACAAGGAGGAGCAGAATGACTCGAGCGACGAGGACCCCACGTCGCCGTCCGGCGCGGCCGCCGCCGGCTCGGGTTCCTCCCACAGCTGTCGCCACACCCGGGTGTGACCCGACCGGCTCGCTCGCCCGCCGACCTCTGGACCCTCGCCGTTGTTGCAGGAGGCTTCAGTTGGCTTTGAACAACCAACTGACCTCGTACTGTTTGGCCTCTGAATGAAAAGAGACTGGAAGCGTGAGCTTGCTTCTTGGTGCGGGAACTGTTGACGGACTCTTCGAACCTGGAGACTCCTTGACGGAAAGACTGGAAGGAAACTCTGAGACCTCGAAGGGTCGGTTCTGACTCCAGCCGTACACACTTGTAGATCCGACATTTGTAGTGTAACATTCTTAGTCTTTTCCACAAAAATTCAACAAAAAACCTTTGTCAGCCTTGTTTCCTGCCCTGCCTTTCGAAGCTGCTTTTGTAGAAAAAAACTCAAACTTTCTAGGTAGTAACAGTACCAGGAAACTGCTAATCTCCACAAGTTCAGCAAGTCCTCGTTTAATAACCTCTATGTGGCCTTCAGATGATATCGCTGATTCCAGTTTCTTAAGGTGTGACTATTCTGTGGCCATTTCAGAGGATGAACAGGTCAGTTTTGGGTGGGAGTTGATTGGGGTTGATATTTCTTTAAAGAGAGAAAACGTTGCATGTTGAGACAATGTCATAAGTTAGACCGCTAACCGGAGATGGGAAGGAACGACGCAGTGCTTGACCTCTTACAGATTTTGTTTTGTTTTAAATTTTAATATCAGAGAGAGATAACCCAAATAGGTAAAAAAGAAAAGTCTTTTTTTTAATTATTCCCTTTCTGAAGTGACAAAAGTTACCCAAACCAACCTGACAGCAGATGAAAATAGGAATGTCCACTGTAGTTTCAGTAGTTACATTCTCATTCTCAGACATGTTTAAGTCCCTTCAACCAAACCTGCCTGACAACTCGAAGTAGGCTAAAAGCTCACAGAAAGCAACTGAGTATTCTCAAATTTAAAGAAATTCAAAAAATTTGCACTTCAGAGAAGCGCAATGAGTGCAATTAACTACAAGTGGAGAAAACTTGAATTGATAGAAAATCTTCTAGTGGTGCTGACTGACTGGAAACAATCCTGCAAAGAAGGGAGGGTTAAAACTAATCTACAAAGACGTAAAGGTCTCTTTGCGGTTGCTGCAAATGCTTGGCGGAAGATGTCGCCACCAAAGAGTGGAGGGCGATCAGTTGCTTTAAACAGCCTTTTTGATTGAATGCGTAATGGAAAACGCAAAAGTAAACAGAAGAAATCTGTGAGCTGGCAAATACTTTTTACCCCCGTCGAGTCGTCATGTAAAACCTCCTCATGATCTTCTTGTAGAGGAAAATCTCTTCACTGGGAATTGCAGCGTGAATAAGCCATTAGCCGAGTAACCAGTTTCTTAACGGTTGCACACAATCAAGAGTTGAGCGTTTCGGCTGAAACAGCTGCTGTTCAGCGAGCCTCAGGCAGCTCGGTCACTGACTCTGACCGTCTCAGAGAAAAGGTTCTATCTAGCCGCTGCTCTCTCAGTTACCGACTCTGTGACCTAGCGCAGTTTTTCTGACTACTCTTTTATATCCAAGTGATCTTTGTACTGTTAACATCTTTTCCAGCCAGAATCAGCTGAGCCCAACCAATTCCCCCCTCTCCCCCCCACTTTTTCATCATTAGAACCACAGAGACAGAGGTGCTGCGATAAAGAGGAGCAGAAATCTGTCCTTTCCATTCCGTCAAGAGTCCGACATGTCGTGTGTGCAGTTTCTGTGAGTTCGGCTTAGCATTGAGATTGGCCCCTTCGTAGGTCACAGCTCAGCCCCGCTGTACTGACTTCTTAAACTGGTGGCAAAACGACAAATCCGGATTGGTGTTGAGAGATTACGTGCTGAACTGTTTCTCGCTTTAGCACCAGCTGCACGGAAAGAGACGTTCCTGGAATGTCTCTGGGTATAAACACATAATAATCGTCTAAACAAAAAAAAAAAAAAAAAAAAAAGATGCATTGCTTTGCCATTTGATTTGTTTTTTGTTTTTGTTGATGATTATGCAAGCCACATGTCGGAGGTGCTGGGAAGAAGATTTTAATACCCTGGGACACCTCTGCCTGCTTTCCAACTCTGTTTCTCAAAAAGTGAGACAACGTAAAAAATTCAACCAAGAGCAGAACGAGCCCAGAGGCTTACAGCGAAGGAAATGGTGACGAACTGAAATGCATGTTAGGCCGATTTGCATTTTCACAGCAAACGTTTGGGAAGTGCAGTAAATGTTGTGTGTAGTTTGGAGCATGTGCTGATTTAATAAGTCGTGACGTCAGCAAGGTGGAAAGTAATCATGTTTTTCCGGACTCCCAAAATCTGCACCGAAAACAGATTTATAGGAACAGTGCAAAAGTATTCTTACCACTTAAGGTTTTCCATATTTTTGTCATGTTACAGCCGCAATCTTCAATGAATTTTAATGGGATTTCACAGGTTAGATCAAAACAAAGTAGTGAAGTGAGAGGAAAATACTACAGCAAATGTTTTTTTTTTGTAGCTTTGTAAAAAAACTATTTGAAAGTTTTGCCATGCATTTGATACAACCTTTTGTTGCAAAAATAGTTGGAACTCTTCACCTCTTCTCCTTTAGAATACAAATGTACTGAATTTCATTCACGCTTACCTGCGTAAAAGGGGCTGAACACAAATGAATGCTACACTTTTCAGGTTTTTATTTGTGAAATTTCTTCTTTAAAATGCCACAATTTCCATTAGTTTCACTGTCGTGGCGTAGTTTTACTGGTCTGTCGGGTTAAACCCCAGTGAAATTCATTGACGTTTGTGGTTAAAATGTGAAAACTGAGAAAAGCTCATGGAGTATGAAAACTTTTCCTAGGAACTTTACCTCTTTTCTTTAGCAGGGAAGAAGATGCAGCATATATGGTCCGACCCAAAGAATTGTCAGAATAAAAGATTTCTGGTTTACAGCCTGAGGACTACTTAAGGTTTTCACACCTTAGTCTTTGTATTTCCATATTTCCCCAAATCCTTTAAACATATTTTGTTCTCTGGATCTGAACATCAACCGTCTCCTGGAAAAACTGTACACATGGCTGGTATTTTTTTAATTTTATTTATTTACCTGTTTTTAGGTAAATTAGTCACACTTTTACACATTTCTCACAATTTTGCTTCCTGTGTGTACCGTTTCTCTCCCCAAGCTTTTTGAAATGTCACACCTCATTTAAAATGAACATGTTTAATACGATTCATTTTGATCACTTGGCATGACATGTCACACGTTCAGTAGGATTTTTGTGTTGGCCCCTATGCGTCCCTGTGTCTGCATCACAGAAATTTTCCCCAAAGTTTATCTCTGTCGCAAGAACGACAGATTTCTGCAAAGAGAGTCAATCGTCACGTTTTGCAGCACTCCAGTCATGATTGAGCTCAAAAGGCATGACGGCAGATGAGCTTGAACGACTGCGGTGGTCTGCAGTGAATCCGGCTTGCGTTGGTTTTGACCTGGCTGGCACAAGGTTGCACGATTTGAATCACTTTTCCTGGTAGAGCCGTTTTGTTGTGCAGCCGCCCCTCTCTCAGGAAGGAAATCACATGGCTTCTGGAACAACTGGCTGAATCCCACAGGGGATGGGCTTAAAAGTGCAGATCAGTCGTTTAACTTCTTCATGCTGCTGAGTAAGCTGTATCCTCATTCACTGACATGCTTTTGTCTTATTTTATTTCCATCCCCTGGCCAGTTTATTGTGTTGCAACCTTCAGTGTTGTTATTTTGGGGATTTTGTGAAACTGTACAGTGGTTCAGTGTTAAATCCTGGAATCTCTTTCGACACAGCAGCCCAGAGAGGAGATTTTTTTTTTTGAATTATTATTATTTTTATTTGATTGTGTCTGTTGAAAAAAATTGTATTTCCTTCTCCTAACTCCATAAATTCCCCAAATGATGATAATTCTAGAATAAAGAGATTGACTTCAATTAGATCTTGCCTTTATTTTTTGTCAGATAAAACATTGTAAACATTGCATTAGCAGATCTGTTAATTCAAGTGGTGGATTTTAACTAAACGTGTAGACACATCTAATTTGCAACCTTCTTTCATGGCTGACTATTGTATGTTTGGAGCTTATCTATACAAAAAACATTAGTTCATTAAAGACATTTATTTTATATCACAGTAAGCATGGAGTTGCTCTTTAAGAGTCATGTTTCTGTAGGTATGTTGAGAAAAATCAATTTGTTAGATAATTTTTTTTCTCTCCTTACATAATCCATTTTGTAATATAATGTAATGATTTTTGGCCACCACGCTGTTTAAAAAAATGGCTATTTGTTTATTTGCGTTTTAGATGATTAGTAATAAAATAATGGATGTAAATTAGACCTATTTTGTGTGCAGTAATAATAACTTTCTTATAATCTAGTTTCTTATTATATTATTATATTCTATTTACTATTAAAATGCAGCGTATAGGTATAAATAAAATTAATTTATTAATTTATGTTTCTATAGGACAAGAACAGCATGTTACACAGAATACGCCCAGATGGGTTGCCAAGTAGTAGTTACATCCCTCTTTAATCAGAAAGCTTAGTTGCGGTTATTTATTTTCATTCTGGCGTCCACATAGCATTCTTGTTTGCTTGTTTTTTTTATATTTATTTATTCATTTTTTGTTCATCTGTTTTTCTGGTCTTTCTAAAATGCTACTGCCAATTATCTTCCAGCGGTAAGCTGCAGTGCAACCAGAGGTGCTCGAAAGTGCACTTTCCAGGAACCTGGCAACCTAAAGGCAACCCGTGGTCTTTCCTCCTCTGCGGACTCATTCGCCATTTTGAGCCAGTTTTTCTGGGTGACCTACATTCGGTGAACAACCTGCAACGTGAGCAACACTTCAAATTTTCCTCGGCAAGAAAATAACAGGTAAGCATGCCAGAAATACGGCGTCGATGGACTTCAGCATATTTTCGTGTGTTTAACGCTGTCGATGTGACGTTATTTCTGTCAGCAGCGACTGTTTTCGTGTCTAACGTTAGCTCCCCTCGGCTAACTGAAAGCGACCTCGAGGCGAGGTAGGAAAAAAAAGAAAAAAAAATGACTGAGAGCAATTTTTTGCTAAAAAAAAACCTCAGATAAATTAGTTTTTAAAAACTGAAGCTTTGAAGCGTACTATACTCACTAATTTTTTAAATTCTGTTTAGCTTTTTAGGCGACGGTGAATTTACTAACGCATTGCGCAGTAACAACAGGGTTTTGTTTGCAAAGGTCTGACGGCTGATGCAGGCCCGAAATCCATCCGTGCGTTCCTTTGCCATAAATGGGCAAAAATGGCTTGCACTTGTATTTTACTTTTATATCGGGGGAGCCAACAAATTACCGTTTATATCTGCGCTGCTTTATTTGCGTTTTGACTTGCAGTAAATGTCGCATTTTTGTTTTTTTAGACCGGTTAGTCGACTCTAAAGTGAAACGGTTTTGACCAACAGGAAAACTCCTTGAACGGTTTTCATCGTGTTTGACTCATAAGCTTTAAGTAAACCTGATTAAAATTGAAAGAAAAAAAAAATCCTTCAGAACGTAGTTATGTCGGTCTACTTTAAAATTAAAATCGAACGTACTTTAATGATCCCAAAGTGAAGTAAAACATCAAAAATATGTAGATATTGCGATATTTATGTGAGCGAAATACCGTGGAGACTTTCCTTCACGGAAATCGGTACGTTTTTGTATCGCTTAACTAATAAATTTGCATAAAATAATTGGGATGATCAAATTAACCACAGTTGGATCGAAGCACAATTTTGATTTGGAGTACTCCAGTTGTGGTTTTGGTTTTATTGTATGCCTTTTGAATTTTAAAACAACAATGCCACTTGAAGAGGGATGTGTGCTACTATGCTAACTTCTAAGCTGTGTGAGAGGAGAGTCAAAGGAGGAAATAACTTGTTGTTTACGTGAAGGTTTTCTCACCAAGATAATGATTAATTTATGTCCCAGGAGGAGGGACAAACAATACACAACAATAACAAGATGTTCTTGTTATGTTTTCCACACGTAAAAATATTATTTTTTTGCCTTTCTCCGTTTGAAAATGTCTTTTTTATCTCTTTGCAGCAAGGAGCAGCAACATGAGTAGCAGTCGTGTCTTCATCGGCCATTTGAGCACACATGCGAGAGAGAGGGATGTGGAGAAGTTTTTCAAGGGATATGGACACATAAGAGAGATCAACTTGAAAAACGGATTTGGATTTGTGGTGAGTGTGGCAAGTCCTTTGTGGTACATTTTGATTTTGACTCTGAGCTTAAGGGAAATAACGCTCTCCCGTTCTTGTCAGGAATTTGATGACCACAGAGACGCCGACGACGCCGTGTACGAGCTGAATGGGAAAGAACTGTGCAGTGAAAGGTAAGCGGATTTCCCTGTTCTGCCGCCTGTTGGGAGTTGTTTACGAGCGCAGGGTCATCTGAGTAGCTGCCAGGCAGTTAATGTTATCTGCTTCATGAGTCAGCAGGTTTTTCTTCTTTTATATGTTTGCGTGACCTTCCACTTTAATCCGTTGTTTACATTTTCTTCCTCAGGGTCACCATTGAGCACGCCCGCTCCAGGAGAGGCAGAGGAGGCGGCGCCCCGGGAATGGGACGTTTTGGCGGCGGTGGTGGTGGCGGCGGCGGCGGCGGCTATCGCCAATCCCGCAATACCAGAGCTAGGTAGATGAGACTCAGGTTGCCATTTTGTTTCATAAAAGTTAGATGATTGTTTTCTATCTCAGTAAAACCACCAATTCAAACCAGACCGTATGATTTGGTCTATTAAAAATAAGTGAATTGTGTACAGCTGACACGATTAACTGTGATGAGTCGATTATTGAAATATTAGTCATAACTGATTTAGTTATCGATTTGTCGTTAACTGGAGTGTGCATTGTGTGTATGATTCATTAAAGGAGTTCTGTTATTGCATTTTAGGGAATAAGATGTTTATTTTCTTATTCAAATAAAAATGTTTATTTTCTAAATAAAAAAGGAATTGAATTAATGTGCATCTTTTAAAGTATTTTTTAAAAATATTGCATAAAAAAATACTTAAGAATTTAAGTGATAAATATTAAGAATGTGCGAATTTTGTGAAACATTTTATCAATTTCTAAAATGATAATTAACCGCAGGACCATAAAAGAGCAAATGTATATTTTCCAGACAGGCTTGCTTAAAATTGTGGCATATTCTAAGCCTTTTGGCTGTATGGACTGGAATAAGCCCATTTTTCCACATCTGACACCAATGCAAACATTGAAACAATTCTTAGAAAAAACACACACACAAAAGTGAGCAAGAAATGAATTAATTTAACAGAAAATTGTGCTGAAAACCAAGAAGGCTACTGTTTGACATAGAAGTGAGTGTTTTTAGTTTTAAGTCCAATGTGCAACATTTCTCTGCAGGTATGGCCCTCCCATGCGAACTGATCACAGGCTAATTGTGGAGAACCTCTCGTCCCGCGTCAGCTGGCAGGTATGAGATCACATAATTACATTAAACTCAATTTACTATGACATATTGCCACGTGATTTAATAGTAAAGTAACAGTTTATTTTATAAGTATTCTATTAAAAATTACACATTTTTGTCAAATTGGCAAATGTTTTTTTTTTTTTTTTTTTTCATTTTAGTGTCATTTACTCCAAAAATCATATTACTGCTGCTGCTAAAAAAAAAAAAAAAAAATCATTTTATTTTTTATAAGCAGCTCCTCTGGTATGGTTTCCTGTTTTGTAAATCAGAGGTAAATAGACATCCTCCACTTGGGGGGTCAGAAGTATGTAGCGCCCTCTGCTGGTTGTTTTTTTTCTGAATAGTGTCCATCTGGTGCCTTTCCTTACACGCAGTTGCTGCCGGTCTAAAGTCTTGGCTGGTCCCCCGTAGCGGTGAAAGTGGTCTAGCGCAGGATACGGTAGCCTTAGGAGGGCCGTAGCCACAGTCTGGAGGTTCTGTGGGCTGGCGTTCCCGGCTGCAGGAACCCCCACGCCCCCCTCAAATCCACGGCCTCCCACAGTCTCTGTTGGGGCTCTTTCTGTGGCTGGTGGAGCTGGGGGGTGTTGAGTCGGGCACACATCACACCCCCCTACTTTCTCTCTGGTGGTTCCTTACTTGAGGAGGCCGGATGCTGATGCAAGGCTGAGAGCATTTCTCGAGGGCGTTTCTCAAGGGCTTAACACTGCATTGGTTCCCATTTGCTATTTGGACAAGTGGCTCTATGCTATTATCTACCTTGGTTTGGAGCGGTAAGTAGCATAAAACTCATGTGATTGGGTTTTTTATTATTATTATTCTTTTTAATAGCGGGTGGTAGAAGGGTGGAGATTTAGTCTCGAAAAGGAATCTTGTAAACAGTTGTCCCCCTTTTTTGTAAAGTCATTTGGTGAATGTAAAAAAAAAGTCCCTACTTTAAAAAAAAAGAAGAAAATAGTCATTTTTATTGTAAATTCAACACACAATCTGTTTATCCCACAAATTTCTACAGAAATTTGACTTCCAAAAGTCGAGTATTGGCATCAAATTCCTCAAAAGTTTTGCCTGTTTTCTGTGAAGTGTTTCACCGTAAGGCTTAATGTGGTCTTTGAATTGATAAAGCAGTAAATTTCAGTTTCTGTAGCAGAAAAGGGCAAAACCTGTCCTCAGATCATTTTTATGGCTCTCTTGTTTACACGCCCTCTAGAATAGGATCTGATACAAATGTGCTAGAAATGGGTTACTCATGTTTCTGTTTGATGTTTTTATTTTTTTGGTAATTTCTTAAGTTCCAGGTTCGAGAAGGCTCTCAGTGACGCTTCGTGTCTAATTCCCTTATTTATTCAGTGTTGTGCTCTTGAAATAGGACCTTAAAGACCTGATGAGAAAGGCAGGTGAAGTTACCTTTGTGGACGCACACAGACCCACTAAAAATGAAGGGTGAGTTAAGTCGTTTCACTTCTTGTTGGCGTTTTTATTATGATGTCTCGTAGATAAATGACTATCGGTTTGAATGCAGAGTGGTTGAGTTTGCATCTCGTTACGATATGAAGAACGCCATCTCCAAACTCGATGGAACAGAGCTGAATGGACGCAAGTTGAAGATGTTTGAGGACAGTAGGAGGTGAGACATTTTATGTTGTCTGTTTTGTTTTTTTTTTTTATCCTGTGGTGAAAATGTGCCCGTCGTTACATGAACGTTGTCGTTTCTGTTCCACCACCAGGAGCCGTTCTCGCAGCTACTCGCGTTCCAGAAGCCGCTCCAGGAGCAGATCCAGGAGCCGCTCCAGGAGTCGTTCCAGGAGCCGGAGCCGCAGCCGCTCCAGGAGCCGCTCCAGATCTCCCAGCCGCACCCCAGAGAAGAAGATGTCAGGAGGGAGCAAGCCTGCAGCTAATTCCCCATCCAAGTCCAAATCTCGCTCCAAATCCCGCTCAAAATCCCGCTCCAAATCCCGCTCAAAATCCCGCTCCAAATCTCGTTCCAAATCCCGCTCTCCCGCTCCCGCTCAAAACGGCAAGGCTCGCTCCAGATCCCGATCTCGCTCGCGTTCCCGCTCCGCCTCAGCAGAGAGCAAACACTAAGATGGCTGCAGCTGCAAGTCATAGGATGGATTCAGAGTAGTTTTCCTAGCGAGCCTCACCTGGCGGCTTGTTTTTTACTGAAGGGGAGAAAAGAACCTTTAAGTGGGGTCTTTTTGAAGGCAAGAAAAAAAAATTGTACAAATTTAGCTTCTTTTTTTTTTTTTTTGAGTGCTTTTTAGTTTTGAATCTTCTTCCACTGAGTGAAATTATTGTAAACAAAATTTAAACAATTGATTCTTCTGTCCCCTTCATATGAGTGGCTATACCCATTATCTGCTTACTGTCCCTCACCAGATTTACTTTATTTCCCAATCTTTGTAGGAATACCATCAATTCCCTTAAACTGTTGAGAATATAAAGGTATAGATTTGGTCTTAAACGTTGCTCATTCTTCTGATGAGGCATCTATCTGTGATTGAAATCCAGTCATTTGATATTCGAACATAAGAGCAGTTCAGCTGGGGATTTAGATTTTTTTTTTTTTGTTTCTCAAAACTGGCCATCTGGAATTTAGTTTTCCTAAGCGTCTTACTTTTAGTCAGTGTTTTCACTGATGTCTTTTTTTTCTTCTGGGAATCGGGAGTCTGACACAAGTTTGCTTGTAAATGTTGCATATTTAGATGCTGATGAATCTATATATTGTAATTTTTTTTTCTTTGTTTACTACGTGTGTCTAAAAAACCAATGCACACAATGTTTCCATTTTCAACTCAAGTCTTTCATTAACTGTGAAATGTATCAATCCCTCTGTCCTACACTTATTGTGGAGTACAAATGTAAACTAAGTTCATTTTCCTTTTGCTTTGTTATAAAAATATTAAACGTCAGTGTACTAAAAAAGAAAAGTCTTCGGCTACATATTGTCACGTTTTTACAGAAAAATGTATCCCGATACAAAAAAACAAGATCTGATCGAAGATTATCTTAATATTAAAATACTTTGGCCAGGACTGATTGAAAGACTTCAATGTTTCAGGAAACAACCTCGGACGATACAAAAAAAAAAGCATACGTTTTTCAGGCGATATTTGTGTCTCCTTATTGCAAATCTGAGACAAATCTCGCTTTAGCCGTTTTGAAGGGAAGCTCGAATGGGTCAACCTGGAAAGTAACCGGAATGGGCAAGTAAATGCCAACACTGCCAGCCAATAATCTAGTTGAAGGAAGTTTTAGTTCTAAATGTGGGAACAAAATGTTCTGACTCGTATTGGAAAAAAACTCAAATGTTCCACCCCTAAGAATAAAACCAAACATCCTCTTGAGAGACCTTGAATACATTTCTGATTGTCCTTCATTGTTGTACATTAAATGGCCATTGTTGACAAGCCATGACAATAATCTGTGGATCAATATAGTAACAGCTAATCCGACTAGACATAGTAATCCCTGAAGGGATTATATCCATGTATGAGAACCTGAAAGGTAGTTAGAGCTGAACATATATGATCGAAAATGAAATGTTTTAAGGTCAAAAATTACTTTTTAGTTTGTTTTTTCCCCCCTCCCAAATTCACTGCAAAGCTCGTGATCACCACAGGGTGGCAGCACTCGCTTGGGTCAATGAGTGAGAAGCTTTGATGGCTTTCTAAATGACCTGTTCTGTTTCCACCATCACAGAGTCATGTGAGGCAGGAAATGTTTTTGAAACGAAGATATTTGGTCGATGAAAACTGATCCAAGTAAACAGATAAAATAAAGAAATAAAAGTTAAAACTCTTCTTCCGGGACTGTACAGGACAGTAGTTTTAACTGCAAAATGCTTGCTTTAAATTATGAACGGCGCACACAAAAATAACTTTGAAAAGTGGTTTGCTTATACATTTTAATTGTATCGCTCGTGTTTGTTTTTCAGCTTTGGTGTAGAGGGAAGTAATCCATAATCTACAGTAGACGTTCAGGAGATGCAGCTATTCATTATATGTATGCAGTTTAACATGACTGCATATGGCAGGTGAAAATCAGATGGATTAACAAACTGCCACACTACAATATAGAGGTTACTATTCATAAGTAACTGTTTGTCCCAACTGCTTCACTGTTGGGACAAATGGCACCATTTATTTTTTATTGTATACGATAGTCAAATTGGGGCAAAAATATAGTAGAACGTAATAAGGTGTACTGGATGGACATTTTTCTGCAGAATCACTCCTTGTAATTCCATCCTGTCCTCTGATCCAGAGAGCTTTTACTACCAGCCAGCACCGCATATCCCTGCAGACAAGTGTATGTCGGGTGTTTAGTGCTCCGCTTATGGAGCACCGTTTGTGCCATGAACAAACTACTAGCGTTCTTTAGCTACCTATGGGCATATTGTTGCCCGTTTGGTCCAATATTAATCTCATTTTTACTTCTGACCCTGGAAGACGTTTTATGTTGGAATTTTGGGTGCGAACGCTTGAGATCTCACTACAACCCCAACCTTTTTTCCCCAACATGGCTGTCACATCACATGCATAAAACACAGCGAAAGTTGCGCTTTATCTATGGTGTGACACTTAACAGAACAACCACAGCGTTACCAGCTTATGTCGCTAATATTAGTTAGCCTGGTCACTACACAATTAGGAAATCATGACAGATTTCCAACTTGGTGTTAACTTGAATCTAATCCTACTTCTTTACACACCTATAACAGTTAGTTACCATGGAGACTAAACAGACATTTTTTTCCTATGGTGTCACAGAGACCCTTTTGCTGCTCTCTATAGCATTTATTTTGTGCTCCGCTTTATTAGCCACCCACATTCCACACAGAGTGATTCTGTGTGGAATGTCTTCGGTTTTAACATGTATTTCTTAGCGTGGGGACGTCGCGGAGCGGGTTTCCTTCCTCACGCATCGCGGTGACGGTCTCGCGCTAAGCCTCTCCCACCACCGCTGCGCACGAGCCACCCGTCATACCCACGGACGGACGGCGTGCGGACCGGGCACAACAAGCTCCGCGGTCGAGCTGCTCGGTCCACAGAGCCTCACCGACCCCCGGCGACCCGCTCCGACTGAGAAATGAGCTCGGCGTCCGGCGAACACACGTTGTCGACGTGAGCGCGTGACGACAGTTTCTTCGCGGAAACACACACATTGTCACCTCACGCGCACACACGCGCGCACGCAGACAGACGACCCGCGCGCCGGTTTTGCTGTTTACCAACCGACCAGCTCGGTGTCAGGACGGTCCCACCCGCTGGTACCGACAGCCATGGCGGAGAGGAGCGGCCGGCTGAGTTTCCCCGGGAGCGGGGCTCTCAACCGACCGGTGCCCATGAACCTGTTCGCAACGTGGGAGATAGACGGGTCCTCCCCGAACTGTATACCGAGGTAAGGGCTCTGTCCTGTGTGTGTATGTGTGTGTGTATGTGTGTGTGTTTAAAGTTTAAAGCTCCTGCTCGCAGCGCAGGCTGTGTCATTAGTGAGCGCGCTAACACTGCAGCCGCAGCGACCCTGCTGTCTCATCCTGCCCGCTGGATGCCCATGCAGGCCCTCAGCTGTCTGCAGCACCGAGCCGAGGCGTGCGCAGTGAAAAGGCGTGAATCCCGCTGTGCGGTGGCAGAAAAACTCCTCAGTGCAGCTGCGTGGGTCCATAGGTGGGTGGGTGTGGGGGGTTTCTGCAGGCATCATGGTCCTCCTGTTGGAAGATCACACTTACCGCTGCGAGTTTTAAGTGCTCCAGTTTGATGCGTGAACCAAAAATGCTAAATTAAACGATTTCATTATGAGCAGCTGCACCAGTTGTTAACAAAATACTTCCCACATGGTCTTCTTGTTTTAATCTACTGCGGTTTTCACTGCAAGCCCCAGGTCTCCAGACAGAGTCGCAGCTGCTCTGCCATTAACTTTGTTTGTTTGTTTGTTTGTTTGTTTGTTTATTTATTCATGCATGAAAACTTTCTGCTCAAACCTATAACCAAGAGACGCTTCTGGAGGTTAGAAGACAAAAGAGAAATCGCTAAAAACATGAGCAGATGTGATCTATTCACCTGCTGCACCGGGATTTGCTTCTCATGCGTATCAAATTTGCTGTGCCTAATGAAATGGCAAATTTTGTCTTCTTGATCAAAGTTGTGCTTCTGATCTTATTCCTCGACATTCTTGAGAAGCTCACTGTGAAAGATCAGGTTAATATTTAAGAAAAGGTTCTCATTTCGTTCATGTCCTTTTCTGTCATCTTAAAGCAAAGTTACCCGCCTTGTAACATGTTTACAGTTTGCAAACATATTAACAATTTTGTCCCTTGATCTTATGATTGTGCTTTGCCTGTTGAGACCATCTGAATCCTCCAACTCGACGTAAGCAATTCAACTCTGTTGCGTTAGATGGTTGATGATGCCAGAGCTTGTTATTGCACTAAACGACCTTTCACTCACGCAATTAAACTCCATCTACTGCCTTAAAATTAGCGTTGAAACCTTATTAGTCGAGGTCAGAATGACCTCCCCGTGTCTGACTCAAGAAAAAAAAGCCTTAATTAATGTGGGAATTTGGATGTGTGTGTGTTTTTTTTGTAATTACTATTATTTAATAGTTTTTTTTTCAAAAGTGATGACTCCCTCTTCTTGGCTCCCCCCTCTGTCCTCTTCATTTGACACTTCAGCGGACAGCGCATCGCTTGGCTTTTAGCTGAAACCAGCTCACTTCCAGGAACAGCGTGGCTGTGACATTATTCAGCAGACCGGATGAGCAGATGAAATGCCTCTGTAACTAAAAGAGACGCGCTCGCTCCTCGTCGACCTGTCGGCTCACGCTCTCATCTCGTCCACCAGGCTGCTTCGGCTAGGAGCAGACAGTGAGAAGTTGTCTTTTCCCGAAAGGCCGCAGCCTCGTATTGAGTTCTGTCTGTCAGGGTGGAGACAGCAGGATCCCGGCTTTGTTGAACCTTCGGCTTCCAGTCTTTTTACACTTCCATTTGTATGCGTCCAGAGTGTGACCTTTCACCTCATTCTTCTTTGTCAAACAGCTCGAGTTCAGTCAGACTGGACGGGGAGCATACGTTGACATCAGGTCTCATGTCTTGTCTGAGAATGGCCCAGTCAAAGTAAAGATGTCGGATACATTCAAGAATGTAACCGCGGCTGTTTGTCGGATCAATCTAGGAAAGTACTCTTGTAAATCCTGTCTTTAACTTTATCATCATTTTTGTTGCTATGCTGTAATTTTTTTCCCTCTTTCAAAGAGTATTTGAGACTCTTTAAAAGGATTGTGAGTTTGAAGTATTTTTATTCTTTTTTTTTTATTTCGCAAATTTACTGCACACAGATTTGCAGTTTTCACCAGTCATCGCAACTTTGGACCAAATCTTGTTTGTTTTGTTTGTTTTTGTTGTAGGCCTATTTCCTTCTTTTCTCACCAATCACTGCAACTCGGCTGAATTTTGACCAATCCGGTTGGCCGCCTTCTGATATAACTTTCTGTTTCGCTATGCGTTTCTTGAAAGCCGAACCTGGAAGATGAGAGTGTGTGTGACGCTAAACAATAGCAGTTGCCTTTCTTTTTTTCCCACTTTTTGCTGGTTTGTTTATGGAAAAAAAAATACATTTAGAGAAGTTCTGTAGGATTTGTGTCTACTGTCTAAAAAGTTCATGTTAACTTTTAGAGTTCTCATTTTGTACTTTGACAGCTCCTCAGAACACGGTTTTATTTGCATTATGTTTGCTGTCTCAATAAGCCAATCGAGTTAAAAATCCAGGCCTTTTTGGGGATTTAAAAAAAAATTTTATTGGAAAAGTAAACCGTCAGAAAAGTCTCAACTTTTTGAAAAAGATGTCGTAAAGTCAGCCATTTTAGGCTGCAACAATTCCCCCCAAAGAACTCCACAACGTCCTGAAAGGACTGAACGCCGCGTTTCATTGTGGCATCTTTCTCTGTTCACCTGTTGGGGGTGATGTGGAGTGTTTTGTTTTCCACCACACAAGTGTTTTAGCATGTGAAGTTTAAGTTTGGTCTCATGTGACCAGAGCACCTCCTCCCTCATGTTGGTTGTCAGTCTTGGTAGCTTCTCATTTTCGGATCAGAAGTACCTAACGGTAAATGACGCGTGTCGTGTTTTTGAATGCTTCTGTATGACGATGAACACCGAGCTCCTTACCGCAGTGCAGCGAACTCACCCAGAGCATTTTACAGCCTATAAATGGGTGGAAAAACAAACTGCTGCGTTTGACATTTTAATGTGATTTATTCAATGGCAGCGCAATGTTGTGAACATTTAGTGTTTTATCCTAAATCATTTTTTTCTGGAAGCAACTCAGAACAGGGATCGCATTCTTGGTGCCGTACTTATTCACTGAAGAGTTGCTTCAATACTTAAAAGGTTTGACAGGGTTTGACTGTGTTGTTGGAACGGCAGATGAAATATTTTCATCTGTGTTGTCTAGAAGAAGGAAAAGGAAATAAATAGGGGAACAAAAATGAGACGAATGAAAACTTAGTTTGCACTGCGACCACAGACTTTGATCGCTTGCTGAAATGTTATGTCAATGGTGTCCAAACAAAATCCCCTCTAAGTTTATGAAAAAAAACAGTTTCAAGTGGAGTCAAAACATCTGCGCCGCACCGCTGAAGTGCCTGGAACAGGATTTGCACGAACGTGTCAGTTCTTCAGGAATAAAATCCTCTTTTCTCTGGCATTTACCAAAGTCCCATTAATTTGGATCAGCCAGCTTTCATTTTGATGATTATGACTCGTAATGAAACAAAACGTGTTAAAAATACCTGCAGGCGTGAAAAATGACGGCTTAGTGTGCTCTTTCATCTGTTTTCAGGAACCTTGCACAGGTTGGTATTAATATCCAAACTGATGGGACTTTTGCTGCCCCTTCACGAATGTTTTGAGTCGTAGAGCAACTGCAACCTTAACAAACTCCAAGAGCCAATTTTGCCCTCAGTCCACCTACATTACGCTCGTATAGAGTCGCGAGTGTTGCCTGACCTTTAAAAAACGAAAGACAATTTGTAATTTTGGAAAAATAGCTACTGTTGGAAATGTGTTATTTTGTGAAACGACCACCATTTCATTTCTAGTTTTAGGTCGTAAAATAAGCCAATAATTTAAATTTTACAAAACATGCATGTTACCAAAACATACAGGTTTTGTAAAATCTTTGATGGGATCGAGCTATTGGTGGAAAATGACGGGGAAAAAAAGGCATAAATTCCAACCTAATGACAAGAAAACTACAGGCACATCTCAGTTAATTAGAATATGCTCTTTCTGATGAGACCAGTTGTTCAGACTGAAAGTAGCTTTTTATCAATAGAAACCTTTCAGCAGGTAATAAACATGCTTTTCATCAAGCCTACATTTCTGTATTCAAAATGTGTGATGCAAGGTGATATCAAAATCTAAATGGTCATGTTTTCATTCACTGTAAGCAGAAAGTCATCATCGTTAACAGAAAGAAAGGCTTAGAAACATCAGTTTGTGTTGATTAATCTATATAAAGATTTTAACTAAGGCATTTCAATAAATCGATAACGATACATATTGTGATACACACGTAGTCAATATCAATAAATAATTTTTCTGGGAGAATATTCAATAATTTCATTGTTCTTTGAGCCTGAACTGCACAGCATTCTGGGTAATGTAGGTAGAGGAAATGCTTTAGCCGCTCAACCTCTCTCAGCCTAGCTAAGCTCTTTGGTTACATAGCAACAACCTATTGAGTAACCCGCGCAGCAGCAGTTTCATGTTTCACCACTGTGCCTCAAAACTGCATAAACCTACAAAACGACACAAAGTGAAAACTGTAGACAAGTCAAGCCGAAACTGTCAGATGTTTGGCAGTATTCCAGATATTTAAAACAAACAAAAAACATTTATTATCAATATCGGCTGATATGAAATGCTGATATCTCTATCCGTTTTTCAGCCATATCATCCAGCCCCGCTTTTCACTTAGAGTTACTGAAACAAATGAGCTATTCAATAATATTCCAATTCATTAAGATGCATTAAGATTGTATATATGAAAAAAACATAATTAAAAATCACTGGTATGTTTTTGAGACCTTTTATTCTGTTCAGTGCAAATATTTCAACTGAAAAACTGCTCAAATCCACTTTTTGTTATTATGCATGTATTTAGAAACATTTATGTATTATTTTTAGCCAAGATCATCAAGTGCCACTGCTTGCCGCTCCATCAGACTTGTGTGAGTCATGTGGAAGCGCGCTCCTCACCTGGTGCCATATTGTCTCTATGTTAACGCCGGTCCCCGTGGCGCGGCGGTCTCCCAGGTCCAGACTGTTGGGGTGGGAGGCTTAATGATGGGCTGCCTCTGCATAGATCTCATGTTTCCCAGAGTCACGCTGCGACACGTGCCGCCACACGCTGCGGACGCTCCATAATCACCTGCCAACAAGGACAGGACTGGGGGAAGGGTCTTAATCTAACTTAATGGTCTCTGGGTTGAGGACCAGTGATCTCTGACGACCAGTTTTAGACATTAGAGCCAGGCGCTAATGAGATCTCTGGTCTGTCTTTGAGAATAAATGCAGAAATAGAAGGAAAAATCACTACCAGAGTAGTAACTGGAGATAAATTTATTCATATATACTTTAGTAACTTTGTACTTTCAGGAGACCTTTCACTATGTTGTACTTTCACTTGATTATGAAGTCTTGCTGCTCTTACTCGAGTGAAATCTCCAGATACTCGACCCGCTGTGAGTGATTTCACTGAATGAAGAACAAACTGAAACGTTCCCCAGACACAGAAGCGCTTCTGATCTGCTGTTTCAGTTAAAGTTTCGTAGGTTCGGACTCACCACCAACTTTCCTGCCATCTCACTATTAACTAAAGACTACTGGAGCTGAGAAAAAAAAAACTTAAAAAATTAGAAGTTTATATGTTTTATATTGAAAGAAATTGATTTCTTACGCCTGCTTTTTATTTTGTGATTATTTACATGAATTATGCTAATTTTCGCCGTATTCTGTTAGGGCATCTTATCTTTATTACGACTTAATGTTGCTTCTAGTTGTTGACCTGCTACAGGACGATGGATGAAAATGAGCTTTTGTGCTAGTTTTTACTTTGATGCTTACTGCAGACATATTGATTCATATGCGTCATTTTAATTCAAATAAGTATAAATCCGTAAATAAATCAAATACAGAAATGTCGACATATATTTTGGTCCATCTGATGATGTCATTTTTAAATATTACACGGTGTTTTGATGAGTTACTCAGAACTCGCGTCGCCTTTTTGCCAAATAAAAATTTTTTTAAACTCTTATTTGAGTCATTTCTTGGACAGCTGCTTTTTACTTTTACTTCAGTAAAAGTAAAAAGCAGGTGGTGCTACTCTGACTTGAGTTTCCATCAGGTCCTCATCATCAGCGGTCTTCCTGACAGTCTCTCTTGACACTGTGAGCGTCAGTGTGAAAGCTATCGTTAAGCTGCGTCACTTCTCCTTCAGAGACGTCTAAATTGGCATTCTCCGCGGCTTTTCATGGCTGCGGCCCTCTCATTCTGCTCACATAATTGCACCCGATTCCCTCAGACGGACATTTCCACGGAGCACCTCGTCCCACCGCCGCTTACGCAATCAGACTCTTCTTTCCTCGCAGTTCGCCCGCTGAAGTCTCTCAGAGCGACGAGCTGCGCTTCATAATAGTGCCTCTGAAGTGGGCATCAGTTGCACTTTTCTTTTTTTCCTTCTCGCTCCCTCTCTTTGCCCGTCAACCCACAGGCGAGAGAGGCTAAGTGCTGCCAGATACGGGGCCAATTTCAGAGACAGAGGCGGATTGAACGGGCCCTCGGGTGGCAGCTGGAGCCCGTAGGCTGTCGTATTTAGGCCTGTTGGAGGCGAGAGTGCTGAGATGTCGCTTTGAGCGGCGGGGAGACACTTGCTCTTTTGTGCCCCGGTCTGCCGGATAGTCACACTGCGGGAATTTAGAGTAGGATGGACGAGTGGCTGTGAAAGCGTCCCATTGTTTCATGTTCCCCTTGTGGCTTTTGTTGTCCTGCAGTCCAGGCCTTGTTCTGTACCGATGTTTGTGAGTTTGCTTTATTTCGCCATGCCCTGCAAAAGCACTGAGAAGCTTGCAACCTTATTTAAAAGTACAAATTACAGTTTTTTTTTTTTTTTTTAATCTGAGAGGTTTCTGTCAGTTTGGGCTCCATCAGCTTCTCAGCAGCACAAGAGGAAGCAGGTCATGGAGTTCCTCTTTTTTTTTTGGTGCACACCATATTACATGATTTGCCATAATTCTATTCTATCTCTGCACTTTGAGTTAACAGGAGAGAAAATCTGAGTCCAAAATTTGTGCTTTTTACCCTTCATCCTGAGCTGAAGTCATTTTTATGCCGCTTCTCCTGGATCTCCATCTGTATCACACTAGTTGCTCTACACCAAAATCAAAGATGCATTTTGAGCTTTACATTTCAAATAAGAAATAAAAGATTTCTATTTGAATCATTTCTCTCTTACGGTTGAGCTAAAACTGTGCATGAATCTAAAGCAGTTGCCTATTTTCAATTCAGTGTCTAATTGGATAAGTAGCAAAATATGACAAATAAAAAACAAACAAACAAAAAAAAAAACATTTATTTCTCAGAAATACAATTTAACATAAGACCAGTACAAAGGTAAGTGTTAAATCTCAAGCGTTTCAGCTTCTGAATCAAATGACTAAACGAGAAACTTTTCAAAGATATTTTAAGTTATCAGGCCCCCTAAGAAATCATATAGTAGATGGTTGATAGTCCAACTTTGGCCCTGCCCTACTTATTCTAGCAGTTTGACTTTTCTCCTCTCTAAAGAAGTTATTTGTCTTTTTTAAACACCGTCTACATGTTGTATCTACATTTGTACATTAAGGTCTGTTTGTGTTTGTTCTCTGGATCAGGGGTTCCTGTGGCCAGATTCACTATCTAGTCTGCAGCACAACCTCACATGCAAAACAGGGAAATTCTTTCAGCTCCTGCCTTCTTGGTGTAAATCCAGACTGTGAAAAACAATGCATGAGGAAAGTTTCCTGACAAAATATGTTTTTAATAAATGATTTCGGGGGCACTGTGACTCAGCAGGAGTCGTGCCGGAGCGGAACAGGAACACATTAATTTATTTCAATTCTGCATAATAAAACACCTCATAACGTGTCACAGGTTAGATGGACAAATATGGCTGATGGTACCTGATTTCTAATATGTGCCCACATTGCACTCTTGTGGCATGGCTGTTTACAAGCAGGGGGAGAAGTGGCGTCATATTACCAGGCAGATGGGTTTATTTTTAGTCAAAGGTGCACCTTGACGTCACACGTGCTCTCTGTTCTTTTTATTATTATTATTATTATTATTGGCACTCGCGACCCAAACCTTTCCCCCCCAATAGTGAATCGTTCATTATTGCTACAGCGACTGGTTTCACCTGGAGAAACAACATAATCTATCAATGTGACAGCAGCTGTTCATTTGAGTTAATGCAGGGTCCAATCTCAATAATAATAAAAAAAACTATTGTTCTTTTTTTACATATATTTTGGCATTGTAGGAGTGTTTTTGTAAAGTGAAAACCTAGAGTAAAAAAATAGCACAAAAAATCTAACAAAAATCATACTATGAATTTGTTTTTGCTTTGGTTGTATTTGTAGCCAAGAAATTGGTAACGTATGAATATTATTTAAGACTGAAACAAACAGCTATTTATTGACATTTTAACAGTTTAATGGTTTTTTATCAATACCTTCTGCCACAACCAGCCCTTTAAGAACATTCAGATTTTGGATTTGGCCCAAAATAAAAATGAGTTTGACATCTCTGCTGCAAATGCCGTAAACCTGCATGCAGGCTTTGCAGAAGAGAGGTGATCTGCACTGGCAGTGAGTTGTAAATAACTTTACTAGCCTAAATGTAAATAGTTAAATAGTTGAAATAATGTACTCTTGCTTGCTTTTTGCAGGAGACAAGCGCGGTGACTTTGGCTGATACTCAATAAGTAGCACATAAATTGCAGGTGATGTGATGATAAATTCCAGCTAAAGACAAAACAGGAATCAAGTGTAGCCTCTCTCCACGGTGGATGCGTTGATGGACTGTCAGTCTATGTTTTTGAGTAAATCTTTTCTCACACTGGTCACGGTTGTATGGCTCTCTCCAGTGTGGATGCGTTGACGGGACTTTGCTCACACAGTCGTCATGGATTTTGCTCCTGTTGGTACTGATATAGTTCTGTGGGACTAAATGAGGAGAGACAGTGAAAGAAATATAGTAAAATATTGCATCATAATTATACAAGACACAATTAAAGATTTTCCATAACTTCTTGTGGGGGGAGGTGGGAAATATGTTCTGCTCTGGTACTGATAGCTAAAAGGACACATCAAGTCTTGTTTGGTTGGTGGTAATTTAGTAACTTTAAACATATTTTACAAGATCCAATGTTGTGCAGATTTACAATCACAGACAGACGAAAGAAATCAAAGTGGAGTGAAATGCATGAGAAATGACTTTGCACGCAGATATTCTTGCAATGTGTATCACCTCTGGGCCCTTTTGAAACTTAGATCATGGTGCTGCTGCAGCTGGGTTTGGAGGACAGAAAGTTCAGTTATCTTCTCAATACACACTTGGCATACATCTGAGATGCTTTGTGACTCTGCAGTTCGATCAATTTAGCCTCCTGCTGACCTCCCTCAAGCCTCATGCACACCTGCCTCCCCGTCTGCTCTGTTGTTCTCTCCTGTTATTTCCCCACAGACAATGTTTGGTTTCTGTGAACCTGATAATATCTGTGCAGAAGCAAACCAGGAGCACAACAAAGGCCGCCATATGACAGACGTATACTCTTTGTGTGTGGACAATAAATTAAGCTGACAGAGCAAGTCTGTTCCTGTGTCTCCGCTGACCATTTAATTGTGCAACTTGGAATTGCAAAAAATTCACCCGCTTAGTGGAAATACGGCAAGTTTTTGCGCTGGGACAACGCAAAGTGGTTTTTCGCGTCAAAATCTGTGTATTTCAAAAAAACTGCAGCGGAAACACTTTTTTTGCATCACAGGAGTCACATGACTCGGGAGTTTGATGCTGGCAGAAAACAAGAAGAGGACGACAGGAAGTGGTGGGAGGATGACGACGCGGCGTGTTTTTTAATCTCTTATTACGTGAAAAAACATATTCACGTGCGATTTTACTTGTGTTTCTATTTCAGTGGAACTACCACAATTGTGAAAGTGTTTTTTTTTTTTTTTTTGAACGTTAGTCGAATATCGACACATTTTTGCTGACATTTGTAGCGGAAATGCAATCAAGGTGGTAGCTGGTTGATCGTAAGGGAAGGAATAAACTTTTGATTAAATAACTCAAACATAACTGTTGCTAATTTATGGAACAATTTGCCTTTTCAGATTAGATCTGCTAGCAGCCTGGATCATTTTAAATCACTTCTCAAAACTCATTTTTATTCGTTGGCTTTTAACTGAAGCAATTTTTGATATTCTGTTTTTATCTATGTGTCCTACTGTCGTTCTTGTGCAGCACTTTGGTGCAGTTTTATACCTGTTTTAAAGTGCTATATAAATAAATTTGACATTGACATTCATTATATTTTCTCATTTTTAAGTTTTGAGGCTCCAGAGGTCATCCGACCTTAACCAGTTGTCGCCAGTGTTCACTTGAAGGACAAAACGCTCCGATGTGCTTGTCTATTAGCCCGAACAAACCTCAAAGGGAAAGACGGCAGACTGAAGGCCAGATATCTGAACCTTATCAGCGCTCTGACTCAGTAAAGTTACTCTACCCTTCACATTCGCAGCAGTTAATTTAATCTTCATTCTGCTTGGCTATTCAAAGGCAGCCTGCAGGGAGAATTGTAGGTGTTTTTTTTCCCCCACCTAATATTGAAGTACTCTTGAATCCATAATGCGGTCATCTAATTAAACTACATGTTTCTGAATCACACTAGAAAAAACACAACTAGAGACCAAAGAGTTCAGATTTTTTAATTTGTTGGTTAGATGGCGTTAACTTCAAGGACACCTTGTGTATTAGAAAATGTTTCACTTGTGGTTTTGAGTCCCTCTGTGGTAAATGCTCATAAGAACTGTGAGGTCAGATCATAACCATACATGTTTTCACAAGTGCGGGTGGTCTGCAGGTTCTACTTTAAAACAGAGATTTCAGAAATTACCCCAAAACGCAGTTGGCCAAAAGTATCTGGTCGTCTTGCTCCATTTAGTTTTTAACCAAGCACGTCCTTATGCATAATGTATTATACGTTGTACCATGGGTGAGTGCTTGCACTATGAATTCACTGTAGCACGCTTATTAATCCATTCGCACAGGATGCAGAGGCAGATGAATCAAGCAGGTTTCCCACAGTAAAAGTCCAGATTCATTTCCACTGACGTTTGATGCAATAAATAAATGAATAAAAAACTGAGTTACATGGTGTATTAAAAATGAAAAGTAAACGCTGTCTCGCACTGTGTCATTGAGAGATTGTTGTGGGTGTAAAACAGAACTCAGCTATTATTTCAAAGCAGAGAAATATTTACAATTAAAGCATGAAATTAGCATGCTTAGCATAGTTAGTGTGAAAATGTGAGGTTTAGCAGTTTATATGCATAACATTGCCACAAAGAATAACTGATAAGTTAAGGAATGTACTTATTTTATAAAGTAATGTCAATAAGTTCCAAAGTCATCTTTTTGGTCATTTTTGCGTCATTTTGGCATTGAAGAAAAGATATTAAATCGAAAACAAAAACAAAATGAGTTGTTCTTTACTTTAAAAATTAAAGATATGTCATAGATACAATTAAAACAAGCTTAGCCAATTTTGTTCAGCCAAACAGCAGGCAAGAATGGTGTCAGGGTTATAGAGGCCACTGTTTTCCGGTGTGTAGATTTGTGAACATTTTCTGAATTTATCATTCTTTTGTTTTTTTCCTATTATTTATACTAAAAAAAAACCCTTTTATATATAGTTTGTGGTTGCAAAAAAGTTTCAAAACTCTGTAGTTGGCATATTTTCCCCTTTGTTCAGGTGTGTTAGACTTCATTTGGCAGCCCTAAAATCCACAAAATACAACCTCAATTCAATTAATAGGCGAATTTCATTTCAGAAGAGCATTGTCGTGTGAAACTGGATTTTCTGTCACTGTTGACTCCGGAGGTGACCTCTTTTCTAAATGTGGCTCGTATTATGGAAATAGCTCTGTGATTACATGGGCCGTCCGGGGGCCTGTTGACTTGCTCCCGTGCTCCAGCACTTTCAGGGAGAAAAAAAAAAAAAAACGGAGAGAGAAAATGAGGTTAACAGGCTGAAACAGCAGCGATGTGTCAAAACTTTGGGCCAGATGCAGATGAGATTACGCTCGCGAACAGTTGCGGCTTAGTGGCGTCGAAAGAGAAATGTGAAGCTGGTTTTTAGTGCCGCAGCGTCCCTCTGCGAACGATTTGTACGTAATTACGTGATAATTTAGGAGAGATAAGACGAGCTTCTGTCCTATTTGACGTTTAGTTTAAGAAGAGGGGGAGAATGTGAGTTCCTTGCCTTGTGATGCCTTTCTGGGGGCGTTTGTTGCTTTCTGTCTTCAGAAAAAAAACAGCAACTTTCCAGGGAAAATTCCAGAACATGTTCATCATTAGTTTCCACAGCAGCAGAGAGCGTCAGGTAAACTGTCTGGGTTTTTTTTTTCCATCAGATGTTGTTTTCACCCAGTTTCAGTTCATTTCAGCAAACGAGGACATTGTTAAACATTTCATTCATGCCAGTAGTTCAATTAGAAAAGTCACCTACTTCCTTGATCAATGCCACACAGAATGACACATTTCAGGTGTTGGTTTCTGTTTGTTTTAAACATAATCCATTACAGTTGGGAAAAAAAGCCCAAATGAAGCTTATTAGAAAGTGCCCATAGAAATCCTTTAGTGAAAGATGTGACACAAACTATTGTCCGGTCTGCTTGCATCTGCTCACTTTGACCGAACTGAAATGTGGGTTTTTAGACGCCTCCCCAAGCAACTTCCTAGAGTTTGATTAAACCCGACTTAGTAGGGCTGGTGTGAACGCAACCTCAGTGTGCGACACATCTCCTATGAGCCTCACTTATTGGATTTGATTACTGAAATAAACAGACTTTTTGATTAGATTTTAGTACACAGATGTGCATCTATCTTCAATCTTGCATTTAGCAGGATATCTGGCACTTCTTTTTCCTTCCTCTGCCTCTATAGAAACTCTTCCCTGGACTGACTAGGGGCTTGCAACTGGGGGAAGGCGGAAAAGCTGATATTTCAGGTCCCTCAAGCTTAAGAAACGTTTTTTTTTTTTTTCCTAAATTCAGAGCACGGAGCAGAAATGTAGGTCAGGTTTTTTTTTTTTTCTTTTGGGAAACTTGGAGGAGAGCTTCGAAGGTCTAACATATTGTAGTAATTAGGAGCACCACTGCGTGCGCCACGTCTGGCATTTTGCTCCTGGGGCGACTGATGAGTCATATGACCGCCGTCCATGTTTCCACCCGGCTGATGTATCGGCTGGACAGATGGACACGGAGAAAATCCCGAGGTTGGCATCGCAAAGCGAAACCACTCATCTGTGCCACCGAGCAAAATAAAAAATAGAGAGGAAAATATATATATATAAAAAATGTAATAAAGCAGCACTTTACGAGGCTGTAAACATGACTTCTCTGACCTGACGGATGCTGAGGATAGTCCTCCTAATCTGCTGCTCTAAAGCCATCAACTATAGTCATGGGGATTTAAAAAAAAAAAACACAAATGATTCATCATGTCTGTTAACTAGAAAACACTGAGTTTATCCAAATCTGCTCCAGGGAGTGGGAACGTTTTGTTTTTGCGTTTAAATTTTATTTCCAGAGCTTTCAGTGAAAAAGAACCCCCCACTCTCCTCCTTTCTAATCAGTTTGACCAAACAGAAGGGAAAAGCTTGAGCAGACGACGCAGACTATGTGTTGTGTGGCGCGGTGCGGCGCGGCGCTCCCCCGCTGTAGTGAAACCGGGGAAAACAGCCAGCGGACATGATGAGGTTGTTGCTACAGCTGAATTAGGTGCAGGTAGAGCGGCCAGAGCCTTTCGCTTTGCGAGTGAGGGGGCGTTTCATTTAAAATAAATGAAACGGCTGAATAAGATTTGATGCTTTTATGGAGAAACAAAGAGCAGGTTTATGTGGTACAGAGCAGCATGTGGTGGAAATCACAACATGGTGAGCCGAATAAGAGAGTTTTGACTGTAATTTCGGCTATGTAAATCTCCAAGTAGCCGCTTCTGATTTGAACTAGTTTTCTCTGAAAGAGATATTTCAACACCATTCAATATCTATAGAGGCGATGTTACACTGTGTGTGCATGTGTGTGTCTGTCTGTGTGTGTGTGGCTGTGTTTGCGTGTGTGTGTGTGTGTGTGTGTGTGTGTGTGTGTGTGTGTGTGTGAGAGAGAGCTCTTTTTACAAGAAAAACAAAATGATGGCATTTTAAGTCTATATTAATATGAAAAAATAAAAGCGGTCATGATAAAATTTCAATTAACAATGTTAAAAAACGGCCAGGACCATCTGTCTTTTTTTGTTTTTGGCATTGTTAGTTTTGCTATTTTATCCACTGTTTCTTCAATGAAAGTCTCAATAAATAATACATTTGAAAAATATGTCCGAATTCAGTTGGCATGTGCAGCTCGTAAAACAAATTGCACTTCTTCTTCTAGTGTCTTCATGAAACACTGTCAGTAATTGTGCTTGTGAGGATGCAGTTATCTTTAAAAAAGAAGCAATGAAAAACTCTTATCATCACGTTTATCAATGTCACAATAGCACCATATAACATTGTGATAAAACTCTTATCTCCCACTCATAATAGTTTATCCAAATGTTTCCTTCCAGTTACAAAAGAAAGGAAGAAAATGGGAACGGTAGGGTAGGAAATAATGTCAGAAACTGGCCTGTAGCTCTCAGTTTTCACCTTTAACGAGTAAAAAGCAGTGGGATGAATGAGCTACTAGTACTGTAGCTACATGATGAGTCCCGTTCTCGCTGAAGTGAGAGCTGTTGGTCTTGACTTTGCTATTTGTTAATAAATACAATGGCTGCTGCGGCTCCACATACAGCCTCAAAAGTCAACCGCTGACCCCGACGTTAGGAGCTTCGTCGCGTGCATGTGTTTCAGAAATGAACTTCCTCAGCAACCAGAAAGCAATGAGATGCAAAAAATAATAGAAGTTGTCAATTTCTAAAAAGAAAACACTTAATTTATTCTTTTTGTGCGTTTGCACGCACTTGAAAAACTCTAAGTTCATTTGACGTGGTAGGAAGACGTGCTCTTTCACAAACACTCTGGTCAAATTTACTTGCACATTTTCATATAATGTGCTCATTATTTTTGCGTGTACATTTTACTTGGCAGTCATTTTTTTACATTAAATTCCATAAAATTGTAAAAAGGAATGATTTTTCTGTGCATTTTTTATTCAAGAATCAAAACCTCACAACTATGCCATTTCCCTTTGGGATCAACAAAGTATTATTGAATTGGACTACTTTTTTCATGTCTTTTTTGTTAGTTTATTTTCAATTAGCTAAGCATATTGATTTGTTATTATGTTGGGAAATAAACGGGCAGCTTAGATTTTCCCCATTTTCCTTATTAAGACTTGTATGCTATTTTAATACGTTTAATCTATGAATGATTACATCTATTAATCATTCTAGTATTTAGAATGAGCGCAAACTGAATACACGATCCACTGAACAGCTATTCTAAAAAAAAAAAACATTGCATTTGTTGATCTTAATTTTAGCGTAATAACATTTATCCAACCAATAGAGACCTTGTATTTAATCAGCTTTTCACACACAGGGTGAGGCGGCCGCTCTCAGTGTGGCCATCAAAGCCACGTCGGTTGATAAACGTTACTATGAAAGGGTGCAGTGCTCTGCATGTCCATCTGCAGCACAGAGATCTGCCAAAGCAACTATGAGAGATCCAGCCAACTGGCTGGTTAAGTCAACAGCAGGGAGGCGATCAGACATGAGATCGATCTGAACTTTGTTCATGAGCTCTGTAATTACTCAGACAAAAAAAAAAAAAAAAAAAAGGTCTGATTTGTATCAATGTTTTATGAACGTTGTTGACAGCTTGCGGCTCTCCTGGTCCTGTTGGACATTTGGACAAAAGTTTTGTGTTTGATTCATTCGGAGTTGAACTTGTCAAATCCTAAACCTGTGCAAGGACTCTGCAGGGTTTACAGAGCCCACTTCCCCCCAAAAATATGTTTCTTTTATGAGATCATTAATTGATGTCGTAGATTTATTCTGAATAGCATGCCAAAATATCTCTCTTTGTACCCTGCAGCAAAAGTAACAGGAACTTTTGATCATTAATAAGTTACATTTGCTCTCTATGAATTATGTTTTCCACAAGAGTTTGCTCAGATTGCTCAGCAATCCCAACATTAAGACCATCTGATACTGCTTGAAAATGCTATGTAATATATATTTAGCAACATATTATTATTTGTATATTATGTAATTATAGGCACTTGGTGTTTTTGTGTGTGCTCTGGTGGCAAAGCGATGACATTTCATTGCCACTTTCACTTACGTGTCTTTATTCAAGTCTTGTCTTTTAATCAATTCGAAAGTGTGACTTAAACTGCTGGGGTTAAAATTCTGTGATGACAACAACACAAATATTGGAAAATGAAATGTTTTTTAGGAAATGGAAATTATTGGAGTCAACTGATATATTCTAGTTTTTTTTAATTGTCTTTTAAAGGTTTTTATTTGTGTTTTCAGGAATATGACAAGCTCAGTTTTATATTGGATTCCTTTTAATAACCCTCTAAAAATTAGCTCACTAAATGTAAATATTTAAAAAAAAAGGCAACTTTAGGTCTTCTTCCCTCAGGTGTGACTTCCACAGGGAAGAGTGTTGTGGAACATTTTGAGTTTCTGATTGGTCAGCAGCTCATTATTTGTGCACTTTGTCTGTTTATCGCAGACGAAATGCGATAAACTTTTCGTCTGTTGGTGACAAACTAGAATTTGTCACCAATTCTAGTTTCACAGCGTCTACGCTTTTGTCTGGGTCCAAATATGGCCAAATAAGCAGTAATTTGTAATCAGTTTAACTCAGTTTGTCAGAACGATTGTAAGAGGATTACAAAGAAAAATATCTGAATTCTGACCTTAGTGCAAATGAGAACCTGAGAGAAGATGACGATGGAGGAACATGTCAGATTTAAGTGATGTTGTTTCTGGGATTAAAGTCAGAAATTAGAGACAGAAACTTGTACGTCTTCATTCTCCTAGGTTTTAGTGTTTGTAAAACATAACTTGACAGAGATGTTCTGAGAATTCAGACGTTCTTTAACTATAGTTGAAACTACGGCCATAATGATCCAATCATTTACAGCGTCCCGCCACTTCCAACCCAAACATCTGAAGTCCTGACCGGGTGATAAGCTGTTCTCCTCCCCCACTTACTTCAAACCAAACAAAATTGGTGTCAAGCATGTCACAAATAAGCAGTCAATCAATTAGCTGCATCGTAAATTAAAATTAGATCAATAACGGGCCAGAGATGCGACGCTTTAACAGGCTGGCATTCTGAAAATACAGCAAACATTTCACACCTAGTACAAAATAGTTTGCTTGCATTTTATTTATTGATTTATTTTTACAAAAATCTTAACTGGCACTTTTGTCTGTTTTTCCTGTCAAAGTTGAACGATTAATATTTTTTAAAATGCAATTTTGGTCACAGAGACTTTATGATCTTTTTAATTATGGTTTTCTGTCGTTTACTTATTTTGGCTATTTAAAATGTTTTCCAGTTCCATAATTAAATGTTTAGAAATGAACATTTTTGACAGAGTGTACTTGCATTAGCATGCCAGTTTTATGACATTACTTGAAAGTGGTCTCATGCTGACAATATTATCGTTCATCGCAATAATTTCTGGGACTATTTATTGTCCAGCAAAATGTTTTTTATCGTGGCAGGCGTAGTTGGTATTTAACATTTTGTGCTGCTAAAATTTGTCCTGCATAAATGTTGAACGACATTTGATTGGGTGCCGCGGGCAGTGTTAAACGTTTGACCTTTAAACTTTAATTCATTTCTTATCTAATATCTCAGCAGCACAAAGGTTTGACACCAGTTTTATTTAGTTTGAAGAAAGTACAATTGTTTTTTGTGTGTGTGTTTTGGTCTTTATAGGGGAGCCGGCCTTTATGTTGTGCAGGTTTACTGTTCAGGTCTTGCAGATGCAACATTTATATATCAACATTTTAACGTTGGGCTGGAAATGTCCTGCTGTTTCAACCAACCAAAGATAAATGTGTAATTAAAGTTCTGGATACGAACACTCCACAGACCGACTGCGAATGTTCCGACCTGATGGCTTTGTGATAATTAACACGGCTGTGCACAAGTCAGACTGGAATACAAAGTACTCATTTGTATTACCGCTACCCTCAACCCCTGCAGGACTTTTAGAGCGCACAGACCGCTGCGTCGTCTTCTTCTCTGGTTTGGATTCTCCTCAACATTGGCAGTGATACACAAAACTCCAAACCGACGCTTGTCTGCTGCTCCGCGTCAGCTGCTTTAACTGCAGACCCAAACACTCGCCGTCTTCTCCTTCATCTCTTTATTTATCTGCCAAAAGTCAACTTTTTTTTTTTAGCACAGCCTCCCCCCCCCAAACCACAGTCACACACTAGAGTGCCTGCTGATAAAATTAGTCCCGCAGTATCGATGTCGGTTTTAATTATTTCTAGGTCGCTCTTGAAACCCATCTCTCTGTCCGTCCTGCATTTTTAACACATTTGCATTCATTATGAATGAAAACAAACGGCATGTCCGTGTCTGCTCAGCTCTGAATCTGTGGAAATGGAGGGTTTTCTCTCTTCATAAGGCTCTGGATTATAGTAGTTGAGGATGTCTGGCCCAGAGCAGCGAGGGTGAAATGTGATTATTGGGCCTCGTCGTTTTGATAACCTTTGAGTTTGTGCACTGCATTCGCAAAGCTTCAGGGATGCAAACATGCCTTCTTATTCAGTGGATTTCACAAAAATCTAACCTTCAAAGGGGCAATATTATGTGTTTTCCAGACACATTACGTCATTTTGTAGGACAGTCAAGTAAATATGGTAACTTAAGGTGCTATAAGAATGCTACACTTCAAATATGACTTAAAAAAATTTACTTCAATATTTAATGTCTTGAAATTGGGCATCTGTCTCTTTAAGAAGCTTTGACTCTTTTTAAAACTCCGCCTTCAGGAATTCATCACATCACGGTTCCTCCAATTAATCCTTTGACAACATTTTTTTTTACCAGCGTTGCATTGAGAAGCAGCTCCCAGAATGAGCTCAGCTGATGCTCAGTTCCCCCAGGCATTTGCTAATTGCTGCTGGCTAGTCTGGAGGAGCCGAGTGTGAGAGTCGCATGGGAGGGCTGCTCTGTGAGGCAGAGGCTCAGAAACTTGGAAACTGCAGCTCAGAGGAGGAGCTTCGTCCTTCAAGGCGGAGCTAGATCCACTTGGGCGTTTTGCAGAGCTGAATGGTTGCCCTGGAGATTAGAGGATCCCTCAAACATGCATGAGATCAAGGCGACACGCCAGGCATGTTTTTAAAGGGAAGGTCGTTATAATATGATTTAAAGCTCAAAAAAGTCAATTTTACATAATATTGCCCCTTGAAGTACATGCATTAGAGCAGAGCAGAAATCTACATTAAGAAAACATTTTTTAGGACCATTTTTGTATTGATTTTGCCATTTGCTTTGGATCTGTATCCTATTCAAAGAACCAGTGAAGACTCATTTTCTGTCTTCAAACGTTAAGTGTGAAATAAAAACAAATTGAAGGGCTTGTCGGTGATGCCAGTACTGCTACAAAATCTATAAATCAATGCAATCAATTGGTGTTTCTTGCATAACGTTGTATTACTTGCAATTATAAAGTAAACCTGACTTTACTGATGGAACAGAAATCAAGTCTTGCTATGAAATTGGATTGATTTCAATCTATATTTCTGAATATGAACTAAACCTCTCAGTTTTGTAAAGTACCGTTTGAAAAAAAAGGATTGTTTCCTAAGATGGGATTGTTAAATTTTTATTTATTTTCTTTGGAGAAAGATAAGGGGTGCCTACTTCACAACAATCAAATTTTAATTGGTAATAAAACTGTCTCATAGTCCAATAAACCCTCCTTGTTGACTGAGGACACTGTATTTGATACATAACCAATGTTTTGGTTATTTATTCACAAGACCATTTATTTTGGGTTTATGAAAGATCAGAGTTTCTCATCATGGTTACACTCATAAAGACTCATTTAGCATGAATAATTCAGCAGTTCCCCCATCCCTAAAAGTCCAATGTTTAACCAAGCTCTTTCCTCACTGAGATAAAAGAGAGAGATTTTGCATCCTCTCTTGAGCTTGATGCTTTGCAGTTATGCAAAACAGAGCGATCCAGACAAGTTCATGTAAGTCAATGAGTCTTTGACGCCCAACTACGCAACGTAAACCCGGATGTCCCGACATGGGGCGTGCATCTCCAGGGTGTGGGTGCGATGAGCCGCAATCGGTACTTGCAACAGTCTGACCATAAATAAATTCAGCGTTGACTATGAATATTGCATTATTTTTTTAAATGAATATTGCATTATTTTTTTAACTGAGAATGATGCTTTTCTTTTATCACTTACTCAATATTCCCCAGTTTGTTCTCGTCCCTGCAGAGCCTGTTCTCTCCGCGTTATCGGCTCGAAGCGTGAAGGTCTGTGTTTGCTCCACCGCACCTCCAATAACCCTTATCTCGCCTGCGGTGCTTGTATTGGAGCAATAGCCTCTCTGCGCTGCTTTAGTGACATTTCTGAAGCGTTGGTGTCTGACTGCAGGTACTGAAAGCCATAAACTCCCAACAGCCAATTTATCCAGTCTGCAAGGTAGCTGGTGACGCTGCTGGTGACCTTAAAGGCGCTCCTTAACTCGGCGGCTCAGGGAGAGCTACTCAGATCTGTGATTCAGTCTGGCTCCACTAATAAACATTAGGTTATTGACTTCGCCGGCCAGCAGAGAAACTGGTCAATGTAGATCTGATGAAGTCCTTTTGTAATGAGGAGCGTTTCATTATTGGGTTAAGGACGGCTCAGTCTATAGTTCTTGTCAGCTCTGGGTCAATTCCCTCTTTTGTACCCAACATGTTGATATCTTTTCCCTTCCCAAGTCCTACAATGTAGCTCAGCGCCATCAGTATGTAAGAATGTGTGTGTAAATGAGTGAATATACTTTATAAATGCAGGCAATTTACCATTTTGTAAATGAATAACTTGGTACCCCTCTTCTGAAGCCATTGTGAATTCATTTGTTTTTCTCTATCTCTAAATGTTTTGACGAATTAAGAGTTAAAAAAATGCTCACATCTTATGTGCAGTTCATAAAAACTTTGTATCACTTGCTATCCTAATTTATTGTTTGGCTCTATTGACAGAATATTACCCTACAATAAACCACACCATTCACACCAGCCCTGTTTAGTCTGCTTTAATCGAACTCTACTTCGTTGGGAGGTACGGTTCGTTTGGGGAGGTGTAAATGAGCAGTCGAATTCTGATGCAAAACCAAGAATGTGACCTCTGGTTCGCCTAAACCGAATATGTGAATGGACGTCGTTCCGAAAGCAGGAAGTGGACTATAGCGCAGTGCATTCTGGGTAAATTCAACCAAAACAAATGTGCAGGTCTAGAGTATAAGGTGAACCGTGTCAAAGAAAACACGAGGTAAAACTGTTTTGAATGACCTAGGACTGCTTTAGCCATTCAGGGTGTCGTTTGCTTGAATTTTGATGTAGTTAATGTTAATTGCCAGCGTCTGTCATACATGAGTGATTGGAATTGAATATGTAATCTCGACATGTATTTGCTTGAAAATGAAAGAAAAAAAAAAAGCAACAACCTAGCTGGTGTCCTGAAGTCTTCAGTCACTGTGAGGACGATCTAAAGTGCCTCAGCCTCTGCGTTATTAAAAATAAAAGCCTCTTTCCACACTGGAATAATGACTTCTCTTCACAGGTAGATATAAGGTGGCGCCTCAGTTAAATTAAGAACACCTCTGCTGCGTATTGTGCTAATGAAAAGGCCGTGGCGCGGCGAAGCATGCAGCAGCCGTCAAAGAGTTTGACGGGAGGAAAAGGGCAGGAGGATCCGAGGGGCCGGCGCTGCTTTGTCTCAGAACGCTCACCCTCTGAATCCAAGACACGGCTTTGTGGTCTAATGGCTCCTTCCATTAATAAAAGATAAGCAGTCAATTATAGAGCTGTCAAGGTAACATTTGGGATGACTCTGGGCAGAGGGCATAGGGGGGATACTTGAATCTCCCTGGTATACTTTTTAAAAATTATTTTTGCCCTCTCAGTGCCATGACTCTGACTTTCTAATCTTCACAGTTTTTAACGTTCAAAGCCATAGAGGGGCCCCCGGTTTGTTTTGCTTCGTGTTATTCTGTCTGAATTGTTGCCGTTTTATAGTTTAGCCAGTAGTTTTGTAACCAGGGGAATTCCTTTGAAGCCGGGCCGGTTCTGTTTCTGTGCTCATTATCATGCCGGCGCGCTGATAAAAGATGTAGACGCTTTTCATGCACATACACAAACAAACCTTCGTGCTGTTTGTGCCAAACTAATTGTAGGAATACGTAAGAATGCGTTTCGCGCTATCTTGAATTCAGCGGACGCGTTTCTGGTTTGACTCCGTCTCCAGTGGGCTTATGTTCTCTTACACAGAACCAATTTGATCGTTTCTTCAATTAGGAAAGTCCAAACTGATGTTAAGTTAAAAAGCTGAAATGTTTCCCTCTCTCTGGCTGGACGAGTCGTAGCGTTTCTCTCTTTCTTAAATGGTAATATTTATAACTCCAACCCTAGACAAAAAGTGAGGTTAAAGTAGCGCTGCACATATTGCCTGCTGCTCTACTGGCCTTCAAGGCTTAATGATCTACTGACACAGATTCATGGAGCAAATATGAGCGAGATTTATTGGAGGATGGAGTTTAGACTTTGCTTCCAGTTGCCTGTTTATTATTCATGAGCAGCAGGGGGAGAGCGGGGCTTTACGCATGAACCTCTGAGACTTCAAAGATAGGATGGAGTGCATGCTGGTGTGCTTTTCGGGTGTCTTCTTTGAGTGTGTGTGTGTGTGTGTGTTGGCCTTTGACTCTTCTTTTCAATGGAAAATACTTATTAGCAAAACAAGCTAACTCCTGAGGGAGCCAGTGCTCTTCTAGCCTGGTGATAAATCACCTTTTTCTAATCTGATCTACTGATATAAACACAGATTTGGAAACTGAGGACTATTTGAAATTTGTTTTACCGGTAGGAGAGTTGGGGGTGGTTACACTTCTGCTCCGAAGTTTACTATTTTTTTTTGTTTTGTTTTCTCTAGTCCATTGTTGGTCAAGAATCTACACTCAGACTCATATGTATACGTACATCACCAGAGAGAGATGCTTTTTATTGTCATTACTTAGCCTCCGGTGTAGTTTTACCTGAATTTGAAGGATTATAGTAGAAAACGTTGATGGAAAAATTTGACCAAAAAAAACGCCCTCCATTTTGCAAAAAATAAATAGAGAGTGTTTTTAGCTTTTTTTGAAAAAGAGTGCGCAGAAGGGGAGATGGAAACGCATATATTTATTATACATATATTTATTTAGAACTACTTCTCTTCTAAAATGTTAATTGCTTAATGAAGGACCTTGCCTAATGTTGTGATGACTTCCTGAAGGCGGTGCTCCAGAACCTCTTAAAGAGAGAGAGGTCCTATTTCAAGGCATTAAATTTCAAAGTCAAATTTACTTTCAATATCATATTTGATATATACGTAATTTTTACAAGAACTGAAGATGAGATAGTTTCTTGATGGTGGTGCAAAATATACTGTTTGGAAAATACATAACACTACTATGTCTTTAATAATTCTGAATAAGGATTAAAGTTTCTCAAATTTGCTATTTCTCTAAAATATTATCAATAATTTTTTTTAATGAAAACATCCTGCGTATGCTTGTTGTTTTGGAGTAACTATGAATCATGCACAAAGATGCATTTAAACACCAGGTGAGAAGAGACAGACCTACTGACCACCCAGGGAGGACTAAGGAGCCTCAGAGAAAGGTTAAAGGTCACACGCCAACAGCTATGTTCTTGGACAAGCACCAAAATGTTCAAACTTTTACCTAAATATGTGTTTGTTTATTGCTTGTACGTGTGTGTGTGTCATTGAGTGTTTGTTGTTACTCGTGTTGTGCCGACATAAATCTGTCACCCTGCTGGAACATGTCCTCCTTATGAGGCGTTAGCTTTATGTAAGTAGTAGTTAAGGTTAAGGTTGGAGTAAGTGTGAACGAAAGGAATGTCATGTCTTCTGCAGTCCAAGAACATAGCTGTCGGTGTGTGTGTGTGTGTGTGTGTGTGTGTGTGTGTGTTATTCTGCACTCTTAATTTACTCAGACACAAACACACTCATTCACATACTCGTTCTCGTCCTGGCAGAGCTGTTCTCTCCAGTTTGACAGGTTTAACTTGGATCTATTTTTGGCCTATGGTGTCCTGAGCTTCATGACCAACACACGCACACACTTGGAGATGAAAACAGTCATGCCAGGTTCTGCTCTGTCACTTCGCTGAATCTTCTCCTCCGCCAGCCGGTAAATCCCTCGGCTGAATATTGCATGAGCAGCTGAGCGCTGGAGGGCCTCAGGCAGCAGGCAGAATAATGGGAAAGAACCAGCAGCAGATTGATTGTGGTGTGTGTGTGTGAGAAACTTACACACCTACTGGTTATGTTATCTTGCTTTTGAGGTGTTGCAGTGAAGGCATCAGAGTAATATATGGGGAAATGTTGAGACATCGATGCTAAACACCCGAATTATCCTCGTTACTTTATCGCCCATCAAGATGAAGGCCTCGGATCTTCAGCCCGGCTCTGCTCACCGACTGCCCACCACTACGAAGTAGCCACCAAGTGTCAAAAAGCCATATTTCCCAACAGGGTAGCTAAGTTTCAAGCGAGCTGACGCAGCATGGCCGCTTTCTGTGCGCTCACACTGCAGCGCAGCATGCCCTTTGAGTGCTTATTGTAAAACAAACACTTCCCTTTGTATTATGAAGAACAATCTCGCTGTTTGTGTGTAGTAAATATTAGCATGAAGCCAATGTGTTAGCCTGGTAAAACGCAAAGCTGCAAATATCAAGTGGTTCTTATTGGGATTGGTTTGAGTAAGCAGACATCGAAAGGTGAAGACGTTAGCTGTTCACTGGAGCAGGAAGATGCTTCACTCTACTGGAGCACAACGAAAGACAAGAAGACAAAGGAAACTCGAGGGCTGTCAATGTTGACGTGTTAACGCTGGGATTAATCTAGAAGGTTTAACACGTTACATGATCACATTACCTGTTTTGACGTAAAAGCCTCTCTCCTGTGAGGTGTTTCTTAGTTCAAAGCGTCGCCTTACATGGTCAGTATTGCAGAGTTGCAAACGCGAGTGAAAAGTTGTTTAAGAAGAGTCAGACTGGTATGTTCAGAGGCAAATTTCACTTTAAAAGGCATTGAGATGGATGTTAGAATAAAACCGATATAGCGCATACATTTCACAATATTGAACTATTGTTCTATTAAGCACAAGTAAAATATAATTAGCTTATCTGTATTACCATTTGAAACAAAATGATTTCTTTCAAACCGTACTGAATATGAAAACCAGGAAAACTGACATTTTTATACGGCCTTATAATCATCTTTTTGAAAACGTTGCAAGCTAACAAAATTGAGCTTAGTGATTAACCGTAATTAATCACAACACTCAAGTAATCCATGACGATTACATTTATGAATCGACTGACGGCACACAACCAGCCCCGAGATCTTTACATGATATGTTAGCTCAATTTTTTTTTGTTCTTTTTGACCCGTTTTGATAAAAGTGTTCTTGGTTTAAAACCCTGGTGCAAAAGCGACGTTTTCCAATTCCATGTAAAGGTTTGTTTGAAATAGTCAGAATGAAGGTTTTGAGGCGATGGCTTCGTTGTGGCCTTGCTGAGGTGAGTTTACCTGCTCCAGATGAGTCAGCAGCTGACAGCTGTGGGTTGAGACCAAAATCGTCCAGAATCTGCGTATGAAACCAGCTGAAAATGTTGTTGCTTCAGGCTCTTAGTACTCTGTCACCGGTGTGCATCTGGTGTGCAGGCTAAGTTCTCTCTTTTTTCCTCATTTGTTTCCAACGATTATTTTCTTCGTTTTGCCTTCTTCCAACCTGAAAATCTGTTGGATTTCTAGAATGTGAGCTCGGTCTCTGCTGGACTGAACATTAAAATGCTTCTTTTTTTCTTTTTTTTTACCTTTAAACTTAACCACCAATGACAGCAGCCGGGACTTTAATGCACGAGCACCATTGCTCTTCAGCTGGCTGACAGATGCAAAGTCATCATTACATGTGCAGTTTGGCTCGTGAGGCAACACGAACCCGTCGTAAGTTTGGTGTGACAGAGTGCAGCTGTCACAAAAGGCAGAAAAGTCCAAAAAGTGTCTCGAAGAATCATTTTTAGAAACGGGGAGAGGAAGAGAAATATGCTCCCAAGCTGCAAGCGTCAGCAGATTACATCGTCCCAGTTTGAGAAATTAGTCTGCATACTTTAAAACAAACAAAAAAGAAAAGAAATGAGCAAACATTTTTATCTATCAATAACTTTTTTTTGTTCTTTTGCTTTCATGAATATTTTTAAATGATCTATATCTATACAGTCAAGGCAGGGAGCTCTTTACTTTGAAAATCTACTTCTACTTAAAAAAAACAAATCACAATTAATCTATTGAATAAAAAATTCCTCTTGTCATTGTGGCAAAAAGCCAGAAACAGTCACACCTTAGAGGGAACCAATATTGAGCTCAAAGTGTTTTAATGACAATCCAGCAAAACCTTTGACAACGAGCTTAAATCCTTTCGTTGTCACTTTTTCTTTCTCGCTGCAGTCTGTTGTCATTATTAATATCTAGAAGAAAATGATTTGAAAGTGCATCTTGTTTGTCAACTTCGGCTTCTGACCGCAGCAGCTGAGGAAGTGGTGAGGTGTTGGGGGCGGTGGGCTCAGAATCTCTCTTGCAACATGTCAGGCATTCATAGCTGAGGGCGAGGCATGTTTAGGACGGGATAACACCAACCATAGCTGTGTCGTGTTTGGAGTGTGTATAAGTAGCAGGAATGCAGTATTCTTGTGTGATGTGAGCGTCTCAGGTTTCATTTTGGGTCTGCAGGGCAGGCAGGACACTATGTCCCTTCTTCCTCTGTCTCTCAAGTCTTAGCCTACAGGAGCATCTCCTGTCAGTATTACCGAATGTTGTTTTTTTTTTATCTGTCTCAAGGCCGACACTATAACTGTCATTTACTGTTGCTGTGACAGCAGCAACGTGCTTTCTCTTTCTTTTGCGTAACTTTGAGCGGGTGTGATGTGTGAACACCTTCAAGGCGCCATTAACACCCAGTCGTCACTATCATTTTTGTTTTCAAAACCAAAACGATAGCTGCAGAAAATGGCAGACTGGTGATAAAATCAAGTGCAACTGTATCCCGCAAACCGTTGTTTCTCTCTAAAATAGTAATGACTATAAATACAGAGAAATTCGCACTTATTAGGTCATGTTGGATAAAACATTGACCTGCGGATGCCGGTTTCCACCTGTTCTGATTTCTCGCGGGTTTTTTTCTTTTCGTCTCCAGACAGCATAAAACTTCGCCAATGTTAGTTGACATGACGGCATAATTAGGCCATAACTCGCTCGATAACAAAACATTACTGAAAAATCTCTTTTTTTTGCTAGTTTGCAAACTCAACAGGTGATAGTTACACTTAGCGTAGCCGTGTTGTTTCGCTCCAAACCAGTGGATGGAAACACACCTAATTTGTATTTTATTTCTTTCCTTTTTTTGCGACAGAGAAAAAAATTTGTTTTTCCTGACAACTGGATGGAAACAGCTAGTTTTCACACCAAACTGTTTCGTATGCAACACTTGGCTGATAAGACTGAGAGTTACTGTCATCTTATGGACAAAATGGAGTCAAATTATGAAGAGTGTCTCATGGAAGCGATCAGAGAATATAGAAACTTGTATAAGACATCAATGAGGAAATATAAGTACTAGAGGGATTTATTAGATTGTCAGCAATATTTCCAAATACTATAGGTTCCATAAGAGACTAAAGGCTTGAAATTATTGAACTGAACAACTTGCACCGTCTTCCTGGTACCTGCTGAAGTCGGACCTTCGCCGGTTTCCCAAAACATCCCCAAGATGTGTGTGACTTAAAAGTTTTTGTCTTTCTGTAAAAAGCTGGGTCCCCTTTTTCTACATTTTCATTATGAAGGCCTGATCTGTTCTCCACATCTGACCTTTTTCAGTCACTGGTCGACGAAAAGTTTGCAGGATGGAAGAAAACCTTGATCCAGCAGCCATTACTCACATACTCCCAACTCTCTGCTGCTCAGACAAGAGTCCTTGAGACCTCGCTATTTTTCACAGTGACTCACAAAACAGAACATGGGTTAAATTTGAGGGATGGAAAGAAAAACCAGGGAAAAAAGTGAAGCGAATACAGACAGACAAGATGAACCCCAATAGATGTCTGAATTTAGATCACATAAACTTTTTTTTCACATGATGAGAGAAAATACAAGCTTCTTCTTGGAGCTATATTTCACCTGGGTTTTAATGAGTTGCAGGTGTTAGGAATACTCATCTCTGATTGGCCAGTTCAGGTCATTCGGCTCGAATGTTCAAACAAACATGTGAGGTGTAACTAGACTAGTTAAACACAACACTATGGTAACGTACATAGTGCATGTGGGCGGTGCACATCAAACATCGTAATTATTGTAACCATGAGGACCAGGCATCAGTAATTTTGAGTCTGAATTGTTCTGATGCTGAAAATGTTATAAATACAGGAAAACCTGAGCATCCAGACCCAACGCCTCTTGTTTTAAGCCAAAATTATTCATATTAGCTAAATGGCCAAAATAACGAGAGATAGAATTAGTCAGAAATGCATTTATGAATGTCTTTCTAAATTTACATTAGACATTCACCAATCCAATATTAATATCCGTATTGATATTGAAAAAAAATTCTATATTGATCATTGGTGACAGTGTGCCCAATCTATTAGAGCAGATCTATTCAATTTAGTTATGTACATTGTGCTTTGAGTTACATCATGCTCCATCATTTATTTTACGTTATATTTAAAATTCCTGATAACCCTTTCTGAACCATTTGAAATCAGGTTTGTTGCAGTTTATTTCTTACATTTTTGACCCATCTTTTATTTATTTTTTGAGTTTCTTCATTATTTATTTTACATGGGCTGTTAGATTCCCAATTGCACTGACTGAGCAGATTAAAGAGATGCTGTTCCTACATGTTTGACCAAGCTTAGTGAAGGTGTATTTAAATGTGCTGTGCTGGAGCAGAGTTATCAAATAAAATTGTCATTCAGTACATTTATGTTTGTGTTGACAAAAAAAAAAAGAAACATTTTGGGTGAATTCAGCTTTGTTTTTCCGTATCAAATTGGTATCGGCTTATACTAATACTCAAGATATCTGTCTTGGTATCGGAAGTAAAAAAAGTGGATCAGTGCATTCCTAATTTACTTATAGGGTGATTATTGTCTCTTTCAACCGTGAGGGCTGGTGTTTTTCATGAAGCCCATTGAGAGTATTTAGGAGTTCTTGGTAAATAAATCCTTGAGTTTCTTAATATCTTTGTTGATTTGGACTAAAGCTTCAAAATCTGATTGTCGGTTATGGTTGCTATACGTCAGCTAATTTCTGTCTTCTTCATAAACAAAAAAGATAGCATGCATATTTGTTTTTTTCCACATTTCTTATGCATAATGTTGTCAGTCAATGCGGGGAAGAAAGTTTTTTTTTTTTTTTTTGGACTACTTGGCCCTTTTCTGCCTGTATTCACGGAAATGTCAGAACACAAGGTGCCTCGTTATGACGCACGTCGAAACGAACATAAGAGCACTCAACATATAACGAGACGAGAACTAAAAGCAGTCCTTTACCAGCACAAACCATCTGCACTCTGCACCATCGCAACCCCCGACGATTCAGAGAATACGAACACCAACCTAATGTATCTAAAAAAAAAAAAAAAAACAGCTAAAAAGATCTCATCAGCGGTGAGCCATTATGGCTGTGTGCGATGGCTTTACGTGCAGCGTCTGTCGATTTACTGAAGGTGTTGTGTTTCAAACTTTAGAGGAAATCAGATCCGGCTTCACCGCTGAGCTTGAGCTCGGCTCAGCCGGCCAGGGTTGGTCTCATGTGGTAACGTCCGAAGATCATGTGTGCAGAGGCTTTCAGAAGAACAGGAACAGAAACCCAGCACAAGTATTCACACCCCTTAAACTCTTTTACGTTTTGCTACGCAGTGGATTTTGTTGAGGTTTTACCAGAAACGCCAATACATGTTGTCAAATAGTTGCAAACTGGAGCAAAAGTAAATCATGGTTTTTGATTTTTTTTGGGGTGAATTAAGATCTGAAATGTGTGCTGTGCATTTCCAATCAGACATCTTTTCTCTGATGCCCCTAAATAACTTCCAGTGCAACAAATTGCCTTCAGAAGTCACACACCGATCCGCTTTTTTCACTCCCGATATCGATATCTAAGGCTTAGTATCAACCGATACAGAAAACCAGACCTGAAAAAACCTGAAATGTCTGGGTTTTTTTTTTTTTTAGAAGTAAATGTATAGTGTAAATGTATGTATAAATTGTATAGTTCACTAAGTTTGGTCAAACCTGTAAAGACAACTTTCATTTGTTTCGTCAGTGCAATTAGGATTTTAAAAGCCAATGTGACATAAATTATAAACAAAAAGAAGCTGACAAAAACAATAGGGTGACTAATTTGGTCAAAAATGAAAATAAACTGCAACAAACCTCTCAGAATGGTTCAGAAATTACAATTAGGAAATTTCAATATTATGTAAAATAAGTAATAAAACATGACGTTGCCAAAAAGCTCAGAATTACATGAAATAGATCTGCCCTTATGGATAGGGCAGTCTCACGTTTGTGAGGAAGGCGCAGGACCGACTCATGAACAGGAAGTCCGGTTTTGTCCTGTAGTCAAACTTGACTCTGAAGCGTTTCATCGTGTGCGGGAATGTTTGGACCGTCGTTGCTGGTGGCATGCTAATTAGCTTTACACCGTCTAATGAAGGGCTGCCATTTTGTGCTTGAGTGAAAAATCACTCCGCTTCACCCACAGCCTTCACAGGCTCTTCAGTGGAAGAGTATAATTTGTCGCGTTTCGCTGTGAGAGTGGGAGAGCCGGACGTCAGAGCGGCCTGCTGAGACGAAGGCTGACGGGTGAAAGGTGATTTGGAATCCAATTTCAAGCCGACACATTCAGAAATGGGATTTTCTCCAGAAACGAAAAGTTCCAGAAGCCTGGAGATTTCTTTTGTTGAAGGGCGACGTCGATGGTTTGCAGATTTCTCATCTCTACCTGCTGTGAGATGACGCCTCTCTCCTAGCTCAACTGCGACATGTAATCAAAATGAAAGGATTTATCCTTATGTAGGAGAATAAATCCAGCAATTTATCCTTTTCCTGATGGCCTGAACCTCTGAACTAATCCATATATGCTTCATATAGTACAATCACAGAGAATTACAGAGTACTTTTCTTTTTTGTGTTATTTGAGTGGCTCAGTTTTTAAATGATTAGCCACTCTAACAATTCCTTTGATTTATTGTTTTAAATAAGGATGTGACACAGGCCCATTCCCTTTAGCCCCTCCAGCTTTCCCTAGAACCCATGAACCCACGTCACACAGTGAGCTGGATGGTTAAGGAGACACAACTCTAATCTCTGAGGCTCTCTGTTAGAGAACTGCAGCATCTCTAGGTCTCAGAGTTTAATTGTGTAGCACGATTCATGGGCAAAGCAACACGACCATAATCTATACATGAAGAAATAATAATAATAAAAAAAGCTAGTAAAAGTGCACAAATGCAAACACACACATTGTTATGTGTTTACAATTTAACAACATCTTTGGGAGAAAAAACAAGGTTTTTAATATTTAGTCATGAAATATTTATGTATAGATATTTAGGCACCGATTCTCTCTCGGATCTGCTGCAGAACAATTCACCAGACCGCAAGCCGGTCACATTATTTACATGCTAATTAATTGTTCAGGAATGACCCTTGAAACATCTGTTTTTCCTGTCCTCGCCTGATGAAGGTCCAAAATGTCAACTTTGAAAAACGGCTCTGAAACAAAATATTCTGTTGTTTTTCTCAAAAATGAAACACTGACATCACATAACCAATGATTGTATTTCGCAATAACTGTGCGATAAATAAATTGTAAGTCGTTTTTTGTCATAAATTGTTCTCATGAGAGGAACCAGGATTCTGGATGATCTGGACTTAAAGAGACAAAGAAGAAGACTAAGTACCGTACTGTTTACAAAAACAGTTGTTCAAGTAATTTTGCTAATGGGAATTCAGTCAAGGACGTAAATTTTAATAAATGTTTAGAAGTCTGGATTTTCAGCATATCGGCCATTGGATAATGTGCAACTGCCATTAAATATTTTACACATCTTTACCATTAAACATGGCCGACACCGTTTCTGGCTCCTGACTAGGTTTGGCTGCGGCGCATGTTTGCATTCTTCCTGTCTCCAATGAAGTGACACCAAAACAACTTCCAGATGGTTTTTCTGTTGTTTGTGTCAGATGAAATCTGTTGCAACGGTGCATAGAGGGCCTTTCTGCCCCTCGGCTGCGGGTTCACCAGAGCATCTGCGTCAAGTCGGGGTTCGGGTCGCCTTGTGTTTCAGCCGAGCCTCTGGGGCGCGGGGGGAGCGGCTGTGGAGAAACGTAGAAGGATGCAGATTTCTCTGCTGTGCTCTCAGTACAACGTCTGTTTGAGAACTTGTGTATTTGTAGGCACAGATGTTAGGTAATGGGAACAAGGACGCTTTCAGTGAAAAAGATGGCTGCTGTTTCTGTCCTTGTGTGGCGAGGAAGGAGGAGAGAGGTTGTTCAGACTGTCTTCCTTGTATTTCGCTGATCTTTCAGTGATCTGAGTGAAACGAGGCACCAGTTGGTGTAAATATGTAGCATCCTCGTTGATTCTAATCAGCATTGTCATTCCACTCATAGAACTGAAGACGGCACACATCTGGTTGAGGCCTGGAGAGACATCTGGAGCAGAGATTACTGCTTTCACAATGAAATGCGAGAAAAACATTGCTGGATTTTTTTGGTCCAGTAACAAAACTTTGAGGGCTGCTACCATGTGTTGTCCAAACACACAGTTTCATTTTATAACACAGATTTTGTAACTATGTTACCTTCAGTTGTTTTAGAAATGCTGTATATATCAATTATGACGTAAAAGAAATTTGTAATTTAACGTCTTGAAATTGGGGCTCTGTCTCTTTAAGACAGTCCTGCTCTTCCTGAAACTCTGCCTTCAGAAAGTAATCACAACATAGCTCCTCTATTAACACCTTAACAAAGTTTTTATCAGCATAATACTAAGAAGTGGCTCATATAATGAGCTCTGCAGATGGACTGTTCCACTAGATGTTTGCTAATTGCTGCTGGCTAGTCTGAAGGAGCTGAGTGAGGAGGGCTGCTCGGTGAGTGATTATAGGAAATTATTCAAATTCCTTGACAAACCGAGCTTACATGAACAAACAACAAAAGGTTTTTACCACTTCTGCTCCATTTTCTTTTGTAAGTGCATCCCAGGACATCTGCAGCCGTTGCCTCCCTCTGCCCCCGCAGACCAACATCCAGCCACCTTGCATATCTGAGATAGATGGAGCAGTGGGACTGGGATCAGTGGAAACTAGGAAGAATACCAAACAGGAGCAGGAAGAATGCCGAGCATTGTCTGGACGTGAGAAGCTCTCAGGACAATGCAAGCGTTCTTTTGGCCGGCGTCCATTGTGCCCCGGCCTTTTGTCGGGTGGTGTCAGCCGGAGTGGAGAAAGGTCTTCATTCAGACTGCTGGGGGTTCCTTCAAACCTGCCATTGTCATCACTTCTTCTTCTCCCGCTGTGTGTTTTACTTTTTTTCCCCCCTCACGTCGAGGCTGATTGATACCCACTCGGCTGCAGAGCTGCGGCGTTGTAATTACGCCACTCAGCAAAGCGAGTCTCCGAAAGGCGTTCGCCGATACTGCCGCTGCTTGCTTTTGTTCGCCGCCTCACCTTTCTATTTCCTGTTCTCAAAATAGGAGATCTGCAGAGGAGTTAGATTACATGTGGTCAAGTCCTAATCGTGGTGAATGTGTGGTTCATTGCTGTTTCGTTTCTTTCTTTTCTGCCAACAGTGGGAGTGTCAGCCCACCTCTCGACGACGTCCAATGCCGAGTTTTTTTGTGTCCCAGGTGATTTAGCCATGATGTCATTCCGAGCAACCACTCTGTTAATGGTTTCATTTTGCAGAGAAAAGGAAGCGAGCCACGTGACAAACGGACCTTTTCTGAGCTGCTGGTCTGGATGATTTAGTCAAAGAACCACAGAAAGCTTCTCTAAAGGAAATTTCTACCCCCCCCTCATGGGAGGAGGAGTCTCCAAGATTGTGACAGGCTTGTTAAAGCACCTCTTACACACACACACACGCACACACACACACACACACACACACACACACACACACACACACACACACACACACACACACGCACACACACACACACACGCACACGCACATGCACACTAACCTAACAACAGCTCCATCAGTTTGCCAACACCCCAATGTCCTGCTTTCCTTCACTCTTTGCCTTGCTAAAGTGTTCATACGTCTGGATTTTCTCCTTGGGTTTTGAACATTAAGACTTCAAACCTGATCAGGTGAATGATGAACAAAGTATCAACCGATCAATCAAATGTTATTTGTATAGCACATTTATTTATTTTTGTGTGTGTGTTGTTTATTGCAAAACAGTTTAAGCTCAAACTGATCGGATAGGGGGCATCCGTCCAGGATCAACCATGCTCACAGATTCCCTGTCAGATTTTGTTTTGGGATTTGACTAGGCCGTGCTCTACTGAGGCGTTTGCTAATGCTCTCTGAGGCCTTCACAGAACAGCAAGACTTATACTGAAAATACATTTAGTTTATTTAATAAATTAGGGCGGCATCAATGATTACTTTAGTCATCGATTGTTCATACAATTGATTGATTTTTAAAAAATTGCCACATTCTGCGGATTTTTTATTTTGGCTACACTTCTAGCATTTTTATGCAATATTAGGCAGACATTGAAATGTGCCATTAAACAAATAAATGCATTTCTTTTTCAATTAAAAATGTGTTCTTTTTTTTTTCTTTAACCTAAAATAAAATAGCTGCATTCTTTTAGCGAACGCAAAGGATTCACCTGCAGCAAAACAAATAACGTCTAACATCAACATGTGAAAAACTCTTTCCTCTCTGATTGATTTAGCGTCGATACAGTGTAGCACTGATCTATTGATTAATGTTTTTTTTTTCATGAACTGGTTAATAACTGAATAGCAAACGGTGTTTAATAGGTGATCATTTCATGTACTTGTTTATTTTTACAGAATTTAAATTGGGTGAAGCTACAACTGAGGAGTTATCGTTAACGTGTTTTCACAGACAGGTCTTTGTTTTTCTTTAATGTGAAACGTAAATATTTTTGTACAGTTTTGGCTGTTTTGCTCCTGTGACTGTCCTGTTATTTCAGCAAATGGCCATTTTTGTGTCTATTTGCTCTAGCAAACAATTAATGGATGACTAAAATAGAAGACTATTATTTCAATAATCGACTCATCGTGATTAATCTGATTAATCATGTCAGCCCCGGAATGAATAGGTGACTTTGAAAGGCAGATGACAATGACTGATATTTAGTTGAGCTTTATTAATCCCAGTGAGGAGCACATTTTATTTACTGAAACCATTTTGAGTTTGTGCAGCAGGAAGTTGGATGAAATGGTTTTTGAAGCATGTTTGAGTCCTTCAATACCTGCATTTTTGTTTTTACTTTACAATTGTGACCTAGGATGCATACATGGGTGAAACAGTTCATTTTTGAAGCACAATTGACATAATCCCAAATGCCAGCTTTGTTTATAGTCAGTTCTCAGCCACTGCGTTAGAAAATGTTATGCAGTGCCTTCAGGATTTTTTCTTATTTACTGTACTCTGTGTAAGCTGCAACCCACTCTGTCTGTGTTGGAGCATTCAGCTTGCATACTAACAAAAAACAAAATAAAAACCTCCACAAGGTATACATGTGAGGAGGTGGAGAAGAATGAACAAGTATGTGGATCTTGTGCTTTTGGAAAGAAATTGCTTCTTTTAAGGGATTATCAGGTCTTTTTTTTTTTTCTCTTGCAGCCACAGTTTTTATTTATTTTTTTTTTCAGTCTTTTACTCATGTTATTTAACTCTGACATTTTAAGGATTTGAATGATGGCAGCCTGGATAAGCATGAAAATGCAACATGGTGCTAAAAAAAAAAGCATTACAGAATAAGTAATAAAATATAAATAACACCTCGAGGGGATATGAAGGCACTTGCAACTGTCAAAAAAGACTAAATAATAAAAAGAAAAATTGCATCAATTCAAGTTTATTTTTACGATGTCTCAGTTCCTTCAAGTTCAGACGGATTTGAATTCAGTTAAATCTTTGTATTTTTCTTGTTTCATCTCTTCAAACATCGTGGCCTCCTTTACTTTTTTGGAGGAGGTATAGAGCAAGAATAGATTTCTAAGTGAAGATATGCGACTGGTTTGAAAAATGATGACAAATATGAATAAAGGTTTTGGTTGAATCTTGATGTATTGAGAGTATTTAACTACGCAGGACGAATTGATAAGAAAATTAGATCTCTGTAATTATGTGAAATATAAAAGAAGCATACGAAACATTTCATTATTTATCCCCACAAGAAGGACTTGATTTTAAAGAGCAAATGTTCTATATTTTTAACCAATCGTTTGAGTTCAAAAAGAGCAAAACATCCGTCAGGATTCCTAGATGTCTGCATTCAGACACAAAATCAGTCAGCAGATGGAAGAACAAACACTTATTTTTGTTTTAGCATCCAATTTAATAGTATCCAATAGTATCATTAGAACGAAATCAAATGGAAGTAAGTTTTTGATCATTCTCAGTAAAGATTTTTGATGAGCAGAATAAACAAGAGTGATCCCAGAACTAATCCTTGCGGGACGCCTTTGGCCACATAAAGGAAGCTGGAGGAAATGCCTTCAGGGTTTGTATACTCCTCTGATGAAAATATTAAATTTCTTTAAGCCAACCAAATGTATCTTTTTGGTTGTTCAATAACGATAATTCCTGTTTTGTTAGGGTCTGACTTTAACAAAGCAAGAGAAGTCAATAAACAGTCTCGGGAAAACCAGACTGAAAAATGGGATAATGTACAGCATTATAAGGAGTTGGATACTCTTTACTAGTTGCTCACTGACAGGAGTGAGATTTTAACCGTACCAGGAAATGCAGATCTTGGCAGGTCATCGATTTGTTTTTTGATTCCAGATATCAGGAAATCGTTTCATTTTCTATAGTTGCAGCAACAAAGTGATGCTGCCTCAGTGTAGAGTAAGTATGTGTTTAGTAGAGTGTGCGATTAATCTGTTTACATGTCAAAGCAATGCCGATGTGCTCAATCTATTTATTCCTTGGAGGACGGCGGCGGATCCGCAGCGTTCGCCTCCGTAAACCGTTCATCTCGCTGTTGATAAACAGATTGACTTGTTGTGCATGACTCACCTGTTTGTGCATATTGAAACCCCTCAGAAGAGCTGTCTGAACCTCCACCTCCACCTCTCCTTTTATCTGTCTCTCTGCAGACTGTGCAGCCTGACTCTTAAGAAGCTGGTGGTGATGAAGGAGCTTGATAAAGAGCTGATTTCTGTGGTCATCGCAGTCAAGATTCAAGTATGTATTTCTATGATTTGGTGTACATGTTGGAAAGAACCAATAAATTGTCCAATAAAAATCCCCTGTGAGCATCTCATGATTCTTGCACCTCCTAGAATGTTGTGAACATTTATATAACTTTCTTCCACAGGGCTCCAAACGCATTTTGAGGTCCCATGAGATTGTGCTGCCACCTAGTGGGTCAGTGGAGACTGACCTGGCTCTCACCTTCTCCCTGCAGGTAAAGCAGAACAAACACCATCCCCATGATGATGTTTGTTACAGGTAATGTGTTTCTATTTCTATTCAGTCTTGGCTCTACATGTGACAAACGAAGAGTGCGGTGACACATACTGAGATGTTATTTCTACGCAGCCGGAGCTCGTGCTTTAATTTGAATAGTTTTCTGCTTTAGATTCACTAAACGTTACGGAGGTTGCATCAGTTTTACATGATATGCTCCTAAAGTGACTTTTTCTGAAGCATCAGCGAGCCTCTAGACCAGCAGGGGGCCCCCAAGAGAGTTTGTTGTGTTTGATTTTCACAGAGCAATGCATGTTTTTGAACATGCATTGCACGTTCAAAAACTACTACAGTCTAATTTATGATTGTCCTCATAAATCGATCTTGTGTTCTACTGATTTTCAGAGATGGAGACCAACAGCAGAGCAACTAAGTAGTTAATCTTCTTTTCACAAGCAGCCATATTGGATTATAAGTTTGGAGTTGGAATGAAGTCTGCAACTTTCTTTAACCTTAACAGCCACTGCAGCATCTCTATCGAGGATTTGTTTATGACTTATTACTTAGCATATTATAATGTGATATAAGTTACTATTTTGAGTTGTAATTGTTACTGTATAGAGATTTAGTCAATATCTTGTTCAAAAGTAGACTATATTTGCTGACCTTTAATAGAAGGAAATAAATATCTCATGATGCTTCAGAAGAAGAAGAAGAAGAAAAACAGAGGGCTTTTTCTGAGAGCTATTTTTCTGAGCTCTGACACTCTAGTAAATCATCATGGCTATTATCTATAATTTGTTCATCCTTTTCTGATTTACTACATTTCATCAGAATATTACGTCTGGCTCCTTATCATCTCTGGATTAGTGAAATATACAACATCCTCCTTCCTGCACAGCTATGCTCCCAGACTTCAATTTTTTTCACCTTATGCTTTCTCCTATATCCAACTTTGTTTTTCTTCATCATTGCATTATCTGAGTTTGGTTTTGCATTAATGTGTAATAAATTCACTATTTAAGTATTCATGCCATATATTGCATCAAGTATTCACTCCTGTTATTAAAGCTAAGACTGACTTAAATGTGGTAATATTTCAGTATTTGAGCAGTAAAATTACAATGATTCATGTTTTGTTTTTGTTTTTTTTAACCAAAAGAAAACCACCTGTTGATCTAAACGTCTCTTTTTACCAGATATTGTTGTGCTTGTCTAATTTTTGTTCTTGTTTTGGTTGTCTTTCAGTACCCACACTTCTTGAAAAGAGAAGGCAACAAGCTCCAGATAATGCTCCAAAGACGGAAAAGGTACAAGAACCGAACGATTTTAGGCTACAAGACTTTGGCCATGGGATCTATTGACATGGCAGAGGTACAGTGCGACCGCTTCTTGTAAAGCTCCTTCATCTACATTTTGTTCTCTGCAGATTTTAAGTTGTGCAAACCACATCAGTGTGCATGTGTGTGAATGGGAGGCAGTAATAAGCCTGTGCTGCCCTTTGTGTTGTCTGGCAGTCTCTGGTCAGGAGGAAGCAGAAAGGTGTTTCGGCTTTAACGGGCTGTTTGTGTCAGAAAGATCAGGGAAACGTAATGAGAAGCTCCAGCTGCCACGCTGCTTCTTCCTCTTTAATGACTTGTGGCAGTTTAGAGTCACACAGTGCAAGACAAACCTGCCCAAATACATCTGAAGAATACTCTTTTGTGTCTCACAGGCCTAAATTATCCCGAAGCCTTCGCTGGCCTTTCCAGGGTGTCACATGGTCAGAGTGCATTGATGTGTCTTCTCTTCTTGACTTCTTTTACTGTGCTAGTAAACATCCCAGGTTTAGAAGCGTTTTCAACTTTTTTCCCCATCAAAATCTTCCCCTGATTAGGTGTTTGTGCTGGGCTGTGCTGTAAAATCCTAATAACGGATGCAGTTTGTATTGCAATGTGGAAATTGTTTTACAATGACTATTACATAATTTTTTTTACATAGATTATACTTATAAACAATGTAAAGTGGGTTAAAGGAGTGAATATGTAAAATATCTTTATCTTGTAAGTATTTCTTGTACATAATATTTAAAAAAAACATTTAGGGCAATTGGTGCTCAAGGATTCTATTACAGGCATCATTGCTGCCCTAGATGAGATGCCGCCCTGGGTTTCTGCCCACATCACAAATTGCTACTGATTTCAGGAAACAAATCAAAGTTGGCTCTGAAATGAACAATGAGACTCAATAAACGAATCACATCCCACCACAAAATACACACAGAGAACTGTTTCCTCTGCTTGAAAAAAGCATGGATTACACAAATAAAGCGCTCAGTTTCAGCGCACATGATCCTCACACACAAAGGAGATCCCATATGGCTGCCAAAGCTCAGCGGGGCTTGTTAAGGCTCAGCAGCTGAGAGAAGAAAAGAAAAAGACACCACTGAGCCAAACTGAGGTTTAAAAAAAACCCCACAGGATGTGGTTTTACCAAACCATAAAACAGAGAAAGTTTTGAATTTTCAGCTGAACAGGCAAAGTTGTGTTTTTTTTTTTCTCCCCAGGTTGCAGTGGGGACATAGAGGCTTGTCCGGATTTTAGAGAGGAAGAAATGAAACACAAAATGTGATATCCTGCCGCTGTGGCGCTGTTGAATCTGCAGGTCACCCTGCAGCCGCTTGGCTGCAGTGTAGCAGAAAACAATGACCCAGGTGTGCTTCTAGTCACAGAGCAACACATTTAGGCCGAACCACAACAGAGGAAAGAATGAAGCGCCTTACCTACGAATAAACAAAATAGAAAAAATAATCATTTGACGTTTCCATATCGGATGACAGGAAACACAAAGCTGAACAGTTCTGCTTCTTGTTTATTTCTCCAAAATCAATAATGGCGGATCTTTAATTGTGAATATATTTATGAATATATTAATTCTCTGAATCACAATATTAACACTTCAGTCAGAAGTTATGTAATCTACAATTCACTTATTGGACATAAAAACAGACAAACATGGCATCTAACAACTTAGTGGGAATTATGCAGGGAGTTGAGAAAAAAAGATATAAAGATATAACTTTACAATTATGGCCTTTAATAAAAGATTCAGGGACCTGAGTGATGTTATCCCCCCCTTCACCTTCTTGTTATGAAATAAAATCTGTGTTAAACATTGGTGCAGGAAAAATGCCTGCTTATGTCACTGTTGTTTTAAAAACACTAATAAATGTTTCCAGTGGTCTTAAAAAAAAATGGTGTAAATCAACTGTGTTGCATGTGGTTTGTGCTGCAACATTTTTTTTTATATACATCTTCATATATTTAAGACATAAAAAAAAAAAGTTAACAGAGGTCACCAGAGATTGAGGGTTCAGTATGTTTTGGTATTTTAGCAAACAAAATGTTCATTTTCTTATTTTAACAAAAGGGAGATTCAATTGTTTGTTTATATGTATTGTTTTAATGTGTCTGTAATCTTGCATAAAATGAACTCAAGTGGTTAAAAAGACTGCGCTAATGTTTTAGCCGATTGATAGATGAGTCGACAGGAAAGCCGGTAGCTAAACGTCACAGCTCTAATTCAGTCTCAAAGTCTTTATTCCAAGGAATGAGAGGAGAGAGGAGTCCATGTTTCTCTGTAGAAATCCCAATGCTGCTCGCCTTTCATAAACTCTATTGGATCTGAGCCGTTGGTACAAAGAGTCCTCATAAAGATCCGATCCCGTTGCCATCCCCTCCTATTCACAGCTGTATCGTGATGTAGTGTCCTCTAACATCCTCTGCAGCCTTCATGAAGTGCACTGGCCACAATGAAGAGGCCGGACCGAGCGTTGTGCTTGTTTTTTTTTACAAACACACACTTCGCTGTGTCTTATTGAGGTTGCATCTGACAGACCAACACGCAGTAGCGGTCTTCTCCGTACCTTACAAGACTGGAGGTAGTTGGAGTTGTAAAAACCTTGTGTCATTTTTCCTCCACTTCACAGTTATATGGTGCTTTGCGTTGACCTAAACGTCAAATAGATAAAGTGAAGTTCATGACTGTTTTGTGACAAAACGGATGCAAATTAAAGGGGTTTACTTTTACACCACATCTAAAATCAATAATTACCCTTGTTATTCTCATCATACACTTGTAAAATAACTGATTTGTGGCGTTTCAAGGATTCATCAAAACTTTCAGTTTGACTTTTACTGAACTTTTGACCAGTGTGGTTATTTACAAGTTTAGTCAAGTGTTGCATTTATTGCAGTTTCAGGTTGTTGTGTTTGTTCATTTGAAATCCTTTTGACTGTCCTCCTCCTGCATTGAATTTCGTTTTTCCCCGCATCTCCCAGGTGATGCAGCACCCGACGGAGGGAGGTCAGGTTCTGTCTCTCTGCAGCAGCCAGAAAGACATGCTGGGCAAAGTGGCCAAGATCTGGATCTTCTCCCTGTCCAGTCAGCCGATAGACCACGAGGACGCCGCCCTGCAGGGAGGACAGAAGATCAAATGCACCGGTAGGCTTTTGCTTTTCATTTCCCCACCGATTTTAAACGAGCGCAAAACTAATCACCCGATGTTTGATATGGCAAATAAATCAAGAATTTGTTTCTCTAGAACGCATAAAACTATGCAGAACGCGTAAAGCTTTAACCTTCCTGCCGATTGTGTCCTGTAGATAACTACTCGGAAGAAGAGTATGAGAGCTTCTCGTCGGAGCAGGAGGCCAGCGACGATGCGGTGCAGGGACAGGTGAGTACAGTCGCAGATCAGTTTGACCTTTGAAAGGTCGTGAGGTGAATTGGTTTATAGATAATGAGGGAAAAAGAAGAAGAAAGTCTGTCTCTTCCTCCTTCACCGTTCAGGATCTTGAGGATGATGAGTTTGACGTGAGGAAACTAAAGAAGCAGAGGAGGTCCATTGTCAGGACCCCGTCCATCACCAGGGTAAGAGATGCGAAACGAGACGGAGAGCTGAGAGAAACGTGACAATAAACTCACGGCTGTGTGTTTTCTGTGTAATGCTCAGACAGAACACCAGAAGTGCACACACGAAGGTTTATTATTTTGTTACTTTTTTCCTTCACTTACACGTTAAAATAAATCTTTGTTGGCCCAAATCTGCCTTTACTTGCTGTATTAAGCCTGATTTAAATACAGAGTGTTCATCCTGGTTTTATTGCTGAAAATATATAAAATAGTTTTTGCGGATTTCTCTAGCTGAACCCCAAATAAACAAGCCAACTGGATGCCTTTCGCTTAGCGAGGAAAAAACATTTGGAGTTTTTCATCTAAGATCCCATTCCTTCAAAAAAAAAAAGAATTTGATTATTTGTTTGCAGCTTAAATAGTTCTTGCTTAATTTACTGCCTAATAGGTATTTTAAAAAATGAAAGAAAACTTTTTTGATTTTAGTTTGTAAAAGTGAAGTTTTTTGGTCCACAGATACTTTTGAGCTGTCGATTCTGACCGACAAAACGTTTGGACACCCATACTCTTTGGTGTCGCTATATAATGATAGAAAATGTGTATGTTTCCATGGAGACGTTGATTAGGAAGCTAATTAATGCTGATTAGATTCATTTTCTCTTCCAAAGAAATCCGTCCCTACAGCATGATGCTGCCACCGCCGTGTTTCTCCTTGTTAGCTTCACGCACTGTTCTGAACCAGAAGCGTGTCTCACTCTGACTCTGTGGGTTTCTCTTCCTGCGTTTTAGCAGCAGAACTTTAAGCAACGAGTGGTGGCGCTGCTCAAGCGCTTCAGAGTTTCTGATGAGGTACGTTTTCTTGTTTTGTTGTTTTTTCTTGTGATTTCCAGAGAGTCTCTGCTTCTCTTGTGACTCACCGGTGTTTGACGTGTGTGTGCTTGCAAAGGTGCTGGACTCGGAGCAGGACCCGGCGGAGCCGCCGCCTGAGGTGGAGGAGGAGGATCTGGACCTGGACAGTGTGGAGTTTGAGAACCCCAGCGACAGCTGCCCGGAGCTGGACGATGATGACAGCGTCCTCAGCACGCCAAAACCCAAACTAAAGTGAGCTGTGGGCCGATCTAATGTCTCCTATCTGTTGACATTTTATGAATTATAAAACGGTTCTGCATGCTTAGTATAAGCCAAGAGGAGTTGGAAAAAGTAAATGTGTGTGAACATTATGCGTGTTTGCCTGTCTAAGATGAGATTCAGTATTTTAAGTCCATGGATACTTTTGTTTTGAGAGACAAAAGCACCTCAGTGAAGTATTAAGACACTTTGAACAGAAGGAAGGAAGAAAGGAAGAAAATGAAGAAAAAAGAAAGGAAATAGATAAACTCAAGTAAAAGGGAAGCAACAAGACAATTTAATAACTGTTAAACATAAAAATAAATAGTCAAAGAAAGGAAAGAAGGAAATCAAGAAGGATACAAGAAAGAAAAGAATAGAAAAAATAATCAAAGGAAGACACAAGGAAGTGTATAAGAAAGGAAGGAAGAAAAAAGACAGAGTCAGGTAAAAAAGGAGACAATGAAGTAATAAAGGACAGACAGGGAAGAAATTGTTTAAGAAAGCAAGGAAGGAAGATAATAGGAAGGAAAGAAAGAAAGCAGAACACAAGACTGGAAAGAAGCAAGGAGACCACAAAGTAAACGATAAATGTGAAAAAATAATCAAAGGATGACACAAGGAAGTCTAGGAGAAAGAAGGATGGAAGGAATGAGTGACGAAAGGAAGGAAAAACACAGACAAGTAAAACAGGAAGCAAGGAGACAACGAAAGGTTGAAGGACAGGGAGTACAGGGAAAACAAGAATCAACAGAATAATTTGTTGAAGTAAACAAGCAAACAATGAAGGAAGCACAGGAGGAAGAACCCAAAGAAGAAACGACAACCTGCACACAATGAGATAAAGAGTAAAGCAAAGGAAATTCACACTTTATTGTAAAATAAAGCATGAATATCCACATAAGAGCTCCAAACTTTTCCAAACTGCTCAGGACACCTGGGAGTGAGACGTCAGAAAATTCAGCAGCGCTTGTTTCCCTCAGTGCCTCCTAGATGCTTTATGTCTTCAGCATGTCGAAAACTTATTTCGAACTTTCCTCGAGCGCAAACAGGCTCCTTAACGCTCAGATGGGCATGTGGAAAATAAACGAAACCTGCAGGGATCTTTTAGCCGAGACGTGTTTGTGCCGACCCTGTGAATCACCTGTGAAGAGATGAAACGTATGGAATGCAACGTGTTTGATTTCATCCTCGATTCAGGCCATATTTCGAGGGACTGTCCCTCTCCAGCTCCCAGACCGAGATCGGCAGCATCCACAGCAGCCGGAGCCACAGAGAGCCGCCGAGCCCGGTTAGTTACCCACTTTCCACCTATTAAACACCTAATTTAAAATGTCATTCCACTGTTTTACTTACACGAGCATTCAATAACTTGGAGAGTTCAATAAATTAGAGTGTTCAATAGATTAGAGTGTTATTGAAAAGTCAATTTATTTCAGGAACTTTATCAGTTAGTGAAACAGATTAATCCCACACAGATAGATTTTTGAAAGCCTTTTTAGTTAATTATGATGATTACAGTTGAATGAAAACATGACATTTAAAATTACAATATTACCAATAAATAGAACAATTTAAATAGAGAAATGTGGGGTTAGTGAAAAGTATGTTGTCAATTTTCAAAGGGAACTTTTAATCTGACAAAAGGTTTTTGTTTGTTTTGTTTGTTGTTGTTTTTTTAGTGGTGTTCTACATGGTGTTTCATTTTACTTCCTGTTGTCAAACAGGTTCTGTTAGAGTAATTTTTCGGTTCTAAAGGTCAGGCAGTAGCTGGGCTTTACTTGAATGTTTATGAGTGTCCTAGTTAAAGTCCAGATTGAAATCTCATTGAGCTGCAGTGGTAAAGCCTTGCATGTGGTTCATGATTGAAAATCTTCAAGCGCGGCTGAAATTTGAGAAGAGTTGGGAAAGATTTCCTCCAAATTGAGCTCAGAATTTAAAACCTGCAATTTGTTGCTTTCTTTTCCACCCGTCAATCTCCCAGATAAACCACTGTTGGATGTTCAACAGTGGTTCAATTCTGACTTTCTGCCTGTGAAATAAACATTCATCAGACTCAGTCACTATCAAGTCTTGTCTTCCTCCCGCCTCACTTCAGCTTGATCTGGACAAAACCAAGTGCGGCGACTCGACGTTCGCCGACGATGGCGGCCGTGACAACGCCACCTTTGTGAGTACTCACTCACAGAGGTGCCTTCACCTTCGGCTCACAACCTAAACATCTGGTCGGTTTTATTATTTTTTTCCGTTTGCCTCCAGGAGCAGCCCGAGGCAGTGACTCCCACCACGGAGCTGGAAATGGACAACATGGACACGTTTCTAGAGAGACTGCCACCTACTGGCAAAATGACCAAGACGGAATCGCTCATCATTTCATCCAACAGGTATTACTTCCTTAAGCACCGTCCTAACAGAGCCCAGAGAGTGCGTTTTATAGAAGAAATGCTGGGAAGCAGGGGCGTCACTAGATTTTAATGAGCGGGGGGCTTAGGCCCGGTGAGCAAACGTACAAAATTTCTCAAACAGCAACAAAAACAGCAAAGTTACTTTTCCACTTGTGAAATAGTGGAAATAAAAACATCTACTGCAAAATATAACTGTAAACAGCAAATCACTATCATGAAATGATTTCCTAGGAAATGTTGCTGAGGTAATTATAATTTTTTTCTACATTCTTTGGGTGCATTTGTTCAAAGTTTCATGCTTGTTTCACCTCCCAAATAATTCCTGTTACATTGTACACCAATCTCAGAGTTTATTAGACTATGCATAAAATGGAAACTGACAGATTTAAGATCACATTTTAACTAAAAAATTATTAATTTATATGACTATTTAATTAAACTCAGATTTTAGCCACATCATATTGAGTATACTAGCAGTTTTTATAAAAAACAAAACAAAAAAACTTTAAAAACCTAAAAAAAAAACATTAAAGTGTGTTTGAGAATATTTCAAGGAGGTGTCCACAACCCTAAAATGAGCCACTGCTCAGAAAGTGTCTCTATGGTAAATGAAGTGGAAAAGCTGGTGAATTACTGCCCCCTGCTGGTTAGTCTTTATGTCTTGTTGTCCTTTTTCAGGCAGGAAGCGAAGCTGGCAGGGCGGAGAGGTCGGAGCACGTCCCTGAAGGAGCGCCAGCCCAGCAGGCCCCAGAACGAGAGGGCCAACAGCCTGGACAACGAGCGGTCCCTGGATACACGGTGCCACCTACAGGTAGGGGAACGCAGCTGCAGCTGGAGAAGAAGCCAAAGATATTATCTTCAGGTCCCTCATGTTTATTTATTTATTTTTATTGCATTAAGTCACTATAATAACAATAAAAGTAATAATATTGAGATTAAATAAACAGAAGATGCATCCTGAGTTTTGACCTTATTTTTGATGTTTTGTGTTTGTCCAGATCCCTAGAAAAACTGTTTATGACCAACTGAACCACATCCTGGTGTCTGATAACCACCTTCCTGACAGCATCATCCTCATCAACACGTCAGACTGGCAAGGTCAGGTAAGGTCAAGAAGATGAACGAGACGGAAAGGTCAAACTCCTGAACATAATCCAATCAGAGACGAGCTACTTGTTAAAAATCGAACCGACAACTTGAAACTATCGATCCGGATTTCAAAGTAGATATGTACCAAGAGAATATTAATATCTTTGTTGGTCCCAATATTGAAAAGAATTCCAGATGTGATATTGTGACGATGCGCCCGATCCGTAAGGGCAGATCTATTCAGTCTAATTCTATGCTTTGTGCTCTGAGCGACGTCATGATTTATTATTCATTTTACTTTCTGAACCATTTGAAAGAAGGTCTGTTGCATTTTTTTTTTTTTTTACATTTTTGGCCAAAGTAGTTAACCTTTTGTTTGTCAGTTTCGGTTTCTTTGTTATTTATTTCACTCTGAATCGTAAATAAAAGTTGAGTTGTTTTCACATGTTTGACCAAGCTGAGTGAGCTGCACTGGCACAGCGTTTTTCAAATACGTTCATAATTCAGTGCATTTATTTCTGTGTTTTTAAAAAAGAAACATTTCAAGTCAATTCAGCGCTACTCTTCCATCTCGACTGATACTGAACCTCAGACATGTGAGAAACGTAGATCAATGCATCGCTAGTTTTAAGCTGCACATTACTCACTGTGTGCGTTTAAAATATTGTTGTGTTGTTACACATTTATGACGACGAAACACTGTTTTGTTCCGTATGCTTACTCGTGAATTTACTTCTCTTGTTCCTCCTCTCCTGTCTGTCAGTATCTGTCGGATTCGCTGCAGAACCACCATCTGCCTGTGGTCTGCACATGCACCACGGCCGACATCCAAGCTGCTTTCAACACCATCGTCTCTCGCATCCAAAGATTGTAAGTCTGACCCTCGTTTGTCCCCGTTAGGACAGAAGAAAATCCCCCAAACATATGTGGCTTTGCAAAATCAAACCCGCGATATTTGTCCTGCTCCGCTAGCTGCAACTGCAACTCCCAGACGCCCATTCCCATAAAGATCGCAGTGGCTGGAGCGCAGCACTACCTCAGCGCGGTTCTGAGGCTCTTTGTGGACCACCTCTCCCACAAGACCCCGGACTGGCTCGGCTACATGAGGTTCCTCATCGTCCCCTTAGGTCAGACATCGGCTCCGAGTCGATGACGGCGATGAGGTCAGAGCGCGGCCGCCCTCGCGCATTTATTTTAAAAGCCTCCGCTCTCCTCAGGTGCGCATCCCGTCTCCAAGTACCTCGGCACGATTGATCATCGCTACAACTGTCTGTTCCAAGACGCCGCCTGGAGGGATCTGTTTCACAAGGCGGAGGCTCCCGTAATCGGTGGGGTGTTGCTCACAAACGGCACTGCACGCACTTGGTTTTTGGTCATTTTTCCTCACAAATGTAATTTTTTGCTTTTAAAGTCATATCGGATTATGCATCCAATATTCCACGGCACGCCACTTTTCCCAAATGTTATGAATCAATTAGAAACTTCACTGTATTTTACTGGGATCTTACGTGACCAACAGAAAGCACGTCATAAATGTTAAGTTCTTAGGAAAATACATAAAGTTTTCAAGAAATAAAAATCTGAAACGTGTAGATTTATATTCTGTGATCTGACGCAACTTTTAAAAAATCAACTGTCTTCAAAAGTTAAATAATTAGAATAATTTTTTGGCGAGAAATGCCTGTTTCATTCTCTTAGTCGAATGAATAATTTAAAATCTAAATGGCTTTGAATAATTGTGGGTTTAACACTACAATGCTTTGTTTTGTCACCAAAGCATATTCAAGTGTTCGAACGGCCTAGTCAAAGTCCAGACCTAAATCCAACTTACAGTCTGAATACACTTCAAAATGAACTTTCAGTAACTTTCAAGCAAGAAATATGAGTTTGTTTTAAGTGAATAATTTCTTGAAATTGATGAAAAAGTATTTTGTTATAAATAAAATAATCTGTAAGTGAAACAAGAATGTTTTATCAATAATAAGGAACTACTACTTAAACAAGTTCTTATTTCTTGCTGAAAAATTACTTGTAAGTTAGTTACATCTTATTTCAATGCATTTACACTAAAAACTAGACAAAATTATTTGGTAAGATTTTGTGCTTTCTTTTTAGTTCAGGTATCCAATTTAAATAAACTGGTCACACGGAATTAGATTAAGTTTATCCAAGTCAATGCTTTTAAGTTTCTTTAGTTGTGAAGGTAAACTAACCTAAGTAACGTAAGTTTGACAAACTTCATTGAGTTACTGTTGTGCAATTACTAATTTTATTTAATTTTTTTAAGCTGGAGCTGCATTCTCTGTTTTTTCAAGTGAATTTTACAAATTTGTTGTAGCAAAACATAATTCTGCAAAGTATTAAGGAAGACGGAAAACAAATGATCCTTTTTGTCAGTCCATCAGTTAAGATCCAAATAAAATAAGTGGAAGTTTGCGGTTTTGGTCACAAAACGACATGAAAACATTCCCAGACTTTGAATAACTCTGCAGTGCGTGTTCTTTCTTTGGGCCGGGGACAGAGGCTGGCGTTCAGATACTAATCACCGTCCATGTGCAGTTCAGGAGAGCCCTGACGTGGTGTCAAGGGTCACGCAGTACATGGAGGGAGCGAACGGAGCCCACCAGCTCCCCATCGCCGAGGCCATGCTCACTTACAAGCAGAAAAGGTTCGTTTTTGCTTTTGCTTCAGCCTCGTTTCCTTTCAGAGTCTACTTTCACTGAGTATTATCTGCAATTGCACAGAAATCTGATTTGTGTCTTTGGGAGCTAAGAAAAGGTTTTAAAGATCCTACTAATGTTTTAAGTATTTACTCTAACAAATGGTTCTAATGAGGAACTCATTCTGTTTTCAAAAAGGGGGATGCAGTGGAGAAAAAGCATTAAGAGCAGCGCTTAACCTGTCAAAACATGTATTTTTAATTTTTATACCAGATGGAAAAATCCTTCTGGTAGATAAAACTGTTAACAGTTAAATTGACCAAAATGTGTGTGTATGTATATATATATATATATATGGGCAAGCCTCTGTTGGAGCTTGCCCCCTTCATTTAAAACAGAAAAAATGTCTTATATATATATATATATATATATATATATATATATATATATATATATATATATATATATATATATATATATATATATATATATATATATATATATATATATAATATATATATATATAAATCATTCAAACTGCCCTTTGGAAACAAAATGAAGTAAATGTCTCTTAACTGTTATGGGGCTTACAGACAGTCCTTTGCAAAAGTATTGGTACACCTTGAACTGTTTTCCATTTTTACAACTTATAGCTACAAAATCTCATACTTTTTGGAGCTTTTATGTGATAGACCAACACTGAGCATTATTGTAAAATAAAAGGATGTTTTTTATCTATTAAATAACCTAAAAAGTGTGCCAAGTGTATCCAGTCTGGCCTGAGCAAATACTTTCTCGTGCTTACTGGAAGTTTTATGCTGGTTCATCTCTACCAACTTCTCTTGGGATGTTTTTTTTTTTTATTTTTTTTTTTACACCATAGTTCAAGCTTTGACTGGACCATTCTAACAAATGATCATATAATTTATTTGTAAAACCATATTTGGGCTACCATTGACGTTTTACACCGTTGTGCTGGTCTAACACATAACATTCGAGAAAAGTACCATAAAAATAAAAAAAATGCTAAACACTTGAAGGAGTGTGAATACTTTCTAAAGACACTGTAAGTAAGCAGTATTCTGTGTGAGCATCTGTCTTATCCATCAATGTGTGTGTGTGAATAACATCTGTTTTGCTGTGTGTTTTTCTTTTTTTGTTTGTTTGTTTTCAAAGGAAAAAGAGCTTTCATTTTGATTTTGCCGTAAGGTATTGTGGTCAATTGAGTTTGTTTCTTGCATAGACTGGTGATTCATGTGCTTTCTGTGCACCAGTGTCATTTTCTTCTGACCCACGTCTGCCTCTGTTGGAGCTTGCCCCCTTCACAGCTGCCTGAAAAGTGCCCAACAACTTGAGATTCGATTCTGATGTAAATTCACAAAACCCTTCAAACTGAAACGCTTGTACATCCAAGTTTAGACAGCGGTTTTTGCAGATCATCACACTGTAAACAGTTGGGTGAAAACAACAGAGTTGGATTAGAATCAGCATACAGGGTGTCAGGTTTATGAGTGAAAAAACGATGTTAAAGCTTCCACTGAAAGAGAGTTTAAAAGCATAACCCTTAATCTTTTTATGAAACAAGATAATTTGGGATCATCAAACCTTTCTGAGTTTCCCTCAAGTCTCTTCTCTGACAAGAAAAGTTACACAATGAGCTGTAGTGGCTTCTCTTATGGCCAGCTACTGAGGAAATGCATGAAACTGCATTGTGTTTCAGGTTTTTGAAATACGATGCAGCATTTTCTAAGTGTAAATACACTGAGATAAAATCGCACACCTTCTTTTTTTCTCTCTCTGACATCAAATCAAACCAAATTTTTCCTGCTTTAGTTTTGGTTAAATTATTATTATTCTTTTATCACATCCTTCGGTGTCAGATGTTTACCTGTGTGAATCTGTTCTAAGTTGAGACGCTTTAAAAAGACGCTCTCAGAAACTAGAAAAAAGTGAAATGAGTCCCGGACTAACCCGGACTGAAAGGCCGCTCAGAGAGGAAGAAGCCATTACTCTGAAAGCAACGCAAGAGAACCAGATTATGGTTTACAAATTCCCTCATGGACAAACAAAACAACATTTTTGGGTACAAGTTTGAAACTAAAATTGAAATGTTTTGCCATAATGGTCATCACTATATTCAGAAGAAAGGGGAAGGATGCTTAAAAGCCTAAAAACACCATCCTAAGCATGAAATGCAGGAGTGGCTGCAGGATACGGTGTTGGTATTTTGCTGCAGGAGGGACTGGTGCGCTTAAAAAAATAGATAGCACAATGTGGTTGGAAAATTATTTAAATACGGAGCAACATCCCAAGAAATCAGTCAGGAAGTTAGACTTAGCACAAATAGGTTTTCCAAATGGACGATGACTTTATTGTTTACAGAGTGGCTTGAGAACGCTGAAGCCAGTGTTTTGCTGGCGGCCCGAACAAAGTCCAAGAAAATGAGCTGGCAGAGCTAAAAACATTTGTTTGGAGGAGATGGAGAACCTGACTCTGCTCTTCTAGTTCAGTCAGGAGGAAGGAACCAAAATGCCAAGAAATCACTGAGAGAAACTCGTGAAGAGAAACCCGACAGGCTTGACCCGAGTCCTGCAGCTCAAATGTTAATATGTGAAATTATTACGATTAAAAGTGTAATCTGGGGAATGTCAAACAATGAGAGGGAGAAAAGAACATGTTTTTTTTTAAACAGTGAATGCAAATATCTGGTTTCAACTGTAGCTGGCTTTAAAAGAGCATTATGGGAAACTGATAGTCTTATTTAAATTGTTCCTACTTTTTATGTTAAACTGAGATAAAGTAACTGTATCTTTGGTTTTGTTGCAACCAATGGAGTTTCTTTATATACCAGCCTTTTATCTGTTCATAAAAAAACGATGAAGTAACAATTTCATTAGGCCGTTTAATCTCTGCTTGATAGCCGACTGCATAAATAGTTGTGAAATGCTGTTTCAGGCACCAGAACCAGTACAAATGTACTGGATGCACAAATCTGCAAATGAGATTCAGGAGTTTTGAACAACAAGGAAGTTTGTGCTGATAAGGTGGCAGGAGACCAAACTGTGTTCCCTTTCATTCTTCCACACAGACTCATGACTGTGGTTCTATTTCTAAGGTCCATGCATCATTTTAATTGATGAAACAATAAGAAAGCTAAATATATATATACATAAAAAAATTTTCATTAGAAAATCAGATTTTTTTTGTCACTTAGAGGTTAATCAAATTTTCTGATTATATGCACTCTTCTGTATTTATCTTCTCTGGGGATTTATGATCAACTAATTAACTAATCAATCTCTCATAAATGAGACAGATAAATACAGTTCATCTTCCAAATGAAAATATCTTAGATAAGAGTTTTTCAGCTGTATGAAATAAGTCAAATACCTCCTCAGTGCTGCTCAATTCCACTGAAAAGAAATATTTGATGCGTGGACCTTCTGGCTATCTGTGTCTGTCTGTTAATTGTCCATTTGAATGTAGGGAAACATGCACATTGTCAGCAAATGTTTTTATGTGTTGAAGCTTCATTCAGTCACGTTATTACGATTTTGACACGTCTAAGCAGCCTGGATAGCAAAGTTCTCAAATCAGTAGCTTTCCTATCATCTTTCTGGCTATAAAACAATGCTGTCGTATTTTTCTAATTATCTACACAAGGTGACAGCGTAATAATTCTCCTGAAATAGTGTTGGCTTTTTAGCTTGGTGTGACGTTTCAGTGGCCAAAGTCTATATAGCATTTTGAAAAGCTGCACAGATTAAAAGTAGTGTCCCGTTTTTCTATTCTCCCCCTATTTTTGATGGTATTTTAACTATAATAACTATAATAGCTGTTCCTAAATATAGGAACAGACCTTTTTGTTTTTCCTTTCTAGCCTCCCTGCTGTGAGCATTCATTTGTTATTTCTGCTGAGACTCGGAGGTGGCGTGACGTTAGCATAGCTAGCATTGCTAAAACAGCCAGAAACTGTTTGAATGGACTGAGTGAAAGTTAGCCATGAACCCCACATGATAACCATACCATTTAAGCTAACATTAACTTTTTAGCTAAATTTGACTTAAAGCTAAAGTAATTTTACTTTTTGTTGAAAACGCCCATCGTGTTAGCGTAAGCTGACCTGGGAACGATTGCATTTTAACTGCCTGGAGACGTGTTCTAGTAAATTCAGTTTAACTTTCTGTATTTTTTAACAAATCAGAAACAACAAAAGTAGGTCAATTTGAATCTTCAATTAGCAACAACGCCCATACTGAATAGTGTGGCTGTCGTTGTGGCATAATAGCAATCACTGGTTAGGACAGGTCAAGCTTATCCGTGTCTGGCTCTGGTTACCAGTTGACTTCAAGTTATACCTTTATGAAAAGCTTTTTTGTTTTTTTAAATTTGAGACTAAAGAAAAGCTTCTGCGCCAAAATTGAGGATAGTTTCCTTTAAAGGTGATTAAGAGATGTATTTCAACACAGAATATCAGCTCAAAGAGCCTTTGCAAAATAAATACATTTGTAGAATCACTCTATGTTCTTTGAGGTGATTGTTTTGTAAATAATAAACTGATTTAAGAGACAAAAGTACCCACATTTATTCCTTTCTGAACAATACAAAATGAGAGGAAAGCTCAAACTTCAGACAAATAATAGTTTAATCCACCTGCCTGAGTAACTTTAAACCATTGAACATCCAAGAAGTCGTTCACTCCATCATGAAGAGCCCACGCAAGCGAGGCGGGACTTTATCTCTCTTATATCAGGCAGCCATCTTGCTTGTGTTTCTCTGGCTGCTCTGAAGCTGACTGCAGTAGAAATGTGTTGGATGAAATCCCTCTGCCACCGTCTTTAGACCCTCTTCTCTCTCTCTCTCTCCCCCCCCGGCTGCCTATGTAGTCTCTCTGTTTCTTCCCTGGGGGGGCGATGGCAGGTCTCCTCAAGGCAAGAGCAGCAACCTTACGCATCATCAAACCACTTCACATGCAGAAAACGCAAAAGCTACAATTCAGCTGCGCTTCATCCTGCTATTTTTTCCGGGCGTTGCCGGGAAAATAGCTCTTACCGTAGCGTGGTTATGCACTCCTGCCAGCAGGCAGTGAGTGCATGGACCCAGACAGGGTTTTGGATTTAGGTTGGTGCTCTTCCTTCTTCCTCCTTGCGATGCTTTATTCCCACCTTACGAACTTGCTGCCTCCTGAATGCCTACCTGACCGGGTTTAGGGTAATCTATTCTGTCTCGGCCGTGATTCTGTCGCTTTACTTCATGCCACAAACTGGCCGGAGGCTTGCATGCTCTTTTGCTCTTTGCCCGTCCTGCTACAGTTAGCTTTGTTATTTCATTTTCGACTTAAATCAATAGTACAGGACAAAAAAATGGCAGCATGCGCACCTGGGCTTTGCATTCCACTCAATCTCTGCAATGTGAATTACAGTAGTTTCAGATATCAATCATTTGGTATCAGTATAAAAGTCAGCATTCACATGTTACCAATTGCTAGACGTTAATGCTGACTGATGTAGATGTAGCCTCTCTTAATTGGAATCTTTTGTAGTAAATTAAGTTTTAGTTGCATATTTTTCTCTTCATCATCAGACCGAATGTTTTTCCTCCTACTAATTATTAATTCTCTTCACCAGCCCTAATGAGGATTCCTGTCAGAAGTTCATCCCATTTATTGGGGTAAGTAGGAAAGCCTGGCTCTCTCTGTCTGGATTTGTCTGTTGGGAAGTTGAATTCATCGCCTTGTAAAGTTACCCGTTAGCTGAGTACCGCCTTTTCTTCTCCCGGTTCCTTCGTTGTTATTTAGATGGTGAAAGTTGGCATTGTGGAGCAAACATCTGCAACATCAGGCAAGTACTTCTTACGACATTATTTAAAGCTGCATCTTTTGCACAGGCTGCATAATAAACCTACAAACGGACAAATGAAAAATGTCACATGTTTACTAGCTTCATCTAAACTTTGTTCATGGCCTTATGAGCAAGCTCTAAGAGAAACGATTTTTCAGCTTTTTTCTTCTTTGACATTTTCCGTCTATTTTAACCACATATATGATATAGGCCAGTGCTGTCCAAAGTTTGGCCCCTGGCTTTATAATGCACCCAAATCATACAGTGACTTTCACTCAGAAGCAGATTTGGCTGTTCCCAGATCAACTTTTACTTAATTAATTAACACAGAAAGCTTTTCCAAATGCTGGTCTACTAAATGAGGTAGTATAGAGAATTGACTTTTTCTAGAGTTACATCATGTTATAATGTTATTCCCTCATCAGAAACATACCTGGAGTGTTGCGTTGGTTTTTTTCATGTATGTTTGAGGAAATCCTTTAATCTCCCTGGCGAAACGCCTGGGTGGAACTAGCTCCGCCTTCGAGGACGAAGCTCCTCAGAGCCACTGTTTCTGAGCGTCTGCTTCACACAGCAACGCTCCGTCTCTCAGCCCCCACAGACTAGCCAGCAGCAATTAGCAAGCACCTGGTGGAACTGAGCATCTACTGTGCTCATTATATGAGCTACGTCTCAGCTCAACGCTGGCAAAAACTTTGTTAAAGGGTTAATAGAGGAGCCATGTGGTGAAGACTTTCTGAAGGTGAATTTTAAGAGACAGAAGCCCAATTTCATGGTGTTAAATTAGGAAGTAAAATTTCTTTTATGTTGTTCTTGAGATGGCATTTTTATAACAATTGAAAGCGACACAGTTACTTGATTGTGCTATAAAATGTCACCATGTGCCAGGAAAACTGCGCCTTTAAGGTTGTAAAAAGTTACGCTTTCAGAACCACTAAAAGCTATTTTAACGAGATGGCGGGGGGGGAAAAGAAAGTGCCAAAGTAATAAAATCCCCAATTAAAGAAGCCGTCCAACTGAGCATTATTTTAACAACAGCTTTCCTTTTCAGGAGACTCTGATGATGCAGCGCCTCTGAGCTCGTCTCTGCTCTCCTCCACCCCTCCTCAAGTGTCCCCCGCTTTTAAAGAGGCTTCGCCAACACCGCCGCCTTCTCCCTCCATCAACACCAGCTTCTGTGCTCTCAGGTTTAGAATTAATTGAGAAATCTTTCGGTGTCTGCTTTTGTAAACTAAAAATAGAAAAAGAGATTTGGCTGGTTTACACGAAGCTGCCTGTTTCTCAGCAGTTCCAGCAGCCAGGCGGAGCTGATGGGCCTTCAGGTAGATTACTGGGTGGCTCCGACAGAGAGGAAGAAAGACGTGGAGAAGCGGGACTCCTCCTCCAAAAACACTTTGAAGTGCAATTTCCGCTCGCTGCAGGTCAGCCGGCTTCCACCGGGGGGCACAGAGCCAAGCCCCCAGCCCACCATGTCTATGACTGTTGTAACCAAGGAGAAAAATAAGAAGGGTGTGGCTCTTATTTCATTCTCTTTCATTATTTTAATAAGACGATGCTTAAAATCAGGTCTTTTACTTCAGATGTTATGCTTTAAGCCTAGCAGAAAGCAGATACTCTGAATGCCTCTGTCACTAACAGTGCGGGTGTCTGCCGTTGCCTTCTCAGTCATGTTTCTGCCCAAGAAGAGCAAAGACAAGGAGGTGGAGTCGAAGAGTCAAGTGATCGAAGGCATCGGTCGCCTCATCTGCGCTGCCAAACACCAGCAGACCATGCTGAGAGGTGAGACGATCTGTTGTTGCTTTGATTTTATTTTTATTATTATGTAGAAATTGTGGAATGCTCATTACTTTTACAAATTTAGAACAAAGAAAGTCCAGAAAATACGTACTTATATTTATCTATCTAGATTAGGAGTATCTAGTTTATATGCTTTAGATTAACATTATTACATTATTTTCCATATTTTTTATGTTTTCTTTGGTTTGTTATTTTGTTTGTATTTCCTTTTTAATTCATGTGAAGCACTTTTGAATCGCCTTGTTGCTGAAAATGTGCTAAATAAATAAAAGTACCTTACCTTTTATTTTTTAAATTGTTTTTAAGGAAGAGCTAGTTCAATCGCACAACAAAGTCCAGGCCGGTCCAAAGTGTGGCCCAGGACAAATAAATAAATAAAATTATCAATAAAATGATTTTATTCGGCCGTTGAACACAAATCCAGAATGATTACAAAACAGAAACCAAGTGATGGTCCAAATGCGGAAATTGTTGTTTTTGGATTTATTGTTTTTTCAAATCTCTTTTTATGACTTTTATGATACAGATTCGATAAGGATTCTGTTTGTTGTATCGATCCCAAAAGAAAATAAAATTTTCAAAAATAAAATGCTGCGGCCGCCCAGTCGTTTACATTTTTCAGTGTCCAGTAGCGCAGTTGAAATTCTTGTTTTAAACCATTAAGAACAGTTCTCATGCCATTAAATAACCATCACAAACAGAGCTGCCGCTGTTTGTGATTATTTAGTGTTTAAATAAATAACCTGCACAGAAATAGAAGTGACATTTTAAGCAAATCAATTGCACTTTAAGGTGTAACTATGTTACTGACGCAAAACTGTTTTCTAACAAGACACTTTCTGTGTTGTTTAGGAACTCTTTATGGACACTATGCAGATAAAACTGTATTGTTTTTTCACTCTAAAACAAATTGAAGAAGAAAATTAACTAAAATACATCCCAAAATATGTTTATCATACTTATGGCTGGTTTTGTGTCTCCCCCGCAGTGCTGATCGATGGCGTCGAGTGGAACGATGTCAAGTTTTTCCAGTTAGCAGCTCAGTGGTCCTCACATGTCAAACACTTCCCCGTCGGGATTTTTGGGCACAATAAGGGCCCGTACTAGCAGCACCTTGAAAAGAGACTGAAACAAGGAGGACAGCCCCCGTTGACCCCTGTGCCAAGATTTTAACCCCCGTCTCCGTCATTTTACTCTGCTGTCTTAAGTTAAACTGCCGCTCTCCACTGTTGCATTTGTCCGATTATTTAATATTCCGGGGGTTTTTTGTTGTTGTTTTTTTAATTTATCTAAAGCTGCCAGGTGACAAAATGACTTTACCCTGCTTAAAAAGCTGCTGATGTTTTGTAGACCTTTGAGAAAGTAGTCTTCATAAAAGGCTTTTAACCTTTAACATGTTGAGCGAGTCATCAGGTAGGACCTGTTTTATTTCATTTTATGTTTTCTTTTTGCTGTTTCATTTAATATTTGTGTGTTTTTTTAAGGTTCGTATTAAACCAGCAAAATTAATGTAGTGCATAAAACACACACAAAAACACAAGAGAAGCTGCCATGGAATGAAACGCTCTTACTTTCAATTCAGGTTTTTTCCCCAGGTTTTCTCAGCCGAGAAGTTAAAAAAGAAGAAGAAAAAAAAAAAGACTAGCTCGAGTAGATGTAAAATCAGTGAATTGAGCTTTTTTTCTTTCACTCCATACAAACTTCTGTATTTTGTATTTCTACCTCTAAAAATTAACTCAAAATATGTCAAGTGTTAGGAGCAAAAATAAATCAGAACAAACATTAGAATTCATTAAGATTTAAAAGGTAACGAACAAATATCTGGCTAAGAGGCTTTAAGTGCCTGCTAGAAGCCTCCCAGCCACCAGGGGGCTGCGAGTACTCACATGGAATGAGACAGAAACAATTCCTAAGCTCCCATGCAACTTTTGGCTGGCTCTGGAATCAATATTATTAGCAGCTAATTAGCTTAGCATAGCATAAAGGCTCTAAAGAAATTCCAAACTGGCAAATTTTAAAAATTCGCTTTATAAAGTTCTTCAGTTTAACCTTATGCATTGTATCTTAACAGCTGTAACACTAAGCTAATAGCCACTGGCTACAAAAACTCGACTATGGCCAGAAGTAAGCATCCTGCCACCATGTTGGGCTCCAATTGAACATGACCTAGAAATATGACGTTTTGATGTAATTGGTAAAATTGGAAGAATCCTAATTTACTGTGGCATAAATTCTCATCTAACTGAACATGGGTTTATGTTCAAAAATGTCTGACTATTCCTTTGAGTTTTCCTTGTAAATGGGAATTAGTTGTAGAATGACCTATCTTTACCTCTAAGCTGTTTAATCCTCCTTCGAGGGAAAGTTGAGATTTTTTGTAATAAAGTTAATTTCAGTCATATTCCAGTTTGTTTGTGGAAAAGAAAATGCATTTGGAGGACATAAAATGTTACCTAGCTAGCTAGATAACCAGATGTGCCCCTGTTTTGGCTGACTTTGTCCATTTAAGCAACTCAAACTATGTTATAAAGTACAGCGCTTTATTAGGGAATTATAAAATTACATCAGCAAAAACTACCAGCCTTATTAATCTGTTAGTTTGTTTAATCTTGGTCTAACAAGTTCTGTTTTGTTTGTTTTTAAATGGAACCATGCAGATCAATGAACATCTAGTGTACACGTAAATACATGACATTATATCCAAGTGTCACTGTTGCTTGATGCTCTTGGTTGTAGGTTCTCCATTTTAAAACGTAATATTCATTATTGTCAAACATTAACATTTTTGTTTTAATCTCAGCACACAACATGTTTCTTGAAACTGCAATCCGGCTTTTAATTTAATCTTTAGGATATCCCTTCTTCCTCACTGAATGACCTTTCACCTCAATTTGTTTTGCTCGTTCCGCTCTGCATTTTTCCACGAATGGCCTCGCTGATTCCTTCAAATATTTCAGTAATGACCCGGAGGTGTGTTTCAAGTACACCTCCAAGTGACCTACCAGAAGCTTAAAAAGCGGTGACCTCATTACTTTAGCTCTTCCAAGATATATTAAGGCGTGGTAAACTTAATGCAAGTAAGTTTCTCGTTTTAACAGTGGAGTTGTATCCTTTGCATTTTCAGTTCGAGTTGTTTAAAATAATTAAAATCAGCTAAAACAGGGGATCCTATTGGACTAGCCATTATCCTCTCTGAGGATATGTTCACAAAATTTCACTTCGAAAAATCTGAACTATCCCTTTAAGACCAGCACTCCTTCGGACTGCGTAGCTTTTTGCTGAAAGCAAAGACTTTGATTGTTTTAGGGGTTTTCTGTGGCCGATGCGAGTTTGCTCGTCGCAGCTCTCAGCCTGCGTGCTCTGCTACTTCAAACGTTGCGGCGAATGTATCAAAAGATTACCTTACTGTAAAGCACTTTTAAACGTTTGTGTAATTTAGATTAGTGCAAAATCACTCTCCCACTGGGAACCTGCAGGTATGCAACCGGCTGGCCGCTGCGAGCCACCAAAGCTGAACAGCAGCACAAACGAGTGGTGTCGCCATTTATATGCAAAGCCGGCCAAGCCGCTGTACTATTAACACATTAATATGCTCAGTGTGGGGCCTAAATGGAGTATTGTAGAGTTTAGTTCAAATATTCTAAGTTTAGAGCAGATTGTGTACGTAGTGAATGTCCGAAGCGTCTCTACCTGTGCGTCAAACACACTTTTTTCCCACAAATTGTTACTGACTAGACGTTTGATCACAACCCTCATCATTTGTTTAATAAGTGCCTAAATTGCATAATTTGACAAATCGATATAAGTAATAATCCCTGCCGACTATGGTGCTGAGTCTGGGCCCAGGAGAACTTAAGTAAACTCCAACACATACGAATAGTTGCTTGCGTCTGTTCACGTGTGCAACGCTAAATCGCATTCTAGCCGCTTGGCTCCAAGTGAAATGAACCCCTAATGTTGAGAAAAACCTTGGTTGTTGCTTCTTCTTCTTCTTCTTATCTGTGTAAAATATATTTTTATTTTAAGTGTTGTCTCAGAGAAAGCTTCTCAAGACTGAAAGTTGCTTAAAGACTACCACTGTAATCCCAAAAGTTGGGAATAATAAAACTACTATACACACTAAAATCCACTTCTTGTCTCCTTTGTTCCAGCTACTGTTATATACTCAGAGGATTTTATGTGACTCATCTGTCCAGCCGTTATCTAACCATGTAGGGTCGCAGGGGTTTTAAAGGAATTATTTTCTTCAAAAGGTGATAAAATAAGCAGCCGTGCCATAATTTGAAAAGCAGAAGCTGACAAAATATGACTCCTGACTGTACGGAACTCAGTGGAGTGTTACAGCCAAAATTATCAGTGACTTTTGTTGGAATTTTATGTGACGGATCAACAGAGGTTAGAGTGTTCAAAATCCTTAAAAAAAAAAGTTTTAAATATATTTGTTATGAGACTTATTTACTCCTAGACCCTTCAGAAATCACCTAATTGGTAATTAGTCCACCTGTGAGTAATTTAACCTCTGTGTATCTCGATTTTTTTTTTTTTCCTTCAGGAATGATGGGAAGACAATCGCAGACTAAGTTTTAGCAAGATATTTTATGGTAATCATGTGATAACGACAAAAGTGACGATTAGAACTATTTATTACCTTTCCTGGGGTGATTGTATGGCTGTGACTGCATGACTCAGCAATAATTGACGTTTATCGTGACAACGATAAATAATAATAATAAAAAATCTTAGGATATATTTCTCGATAAATGATAAACGATATGATAAATGCCCACCTCTACCTTACGTAAATACTTTTAATTTGCATGTATAAAATGGGAAGAAAATTCTTTCTATTTGTCTTAAAATAATAATAATGATGATAATAATTAATAAGAGATCTTCATTGCGAAATTCAAAGGTAGATATGAGGTAAAATATGAGATAAATGAAAGGTGTGTAGTGACGTCAGTGCATTCACGTTCGTTGATGAATAATATTTATTTTTTCAATATTTTGTGTCAAAAGTGGAGCAGAAACTGACACCATTTAATGCCATTTTGTGTGTGTTTTTATTTTATTTTCATTACTCGCTCCGGTTCCGCGGCCCGCCGGATGACAGCGGAGGGGAGGCGGGGGAGGCAAGACGCTGCTCCCAGACCGAGCGGGCAGAGCAGGCACGAAACGACGTCGACATCAGCGGACACGCAACCCACATCCACCAGGATGTCGAGCCAAGCCAGCGAGAGCAGTCCGCGCGCCGCGTCTACCCACTGACATAAGCAGATGCGTCGGGCGGAGCGGTGGAGTTAGAAGGCCTGTTTCTTTCCAGCGTGGTCAAAATGAAGGAGCTGAAGGGCTGCGGTATGCGCTGCTCGCTGGGCTTTCTGTCCCGCAGAGAGCTGACCGGACAGTCGCTCCTGAAGGAGGAATTCCAGAGACGGAGGCTGGCAGGCTGCACCAGCCTCTACAAGAAGAATCTGGAGGGCCATTTTGGCTGCGTCAACGCCATCGAGTTCTCCAACAGCGGCGGGGAATATCTGGTGTCTGGTAAGTTTGCGAAGCCAGGCTGCAGTTTTCCTGCTAGCATGCTAACAGCGGCTGTCAGCCGCTTCCTGGGAGAGACTCCGCTGCTAGCCTAGCTTAGCTTGTTTTGCTAGCTAGCTAAACATTACCCGGAGCATTCCGCAGCTCACAACACTGCTACCCCGGTGTCAGTCTTTTTATATCACGCGTTTAATGTCTAAACCCCACATTTCCGAGCGAGGCTCGGGTAAAAGCGACAACGTGTCCTTCAAACGACAACACAGCTTAGCTCCCCAGAAGGTAATAAACAGTCGTCTGGCCCAGCCTGACAGCTTGTGGTTGACCGTTGGCTGTTTACCTCTGGAGCCTGGAAGCCGCTTTACTGCGGGTTAATTCACTGAGCGTCGTTGACTTCAGTGGAGCCCCGCGGCCGCGCCACGGACACTGGCGTGAAAGCGAGGCTCGTTAGCGCATCAAGTTGGTCCGGAGGTTTCCTGATTAGTTTGGAAAAGTAGGGGCGTTGGTGAAACCATTTCACAGAGCCGTGTATGCTGAAGCAAATGAAGGGAAAGTGATGCTGTTGGCAGACTGTTTCCACCTGTTCTTTCATCCCTCAGGTTGTCCTATAGACGTCATCAATTAAACCCACTGCTCTGGTGTCATCAGTTCACTCAACTTCAGGACACTGAAGAAATCCTGACTCTGCCTCTTTAGTTAGAGGCATAGTTTTTTTCTGGATGATAAATTGTCCCAGAATAATATTGCTGTTTCGAGTCATTTTTCAGGTAATCTATTGATAAAAGGATTGATGATGCAAAGTTGCCCGTTCAGAGACTAGCAAGCCGTGTTGCCTCTTTGAGCATTGAAATCTGTTTGTGAGAAACACCTTTTCAGTTCAGTGCTTGGCAAAAGCTTCCCTCAAACCTTTCAGTTTGGTGATGACAGGCGTCTTTCTGTTTCTCCACATCAGGAGGAGATGACCGGCGTGTGCTGCTGTGGGATATCGAGAAAGCCATCCACTCCCATTCCAAGCCGGTGAAACTGAAGGGCGAGCATCTCTCCAACATCTTCTGCCTCGCCTTCGACAGTTCCAACTCCAAAGTCTTCTCCGGCGGTAAGGCGAGAGCGCAGACTTGGCAGCAGATGCACAGGAGATACAAACGCGTACACACGCTCCTCTAATTCATGTTTTTGGACCCACACATGAAAAGATCAAGCGACTGTGTCACCGATCGCTCCCGCTTTTAATTTTAGCCGACATGAAGCTGAATTTTTAGCCAGATTCATCGACACCGAAGTTCACTCCAGGGATGGAGTGTTTGAGCCTTGAAAAAAAAAGCCCTTCCCACCAGTCAACACGAGCTGTGCATCCATCCAATCGTCATGTTTAAGCAAACTTTTGGGAAGAGCTCTCCGTTCCCAAACTTAGGTTTTGGACTGAAATTTGTCATGCCTCTGGTGAGGCAGAGACTCCTGAGTGGATGGGAAAATTGCTACATCCGAACTTATTTAGGGAATTTCTTCCTTTGCATGTTAACTCTTTTTCTTTTTTCTGTTTTTTTTTTTTTGGGCAAATCTGAAAACCACCTCAAGGGAACGTGAAAACTTTTTTGCAAAAATAACAAATGTGTCTTGGAATTTTGCCATTTCCTTCAACCGTTGGTAATGCGATATTCAAAATGCGCATGGAAAAAAGCCATTTTGTGTTTATCGCATCCAGTGCGAACTGCAATGGAGTTTTGTTTCAAAAATATGAGTTCGAATTTATTTATTTATGTTTTTCAAATGAGGAACCGCACATTTTGAGAGCTTCATAGCCTTTGTTTTCATAAACTTGTAATTAAAACCCACTCATCATCCACTCATATCTGTGCTTTTTCCTGTCCCAGGAAACGACGAACAGGTGATCCTTCACGATGTGGAGAGGTGGGTACAACAACATCCACGACTCTGTTTCTGAAGCACTTTTCTGCCGTTGTAAAACGGGCGGCTGATGCGTCACACTGCTGATTTGAATTAACCTGTGGCCGACTGTTGCTCCTGCAGTCAGGAAACTCTGAACGTGTTCCTGCATATAGACGCTGTGTACAGCTTGTCCGTCAGCCCCGTCAACGACAGCATATTTGCCAGCTCGTCCGACGACGGCCGCGTTCTGATCTGGGACACTCGGGAGCCGTCGCATGGAGGTGAGGACGGGTTTAATCCCAAATTCAAAATGTTAAATCGGAGTTTTCTATATGGAATGGTTGTTGTTTTTTTTTAATCATTGTAGAGCATCTAAAAACATTTGGAGGAGTCTTACGTTTAGCGGATCTTTTATAAGCATCAGAAACTAAGTATTGCTTGAGACTTTAAGAGGAAGCTGGCGGAAGGTTTCTGCTTGGATTTGTGAAAAGACGTAAATCCTCATTTGATATTAAGTATTGCACAAGCTTGTTCTGTGATTGTTGTGATAACAAGCTGTTGGACAACAAAAGGAAATGTCGTCACGTTAACTTGGCGAGGCTCCATAGTGTTAAAATACAAACGGGATGCATCACCTATTTTAGAAACCTTCCTTGTGACCCAGTGGGTCTGATAATAACCAGCCGGCCGTCGCTCTCTGTGAGCCTGTTGTTGTGTAGGCCTATTAATGTTCTCAACAGGAAGATGTTAATAGCGTCCGTCCTAAGAAAAGTCACACCCAATTGAATATTTTTAGGACTGCCTTCAGCTGTGACTATGCTACATTTTGAGCGCCGGGAGATACAGACTTGTGTTCATCACAATACTTTGTGATAACAATAAAAGTGACAATAAGAACTACTTTTCACCTTTTTTTTTTTTTTAGTTAACTGCATGACTGTGTCACAGTAATTACAGCCCCGCAAACACAAATACTGATCTTGAAAAACATTCCCATAATGCACTTCCTCACGACACAAGTCACGTGAAGAAGTGTGATTTGTATCACTAACCTCCACCCAGTAACTGCGTCTAATCATATTTTCGAATGTGTTAAAATGTTTTGATTCTCCCTTATTGAACAAATAGGAAGAAATCTTTGGTCGTAGTGTTTTTGACAAAAACAAATTAATATGTTTCCAAATCGCTGTACATGTTGTATTTCTCTTTCTTATTTTTGTACACATCTTTGTACTACATAAGTAGAATCTTTCTCTGAGGCAGTTGTAACTCTCACCGCTTTGTTTGTATTTATTTCAACCCCCGCAGAGCCGTTCTGCCTGGCTAGTTACCCTTCAGCCTTTCACAGCGTGATGTTCAACCCTGTGGAGCCTCGGCTGCTGGCCACGGCCAACTCAAAGGAAGGAGTTGGACTGTGGGACATTCGTAAACCACGCAGGTGAGACGTCCGTCTGTTGGCGGGGGGTTGATCCAGCAAAAAATACACCTCATTCTTGAGGGGAACTGGATTTAGTTGCATGAAATTGTTATGCCAACTTTTGTCTACGAATGTCAGAAACGCAACCTCGTGTGGATTTTCGGCAGTCGTATCATTTAGTGATTCGGGTCTGAATAAAACTACATTAGCTGTGCAATTTAAATATTCCCAGAACTGTTTAAGTTATGAAAATGATACCAATCAGAGCTGCAGCGCACCCAGTTTAAGCAGAACTATTTCCACACTGAGACACAAAAGGTACCTGAAAGGTTCACAGGTCACGAGAAGTAAAAAATCTCTGCTCTGGTTTAACAAAGACGAAGGAACTTTTGGATGTGATTTTCAGTTGTCACGTTTTTTAGGAAACTCATCAAGTAACAAACACCGTTCCTATAGTTAGTTGGGATGGTTAGCATGGAGGAAAAACATGAATGTAGAGAGAGTCTCCGATAGAGGTTTGGGTGAAGCTGCCCCCTGTATGTATGCGACGCACTTTTAACTCTGTCCACCAGAGGTTGCTGTTTCCCCACTGATGAACCACTGCCGGGTCTTTTATTTTGTTCCTGTAAACAAATCATTTTACGTATATATTACTATAACAGAATTATCTCTAATATAGAGTTATTTTTGAGAGATGTAGAAAAATAATCATATCAAGGCTTAAATGTCTTATCTAATTCAGTTCTGTGTTTTGTTTTCTTTCTTTGCCCACCGTTTTAATAAAGTGAGAAAACAAACATGCAGCTGTAACGTGCCGATGGCGTCACTTTAGCTATACCTTTATTTTTGTGCACCTTTACACCCCTGATCCCAAAGCTAGTGTGAATTAATGCATGAAACATCTAACAACAGATCATCCTTTCTTACACACAAAAAATTCATAAAAGGAACAACCAAAACGTCCTAATTTAAATGACATATTGAGCCATTTTCTTAGAATCTGTCAGCTCCACTTTCTATTATTCCATTCACTAACAAGGAAATTTAATCTATAAATTATTCATTCGTGTATAGTGAATGATTTTATAGCCGTAAAAATCTCATCAAAGTTGTGGGTAGTAGTTTGCCTTGTGACGTTTCGAGCTCTGTTCCCCCTCCGCGGCTCGCAGCTCTCTGCTGCGCTACGGTGGCAGCATGTCCCTGCAGAGCGCCATGAGCGTCCGCTTCAACAGCACGGGAACGCAGCTCCTGGCTCTGCGCCGCCGCCTGCCGCCCGTCCTCTACGAGCTGCACTCCCGCCTGCCCAGCTTCCAGTTCGACAACCAGGGCTACTTCAACTCCTGCACCATGAAGAGCTGCTGCTTTGCGGGCGACAAGGATCAGGTGGGTCAACAAGTCGTAAACCGAAGCGGCTGCAGCGCCAAGCACTAAAATAAAAGCAGCACTCCCTGCGCATGCCAGAAAATATGTGCATGAAATCCTATACAGAACGAGTAAAGGTTTCCACTTCACGGACATGCGAAAGGAATTAAACAAAACGTTCTGCCAGTAATAAATAACCAAGAAGTGATGGATTTTATCCTCTTGTTCTTCTACAATATTCTCAAGCGAAGTGGTAAAAATCTTGTCTCTGGCAGATACTTTTCGCTCATGACTGGATTAGCACAGCCTAAACGATGAGTTTTCGAGTTTTAAACAGTGACAGACATGCCTGAGGTTTGACCGGGATGAGGAACGGCTGGATTTTTCTTTTGGTATCCAAGAGTTATCTGAACTGCACTCCATTTTTCAATAACTTGCTCAAACTCTGCAGGCAGTTGAGGATTTTCTCAGTGTGGTGCTGCAGCAGACGGTTGCCAAGAGGCAGCTCACCGTGTGATTGATGGGAGGGACGGTGGGACGGGGGCGGGAGGTCTTTTGGGATGCAGCATTCCCTCCGGATGCGTCTTCTGGCCGACTGAGGCAGAGCGCACGGGTGTTGCAGGTGACGCGCCTTCCTTTGCCGTCCACCAACACTCACTTAGCTAACCCCTGTGGCTCAGTTTCTTCTGAAAAACAAAGAGACTTTTGTTTTATATGCCACATTGCCATCGTGACTTTGGGTGGATTTTCTGTGTCAAACCACTGCAAAGACGAGCGTAACAGTGATGTGGAAGGAAAATGATGCATGGTTTCAACGTGTGTTGGAAATCACAAACTATTTTGTGTTGTGTACGTTAGTATTGGATTACAATTGTGTAACCATGGCAACAAAGTAGGACTGCATGGCATTACCACATTTTCCAATGGCGACATCAAAAATTTTTCTTTTTTAGTCTTTTTATCATCTGTGCTTCCATCAGTTTGTTTTAAATAATATATTTATGCACCTGTAGGTATTACATTAGCATGAAACATGCAAGTTTATAACACTTGGTGAATTGGCCAATAATTATTGGCTAATAAATACCTATAATCCCCTCACTCATAAATAGATACATTTATAATATCTGGTGCAATATGTTTGGCTTTCTAAATGTACGACAAAATAGAAATTTAAAGAGGAGCAGTTATTTGGTTGAACTGAATTGCTTTTTATGCCCACGGCTGCTGTAGATTGAAAAGACCAAAACAGTAAAGGTCAAGAAGAGCGCTGGAACATCGTGATGCTGGGAAAAAAAAAATATTAACAAAGATATGCAATCATGGTTTTACTTTGACGCTCCTAAAAACAAGCAACCAGAGCAATAATGGAATAGTGAAGGTCAGGGGTCGGCAATCCAACATGTTGAAAGAGCCATTTTGAACCAAACAAACAAAAGGCAAATCTGTCTGGAGCCACAAAAAATAAAAAGCCTTATGTAAGGCTTATAATTAAGGCAAAACAGGCTTTAAGTGTTTATATTCGCTGTTTTAGTCTATTATCAAAATAACTAAGTATGTACCTAATTAGCATTCATAATTAAATGTTTATTTTCCGCCTGTGCGTCCTGGAAGGAATGACTTACAACGTGACTCTGTTGTATGATGGTGCTTTAAGTTGCAATAAAGCAGATTTTTATGTCATTTTTATCATGAAAATTCTACATTTTTCCTTTTGGAACTTGGAATATCTGCCCCCAAATGCAGTTTGCATAAAGACCTTGTAAAGAATCCCCGTTAAGTTTGTGATTGAAAAGTCAGAACGAAACACGCTTAACGTGGCCCTTGTGTGCAATAAAATGCAACCTGCAGTTATAAAATAAAGCTGTTGGCGTTTGAAAAGGTAAAGTATGTAAAATTAAATGAATACAGTTTAAGTTTGATTTCTGTGCGAATGCAGAACAAGTCAGTGCGATGGTAAAACACAGCAGCTTCCTCTCCTCTTTTAACATGCAGCCGTCCTCAGACCTGAGCAACAAAACACAATAATATCGCCAAGTGTCATTCTGAATATATACTTGTAAGATGTAACTTTAATCTTGATGCAGCAGCTAATATAACACACCTTCCCTGGTAGTGTGGAAATGTCTTTTCACACTACTGTATTTTTTGGACTATAAGCCGCTACTTTGTCTCCCCCGCTGGAAAAAAACATTTCCAGATTTTTTTTTCTTTTTTCTTTCTTAATTTGTAGGTGTGGCTCATTGTAAGTGCGCTCTATAGTTCAGAAAGTACGGTACTGTTTTTGTTATTTGACAACTTCTCGCCACAGAGCAAACATTCAGGTCATCCTTCCGCATTGGCAACGAATGCAAATGATTCGATACAAGAATCGTGGAATCTCTCCTCGGCTACTTTCCTCGTTTCCCCTTTGCTCTCCGTGGCATTTTCACTTCCTGTCAGACAGGCTTGGAGACATTCTTTCCCTCAATGTTACATGTGTCTAAAAGAATGTAAAGCCCAAAACGACCCTGTCAGAACTTCCCTCGGTAGAAAAGGTTTAAGTGAAACCATCTGTTCATAAAGCCAAGTAACGGTTCAGGCAGCGAGCAGGAGCTTTGTTTAGGCCGTGACATGTGAAGTCTGAGTCTGATCACACAGCATGACTCTCAACGCTCTGATTAGATCTGCTGGTTTTCTGCTTCATTTTCTCTCCCTGGATTTACCTGCTTTTACTTGCTTTACTAGTTTCTCTCCCTTTTGGTGAACTTAAGTCTCAGTACTATATTTTTTTTTCTCTCTTCAGTACATCTTGTCTGGATCAGATGACTTTAATCTGTACATGTGGAAAATCCCAAACGACCCTGAAGCAGGTGAGTTATTAGTTTGATTTCCTAGATTCCAGGTTGATTTGGATTTTTCACAATCCTGCCTGAAAAAGTTCCCCGAATCCTGTGGTGGGAGCGCAAGAAACACCGACAACAGCTGTATTATTTCTTTTAAAAGGAAAAAAGACATAAACTTACCGATACTTATTTTGGACGTCACGTCATTGACATCTGTTTTTGAATAAGAAAAAAAAGCAGGAGTCAAAAGGTTTTCAAAGAAAATTAAATCAATTTCAGATTTTCTAACTTATATTTGCAAACTTTTTTTACATTTTGTGCTAAAGTTTTTTTTTACCTTACCAACTTATTAAATTTGTTTTTTATTCTTCATCATTCTACAAACTATGATCAATAACACTGCTAGAGTGTCAAAAGGTTATGATAAATTTTCACAATAAAATAATTTCTAATTAGTCACCTTTGTGTGTTTTAACCATGAGACAGTATTATGATTATTTTTTCAGTTGTTCTTCTTGTCATTTTTTTCCCTATGTGATATAATGTTCCATCTCCATCCTTTAATAAGGTCAATTGTGCAATTGAAAGAACGTATATATATTTAGCATGTAACGGTGAGTCCTCTTCCCCCAGGCGGGCCTGGTCGTGTGGTGAACGGAGCGTTCATGGTTCTGAAGGGCCACCGCTCCATTGTGAACCAGGTTCGCTTCAACCCGCACTCTTACATGATCTGCTCCTCCGGAGTGGAGAAAGTCATCAAGGTGAGCACAGAAACATCTCCGCCGTCGTCGTAAGAATCGACCGTCGTCGCTCTCTGTGGACGAGAATCTCTTCGTTCATTCGGTGCGATTGAAGCGTTAAAGAAGCGCTCGCGCTTTGACAGTAGTCTCGTCCTTCAGAGAGGCAAACGTCACCGTCAACCCTGACACGCGGACTGAACTGAGATTCTTGCGTTGTGATAACCTTGAATAAAAATGCAGTGTTTCCAAGGTATTATGGTTTTTGCACAAAAATGTTTGCCGTGATTTGCTTTTATTTTAACAGAAGAGCATTATTGTTGTTATGGCTGTTAAAATAATGCAATCTGTTACTGATATATTAATTTTATATATATCCAAATATGTTGTCTTTAATGGTCTTGAGCAAAACTGTAGCATCAACACTTGCTAAATTAATATTAGTAGGCCCGTAACAATGACAAACTTTGCTGGACGATAAATTGTTCCTGAACTTATTGCGATGAACGATAATATTGTTGTTTTGAGACGGTTTTCAAATAATAATGGCATAAAAATGCAACAACAGATCGTCAAAGATCAATAAACTTTAAATTCTAATGAACATTTAAACACTGGAACTGGAAGACATTTACAATATCCACAATAAATAAAGAAAACGACAGAAACAACAAATAAATGAATTATGAAGTCTGTAAACAATATTATCTTTCAAAAGAAGAGATTGTTGAGCTGAAAGCAGCAGACTGAAGACTTTTATCATTGAGTTTCTGGTAAAAAGAGAAAACCGATAAATCAAGCAAATGAAAATCTGCTGGAGTTGCTTGAGTTTCATTGAATTTGTCATGCGATTAATTGATTAATTGTTTATTGCGACAGGCCTAAATATTAGTTTAGCGAATAAACTTCCTAAGACAGTACACAATATTTTATCGTTTTACCTCGCCTTATTAGGAATAGTGAGAGTATAACGAGTCTTGATTTAAGAGGGACACTTCAGGTTTCAGAATGTCTGAATAATTTTTGCAACCTGATGGATTTTCAAACCACCAAATTACAAGAAAACTCTAGAAGTGTGCATCACTAGGTTTACACCAAACGTCTGGGACAAGATTTGTTTTTGTCCCAGAAATAATTTTTTGTACGCCACCTGCAATCTCAATTTCAAGTGTTTCTGTTCAACATTTGTATCACTTGTTCTATAAAAATCTGCTGTTTCGAGGTTGGTGAAATGGTTTTTGCTTGAGCCACTGTGATGATTTCCAGGTCGAAGTCCATTAAGAAGGTAGATACTTCAGTCTTTCTCGTCCTCAAATTAGCTGTTAGCTTCGGGTTCATTTAGAGTTTCACAAAAAAGACGTCAAACATCGAATACGTTGAAGCTAAAGTATGAAAGACAAACTTGGAAATGTCGTCTCGTTGCTCTTCAACGTTTCTGTCTGACCCAGGTGTGGAGTCCGTACCGGCAGCCCGACAGCGAGGGGGATCTGGAGGGCCGGGTGGAGGACCGGTCCCGCAGCCTCTACAGCCATGAGGAGTACATCAGCCTGGTGCTCAACAGCGGCAGCGGCCTGTCCCACGACTACGTCAGTCAGTCCATAGAGGAGGACCCGCGCATGATGGCCTTCTTTGACTCTTTGGTGCGCCGGGAGATCGAGGGCTGGAGCTCAGACTCCGACAGCGACCTCAGCGAGGAGGCCATCATGCAGCTCCACGCCCGTGGCCGCCGCTCCACACGGGCCGCATCGGCGGCTCCTGTCGTTGCCTTGGCTGCCGACCGCCGCACCGACTCCGACAACTCCTCGTCTTCCTCGCTGGCAGGACCCGACGCCTCAGGCGGGGAGGAGCGAGCCACCGGGGAAGACGGGGAGGAGTGTCCCAGGAGACAGAGGAGACGGCCACAACACCAGTCGGGCTTCTTGGCCAACGAGGACTCGGACTCCAGTGAGTTTTGGCTCGACCCGATGCCCCGCCCTCGGTCGCCGAGCCCCAGGGAGAACTCCACGCTCTCCAGCCCCAGCAACTCGCCGTCGCTCCCCGCCGAGGCCTCCAGCTCCTCCACGTCCACCTCCAGCTCCAGCAGCGACGACGAGGAGCGCCGCAGTGCCGTCCGACGCCAGAACGTGGTGAGGCGGCGGCGCATGAACGTGGTCTCACGGGCCGGGAACCGACCTGAGTCCATACAGGCGCTGTTCTCTGCCATCGACTCATACAGCTACCCATCCATCTCTGTCGACGACCTGTCGTCCTCCTCATCGGACGACGAGCCGAACTCCCTGGAGATCAAACCTCGGGCTTCCCCTTCCAGAGAGGAGGAAAAGCGTCTGAGTCCGTCGGAGTTTGTGTGTCTGAGTCCGGTGATGTCTCCGGAAAGCCAAGACAACAACGGGAGTGAAAGGACTGAGCAGGGAGGGCGTTCGGTCACGTCGCCTCGGTTACCGGACGAACTCGGAAGCCCGTACAGCAGAGAGGCCAACGACGCCTCGACTGTCGCGGACGGCGTCTCTCAAAGCCGGCGTAGTCCGGGTGTGAACGGGCAACACAGACCCGTCACGCCGTCCACTCATCGCGCGTCCTCAGAGTCCGAGGACGAGATCGGACCGCCAGCCGAAGACCCCAGGCCGCAGAGGGAGAAGGGCCTGGCACAGAGCGCTCTGAAGCGGACTCATGTCGGGTCGGAGGAGGCGGAGTTGGGCTTGTCGTCGTCCGAAAAGAAGCTAAAGACGTAACAGAAGCCTCTTCTCATTTGTTCCCAGAACACAACTTAGGAAGTGGATTTTTTTATGAGTTTCCACAACTCAAGTTTTGTTTTGTTTTCTTTCCATTTCAGACTCCTAGTCATGAATCACATGACCTCACATTGCTGAAGAACAGCTAAGGATGGTTGCTTTTTTTGTTATTGTTGTTGAAGAGCAAACAGATTGGGCCGTATCTTCACCGTTTCGGTCAAACCTACAGATTGCATTAACAAATAAATAAGCTGCGCATTGGCACTACGTGAGAGGCATTATTTTTATGTGACATCAGTGTTCATTTTTTTTTTTGTTTCGGGGGCCGGGTGTGTTTTCCCCTTCACCACCTCCTGATGTTCTGATCGCCGCGCCTGGATCCGCAGTTCGGTTCTGCCTCTGACGACTAAAAGAACTTGTCCGGAGCAAAAGCTTTGAGGTTTTTAGTTGCGCTTTGTTCTGATCAGGTTTGTTGTCATGAAGTGTTTCTCAGATTACCCTGCTCCAGGAAGCCTGAAGAACTGACTCCGAGTCGGTTTCTGCTTGTATAAACTGTGTTGACGTTTCGCTTTGTTTTTGTGTTCCTAGTCTGGCCTACAGTTACAAATCATCTCACATGTGTTTTCTTGCAACTAAAAAAACTGATCTGTGACAAAAACAAACAAACAAACCCGTCAGTGTTTACTTACTTTGATACTCTCTAACGATTTGAAAGAATTAAGAAATTTTTATAAAGGACTCGAGTGTTACTCGTCAGTCTCCATGGCAACGTGGTCTTGATCCTACCGGGACGTTTGTCCAGCTGTGGGGGGGGATATGAATGTAATGTCCTCCAGGGACAAAGCGAACAATTTTGACACACTGTGGGCCAAACACTAATGACCAGCAACATTTACTGACTGAAATATACAGAAAAAAAAATATTTTTATTGTAATTAAGAAAAAACAGGAATAAATGTGATTACATTTAGCCACTGGGGGGCAGTAGAAACAATGCACTGTCGTGGAGATGGTTCTGCAAAGTTAGATTATTGGAAATGATGCTAAAAATGAATCAGAATTTTTTAAAATAATAGTTTGGTTTTTTTTCTGAATCTTTAAAGTGTGAAGCTGGATTTATCAGCTAGTGGAATTTATATATATTTTTTGTAGCTAGGTGACTTGAAGTATCCTTTTTCTCCAATTTACTTCCAATTTCAAATGAACACTTTAAACCTGTGCCTGCTAAGGGAATCTGATCTGATGTGGACAAAGTTTTATTCCCACTGGAGATATTTGGTGTGAATTGATGAAGATACTCCTGAGGGACAGCTTAAAACAAATTCTGACCCATCTTGAGGTGAAGACCAGGATTTGGCTGCCTGTTTCCTGCAGATGATGGCATCACGCATACTGTGACTCCTAACAGTGGGATGAGTGTTCATAAAGTCACTGCTGTCTGAGGGAACGGGCATCGCTGCTTTGATTTAGTGAGGAGAGAGAGCTGATGGAGAAACTACACATTAACAGCTGTCAAGATGGATCGATTAGGACAACAGAAAGAAAAGGAGGAGATGACAGGAGGACAAGTGTAGACAGAGGAAGGGATTGAAGAAAAGGAACAAGAGTGGATGGATGAGAGAAAGAAAAACAAATCAAAAAGGAATGAGGAAACGAGCAAAGAAATGGGAATAGGAAAGGAAAGAATGAAGGACACAGTGAAATAAAGATGCAAGGAAGTAGAAGAAGAAGACAAACTGAAAAATGAAGAAAGTAAAATAAAACGTTAGGAAATGGAGGAAGATGGAAAGAAATTAGGAAACAGGAAAAACAATGGGAAATAATGTAGGAAGGAAAAACGAGTAAAAGGACGTGATTTAGAAAAGGAACTTGGCTCAACCATTAGACATAGGACTGGAAAAAAGAACTGCTTTCCATATCTTCTGTCTTTTTCCACACCTGGAAAAAAACGTGACTCGAATTCCATACTTTAGTAGGAATCCTGCAGAGTTTGGTGAAACCTTCACTCGCTTTGTGAAAAGCAAGAAACCAGAGGAAAGGTGGGGTGGCGCTCGCCCAGAATTGTTACTCATGCAATCACAGGCAACATCCTGGCCTTACCAAGTGTACACTCCGGACGTAATCCGGAGGTAAAGCTCCACACCGGCCGTGTATTTTATAAATTCCTCACATTCCTTCATTTACGGGCCGAGTCGAAATTATTTCCTCGACTTAGAAATGATGGGTATCGGCAGGAAGTAGCCTTCTTGTAGCTCTGTGACATCTCTTGACCGCATGTTGCTCTTCCCACACCTCTACACGGTCACGTGGTGGACGACGCAGCATTTATCAGTATTTATACAGGCGAGGTTAGGCGAGGTTCTCCTCTTCCTCCACATTCACAACTGGGAGGAGCCCAGCCTTGGAAGGCTTTCCTCCAGAGCAGACAGATGGAACGCTGCAGTGAGCTCTTCCTTGCGACCTCATCCATTGAGTTCACTCTGCGGCCGGCGTCCGAGGAAAGGCTGATGCTGAAAAGTGGGCCTAAACGTGCAGAGTTCTGATGTGATCCCACGTGGCGTTTTAACCCAAACACGGCCCGGTGGGAACCATTGCCGCCCCTGCAGCACTTTTCCATACATGGCTCCGGTCTTAACGGCGATTGAAGAATTCCCCTTCCGACATGACTGGAATACCTTGGGCGGCTGCCAGAGACCAAACACGACGCGCCAGCTCTTCGCATGATCCCTCAGGGAGGCGGCAGGAGCGTTCTCTTCTTCTCCAAACGGTTCCGTTTTGGCATTTTGTCACATTAAGAGACACCAAACCAGTCGTAAAAAAAAAGGTCTCAGGCTTGGATCAGACGGATGTTACCAAAAACTTTATTGGATTTGGGTCTGAACTTTGACTAGGCCATTTTAACACATTAGTATGCTATGGTATCATACTGTGTAGATACATAGATCCAAACACGTCTTTCTCAGCTCCAAACAAATTTACTTTATATAATTGGGTCCCATCCATCTTTCATCACCTCTGACCAACTTCCCTGTCTCCATGAAGAAAGGCATCCCAACATCATAACAGTCCAGTTTAATAAATGTTAGTTTTGTTCTAATGTGACCAATAGACATCTTTTTTCTTTCTTCAATATGATTGCTTCTGGGGCTGGACACTAAATCAATAACAATATATACTGTGATAGACACATGATTAGTATCAATAGGTAATATGTCTGACAGAACATTCAATAATTTCAGCTCAGCATTCTGGGAGATGTAGGCAGAGGAAACCTTCTCATGCCCAGCTAAGCTAAATGGGGGTATGGACTAACTCACTCTGTGGTTGCCTATCAACAACCTGTTGAGTAACTTGCACAGCAGCAGTTTCATGTTTCGCCACTTTGCCCCATATCTACTGAAATATAAACACCGTGGAGTGACGATTGTAGATAAAACAGAACGATAAAACCACTAGTTTGGCAGCATTTCAGATTTTGACGATACAAAATGAATCAATAATCATTGTTATCGACTGACATGAGAAGCTTATGACGCTATACGTTTTTCAGCCACATCGTCCATCATAGATTTCTTTCAGCACTGGCCGTTTTCCTTGCCACTCTACCAGCTAATAGTTGTCCAGCTGGATTTACACAACTAAATTACACTCACACACACACACGGATGAATTTAGCAGTAATCGGTCACAGTGAATCTTCTTTAGGGGTTGGGGAGTAAAGTGTGGCTGAAATATCAAACGAACACAACACTTTTCAGATTTTAATTTGAAATTATTTTGCAAACCATGCAGCACTTTTCTGTCCTTTACAGTTTTTCATAGCTAAAATCCTGAATAAAATGCATGAACACAATGCTGTAATGTAAAAGGTCAACACAGTGTTCTTCATGCCAACTGTGCAGCCTGCAGGTAACTAGAATGAGCAAGTGATTTACAGCACTGACAGGAGGAGCCTCTGCTATCGTTAGGCTGATGACTTTTTAAACTTCATATTTTATGCTTTGAATTAGTCGCTAATTGAGCTACATGGTACCAGTCATGTCGCCTGGCGCCCGGCTGCAAGACGACAGTGACCTGACTTTTGGCAAGTAACTTAAGCTAACCTGAATATTTACAAGTCTCCTTTTCAAGATGTCTTTTGAAACTGATCAACTTCAAAAACAATTCTGGAATATTTCTGAGATTAATCTCAAACGTTTTTAGTTTTTTTTGTGGAAATTTATTCCTTTTTTTTATTTTGTCATTGTTGTCATTTTCTATCTTTAATGGTCCTAACACCTCGTCTTAATTAACGCGAAGAGAATCGTTCATTTGTCAGCGTGAACGTTCCGCATCAGTTTTCCCGAGCGTCCCTGAACGCAACACGAACGAATCTCTGTCTTGCAAATGGCTGAGGGCTAATTAGCTAATGGGAGCGCGTGTAATTATAACAGCGGCGAGCCGCGCTCCGCCACTTTTGTCCCCTTCAGGCCTGCCGGGGTTTCCTCCAGCTCGGGTCGGAACCGGGCCGGCAGTGAGCTGGCGGTCTGCTCTCTATTCCCGTGACGTCACTTTCCCCCGAACATTCGCTACTGGAAGCTTGTCCATATATGGAAGAGCTCCACTTTCTCCTTGTCTGGGCTATCCTACTTTCTTGCGCGCGCGCGCGCGCGCGCGCGCGCGCGCGTGTGTGTGTGTGTGTGTGTGTGTGTGTGTGTGTGTGTCAGAGAGAGGGAGACATTGAGAGGAAGAGTCAGCTTACCTTACAAGGCAGACGGACTTGGCCGTCTCTCCACGTGCTAACAATTGCTGATGTTTGACACACCTTGTTGCTCATTGGTGGGTCGTGAGAGCAAAACCTCGAGTTCTCATGTGTAAAAAAAACAAAAAAGCACCCAACTTCTTTCCACCTCTACAGTAGAAGAAGATGAGGATGAAACAGTCCCACAGTGGCTTCGAGTTTCTCTTTGTTTTGGCACTTTTCAGGGATTTTTGTTTTTTGAGGCTATTCATTAAAGTCCAGTTTAGATTTCTAATATTTCTCAAGCAATAAGAGCATCGGTAGAAATGGGATTTGAACGCATTTCAAGATGGAAATGCGTTCAAATCAATTGAGTCAATTGAGATTGACCAGGAATCTTTGCTTATTTTTCTCCAAAGTCATATATCAATTAAAAACTAAAAAATTGGCAATGCTGCTTTGTCATACAATTGGGAATCGTCTGACAAAGCAGGAGCCACATGAAGTCCCTCCAATAAGTACTGAACTCTTTTGCACTTTGTATCTGTGGAACCAACACAAAATTGTGGATCTTTGCATCACCGAAAGGAAATACTTGTTTCACAAACAAAAATCAGAAAAAAAAAATTGGCATTCAATCAGTCAATCTTCTGGGTCAAAAGTAATGCTTTTTAAAAATTTTTATTCAAGAGTGGGTTTAGATGTTTAAAGGTCACAACAATGACAAGTCACAACTATTTTAGTCTCTGGATGTGCACAGATTGTACCAGATGTTCATCGGACGCAGATTCCTTAAAAAACGGTTTGAGTTTGGATGAAAACCCAACAACTCCATTGTGATGGGTTTTGGCACCAGGCTGACCCACGTCCAGACCACTGCAATATTGGTTTGTGCCAAAACTGCCCAGAACGCTGTTCTTGTCCTTTCATGTCATGCCTGACATAGACGATGCTGCCCAAGGCAGCAATGTTTTTGCTTTTCACATATTTAGCATGATAACAAGGAGATTAATAAAAGAAAAGACCCAAAGAAAAGGAAGGTTGCAAAGACGAAAAGAGAACAAAAGAGGTGGGGAGGGCTCACTCCGGACCCCATTACACTCTAGGACCGCCACTGTCCGGTGTTACAAACATCTCTGTCCGCTGCAGAGGGTCGGCGGCGAGACTTTCAGTCAATGTTTCGACGCCGTTTCTTTCCTCAAAGCCAAATCGAGTCTTGCGTTTGGCTCAACCTGTGCAGGCAACCTTGGACATAAAGCCCGGCCGCTGACAGCCGCGGCAGCCAATGGGAGGCCGGAGGGCGGGTTCCGTCCCGAGCGCCGTCCAATCAGATTACAGCAGCCGGTTATTGACTCCAATTTGGCTGAGGCAAAGTTTTTGCGTCTGTCGCTCCTTCGATACAAGACCTGCCTACAGCTTGCAGCGGGCTGCTCCTGCTAGGAGGGGAATACGGAGAGCAGAGAGAGGCAGAGGCAGAGTTGGAGGGGTGGGAGACAAAAAGAGAGAGAGAAAAGAGATACAGAGAGAGAGAGAGAGCGGGAAGCCGGGGGCTGGACCGTGTATTTCATCCGCACACACACCGAGGAGAGTCGTCCGTACAGCCGCAGTGAAAACATCACCTCGCCCCGCTGGGACGCAAGCAGAGAGCGACCGCATCCAGGAGAGCCGCGGATAGTATGGACCACTATGACGGAGAGAACGACTACATGCAACAGGAAGATGACTGGGACCGGGATATGCTCCTGGACCCAGCCTGGGAGAAACAGCAGAGAAAGGTGAGCCCGACCGGACCGACGGACCCACCGACAGACAGACCGACTGACAGACTAACTGACTGACTGACTGACTTCCCGGTGCCTCCGCTGCGGAAGCGGGGGGGTTTATGTCCGCCGTCTGCTCTGCTTCTAGTCCCAATAAGACGCGGTGGTGTTGTTGCCACGCAGCAGTGCGGGCACATTTCCTCTCCAGAGTGACTCAAAGTGGGCAACAGTTTAATTACGGGCCTCATTTTTATATATATATATATAAAAACAAAAACAACAAACAAACACCTGCGAGACCTCATCGACTGGGCTTCTGCTCCCAAACTTTTCTCCCTCTTCCTGGAAGATTGAAATCTGTCCCGGAAGCAGCATCCTGCAGCAGGGAGGCCCGCCGGCCCGAGAGGGTCTGCAGGGAGCAGAAGGGAGGAGAGCCGGGCTGCGTGGGGTGGGTGGGTGTGGGGGACGCGCAACAGATGTCAGCCACGCGTTGGACTGGCCACCTCCTGTCATCTGGTTTATGACGCGACTTGGATTAGGCCAAAGATTTAACCTTGTACGGTGCGCGCGCCTTTATGGAAAACCTAGTTTCCAGATCAACTCGAGTCGCCGAGAAGTGATTTTTGTTTGTAAAAGTGTTGCACTCTGTTGTCCATACATTGTCCCAAACTCTTTCCCCCACGCGCCTCTCAGCTGCTGCTCCTCTCTCTCTTTTACTCCTCCACTCTTAACACAGGGGTATGATATGAATGGTCTGCTTCGAGAAGGGGGTGTTACATACTTTTAGTCTGCTTTGAGAAAAGAAAAAGAGGGGGGTGAGAGGGGGGGTAGGAGGAAAAACGCTGTGGAATCTGAGTAAGCGTCGCGGTTTGGGCTGGGCTTGCATGGGAGCAAGCGTGCCCAAAAATGGTAATAATCGGCCCCTCTCACTTGGAAAAACTTTTCCCCAACTTTCTGTTTTCCTTTTTTTTTTCTTCTTCTTCTTGCTCAGTGGTAGCTCACGGCTCCCAGTTTCCTGGATTATGTCATCGGCGGGCTGCTACCGGTCCTGAGAGCAAATACAGTGGGAAGGGAGAGGGGGGAAAGAAAGGTGGTGCATCAGGTGGACGTCATCTGTGGAGCTGGAGTGCAGAATCACCTGAAATGCAGAGGCAGTCCTACCTGACATGCAGAATCTCATGTAAAAGCGCCAACGTTGACCCCCTTTCTCTTTTTTCTTTTCTTTTTTTTTTCTCCCACACTTGAACGTTGGACATTCCTCAGACAGCATCACATCATCATGTGCACACATGACTGCATACATGTAGCGTGGCCGTTCCTTTCCCATGCAATTCCACTATATTCTCATCTCTCTCCAGCTCTCAGCTGTGGTTCCTCCCATTGAGTTGGATTTCTCCATTAGAATTTCAACCGGGTCAACCAGCGAACAGAAGAAGTTGTGAATGACGGCGTCGGTTGCCGCCGCCTTTTGGGAATTGTTGTCTGTCCGTCGTATGAAGCGAACGAGGCCGTAACATCTCTCTTGGCGGTAGAGGAGGATGCTGTTCCTGGATTTCCTTGAGTTGTAGATGCACAGCACAGGGGCGCAGTCGGGATGGAGCTAACAACGTCACACAACACACTCCAATCAACTGGATGACAGAAAAACATTCCTTTTTGTGATGAGCACAAGGTGTGCTGGTGCCCAACGTTAGTGGTTGCACGAGCATGATGCCTGTACTCCTAAATATTGACAGATAATTCAATATTTCTGATATTCTATGATGTCGACTCGGTTATGAAAGCTTCTGGAACGTTCTCCCAGCATGTCGCCTGAAATCCTCGTAGCTTTAATATTCTGTTTTTAAAGACATCTCTGACTTTGCAAACTCAGCTTCATTAGGCTAACACAGCATCTCTGTTGGTTTGGTGTTATTCATTGAAAAGTTAGCTTACAACATATTTTGATGCTCCTGTTCAAGGTATTGGGAGCAACATTTCTTTTGGTCAGGGATTCCTGATGGCGATCTTTTGCTCCTGCTTTTATGTTCGCACCAGATTCTGACCCCATAATCTGGATTTCAAAGCTCGTCGGACCAGACGTCGTTTTTCCAGTCTGAGCCTGGGCGAACTGGAGCCTCGGTTTCTTGTCCCCAGGTGACAAGAGTTGCAACTGGTGCACCTATAGCGCTTCTTTAAGGCTCAAAATGCCATACCTTCGGAGATGGTGTTGTGCATACTTTGGTTGAAGCGATTGGTTAATTGCCGTGGAGAAATACCTTCTCCTGTGCTGACCTGCATATTTCTGTGCCTGCATGACCCTCATTGATCTAATCATCCATCAGAAAGCAGGAATGTTTCAGTCATCCGCTCCGCGACGATAAAGCGGTTATGTTGCGATTTGACCATATGCACAATTACAGGCTGAGAGGGATGCACGCTGAAACACAAACCACTTAAATTCCTTCCAGGCTTTTGCAGGAAACCTTGCAAAAGATGACCTGAAAATCTTAGCTAAATCTTCTAATTCTGAACCAACCTGCATGCTTCGGCTCCTGTTTTCTGCCCTTGAAGGCATTTTCTTTCCTCTATTCTAAGAAAGCACGAGAACAGATAAGAGAAGTACAGCCGGGACAGTCTGTGATCAAACGTAAGTGAAGTCAGCTCAGTTCTGCTTCGCCTGAAGACAACCTTTTGAGGCGACCAGGAGACAACCGGAGCAGCTCTGACCGCGTTCGAGACTTTGCTGAAATAGGGGAAGTGAATGTCGGAGAGGCGTGGAGGATTAGCCAGGTCCCGCTTCTGCAATTTTCTTGCACAGAACCCCAGCATGTCGGAGTGTGCTTAAATATTTTGTGTTCCATTCAAGTCCCAACCTGCCGCGCAGGAATAAAGGCGCTGGCGTCCTCTTATCTCCTGATCTTAATGTCTTTGCAGACCCCACCTTCGCTCCAACTTTAAAGCCACAACCTTCACATGTTTTGCTAAACCGCGTATGACATTGACATTGATATTTAGACTAAACGATTTACTGTTTTGTGAAAAAGCATTTGCCCACTGACTGATTCACCAAGGAGAGAATAAATTCAAACCCACCTCAGCTCTATGTGCTAAGAAATAATGAATTGTGTAATCCAGCTCTGCATGGTCACCTAAGTGGACTAGAGCTTAATTTCACAAACTGATGGATAGAGAGTCTCTTATTTTGACAGAAGAATCACTGGTTCTGTTGGCGACGGCTAGACGTCCAGGTCCTGAAGCAACAAAGCTGCCAGGCCATCAAACCACCACCACCGAGTTTGACTGATGATCCTCTTTTCCTGAAATGCTGTCAAGTTCCAGTTGCGTGTCGTCACAATGCTTTCTCAAAGATGGAGGTCCTAGAAGGGCCCTTTGTTGATTTTGGTCACCAGTGGTTTTCACGTTGAAGCTTTCCCACGGTTGTTATTTTTGCCTTTCTGTTGCATCATCAACACTGAGTTTAACTGAGGTCTGCGGTGGTTTGGTTGTGACTGGTTCTTTTCTCTCAGTGTGTCCTAAATGCCTCTTATAGCCTTTTTTTCTTATATAAGTCAATTCATTTTTGTAGCTTGTGGCACCCTGTTGCTTTTGAGCTCGTATGGCCTACTTCATGTTGTCAGTGAGGTTCTGTTGTTTCTTCATGTCTGGCAGTGAACAGTTCTGGGCGTTTCTAGTGTAAAGAAAAAAAAAGTCCTTCATTACAACCCAAGTCACAACTTAACAAGGAGGATTGACATATTTTTGAACAATATAAGTTCAAAACTGCATCTTTGGATTCACTCACGTTTTGTTGCCGGTTTAAATTAGTTTGATTTGCAGTGTTTTCTCAAGAAAGTAAGAACAGCAGCAATCTCCAGGCAGGCTAACACCTTTTATGACAGTGCGTATCATCATCTTCATCTTACTGCTGCAGGGTTTCAGTCTTCTTTTCTTTTTTCAACCTCTTCCCAGCTGACTGGAAGAGTTCAGGTGTTAACCACTGCTGCTAATTTGCCTGGGTTTCTCCTTATAAGGACATGAGTTTGTAGCACCTTGGACCGTCCCTGCCTGTGAGCTTCCCGCCTCCTACTTCCCATCTCCCACACCCTTACCCTGACTTTCCAAACACTCCCAATGAATCCGCGCTGACGTCTCCCAACTCGGGCTGCGAGTCAGGTCTGAGATAAGAGCGGCCGACTTCACAAGTTCAGACCTTTCAGAAAAAAAGACGAAGAAGAAGAAAAAGAAGTAGAAGGACAGCAGAAGACGTTGCTGAAAATGATCAGGCTGTTGGTCAATACCCAAAGGTCAAATGTATCCTGATGGGAATGATCAGGACCTGCCTCTGGAGGAATAACAGTTCTACATTTAAAATGTTTGTGAAAAATGTCTCTTTTGGAATTTTACCATTTTTATCAATATTGTCCTTTCATGGGAAACGAGGAGGGCTGCTACCACGTTTTAAAAGGCTACTGTTGTTAAATTGCTAACATTTCCTATCATACTATTCCTCCAGTTTGGAAGTGGTTTTAATAAGAAGCAAGAGGAAGTAGCAGTGATGCCCCGCTGTGAACTGCTGGTCAGCTGGGAACGGCTGGGTCACAGTAAAGGCAAATTCTGCTGTTTGGAAATGTTTCACCTCTTGAACAGTACAGTCAGTAAATGTAGTGGATATATATACATTTTTAAAAATAAATTAAATAAACAATTGGATCATGGTTTACATTAGTGTTGATGTAGTAATAAAGTGACTGCAGTGTTTTTATTCAGTGTCGTCACTGGTATAGAATATTTTTTACCTTAAAGTGGCAAACTTTAAGGTAAAAACCTTAAAGTTTTTACCTTAAAGTGGCAAACTTTCTTTTATTCCTATCTTGGTCTGTTGCAGTAGCGGCTTCCGCACTTCCCCATATCTCTGCCCTCTGACACTTTTATCAGCAGTTGAAACTATTTAATTCGTTGTTAACAACTTCTTACTAACCTGTTTTTCCGAGCCGCCTTTAAACATGACATGAGCGCTAAGACGCTTGCACTGGGTTTACACCTGTTCAGCAATTTGCTGCTGCTGTGCAGAGCTACTCAGAATCATGTTAGAACTTTGCACAGACTGAGTTGAGTAATGCTTCTGAATGCAAGTAATGTTGGCTAAAAGATGGCTAGCTAATATCAATACAGCTCCTTAAGCTTGTTAACAAGTAGCCTTCAGGTAACTGGTGTTGTCTGTGTTCCAAGTTTGGGTAGTACTTGTTACATTTGGGGAAAAAAAGTTCTTATAAGAATAGTTTTACTCCACTGTACCCTTTTCTTTTAATTGAGTAATATTATTAATTTGACTCGCAAAATACGCCGATGTCCCCACCCCTCCATCCCCTCCCTCACCCTGTGCTAAACTCGTCTGGGGCTGAAGCTGCTAGTATAGTTACAATTTACATCAAGAAAAATATCCAGCATGGAAATGGTCTGCAAGAGTGAAAAACAGTTTTTGCAAAGGTTGTTCTGGTGCGCTATGATTTTTTTTAATCACTGTTTTGTATCTGGTTAAAAGGTTAGAAAGAACAGCAAACTCGAATATTTGAAATATTTCGGCTGCTAATGCCATCCATGTCTGTAAGGCAGCGGACTGCAGGCCAGGGATCGGAGCAGATTGCCCAACTAATTAACAAGCTGAAATAAACTTTGTTAATTTTCTATACCTTGTAATTTTTCAATCAGTATCTTAATTAATTAATTTTTTTACAGCAGTGGGAATAATTGCTTCTTTTCTGTTTTAAAGTATCAGGACCCACAACCTGTACTGTATTATTATAAGTGGCTGCCATGGAAGTGGGTAATTTTTAATCCAATGCTGAATGAATTTGGACAGTAAATAAAAAATTAAAAACAAACTCAGAGAGCTAATAGTGGCTATTTTTAAGAAATCAGACGGATATGAAAACCCCCCCACAAGGTCAAAGGTAAAAAAGAAAGCCGGGTTTTAGTTTCCTTGTGTTGAGGAATGTTGAAATTACATTATCAGTGTCCAGGAAACTGACTCAGCACATGAGTGACTGCGTCTGACGCCTCAGCTCTAGTAAAAGAGCCAAAAGGAGTTGCATGTTTTGTCCCGCAGCGGCATCTGTTTGCTAGATTGCATAATAGGATGTGTAATGTCAGCTCTGGCCGCCTCACAGCGTGCTTCCTGTCATCAAACTCCCCCCAGCTTGCCTTTTGAAAACCTCGTTTTTTAACAGAAGATAAGCGTCAGAATGGCAGTGACGCCGCAGGAAACCACAGGAGTGACACAACATTAATTAGCCTTTTTAGAAAGAGATGTTTTGTACACCAAAACCAACTGTGATCATACAAATGTCACCAGAGAGAGACTAAAAGTTCATATGTATAGTCAATGCAGTTGCTACTGTCCTACAGTTGATTTTAACATTTAGCTCAATAGCTACCTCAAAATTGTATTTCAAATCTAAACGTGACCTCACAAGTTGCACAGTATTTAAAGTCAAAGTATATCAGCTTGATTCTGCCCAAAATGAAAATTGCAATATCTTATCGCAGTTACTCGTTCATTTTTCTTTTAGCAAAAACAAAAATACTAAGAAGAACAAAGGAGGTAGAAAATGCAATATTTTGTAATTTGCTTGGAGCCCTAATTGAAAATCCAAATCTGATTACGTTTTTGCAGCCACGAGTGAAAGTTTCAACAAGCATTTTGTGTTAAATGTCTATACGTTATAGAAAAAAAATACAGGGACATCATTTCTGAAATTTTAGGTTATTCTGATCCACAGGAGCAGGATGTGACAACGGTTCCAAAAATGTTTGCTGCAGCTTATGAACTACTCGTGTCGGTCAAATTTTTACCACTCTTGAAGCACATTCAGCGATCCGCACAAAAGTGCATTTAGCCCACTTTTTGTTTTTGTCCATCTCTAAAGAAGCCTCAACACAAAAAGACATTGTGATTGCTTCCTTTTGGGGGGGAGGGTTTCACCAACAATTAAACACTTCCTAAATCTCAGATTGTGACAAGGCGTTTTAGTTCTCCAGGCTACAAAGCAGATGCCAACTTCAGCAGTGTTAGCAGATAATGATTAGCCACTAGCATTCTTCCAAAGAAATTGTATTTTGCCATTTTATCATCAGCTCCCAAAAAAAGCTGCCATACCAATGTGGTGCATCGTCTTCAGTTCTGTCTTTTCCAACCTTTTTGTGGCTCTGGTGGCCCTAACCAATCAGGAAGTCGACAGAGAGAGACGGGGCGGCCGTGCAGCCGTGGTCTTGATTTTGGAAATTGAACCCTGGATGCTCAATGACCAATCTTCACAAACTCTGTCAGCACAGCGCAGCAAATCAAGAACTACTTCCTCTCTAATAAATAAGAGTCAAATCTGCGTAATGTGTGTGAAGCTTATCCTATTTTCTTACCGTGAGAACTCTGTTTTTTTTTTATTGTCATCATTGTCAAAAGATAAATATTATCACATTTTCTTTGTATTTGTTGCATCGGATCTAATCTCTCCCTGGAAGACGTCAAGTATGTGACCCGTCTGGCCTTCAGATCGCTCCTGATGGCTCAGACTGCTCTTTTAGCCGAGTGCTTGTATCATCTGTCTGATAAATACTTCAGCCAGACTCCCAAGTTTACTGAAATACATTCTGACACTCTTGCCGACTCCGTTGAGCATCTGCTCAAGCCATAACAGGAAGTTTTATGTGTATAAATATTTCTTTTGAGGATGCAGAATGGCTGTCAGTTGACTCCAAACAACCCGAAAGCTTGAAATTATCCACAAAGCTCTCTTCTACCCCACTAGAGATGTTGTAGCTGATTCTGTGTAGACATGGTCACGGTTTCTCTGTTTGACCAGACAAATTCAGTGGAGATGCAGCAGCAGCAGTTTGAGCTAATCTCAATCTAAACGACGTATAAACAGTTGTAAAAACATATTTCTATCCTTTCTGAGATCATCAGCGTTTCCTAGTTTGTGCAGCGGAAGCGTTCTTCTCCGTTTAACGATTCGTTCACACTGACCTTGTTCAGACTGCTTTAATCAAACTCTGGTTTGTTTGTCTAGGAAGTTTGGTTCCTGTGAATCGAACTGATGTGGACCGAAAAGGCGAACTCTGGCGTCCACAAACTTTTGGTTGATGAAATCAAAAGCGAGTCTTGCGCGATTGGGACAAATGGGTTGTGGTTTGCTACCGAGGGCAAAAGTGAAATTCTACAAATGTCTGACGCCACTCCATTTTTTGTTTATGTTTTGCGCTCAGTGTCGTCTTAAGAGGTATTTGTGTAATTTCCTTCAGTAGTTCCAGGAGAGGGGGAGAGCAGGCTTTTCAAAGGGTTTGGATCGTTTCACACAGTGCAGTGTGAAATCTAAGTTTTGGTCCCCAATTGAACACAGTCTGCCGGACTGTCTAGTGCGGAAACGCCCAAAGAGAACAGTTGTAGAAAAATGTTTGATTAGTATCTTGGTTTAGCAACTGGCACGGCTCGCAGCGAGCTTCCTTACCTGAACTTATATTTCCAAAAAGTTACCAGCATTTCCAAACTTGAATGTTCAAGTTTGAATGTTCAAATGTTCAACGAATAAAAGGGATCAGCTTTACTGCAACGGTTCAGCCTTTTTGTTCTCTGCTGGAAATGTTGCTCTCTCTCGATCCATCTCAGCCAGACCTAATCACAGAAATGTCTTAATATTTTCTGTCTCTCTGTTTTTTTACCTCCCTGTTCTTCCTCCTTCTCTCAGTACCAAAGTCCTATTTTCATGGCAACCTGATGGTTACCAGTAAGGTGCCTTTACTGATTTGAAAAAGGTCCAATTTGAGAATCTCCAAATAGACTATCAAGCTGAAAATCAGACAACTTTGGTCGTCAGCCAAATTCTGTGTGTATTTCTGGAAAGACTTGAAACCGGTGGATGTTAAGTGGTAAAGCAAAAGATACTGACCTGTGTCTAATCCCGGTTACATAATCCCACCCTGTCTGTCCTGGAGAGGTTTGTTCTGCTTCTGAGTTCAAAAGCTGGGGAAACTAATTTCACAAGACCTTTGAATGGGACTGAACTCCCTTACTTTGCTGTGGGGTGTCTTTATCGACGGCCCATCAAAGTCGGGCATTTTAATGTCGGGATGAAGAGCGGAGGAATGCAGTGGGGTAAAAATAAATCCTAATGAATCTCAGATGACGTTCTCTAAAGACTTAGGGGATTTTAGGAAAAATATCTTTTGACCCGCTGTAAATCCTCCGTTTTTTTGTTGTGTTTTTTTCCCCAGTCCATGATATCATTGAGAGGGAATGATTGAGAATGCTGTCAAAAATGAAAACTCCTAATTGTCTTTTCTGTCACAACATTTTCATTTGCCATTGCTGCAATTTCCCAGCCCTTGAACAGAGTCTCCCTTATGTGTCTCAGGAAGGTGAAAACTTGCTCAGTGCTTCAGCTGAGTTTTTAGAAGAAGAAAAAAAAAAAAAAGCGCTGTTTGAAGAGTCAAATGTGAGCAATTATGAGCGCTCTTATCCGAGCGGCTCCAAATGCCAGGGCACTGATGCAAATTCTTGCATTGCTTATGTTCTCAGGCCGTGGCTCCAAATTTAGAAGTGAACGTGGAGCCCAGCTATATTTCATCTAATGAAGTTTTCACAGAGGGCCGGATGAAGTGGTTTGGACTGTGACACTTTCTCACAATGGATTAGAGCGAGTTGCATGTTTACAAAGACCTCAGACTGGGAGGGCTTTCGATTATATCTTCGTTTTAAGACGGAGGGTCAAGGTGCATTTCTTGTGGAGGGTATGGTGCTAAAAGAGGGCCAAAAAAATAGGAGCTGCTGCACAACGTCTGGTTGCATGTTTCCAATAGCGTGGAAACCAAAAGGCGGGCTTTGTAGGTGATCTGTCTGCATGTTTCCAAGGAATGTTACTGCACCACATGGGAAGGATGTAGTCGAGTTGTTCCACCGCTAATGCTATTAATCAAACCACATGCACTCGAGAATGCATGTGCTCACCGAGAAGCCTCTCTTTGAAGGCGAGGAGGGGGAGGAGGGTTGTACAGTACTTGGAGAGTTGGTGAACACGTGAGTGTGGTAGCAGCAGCAGCTGCGGTGCGCTCCGTTATTTCTAAAGAATGGCTTCAAGTAAGCAGATACCGTGGTAAAAGCAGGCAGGCGGCACACCTTTCCATTCAGGAGCTGGGTGGGTGAAGCTCAGGAAGGGGGAGAGGGATGAAGGAGAGGGGCAGTGAGTGGAAGAAGAGGCTCAGACAGAGGAGCTTTCAGGGCTCTGCACAAAGGAAGTGGCTTCAGGAGGCCTCTCCGCATCGCCCTGTCAACCCGGAGTCAATAATTTAGCAACCCCGTCCAACACCCGGCGTATTGCGTATCCCAATGCACTTCCTCTGCAGGTGTTACCTTTATAACATGCTTGATTTGTCAATAGATAGCAGCTTTAATTGTCACTTCGAAATGTATAAAATTAGTCACATTGTCTTGATTTATTGCTTGCCACAAATATTTCTTTCTCAGTTCATATTTGTTATGATGCCCCTTTTATATTCATTTAACTTTTTATTTTAATTATTTTTTTTATTTCATTTTATTTTTCTTATTGTTTGTGGGAAGGTGCTAGGTTTATAAACATCCTTTGTCTTAAGTGTTGTTGACTTGATTTTGTCTGTTCTGTATATATGCCATTTTGTAAAAAAATTACAAGTAAAATAATCTAATTAAAAAACGTACCAAATTGCAACCGGGGTTAGACCTGTATCGTTTAACATTTATCGTGATAACTTTCTCATCCTAGTAAGATTTTGAATCATCGTTTTCACTATAAATTCCAATTAATAATGCTCAAAAACTCCCAAAACTGTTCATCTTGCTCGTATTGCTAAATCAATAAAACTGTCAGTAAATTTTGAAAATATGCTTCTTGTTCGCGTTGTAGTGACACAGATCACACTTTTTCTTGGGGCTGGTGTCCTAAAGAAGTTTTTTTGTTTTTGTTTTCTGTTTAAGGAATGCCATCAGCACTCAAACGCTTCAACTTGTTTGACTCTTTTTTGTTTGTTTTTGTTTTTGTTTTTATCTAAGAGCTGCGCCTGCTTTGTCTGCACTAAACTTATCGATGCATCTCTTTCCACGTGAAGAAACTGTTTCCTCTTCTTCTCTGGATGACTGCTGCTGTGGCTGAGAGTCTGGAGCCACAAGAGCTTTGAAGAGAAGAACAGAGCAGGGAAAAGGTTTTTTATGTGGCAGAAGTCAGACGGCACTAGGAAGTACAACCTTGACATATTTGATCAAAAATATCTTGCTTGCCTCCCTGTTGTCTCTGTTTTGTTTTGTTAGATGTGGGTGGAGATGGTTTCAGGTACAGCAACAACAACAAAAAAAGACAGGGTTGCCTTTTTGCAGACTGAGCATATTAAAATCATCAGGAAGCCAGTCTTCTGTGTTAGTGCGGAGGGTGGTGCGTGCCAATTATTTATTTTCTTTTTTTTTTCTCGTTTGCTTTGAGTCGTAAATGCACAATCACAGCATTTGAACAATGTAGACAGGATGCGTCTTACAGGGTTTTTTTTGCACTTTGGGCAAATAAGGCCAATTCAGACAGGGTTAGCTTCACTGCAGTGAATCGGCCCGCCTAGGTGGCCACAACAAGATAAGCGGGAGTAAGTAAATAGTCGGGAGGTTAAAGCCACAGTGCGTGGCGGTGTGTGTTCCTGTGAGCTCAGAATGATGGTGATGGTCTGTCGGGTTTGGGTTTTCCTGCTTCAGTGACCTGCGTGCTCTCGACGTCACCTCATGTTTGACAGTAAACAGTGGCAGCCCCATGAGCGCTCACGGCAGATCCTGTTACACTCCGCAACAGGTACCGCCCCCTTGACAGCCTGACACCTGGTCACCCCGAGCGACAGGAAGGCAGGCCTGCTGGTTGTTGCTGTGTAACAACCTTGGCACTGATGCACTGCCTGGTGGATTATTAGTCTTACATCACGGTCAGGGTTGCAGCTACCACTTTCTGAGGGTTACACTCCTGTAACTGCAGCCCGCATTTGTAAGACAAGACATTTTACTAGTGATTTAGACTGTTTATACGAGACTGCTGCATGGAAACTGCCTGCATTTCTGGTTGTTGATTGAGGGGAAAAGTTCCACATCTAGACGGCGCCGCTAAGTCACATTGAGCCGGCTGTTGTTGTCATTCCGGGCCACTAGTGGGCGCTGTGATTTTATAATGTCAACAAATGGGCGTGCGCTTTGGACCTTTAGCATCTACCTCACCAACATCCACTCCATCTCCCATGAACGTGCTCATCTAACACCAACACCAGATACTTCTGATCAGAAGTTGTGCTGAACTGAACAGGTTAAGCAGCACGATGAAGCACCACGTCATCTGTGATTATGAGAATAAACCCAACAGCTGTGTATGTTTTCACAAAAAAAATAAAATAAAATAAACAGCGATGGACGTGCTTGATTAATGCTAATAAAGATTTGACCTCTACTGGTGATGACAGCATTTCAGCTCCCCGCTAGTTTTTCTGAGGATTTATTCGCTTTTCTACAAACGTGGTTTGTCTCAATTCGATGACATGTTTCAGGACATGCATTATTATTCCAATGCTTTATGTATGTTTGTTTGAACTCCAGAATATTTTACTTTAATCTGAAAGTCTTAAAGCCTGTACTGGTGGCTTAAGGACCACAGGGAGGATCTAATCCTACTACCTGGAGTTGGACGCCGTCCAGCACATGTCTCTGCTTTCCTCCCAGGTTTCTTCTCTTCCTCTATGTTTTGATAAACCTGTAGCAAACACACTGATACAACAGAGCCTCGTCTTCCATCTTACCTGGTTTTCACTTTTATAACCCCTTCATTTCCAAACAGTTACTTGCTGGCTTTGTTTGTTGCCTTCTCTCAGATCAGCCGTATTTTACTTAGCTACTTATTTTTGTGTAGAAATTATTTATATATACGGGTCTGGACATGTTGAGTCCCATGTCAGAATGCAAGCTGCACTTATTTTCATTAAGTTTGGAAGAAATGACTGGTGTTCATTGCTGGACTCCATTTCCTTTCTTTTTTTGTTGTTGTTGTTTGTTTTACCTTCTTGATCTGTGGTAAGTGCATTGACTCATTCAGATAAAGGTTTCAGTGTAACAGGTGTTTTGGAAAAAAGGTTTTCTCATGTAGTGATCGGAGTTGAATCAAAGTGTATTGTGGGGATTAGCCGCGGCAGCAGCTTGGACCGATTCCAGGGAGGGCTACTCATGACATGTGCGACATAAGCACTTTGGGGGAAGTCTCTCGCTCAGGCTAAACGTGGAGCTTTCAAGATTTCACTTCTCCTTGGATTAGCCGAACTGCAGCTGATGGTCATTTTATTTTATTTTTTTGTTTGTTTCTTTTTTCGGCTGTTGGAGCAGATGTTCAGTTTATTTCTGACAATTTCTCGGCTTCTGTGTGAGAAAATTACCTTTTGTTTCAAAATGCACGCACAAAAAAAAAAAAATGCACACACACCAACTTCTTTGTGCTTTTTATTTCCTCCTCACCAGGAAGTTATTTGACTTTCCAAAATATACAATAAACCAGAAAGCCACATGTAAACTATTTATGTTATGAGGTGCAAAATCTGAGGAAGCACTAGTGGAGAACATTTGGTTTAAATGTAGTGATGATGAAAGCAAAACTTAACATTAGAAGGATGCTAATAAATGCTAATTAAGTGCAAAATGAGGTAGCAATTATTCCCCCAACAGTGTTTGACTGATGCTTCTTCCAAAAATTAACGTTCTTGCTGTTTATGATTAATTTGTAACTATAAATGAGACAAGCTTTGTAATATTCTGAGGAAACAAATATTCGTCTTTATGAAGATTTCACTTTGTCTGACAAGAGTCTCTAATCAGTGTAAAATAGTCCAGTCCAGGTTTGGCTTGTCGTCCATGTATTGTTTTCAGAATCGATGTTCTAAAAAAAAAAGTAAAATTATGTCACAATTTCTAATAATTTAAAATGACGAGTTAAAGTTTATTTTTTTATTTTATTTTTTTTTTTGAGGGTTTTGAACCTACAAAGGATCAAAACCAGTGGACACAAAATAACATAAAATAGCCCTTGATGGCAACAGACATTGCTTTAAAGCATGATGTACCTGTGGTACGCTCATGTCGGCTGGACAGTAATGGTCAACACGAGTACAATGGCCTCGTCTGGACCCATGCAGTCCTGCTGATGTGCAGAGTTGCTGAAAGTCTCCTTTGTTCGAGTGCAGCGTAGCTCCTCCCAGCTCAGCACTTCCTGCAGTCAGGTGACGGGCAGCAGCGGGGAAAACGCTGCTCCGGCATAAACCGGCACCGCCAGCGAGCCGGGCCGCTGCCTTCGCGTCACCCGGCTGTTTTCTGGCAAACCGAGCTCCAGCTGACTCATGAGTTCTGGTTTGTGGCTCTGGAGCGGACCGCGTCAGACGATTTGTGGCCACTGACGGCTCAGACGTGACTCAGGTCGTTGAGTTCTGATGACAGATCTGTTCTTGCTTGTCCACTTCGCTGTTGCTCGCGTTCTCACGTTTGGACGTCAAGATTTGTTGGTTCTTGGTACTGTGCATGTGCACGGTGTCCGACCTGAGCCGCAGCTTGTGTTTGTTTACTTGACAGAGCGTCCGTTGTTCAGTCGGGCAGTCCTGAACTATACTGCTGAACCGAGAAGATGTTCACACGACGACTGGTTGCTCTATTTGAATAGCATCTGCAGTTGAATTTGCATCCAATTTGTGTGCTGCAATATCGGAAGAAGGGCCCCATCTTCTTATCAGCCTGGTCAGGCATGTGTCAGTCGGGACACAAACCTATTTGTTTGCAGTCACACCAAATATGGAGACGTCACAGGAAAGATAAAACATTACTGAGGCACACTGGATACTTGGGTTTTCAGATATAAAGCTGCCATAATCTGGAGTCAACTCATATATCCAAAATATGTCTTAACAAGGATCTATAAATAATTGATGCGCATATTTTAGAATATGGATATAGATTATGAGTGAGAAGGTGATATCACTATGTTTAAAGAGAGGTTTTTTTTGCAAATAAGCAATATATCTAGTGACTTTTTCTGCTGTTAGATATTTTTAATGCTTTTCTTTTAATATTCCTGTTATTCATCAAGCAGTGTGTGCTGTAATTGCCCAATCCCAAATAGTCACAGGCTCTCCTGTCCATCACAGCAGCAGTGCGTACCATCTAGTTACAAAATCCTCTACACGTGTAGAGCTGTTGCTGTCTGGTTTTCATTTAGATTAATATTAATAAGAATCTTCATATTTCATTCATTTAATTTCACTCCTTAAAGATGGACTAATAAAAATAAACTAGGGTGGAAAAACAAGAACTGATAACTCTGGTAACTTTCTGTCACTCCTAAAACAAGATCAACAACGTTTCAAATTTGACAATTAAAAAAAAAATAAGAATCAGAAATGAACAGGAACTTCATTTGCAGCAATAAATGTATTTTAGATGGTTATTATTACTATTTTCACTCTTTGTCCGTCCCACAACATCATCCCTCTCATACAGGTGACCCTCACTTCAGAAAGCTAAATACAAAGTCGGCATTCAATCATTTGACGCAGATACATGCTGTTTTGTAGCTTCTAGTGACTTTTCAGTCTCACCAAAGAGTTAACAGTAACATGCCATTTGTGATGAAGGACATAACATCCATTCTTATCTGCTGCAGTAGAACATTTAGTGCTCCACAGAGTCTGAGTTCCTCCAAACGGACAAACGTGATTAAACATCCATAAGTGGCCATGCTGCCGTTTAGGTCAGTGAATCTACATCAGTGCAGCTTGAAGACGTGACGTTTGATTTCTTAATCTCCTTGAAAAACAACAACAACAACAAAAAAAAAATTGCTGGAATGTTTTTAATTTTTTAATTTTAGGGCATTTGGAACGGCTAAAGAGAAACTAGAGAAAGGCATGTTTGGAACACGGAGCTTTTATACGTTTGTCCTTTTATTTTCTGCGGTAAAGATGCTAGTGATGAGGTTTAGTGGAGCACAAAATGGGGCTTAAACCGAAGTGAAAATTATATTGCCTCCTACTTCTAGCTAGTGTTGGTATTTTGATCAAGAGCCAGACTTTGTGAGCTCAATTTAAGCAGGAATTGTGTGATTCCTGCTAACGATGCATCATGTATTTGTGTGTGTGTGTGTGCGTGTGCTCTTAAACAATTGCACATAGATTCGTATAATAAAAAATATCTGATATAAAAGAAGAAAAAAAGGGAAGTCATCTGATGAACTGATGAATGACACTGCTAGCTGAACTGACCAGCCTCTCTTTAGCCTTCTTCTTTACACTTTGACTTCTCATCATAACGCACTCGAATATGAACGTACATCGGTGGCCGCTCCGGGCCAAAACAGAGTCAATAATCAGCGGGCCGGTCACAACGGCGGCTGTTGTTTGGACATGGCTTCTTGCACATGCATCGACTCACATGCGGCCGAGCTCGGCGTTTTGCTGCTTTCCTTTGAGCTCTGTGGCGCATTCGCCCCCTTGCACACATGTGCTGAAGCAGCAGCCAAGGCAGTAGATAAGTGTAATGGGATGGCAATGCTGATTCAGCGCCTGCTGCAGTAACAGTGTGTTTTCGAGTGCCTGCCTGGATGGAGGCCGCACCTGAGAGACTGTCACGCTTCATCACAGCTGCGGGGAAAAACCCTTCGTCTTCACTGCCTGCAGGGACTGCTGGACCATTGTGACACAGTGTTTGGCCAGACTCTTTTTTTTTTTTTTTTTATCTATTTTGACTTTGGGTCTCGTTTTTACTCTGATTTCTGGGGTTTGCTGAATTAAAACGGGAAATCATGGTGATGAAACTTTGTTTTATTTATTTTATTTTTTTCATAAAGACGCACCAAACAGGAGATTTGTAACTGCTTTTTGTAAAGTTTTGACATATTTCTACTAATTTTGGTGGCAACTTGTGATTTCGCTTTAATCTTTTTTTGTCTAGACAATTTATCAGTGGTTTCTTTTTTTGGCTCAAATATTGACATTTTACAAGTTAGGCAAATAAATTTGGTTGAGGACTGAATTAGTAATGAAACATGGAAACTTTAGTGATCATGTCAGATAAATATCTACCTATATTTCCCTTTATTTGGCATGTTATGGGCTGACTCCAGTCTGCAAGAAGATGACGGCAAACGTTTGCGCTGGTGACTCCAGGTAGGCATAAAATGTTGGGGAGTACATTACAGTACAGATGTGGGCCAAACTAAAAACCATCCAATTCTGTTTAAAACCCAATTTTTAGAATTAATTTTAAATAAGAAAATCTGTTGACTTGTCAACTAAAGAAGAGTAAGAAGCTTAGATGCAAGAGACTTTTTGAAGGTGTTTAGAGAGAAACGAGCAGTGGGTAGAAATCTCCCACAGCAAGTGAACTCAGCACATCTGCCTGGTCGTCTCAGCTGAGCTCCATTCAGTATTTCTGGAGCAAGAGAAGCGAGCGTTTGCTTGAATATCTGTGTGGGCAGTCACATTTTATACTCCACTGAGCTTTAGAGAAAAGAGACAGAGAAGGATGACTGATGACCTCTGACCCACGCAGCGTACTCCCCTCTCTGGCTGGAAGGCCCCCTGACTCCTGTCTTCCCTCTGATTTGGTGAAAGAGCTGTGCGGGGACAGCAGAAAGGTCATATTGTTTCAGTCTGTGACTCACTGAGCAGGACGGATGGAGCCGCGGCGCTTATTAATCTGCCAAGTTAGTTCTCAGCCCTGTGGGGGTTCTGGTCCAACCCTTTTGGTCTGTTTACATCTGTTTGTGTGAATGGGGGGCCTGAAGAATAACAATCCGCCTTTTTTCTTTTGTTGGTTTGCAACTAATATTTAGCATTTGGTTGAAATATTATGAAAAGGCTAAAATGGTTGCCTCAGACTAATTTAAGTCTTTATAGTAATGGAAGCGCCGATCCTCTTCTATCACTTCCGGAACCGATACGGATATCTAAAGTTTAACATCTGCCGATACGATCCGGTACAGAAAAACATCGCTGAATTGACTTTAAACGTTTCTTCTCAGGCATAAGTACAAATTTGATAACTCTGCACCGGCACAGCACATCTACAGCTTCACAAGCAACATCAAACGAAAAAACAATTCAAGGTGTTCAGTCGAATAGAGCAGCCAGTGTAAAAATAAATGGACAGAAACTGACACGTAAAAATAAACTGCAACAAACTTCAGAAAAAACAATTAGGAATTCTAAATGTACAGTAAAATAAGTAATAAAACACAACTTCGCTCAGAGCACATAAGCATAGAATGACTCTAAACAGATCTGTCCGTATGGATCAGGTACATTGTCACCAATAGCAGATCTAGAATTTATTTGTAAGTATCAGGACCAATACAGACATTAGTTTATACAGTCTTTATCAGGACTGACCTGAAAATGATATGGTTGTATGTACTTAAACAAATTAATATTGATTTAGTTTTATTTATTTTATTGATATCAGATGTTAATACTGACCCAAGTTGTCCTTCATTAGGTCTCTTCCCTAAAGCCGAATCGCAAACGGCAAGTAGCTCCTGTTTGCTTGTTTTTATTGCCGTAATAAGTAACAACCTAATTTTCTCTGTCCAATTACTTAACGCGTATGAGTTATGGATGGAGACCATCTATTTCTGGCGTCAAGTTATTTGCTTGTGAGGCTGATCACACATGGGCGGCTGAGTCCCTAATGAACATTCGAACGAGTCCCGCTCTCTCCGTCTTCATCCCTGCCGAGTCGTTCCTTCCTCTGGCATTAGCGTTTCTGTTGCCTCCCACTCATGTTTGCTGAAATTGATTTAGTGTTTTAAAGCCTCTCTGCTTGCCAGATGCATGGAGCCACGAAGCGGCGGTCTGCAGATGCTTCAGACAGCAGTTTGGCTCTTCTCCCCACCGTGCCTCCTAAGTGAAAACAGCAGTAACGAGCATCTCAATATGCTGGCTCCTCGCCCGGCTTCATCCGGTCTGCTCACTGAGCCCTCTACCGCAATAATTAGAATACGAATCGTTTTTACCTTAATTTAATTCATCTTCAGTTTGACGAGTCAAAATATCAGGTGCATGCTTTGTTAAGTATGACTTTAGATAAGAAGTGTGTGCTGTGATTTGGTTGTACGATGTGTTTCTGGTGCATTAAGTAGAATTAAATTCACCATTAATGCTTTATCAGCTAAATCTGATTCTTCTGGTGAAAAACTATGAAATGAGAAGAGAAACATCATAAATATTTTTCTAGCTTTTCAGCTCTTGACCGAGACAGTTAATTACTGATCTTACATTAGCAATGATCACGGTTAGAGTGGCTAGCACTTCTAAAACGCCTCTCTTCATGCGTATTTGCTCCAGAATACCTTGCTGCCTTTAGTTTCCAACTAGAAAGTTGCTAGTAATTGATTTATTGACGTATCTTTATCAGGAAAACCCTTAAGAAGGTCAAACATTTGTTAAAGATGATGGTAGAGATTGACTGTCAACTGTCTGTTGCGTCATCAGGTTTGAAAACACAAAAGATCCAATAACAAGTTGTAAAATGACAACATAATGTGGCTCGGTGGTTCGTTTTGAACTGAATTTAAACCTCTGCATCGAACGGATCGAACTTATCTGAAAGCATTTTCATTCCAGACCAGTTCTAAAATGCTACTTTAAGCCAAATAATTTTAATCTCGTATCATTTAAGAGTGACCCACACCTGAGAAAAGCATAACATTCTCTGTAGTCTCTCCGTTTTCATCGAGTGGGCCTTTTTAAATCTGAGCAAACTCCGGCGAGGCTCGTTTGTTTGGTGAACTTCAACGCTCTAATCCATCACTTATCGCAAAATCATCTGGGAGTTTTGGACGGAGCAAAGTGTTAGCAGCTCAGCTTTTCCTGGCTCACAGCACTGTTTCCACACACACACACACACACACACACACACACACACACACACACACACACACACACACACACACACACACACACACACACACACACACACACACACACACACACACACACATACACCCCTGAGTGAAATTGAGGCGGCATAAATAGACTTAACAGGAGAGGGAACGGGATACTTCACCTCTTTGGGATGCACAGAAGTGCATTTGCTTTTCAGCTCATTTCGACCGTGTTCCCGCTTTTTTTTTCTTTTCTTTTTTTTGTTTTGTTTTACGTCTCCAGTTGTGAGCAGTGATGTCGTTTTGTAGCTGTGGACTAGATTATAAAAATAAATGGCACCCAGGGTTTAGAGGCGTCACGTCCTGTTTTACCGCTTTAGTCAAGCGTTTTGGCCAGAACATTAAAACAATATCGTCCTAGATGTTGCTTTAGCGGTTTCGGCGAGACGTCGATGCGCCTTGGGAGGCTCTGAGTTGGAAGCTCAGGCTTGAGAAACCGACTGCAGTGTTGAAAACCTCCTTCCTGTGTCAGAAACTCTGCCAGCGACGTCTGCCTCTCCTCTCCTCCCTGAACTCGTCTGCCTGCCGTTGTGTTCGGATATGGCCGTGGCTTGGACTCAGGAGCCGGGCCTTTTTTTCCTTCTCATTTAAAGGGTTGTACTAATATGGATCTGGCAGAGAGGCAGGAAATATTTTTCCTAACTGAGGCTGATTAACGGAGAGGGAGTAGAGAGGAGAGAAAGGCTGGAGAAGAGTGACAGGTGGGAGAGTTCATCTGCACGTTAAAAGAACTGTTGTAGACTAAATCCTTAGTAAATTAATTTTCTTTTTGTGCAATCAGGAAATTCCAGCAAGAGGAAATGTGTCACAAGATTTTAGAGCTGCTCTGCAAGATTTATGTGAAGTTCAACATAATGAGGGATATATGTAACTATGTTAACAGTTAAGGTTAATTTTACCTTTTTGAATGTTTCTCTCTTAAATTAGCAACAGAAAAAGAAACAATAGATCATAAGATGAGGCAATACAGTCTTGAGTTAAACAGCTAGATGAATTGAAGTACTTCAATTCACTTTTTTTTTCAAACAAAATAAACATTTCACAAATTAGTCTGGAGTGTCTGTATTGTAGCTTTTATGCTCCTTATGATGGAAGAAAAGGGTTTCACAAATATTAAGTTATATTCATAAAGAATCTCTGTTCAAAGTGTTTATCTAGCTTTTGCTTCACAGTCACAGAAAACTTTAAAATGGCTTTTTAGTTTTTCACTGATCAGAAGCTTTGCTTGCGGCTAATGCTAATACTATATGACAGTATAAAAAACTCTTCACGAGAACAATTTTAAATGTATTTTTGTTGAAAGCGTAGATATTCTAACGTTGAAAATTTGTTATTTTTAGTGACTGTCAATGAGACACAAGTCTGAGATTAGCTAAAAAAAAAAAAAGAAAATTTTTCAAGAATAACATTTTATAAAGAATTATGTAAATCTACATAAGAACTTGGATGTTTACTGCAATTAAGACACTTTATTTTTGAACTACAGATGGTCAGAAAGTCCAGAGTAATTAAGAAACAGTAAAATGGCTGCTCATCTTAGTGCTATTAAAAAAAAACAACCTCCAAGCTACTTATCAAATTTTTATGTATTAAATATTAATACAGACTACAAATAGTTCAAATAGAAACCTTTCATATTTTTGCAGTTTTTGCATCACAATTATGCAAGGATCACAAAATAAGTAGGATTTAAACACTAGATCACTCCAGACTACTGGGTGAGGCTCTCTGTGGGCAGCAATTAACAACAAGGTTAGCATTTAGCAGCGCTTCATTATCTATAAATTAATGCAGTCAAATGAAAGTCAAAACTGTTTGTGTGAACTAGTTTCAGGTCCACTTCGTTTGGGTTCTGGAGTCTTTTGCGTTACGTGTGTTGCTTAATGTCACTGAAGGCTTAAGCCGTATCTCTCTGCGCCGTGCCCTCGTATGTCTGAGTGTCCATTTCAAGGACACTCAGACATACAGCGCGTTCCACTTTCTCCACAATACTGGGGCTGTGCAGTTTTCCTGTTGAAGAATCGGCTGGAGTCAAACATAAGATACAAGCGGAGCAGAAATTGGAAATACTCGTTAAATCGAGTATCTGCCTTTGGGCTTCAAATAAGATACATCTTATTCAATTTATTGGGATCTTTTTTGCTCTTTAATTAGCAGTAAAAGGATGTTCCTGCTGCTGGAGCAGTGAGGCTATGGGGGGAGAGGGGAAACCCAACAAACATTGAATTTAATGATGGACAACTTTCCCAAAAGTTGATGCTGAGCAGGTTCCTTCCTCTCTTCACCCCTGTTGTTTTTATAGCCTGCCTCTGTTCTGGGAGGCTGAGACCAGAGAAAACGAGGATGCAGGCAAAGAAAAAAAAAAAAAAAAGAGGAGATGAGGTGGGAAGAAGCCCTGAAAATATACAATCCTTCAGTTCCTCCCACAGAGAAGCAGCTGAAATGCTTTTGCTTCGCTCCATCACACGGCTGGAGCAGAAACGGATCGTGCGTAAGCTGCAACATTTTAGCTTTGTTTTCAAAGCAGCCTGCAGGACATGCTAACAGCTCCGACATTCACAGCACATGCTGTACCGACACACACTACGAGGACAACACAGTCACACGTGGAGTTCACAGGCTGCACTGACACTGCTGCATCCGTCATTCATGCATCAAACAGTTTGGGGTTTTCAGGTCCATTTGTTCTATTGATGCGATCAGCTTTCACCGGCATCCTGCTGCTGATCCAGTGACGCCAATCATCACACAGAGAAACACATTAGAGATGGAAACTAATGGCTCTGTGAAGTATTATTGTTCCCACATACAGTTCATCTCAAATTATTCATACCGATTTAGGCCTAAAATTATTTCCATTCCACCAAAGAAGCTTGTTTCTGCGAGGCATCTATTACAAAATGGTAAAACATTGTGGAGAGTGTATCAGTTTTGAGGTTTTTAATTCATACTTCCGAGCAGAAAATGATTTTTATCCTTTTCAATAATCAGTGGAATTATTTTTTTTGGCTTTACAGCAGTCAAACCTTTCCTATAATTGCTGAGCAGCTATTTGTCAATTTTCACTGGTATTTTGGATATTTATCGTTGTTGACAATGATATTTTTGGGTTTGGAAAGCATTTTGCCAGCAAAAGTTGAAGGATCCTCTTCCGTTAAATATCTTTAGAAAGGGCAAGAGCCAGCCGTTGACTTGGACGTTTTGTCCCAGAAGTAAAGGGCAATGCGCTGGAATGTGAGATGTTGCGTGTTGATTCATCTCTTCACATCAAGACTCACAACGGTGAGAATCCCGCAGCAACTTCTTCTGCTTAGTACATCCAGACCCTCTTGACAGCTAATGAAAACCCAGCTCCCAGGGGGCCCGCACTGTCACGGTCTGCTACAGCAGCTAATGGTCCTCCGGTTTGATGATCTCTTGCTAAACCACACTACAGCAATCTGGGACAAAAGCCGCATAGGATTGTCAGGGTTTATTGTATCAAGTACCAAGATTTGCTGTGAAAATGCTGCTTTCTGTCTCAGACTAGCCACACATATAAAACTCCTGCTGAATGTTACAGAGGCACAGTGTTGTTGTTTTTGTAAAACGGAGCCTGGATTGTGGGTACAAGCAGACTGCTTGCGTTGCGTTTTTTATTTAAACTGGTTTCAAATAATGACGACGGAAAACCGTTCACTTCCTGGTATTTTTGCACTTCCATTTTGTTTCTCGAAACAGCCTAAGAGCATTAAAAGCAAACACACGGATGTTTTTTGTCAATAAAGTTACTGTTTATTAGGATTAAGAAAATAAGCTGTTTCAAAAACAGATCTAATCTGCAGACACTACCCTTCACCTAGCAATCCCAGTGAAGCCTAGCATGTCATCTAGCAACCCGAGAAAGCCTTGCCTATCGGTGTATCTGCTGTACAATGGCTGCTGGAAAAGACAAGGGTTTTGTTGTTGACTTACTGCCCAGAAACAACTTTCTGCATTTTTGTTGGCTGTGCAGGAGGCCCCACTTTTGCTTTTCAGAAATTGTGCATCTGTTTGCAGTTGTTTTAAAATCTCATTATCACAAGTGTCAAACTCCAGTCCTCAAGGGGCGCTGTCCTGCAGTTTTTAGATGAGCCACAGGTACCAAACACTTGAATGAAATGGTTTAATTACCTCCTCGTCGTGTCGATCAGTTCTCCAGAGCCTTAATGACAGAATTATTCTGTTCAGGTGTGGTGCAGCAGAGGCACATCTAAAAGTTGTAGGACATCAGCCCTTGAGGCCTGGAGTTGCTTATTGATCTAAAATAATTTTCTGAAAAAAAAAAAAAAACATGTAATGGACATGTTATGAATAGTCCACAGGCCTATCCTAACCTGTTCAAGGAAGCATAATCGATCACCTTTAACTCTGTTTTTAAGGAACACTTTTCACATTAAAAACAGAGTTAATGTTTTTAATGAGTCAGAATCGTGTCCTCATCATGAGAGAAATGCAGGACACCTGAAAGACCTGGGACTGCGGGCCAGAATGTCCGGGGGTCATGTGACGCTGCAGGTGGCTGGCAACCTTGACCGTGTGCTGCTGCCAAACTCCACAGTGACCCAGAGAGCTGGAGGAACTGCAGGAGCGGCGGCTGGTTCTCCAGGAGAGGAGGCCTGTTGTCCTGCCTGACAGAGCCAAACTCCTCCTTTCAGCACATTTAACGAGCTAACATTCCTTCTGTGAACTTTTCCTTGTTTCTTCAGTGCTTATGTTCTTTGCTAGCTCTGACTCAGAGCTTTGAGTCATTTTTGTCTGTCTCGTTTCATTAAAGATCACAGTATCCTTTGATATGAAGCAGGTTAATTTTTGCATACGATGCATTTGAATAAATTACAGCGCAGATATGTTGGTGTCCTGGTAGAGACTTGTGAAATGAGCTTTTAATGCAGCGGGACTAAAATTCAAACATTTTTTAATTGTCCAACACTTAATTTGAGGACATTTGTTAAAAATCTCATATTAAGATATTTTAACTAAATCACTTATGGCCACCCCTTCTTTTTGTAATTTCTCTGAATTGTCCCGGTTCTTCTCTCTTTAGTTCACCCCACAGGTTTTGTCTTTATACATTGGATCATTACCCTGTTGAAATACCCATTTTTTCAGTTTTGTAGGAGGATCTACCAGATTTTTGTTTAATATATCCTGGTATTTCAAAGGTTTCAGCCACATGAACCTTTTCAAGGAACAAAAGTTGTATAGAGGGTCTGAACAATTGAGAAACAGCTGTTTGCTGGACGTGTCAACTGTGACGTATTAAACATTTGGAACGGATTTGACCCGATCTCTAACATCTGGTCGTGATGTTTGAAATGTGCTCGTTCAATTGTGAAGGAAGGTATGCTATGAAACTTATCGGAAATTGAGTGTGCTGTAAACGACCGTCCACAAATATGAAAAGAGAAGAGCAGATCTGTGCAACAACTCAATGTCATCATTCACAACTCTTTATTCTGTTCTCTGGTTGGCCAAAATGATATTCATCCTGAGAAATTTAGCTCAACGAGAGAAATCCCAGACGGAGCAGTGAAGGGAGATGAGAATTAAGTGGCATTGCACAGGAAATCGATGGCAAATGTCATTGAGTAAGTACCGTCACATTCCCCATTTGCTAAAGGCACTCTGGCTTCTGTTCAGTCTAAAAGCATGCTTATGCATTGCTATTGGTACGGAGCATCTCTGCTGCCCTGAGGGATTCTCTCTCGCTCGGTGACCACAGGAAGAAGTCAGCTCCCCATACACAAACCAACACCCCTCTGACCACCAAGGAGAAACGAGTGTAGATGACAGGATGACATGTTGGACAGTCTTCAATTAATAAAACCTGTGAATGTTTCCAACCTCCTCTGCTTTAGAAGTGATTGTATATCTGTTTTATAGTGTAACCGCTGTGAAATAACCAGACTGTAGTCGTCTCTAATCTCCACTAGAAAACAGGAATTCCCTTTTATGGTTGGTTACTGTTGTAACTTCTATTGAATTTAGGGACTTTTAGTTGTTTTTTTATTGTAATCACCTGTGACAACACTATGCATTGTTTCATATTACTGCCAAAACCCACACTGTTAAGCTGCTGAACAAAACTTTAGCCAACACTTCCTCATAGAGTAGACCTACTCTGTATCAGCAGATGTAATTTACATAAATTAGCATCTTCTTGAAACGCTTAATTGACTCTAATGAGGTTCTTAAGGTTTGTGGGAGAGATGCCCACAGCAACACAGATTCTCTACTGTACTTAACAGTTGGCATGAGACGTTTCTTTACATCCTTACCAGAGGTAAATGTGGCAGATGATTGGGTAGATGATGTTCTCCATTACATATCGTGCTTTCTGCACTCGGTGAAGGCTTTGCAATAGGTGCTCATGCTGATCAGGAGAAATTTAATCATGAACTTGACCTTTTATGACCAGCGGTCAGCTCCATCTCAATGCTTTGATTAGATTGTTCTATGGTATTCACGCTAATTGCTCATGCCATGGCTCTGCTTTAATAGGTAGCCATAATTGGCAAGCTTGTAATGGGCTATTGATTGAGTACCTCTTTTCCCATTGGAGCCTGACTTAAATCATAAGTAGGGTGTGTTTGTGTTTGCAGAAAACTCTCCAGCCCTGCTCTATTTCTGTCAGCTGTGCCCTCGAAGATAACACACCATGTAATCTGTCTGTTTTTCCCCTCTGATCCTGCGTAGTATCCAGAGAGTTTCCTCAAGCGTTTTCACTTGTAAACCCCCTCGTCCCACCCAGCTCTTCCCCAGCTGAGTTCAATGATGGCCACGCAAACCTCACCACTCTCCGTCTTTAACCTTAATCTCATGGCAGAACCCGTTCTCCGGTGGCTTTTCTAAAGTGGCGTTCGTCGGCCAACGGTGGAAGGCAGGCCTCTCGGAGTGACAGTGCTGGCTTTCATAGCCGCCTGGCTCCGCTCCTCCGGCTCCCCGCTGGAAACATGCGGCCTGGTGTTTTAGACTCGGGGTGTAATTAACTCAGGAACTCATAAAAAGGCGTTCACAGCAGGGTCGGCGCTCATCGTGCCAGGTCCTGTTGGGCGGCGCAGGCACTGCTGCAGATGTTTTCAGAGCGGAGTAGCAGCTCGCTACACCTGCTTCCTATCACACAATGAGTTGGTCCAATACAAAAAATAAATGCCGGCATTTAAGCTTGTTGCAAAAATTTGCAAGAGCGCTTTAACAAACTACTACTGAAATATGTTATGTCTGTTGTAAATGACTATTTTAGTAATCTAGTACTCTATCGATTATTTTTATGATTCATCGAGTACTTGAGAAATCTCTCTCTTTCTCTTGTGTAGATACACCTGCAGCACTCTTCCCACTGTTCGCTTTCAAACAGTGACTGTCGATTAATAAAACAATCCGTAGTTCTAACCCAAATCCCAGCGTCCTCTACAACAAGCCATTCGTTGATCTAGACCAGAGTCCGTACTGACCAGCGGTAGACAAGCGCACTGATGTTTTTCTTTCTCCTCCTTTCTTCCCGTTTCTCCAGACCTTTACAGCTTGGTGCAACTCACACCTCAGAAAAGCCGGCACGCAGATCGAGAACATCGAGGAGGACTTTCGGGACGGGCTGAAGCTCATGCTGCTGCTGGAGGTCATTTCAGGTAGAGAGCTCCATTCCTAACAGGATTAGCCGGATGCAAACCGTGCTGCCACCAGCTGCTTCGGGATAGATGGACGAGAATAGTTTGACAATTTTTACGTTTCTTTTATGCCATTGTTTGATTAATCGGCCGATCAGCCTGCATTAGTGTTGAGCTGAGCAGAACGGGCCGAGCTTTTCACCTGTTGATGTTAGCGGTGTTTTTTAGCTTCAGATGTATCCTTTGCCACAGATGATCCAGCACTCACCAAAGAAATGCTGTGTTTTTACACTTCAGGAAATAACATTTTTCTTTTCTTTTCTGAAAAGTAAAATTTCCTCATTCATATTTTGTCCTATGTTTCTAATAGTGTCTAAAGTATCGTTTCTCAACGGGGCTTGCAGGGGGTGCTGGCGGAAAATTTTACTAAATTTACAAAGATATAATCAATGTTTTTGTCCCATATTTATATGCCATTAAAAGGATCTGGAACTTTCACTTTTCCACTGTCAGCTCTAGATTACACAGTAGAGCCCATGTGGGTGGCATTTTATGGATGATACTCTGATGTCCCATTCTCCTGAAGGCAGCACAGAGCTGCACCACCAGAAACTGACAGGAACACTGAAGAGAAGAAGAGTTATGATTATATAATTGCAGTTCTATCCATGTTTTCATGTTGCAGTTCACTGTCGCTTCGCAAATACTTCAAAGTTCAGACTTGTACTTCTTTTGTCTGGTCATTGCATTTTGTGCAATATTTGACAACTAACATCATAAAATAGCACAGAACATGAATACTTTTGTCCACTCTGATTGGCTGCTGCTAGGCCTGCCGATTTCCAGTTGAATGTCCATAGCATTTTTCTTAGACGCCTGCAAAAATAATTTCTATTCTTCTATTTCTATTCTATTCTTTTTTTGTTCTCTGGAAAATAATTTTTTTATGATAAACACAGAAACAAGCATAAAAATCAAAACATCAACAATAGCGATAGTAATATTCACAATAAAATAATAATATTCAGTGTAAAGTGTTATTGATTTGATGGGGCAGTAAGGATGATGGGAGAGGTGCTGGTCCAAAAAAGGTTGAGAAACACTGATCTAAAATTAGCTTAAATGTGGACATTTTTTTATTCGATTCAGATTAATTTGCTACTAAAATAATTTGTTGCAGCCCTTAATATCAGTAAAAGCTCGGAATATGATGCTCTCTTTGCAATATTCTGCATAACATACATTTTGAATAGTATAAATCAACATCTTTATGGTATTTCAGTTTTTTCAGACGCATCTGTAGAGGCTGTGTTTTCAAATCGATCTATTTTCTTATTTCTAGTTTAGACTTCTGTAACAGGAGTGGGTTAGCATTGTAATTTACACTGGCTGACATTTGTAGTCAAAACTAGGTGGGAACAGTTCCCTGGTTATGTTTCTGAGGCCCTGAAAGCTGAACCATTTCGTCATCTGTACTGCGTTTCTGGTTCCAGGTGAACGCTTGGCCAAACCAGAGAGAGGCAAGATGAGAGTCCACAAGATCTCCAACGTCAACAAAGCGCTCAACTTCATCGCCAGCAAAGGAGTGAAGCTGGTCTCTATCGGAGCAGAAGGTAAGCGATGCCACAGAGAGAGAGAAAGAGAGACAGAGAGAAAGAGAGAGAGAGAGAGATAAAGATCCAATGGGTTTCCCTACGATTGCGCAGTTTTCACATAGGTTGTCCACGTATGACTAATTCAAACTGCAAAGTCTTGAGGCGGTGTCACTTTTGCTTTCGCTGCGTTTTATTAGAGTAGATCTCAGCATCAGCAAATCCCCCTCAGGAGCCGTTTAGCACAAATAACGTCCATCCTTCTGCCAAAAGAGGCTAAGCAAGTCTTTTAACTGCACAAATGCTGCACTTCCTTCCTGCCGCCGACCGTCACAGCCTCGCAGACATCGGGGAAAGACAGAATTTCACTTCAAGCGGGCGGCATTCTCACGGGCTCGTTTAAGCAAATTGCCTTAAAGAGTAAATGGTTTGTTTTCCTGAGTTTAAGGATGGTTGGGATTAATGCTGCAGCAACAAATCCTGCAGTGAACTGAAAATGTGTCGAGTTGCTCGAACATGGACCATGTGGAATTGTTGAGGAAAACTGCTTTGCTTACTCTGACGAATCCAGACTTCAGTGTCATCGGGTTGAGTTTTTTTTTTTAAAGGAAAAACTGCTGACAGTTGCTTTATTTCTATATTGCGTGTCCTGTTGATGTGCTCCAAAATCTGAGAGATGCATGTGATTGCATCAGATAATTCAACAAACACATGAGTGTTAAGTGAAGGGCTGAAATTATTAATCCTGATGAATTATTATTATTGACGTAATCGTCAACTAATTTAGTAATCGATCAATCGCTTACTGGAGTGTATAGACTGCAAAACATGCTGTTTGCTTAAAGAACAACACAATCCAGCAATTAAGCCAAAACAGTACAAAACAAAAAGCATTTCAAAAAGACTTAAATGAAGAAGCAATACTTCGTCTGGTGGGCCGCCAGGCTGATGATACACTGGGGGAACCATGTGTCCTAACCAGACCTGCACAAGTAGCAATTCTAGTTTCCCCTGGTTCACTAAAGGAAGTCTGTTGCATCTGAGGCAATTATATGTTTATTTTCTATTTTAAAAAATGAATTGCGCTGTTTATTTGCATCTTCAATGTATTTTTAATATTGTATAAATTTAAGTGATTAATTAGAAATCTGCGCAGTGTGACATTTTTTATTTTGAATTAATTGTCAGAATGATCTATTAAAATAATCATCAGTATCGCCTTGAACAGCATTCACATTTTGTTACAACCACAGACTTCATGAAATATTGCATAATTGTGAAGCAGATGAAGATGATGCATTCTTAAAGTCCTGCCACACATTAACTGGATTCAGCTCTAAAACCAGATTAGACCATCGCTTCTTCTTGCTACTTTTCATGAGGGCCTCATTTCTAGAGGGCACAGCTAATATTTGTCAGCAGATTCTTCCACCTGAGCAGTGGCTCTCTGCAGCTCCTCCAGGTTATTTTGAGCCTTTTGGCTGCTTCTCTGATTCCTGCTCTCCTCCGGCCCACACAACCGCACATCAGTCAGACAGAAACTACACATTTTCAAGATCAAAAAACCTCCTCCTCCATTTATTTCTTTTCCACATTAAAACTTGTAGGACCACGCCAGAAAACCCTGACGTCTGCTTCTAATGCAGTCTGGGTGACGGCACACTTGGACCAGCGCCGGGTCCACCTTTTAATTTGAGGTGCTGGGACCTCCTGCCTTTGTATCAGATGCTCAAAAAGATAACATGTTCCAACAAGAAACCGATTTCGAGTACCTTTCGGTCATAAGTAAGAAACGACTAAGAAGAAAAACAAAAGTCGACTGTCCATTTAACTAAGAAATACAAATGTAATGATGGTTAGATCTGGTTATAAACCACAGTGATGAGCAGAATCCAATATCTGAAGAAACGGTGCAGAAGCATTTTTATAAAATATGAGTTAAAGCAGTCACTCCAGAATGTGATGTTTTTTTTTGTTGTTGTTGTTATTGTTGCGGCCTAAAACCGTCACACCTTTTTCCAAACCGTTGTGGTCAAAGTTGAATATTTTTAAAGTTTTATTTTTTCCCATAACATGGTCTTGCGAAAAAAACTGTTGCACATAGCCGTCGTAAAAAAGACAGTAAGGTGATCGGTCAGAAACGACCGATCACTGCAATCACTGACCAAACATTAAGGTGATTGATCAGTCACAGTAACCGATTGATGACCAATGCTTGGAGGTTTTTAATTATTAGTAGTAGCATAGATCAGTTGGTAAAAGTTCACTCGAGGTCAACTAGAGGTGACCTCTGTGATTACAGTGTAATAAAAGCAGACAAGCTTTGGAGACAGATTATCTTCCTGGTCATTTCCTCTTGCTGTGGCCCTTGCGCTGCGATGAGACCAGATGATGGTCAGATCCAACAAACTGACCCAGCGGATGAAACGGAGTTAGAGGAGGGGTAGTTTCCAATCCCGTTAGGTGGATTTCTGCTCGTCACTCATGTTCGTTTGAGTTAATCTGAACATGATGTGTCACCGGGAAGCGGCGCGCCTCACTTTTCCTGCCTGCTAATTCGCCGCGAGCCGCCTTTCACGGCGCGTTACGTCTCCAGACATCTGACTGGCATCTCGCAGTCAGCTCATCCGTCATGGCTGAGCCGCCGCGCTCCGAGCCTGATTGGATTAGCGGGACAAACAAACGATCATCTGGAGGCCGGCGAAAGAGGGTGACCTGGTAAAAGGGGATTTTCATTATGGACGGCACAGAGGTGGCTGGACTGAGGGCCAGTTCTTCACAGCCAGCTGCGGTTCATCTCATCGGCTCTGCGCTCAGGCCAGGCTTCGCGCGTTTCCTCTGGTGAAACTGGATTTCTGTCTGCAGTCACCTGACTGAGCACATTTAAGCGACTAAAAACTATAGAGTCACCAGATTAGTGATATTGGTTAGCTAGACTAATTTGCTTTATTGAAATGTCAGTTTATTTTAACTTCTTCTAAATAGATCTTAGTAGCTCTCAATGGTCAGTTTAATAAGTTTTCCTCTTTGTTTGCAGGTCACTCAGGTGGTTAATTACCCATTTATGTCCTGGAGGTGATTGATCACCATAATGCTGACCATCATTGATCGATTAATCGCAGACAGCCCAATTTTTCTATAAATGTTTGAGCTTTACATCATGTTATAATGTTCCTCCCTCATCAAAAACATCCCTGGAGTGTCGCTTTGATTCTTCCATGCATGTACGAGAAGTCCTTTAATCTCCATGGCAGCCATTCAGATGTGCCAAACGGCTGGGTGGACTTAGCTCCGCCTTTGAGGCGTAGTTCCTCCTCAGAGCTGCAATACCTGAGCTCCCGTTTTACAGAGCAGCCGCTTACTCCGCTCCTTCAGATTAGCCCGCAGCAATTAGCAAACACCTGGTGGAGCTGCACACCTGCTGAGCTCATTGTAGGAGAAACGTCTCAATGCAACGCTGGTAAACACGTTGAAGTGTTCACAGAGGAGCCATGTTGTGATAAATTTCTGAAGAGAGGAGGGATTTCTTAAAGAGACAGAGCCCCACTTTTAAGGCAGTAAATTGCAAAGTCAAATTTCCTTTAAGTCATAATTAACACAGTTACTTGATTGTGGTGTAAAGTGGCACTGTGTGCCTACACGACACATAATACTGCTCCTTAAAAAAAAGAAAATCTAAAATATTTTATAGCCTTTACATTTGAAATTCACAGATGTTTTACCTTTCATTTTGTTTTTCATTTTCAAACTGCAAAGGATTGGTTTTTACCCAAAGATTGGAGCAATGTCAACAAATCAGCAATCTATAATATTAATAAAGATGCGGATCCTAAACTGTCGCGGCTTCCTTTGTGTTTCAGAAATTGTAGATGGTAACGCTAAGATGACCCTGGGAATGATCTGGACCATTATCCTCCGCTTCGCCATCCAGGACATTTCTGTGGAAGGTAGTGTGTGCGTTTCTAATTTTTGAAAAACGCCGGTTATGCTTGTGTTGTCTGAGAATATTTCTTGCTCTGACATGTTTAAAAGCCTCGGCAGCAATCAGCCATCACTGTGACTTCATGAATGGGGGTGTTTGTGTCTCTTTGTTGTGTTTGGGGGACATTTTTCAAACACAACAAACAAGCAAAACAACATTTTGCTTGTTGTTTATTGAAAATAACTCACTGTCTTGGTCTCTAGGCCTTTTGCAAATTGTAGCAAAAGTACTTACCGACGGTAACAGAAAAGCACAAAACATCTGAGCCATTGCAGATGCTTCCTATTCTCTGCACCTCCATTTAATCCAGCACTAAATGGGGATTAGCCGAGTCGGTCGGCTGCAGGTCCAACCGACTTCACAATGATCCCTTCTTCCCAACCACAGAGACGTCGGCCAAAGAAGGCCTCCTGCTGTGGTGCCAGAGGAAAACTGCGCCCTACAAGAACGTCAACATCCAAAACTTTCACATCAGGTAAACGTAACAAGTCACAGAAGAGGCAATAACTCACCTGCAGAGATTCAGGCACAGGACAGCAGAAACGGAGTCAGCAGAGGCGTACATTTTTGACTTATTGGAAGGTTGACTTTGGGTGGGGGGTTGTTTAATCTCTTCACTGTTTCCAGATATTTTTTAAAAATGTTGAAAGAACTGTATAATCTCTTCACTTTTTGACCTAAAATAACCTCAATGAACTTTGAGACTCTTCAGCTGCACTTCAGCCTTTCTGGTCTTCACCTGCAGTACATGGGAAAAAGGGTCAATTCCCTCTGACCCTTTCAAAACATTTAGTAACATTATAACCACAAATTCACTCACACGTGTGTTGTGATTTTAGACACTTTGCAGGGTGACGTCACGTGCCCAAGATCCCTCAAAAAACCTGTGATTAATCAATCATTGACCATTAATCTTGGCTGTCAAGTTGTCAACATAACAAGCTAGATCCTAAATATCCACACGATATATAAAAGACAAGGCGCCGCAGTGCTTTGCCACTAATTGTCAACACTGTAACAAATACATAAAAAGGTCAGAAAAAAAACTCTTAATTAACAAAAATGGTGAGGAAGCAGAAAGTAGGTGAGTTATGCTAGCTTGACTTTGACCACCTCAACATGCAACTGTGCTGTGAAATTCAATGTTTCGGTTCAGTTACGAAAAAAGAAACGACTCTTGCAGATCATCCTGGCAGGTGTTTAAATGAGCTAAACAACAACTTGAATGTTCTGTTATTTATGTGAGAAATGTTTGCATGTCGTTTTTTTTTTCGGCGTTGAATCCTGATACATTAGTAGCGTTGTTGTAAGTCGGTTTCTATGACAGCAAGTCTGCGCAGCACAGAGTGCCAGTGGTTTTTGAGTTCTTTGGTGTTTTTCCAGCGTTATTTCTCTTTGCTGTGTCGCTCTGCACTAGATTAAATAACACCCTGATCTCATTTTGTTAACATTACTGTTCTACCTCTACCATCCACAGCAGCGTGGCTGTGGATGGCCTGATAAGGAATCATCGTTTTGCCCTCCAGTGTTGTGCACATGCGTGAAATTTCCAGATGCAACCTGTGTTTGAATTCAGCCTCCCTGAGTCGATACTTTACTTTGTCGAACCACGTTTCTTTGCCTTTACATTCGAGTCCTTTAGGGTAGGTTTCAAAATGGACATGTAGAAAGAAATTGTACTCACAGATTAGAATTATGTCGTCGAGACTTTGACTGGGCCATGTAAACCCTGCTGATGCCGCTGTGGGTGTATGTTTAGGGTAGTCGTTGTGTTGGAAGGTGAATCTTTACCGCCTCTAACATGTTTTCTTCCATGATAGTATTGCTCTCTATTTAGATCTATCTGTCTCTGACCTGCATCCCCTTCTCTGCTGAAAAACAGCGAGCCCACAGCATGACGCTGTGTTTTAAGCAGGAAGTTTAACTTCGGCCTCAGCTGATTGGAGCTCTTTCTCCCACGTGTTTTGCTGGGCTCCCTTTTATTCTCTTTAAATTTTGAGAGAATATTTCAGCATATGAATTTAAAGTATTTTTGGTTTCTGTCAAGATTTCAAAAGAAATTATTTTGCTGTGTGCCATTAGTCAGAGCAGAACTGAAAACAAGAATGAAAACCAGGCCTGTTCCTTTAAACAAGACCGGCCGATAAATAGATAAACCAATAAATAAATAAATAAATAGATAGATAAATAGAGCAGAAATAAATAATTTGCGCATCCCAGAAATGTTAAACATTTATTCTAGTAACAGCACAGTCAAATCTGAAGGTGGGACCTGTTCGACCGGCTTCACTGAACACTCCCAACGCCTCCGTGTTGAATTATTGAAAGACGACCACTGCCAGCTCAGATGTGGATGAAAGCTGAGGCGAGACGAAAAGGTGGAGCTGAGGTCATTTCAAGCGAAGGTATAAACGGAGCGCTGGAGGAAAAAAATAGATTGACTTTGATGTGGCCTTTCAGGGACAGATGGTAGCTTTACATCTAAGTCAGGAGATGAGAGGCAGATGAGATCAGAGCTAATTTTATTTTATTTTTTTTACCTGGAGGACTTCAGACATAAAAAGCGTTAAGTAGCCTTGTGAGAGATTTCCCCATGGAGCATGGAAACTTTTTATGCCAGGAGATGGATGTAAATAACCCGTCTTTGTTGCCTTGGAAGCACAAAGCATCGATTTTTCACAACTTCACATTGAGATGATGCAGTTTCTAAACAGATTGGCTTCAGAAGCAAGGATGCTAATCAATGAACCAAAAAGAGCCGAGCTAAAAATATGTCAAGACAAACGGGGTCCTGTTAGATGTCTGGGTTTTCTGCTCGATTCAGTTTCAATATGGATATTTTAAACTGACTGTCTGTAAATTCATCTTTTATAGTTTCCTTAGCTGTTGTAGAAATACTTTGTATGATTGGCAGAAATGCTTAACAAGCTAATCAGATGTACGCAGTCTGTCTTAGGAAACATTAACTATTTAGCTACTGCTAAAGCCCTTGGCTGATCCCTAAATATTGAAATAAGTGCAAGAATATAAACTTCTCCTTAAAAATTGTAACAGTCAAAAACCAAGACTTAAGTGCAGATGTTGGACTTTTTAGTTTTGAAGAAAAGAAGCAAAAGCAAATTACAATTTGTCCACATAATAAACTTTGTTTTTCTCACTTTCCTCCTCACCAAAGTTTCTCCGCTCTGCTTTTTCAGCTGGAAGGACGGCCTGGGCTTCTGTGCACTCATTCATCGACATCGTCCAGAACTCATAGACTACGGGAAACTGCGCAAGGTGAGTGAGTTTACTTACTTGTAGCATTTTTTATTTATTTATTTTTTTGCTTCCTAAAAGCAGAGTTTAACGGTCACTATGGTCTGCTTTTGACAGGATGACCCCATGACCAATCTGAACACAGCCTTTGACGTGGCAGAGAAGTACCTGGACATCCCCAAGATGTTGGATGCAGAAGGTGAGCTGGCGTGAAACTCAAATTGTGAAAGAATGAAACGGAAAACCAGACAGTTTTGCACACTAGAAAACCAAAACATGCTGTTTCTGAAGAGCTGTTTAGCCAGATTAAAAGTTCTCAGAGGGGACAAAGAGGTCACCACAAATCAAATATATATATATTTTTTTAATACTTTGCACTCTGACATCTGGCGGCCATTCCCTGCAGAGGTGTGCAAAACGAGCCAAGCTTCTTTAAAAGTTTACTAGCGAGTCACGCCAGCTGGCTCTGAGTTGGTTGCATTTAAAACTATTGTTCACTCTCAACAACGACTGAACAAAAACCAGAGTGAATGAAGTTGGGAGCTGGAATGTCTTCGTCTCTCATGTCGGCTGACTTTTCCACATTTTGGTTCGCCACAAACTTCAACGTATTTTATTGGGATTGCACCACAGATACTTGATTAGATTTGGACTTGGGCTTTGAATGGACCATTCTGACACATAAATTGACTAAACAAATCCATTCTCGCTCTGGCTGTGTGTTTTATTCTCGTAACATTCAACATTGTAAATTTATTTTCTTAGCATGGGCCTAATAATCAGTTGTAGAATACAAATGCAAGCCACACTTTTCAGATCTCTATTTTTGAAAGCAAGAAATCCATGTGTCTTTTTCATTTCCCTTTACAGTTGTGCACCATATGTGTTAGTTTGGCACATAAAATCCCAATAAAATATGCCGACACTTGTGGTTTTCGTGGTATAACATCTTTTTCATGAAGCCGGGATTCCTCTGCTGTCTGAAGGAGCATGTTTTGGGGTTTTGTGTCACAGCTGTGCACACAGTGAGGATATTTTCTGCGGAATGTAAACTGGCGCTTGTCTTTCGTACAAATAAATGAAGCCTCACCGACGTCAGCGCTGCATCTCCAAATACGGTTTCCTCTTGTGAGTAGCTGCGAAGGACAGAATCAGGATTCAAACCCTCACCTGTGGTCTGTTTTGCTCTACAATTAACATGAAGAGCTCTACAGCTAGTTCCTTCATTTGACTCCCTCATGCCCCCTCCACCCCACATCCACCCTCCTGACCTCCTCTCTTCCCCACAGACATTGTAGGCACTGCCCGTCCGGATGAGAAGGCCATCATGACCTACGTCTCTAGCTTCTACCACGCCTTCTCGGGCGCCCAAAAGGTATCCTGGATGCAGAGTCCTACCCTGTCCTCCCTTTTCTCACCCCCCCCCCCACCTGTCTGCGTGTGTCTGTGTGTGAGTGTGTGTGTGCGCGCAGGTGTCTCTTAACAGTACTCTTTTCTCTGCAGTGCACAGCGCTCCTTTACTTTCCGCATGGTTCACGCCACCACAAAATGCATGACGGGACTACGTCTTGTGTTGTCAGAGGCGATGAGTGCAGGCGGGCCTCCAGTCCACCTTGTTGTTTCGCCAGGAGTTTCGAGTTTCTTCCCGCTAAAACGGAAAGCCGAGCGGAGCGGCTCTGATCTGCACGACGGCGATCGTCTGCAATAACCGACCGCGCGGCTGACACAAATTGGCCTGATGTCCCTCGCCGCCGCGGGAGGGGAAACGTACCCGTTTAAACAGGCAGCTCTGTTTAACCTTCAGAGCGACGGCGCCACTGGAGAGCGGAGGAGTGAGTGGAACAAAAACTGGCATTTCAAAGTCAAAACAGCGAGGCTTTAATGGCCCGTCTGGTTTCAGCGTTTGTCAGTCTTTCTCTTTTCTAAGAGAAAGACTGCCTGGGTAACGAATGACGCTTTTCTCTGACAGCTGCTGTAATCTCAGCAACTCGTTTAAGCAAGTCAACTAAAACGAGTCGGTGTTCATAACTAAACTGAGAGACTTCAGACTGCAACTGGACACTTGAAGGTGTCACAGATTGGAGTTTATGGGAAAAGATTGAGCCTCCTTAATTGACTTAAAGGGGCAGTGTTCTAAAAAAAATCAACTTTGAACTTTGCATCATTAGTGTTGTTTCCTCATCCAAAAAAATACCTGGAGTGTTGCTTTGACTCTTTTACGCATGTTTGAGAAATTCTTTACTTTCCATGGCAACCTTCAGCTGTGCAAAACCCCTGAGTGGACCAAGCCCCGCCTTCAAAAACGAAGCTCCTCCTCAGAGAAACAGTTTCCAAATTCACAACTCGCATTGCAGCACTCCGCCACCCGGCTCCTTCAGACTAGCCTGCAACAATTAGCCAATACCTGGTGGAACCGCTGAGCTCATTGTAGGAGTTGCTTCTCAGTGCGACGCTGATAAAAACGTTGTTAAAGTGTTAATAGAGAATCCATGTTGAGATTACTTTCTGAAGATGGAGTTTCAGAAAGAGCAGGAGTTTCTTAAAGAGACAAAGGTCCAATTTAAAATTTCTTTTAAGTCCTGTTTCTTATCTGTAGCATTTTTAGAACAAATAAAGTTAACATAATTACACGATTGTACTATACAATGTCACTGTGTGCCTAGGAATCACATAACATTGTCCCTTTAAGCAAATCGACTAAAACAAATCAGTGTTTAAAACCAAACTGAGAAAAGTCAGACTGCAGATGGACACTTGAAGGCGTCACAGATCAGAGTTGACTTTAAACACAAATAAAAGAGACACCATCTTGTTTTTTTTTTAATGTTTTGTTTTCTTAGTATTTCTTTTTGCTCCCCACTGGAAACCTCAAGTTGACTGGAGGACCCATCTGACTCATGATTGCGCCCCCTGCTGGCCCCTTTTGTTCTCTGCACACTTTTACTCTGCATTTTTCTTCTCTGTCCTCTCCCTTTTCCTCTGTTCCTCGGACAGACATCATTAGCACCTTGAGGCCAGATGAGAAAGCCGTCATGACTTATGTGTCGTGTTACTACCACGCGTTCTCAGGCAAGCAGAAGGTGAGAATCAAACCAAAAGAGCCAACAAAAAAAAAAAAAACGTGTCCAGCGAATTAGTAGGAAAATGACAGTGTCTGTTTGTGTTGCTCTGTTTTAGCACTAACCATAGTTCACCCTGAGTGTTGAAATGGTGAAAGCACAAGTAAGGAAAGTGAAATTCTGAGCAGATTGGTTCTTTTTTAAATTATTATTCTGCTGAAGTTATTGAAGTTTAAATATAATAACTGTTGAATTATTCTCAGTTTTTCATTATGAATTGAGTTTTTTTTTATTCTGGGATGGAATGATAACTCTTCAAGTAACTTTAAAAATAAAAAAACAAAGCAAAATAAATTTGAACTTGTGAACTAATTAGAATTTACTGTGAATTGTCTCTGATTCAGACCCGGTCAAATTATTGCAGAGCTCCTACACAGTCTTGAAATCTGGAAAATAATGAACTGTTTTGCATAAATATGGGAAAAAAAATTAGGTAGTACGAAAAAAAGGCTTCATTTCCCAGAATTTGTTGCTTATTCTATTTTCTTCCATGTTTAAAAGAAAAAAGTCTAATAGTACTCAACAAACATGGCAGTGTTGTTTACATTGTTTCTTATTAAAATGTTTTGCTTCATCTTTATGTTGCCAAATTACACCTTGATTCGAACAATTCATCCGTCAGTATTTGAATCGCAAATTGCACGCATTTAGAAATGGGGACGCACCGATAAACTCGACCAGCTCATAAATGGACTCTGGTTTCCTTCGTTTTGGGAGATCGGCGATAATCTGATGCTTGAATTGGAAACTGATCTCATCTGCCTCTGCAAAGGGCTGAAAATCCACAGCCGTCCTTTTTATCTCAGCTGTGAGAGAGAGAGAGAGGGCAGATCACGTCTGGACATGATTGGCGAAAAGTAGTTGCATCACCGTTCCCAACGTCGAAACATTTTCACCAAATTCCAGACAGAGAAGAAAAAAAAAGTGTATCGGCCAAAATCGAAAGGTATGTGTTTGACAAGAAAACTGCAATCAGTGCACTGCAGTTCAAAAACCAAAGTGGAGTTGTTACTGGTTCAGCTGGACCCAGTGGTGATCAAACTGGGTCTGAAGTACCAAACCGAGCCCTGAAACCGCTTTTTAAATGGGCGCAGAACCGTGGCTTTAGAGAAGCTGCGTCTGTTTTGGGTCATTTGGTTAAAGTTTGCTTTGTCTCGGGTGATCCCACTTTGAAACTTGTTGTGGAACGGATAAATCAGGGTAACATTAAACTCAGCTCTGTTCCCTTTAAAAAAAAAAACTATAGGCTATTATTAAAAGCCAGGAAAACAAACTATTTAAAAAGCTCCAACATTTTTGGTAAGAACAGCTAAACGTTCAGCCACAACTGTGCCAGGGCGGCTTCTTTACAACTTGCTAAAAGGCTTTTTGACAAAAATAATCACTTTCAGGTCATTTAGGCCCATAATGAGGGTGTGTGTATACTCTGTAAACTGACAGTAAGTCAATGTAACATTCAGCAGCAGCATCTGACAACAAGATTTAAGTGTAAAACATCATGACAAAGATTGGGCTGGATCTCTGTGGCGAACAATAACTCAGGACGTCCTGTTAAATCCGCTGTCCTTAAAATCTTCCTGGGATCGTCTCGTAGGGCGACCGACTCCCCTGAGGAGCCTGAACCCGTCTGCCGTCTGTCAGTTTTCTCATAAAAACAAGGAGTAGCAGTTTTTCCTCCCTCCTCCTGTCCAGAACCTCAGATTGCAGCCTGCGGGCAGAAATCTCCCCATAAACACTGTGAACCTCACATCACTGCACTGGTTTGTACATGGAAATTATCACCAGGCTTTTTATTACGTGAAGCTGCAAACAAGCCTGTTTGTTATTAAGGCCTGTTGTAGTAACAGACCAAACTCGCTGAAACTCTTTGTATATTTTAAGTTTCATTGGATTTCACACTCCCAAAAAAAAAACAAGTGTTTTACTTGAAATGAGACAAAGCAAAAGTAATAATTTCTTAATTTCCTTAACATTGGAAATTAATTAATTCTTATAAGCGGAATGATTTTCCATTTGGACCAGCACTTTTTTATTAATATTAAGGAATTATTCACATAAAACAAGCCCTTGTATTTTGCCGAAAGGTTGTTTGTAAGTTATTTTTGTCTTATCTGAAGTAAACTAACATATTTGCACTAGAAACTAGACCAAAAATACTTTTTCTTTGTTTGTTGGTTTTCGCGGTGTATCATGATGAACCGTTACACCGCAGCCATGAAACAGAAGCTCTACATCGTCATGTAGGTGAATGTATTTCCAAATGTGGAATATATTGCTGCCTTCACACAACACTTTGCCCACAGCGGCTTCCTGGATGAAAGGTTTCAGTTTTAGCTCTAATCAGCGGTTCTTGCCCTCCGCCAGAACAGAAAGGAGGTCGGGGCTCCCGGCTGAAGGCCCCGTCGTGCAAACATTTGCTCACAGAAGCACAACCTGCACATCCTGGCTCTCCTTTTAAGGCCGCTCCTCTTAGGGGGAATCTCGGACCGAGCCAAGTTTTCCCTGCGATGTTTGGACAAAGGAAAGCTTGGAGGCAGCGCTCCAGGCGGGATGCGAGTCTCCGAGCCGTGAAAGAGGTTACGAGTTTCGAGACTTGGGTCTTTATCTGCACTTTATGTAAGGACATGTCTGCGATAGCTTTTAATCTCTTAATTTCCTTTCATTTCAAGGCACAAGCCTCTAAAATCCCAGTTACAAGCTTCTTTTTGTCCTCCTTTTCTCAGCCAAATCAGCTTTATGTCCTACACTTTGCATGCTGCTGTAATTGCTGCCTTTTACTCTTTTTTCTTTTTCAATGGATGCATTTCACATGCACAAAAACAACATGGTTTATTTTTTTAATTCTAAATTTGAGCAAATACCTTCTTACGGGTCTTTACAAGACATACAGGTCCAATTTAGAGCAAATTATATGTAATCTATATGCAGTTCAAATAAATCCAGATTGTTCCGGTGCAGTCCAAACATATTCACATTCTAGATCCAGTACACTTTTATTCCTTCCTAAATATGCAGCTCATATAATGCCAGCTGCTATTACATTGAGTGATTGATTTTTTTTTTTGCAGCAAACCCTTATACTAAGCAAGTATCGTTTCATACATTCAGACAGCTTGTAAATAAATGGTCAAATCTTCCATTTCTCCTCATTTTTGATTTATATTTTTACTATAAATTTTTTTAATGTATATTTCTGCAGTAGTAAGGATGTCACATGTTGGTGATGCAGAAATCAACATGTGCTCATGGCTAACGCTTCCATGCTACAACAATAGCTTATGACTTCTTTCACAAACCACAAAATATGTAAAGTAACATCAACCTTTACAATGGGTTTTTCCCCCTCACTTTTATTTGCTCTGCAATAGTTATTCCATTTGTGTAACATAAATCCTGCCTCGTATGATATGAATTTTTAATTTGCTAAGCTAGCTAGAGGTTCAACAATCAGCCAATCAGAAAGCTCAGGATGGCAAACAACGTTTGAATGGATTATTTTGAACTTATATTTTACAATAATGATTGCAAAACAGAATTTGATAAAAATATGTCTAAAAATTTTCTGATGAGCAAAAAAGTTTCTTTATTTTTTTCAAATTTGCTAGTCGTTTTCTGAGGCCCCTCTTTGAAAAACAATGCTCCAGATGACACTTTTTTTCTTTTTCTTTTATTTTTTGTTAATAAAACGCACACCAAGAGTCGTCCTGACTCCATCAGTTTCGGAACGTTTGCTGATCAATTGCCCGATTTTCCTGAAGCGATTCCCCTGGGAATTCTCTGCAGGTGGTTCGGATTCATTTATAGCAGCGAAACGTCAAAAAAACCAACACTTTAACTTCGCAGAGCCTTCTTCACATAGATGTGGGTGTCGCAGACGGCCGAACTGACGTTGTGCCTTGCTTCGCCCTGGTGCTGTAGGCGGAGACGGCGGCCAACCGGATCTGCAAGGTGCTGGCGGTGAACCAGGAGAACGAACAACTGATGGAGGACTACGAGAAGCTGGCCAGTGATGTGAGCATTACCCGCTTCTTTCCCTCCGTTTTGTCTCTCTGAGCTGCATCCCCGGCCTCTCCACCCTTGGGGGATGTTTGTGCTGCGTTCAGGTGCAGATAATGATAAACATGTAGCCAGACAGACAAAATAGGACTTGTATTGAGTTAAGTGCATTGTGCAACACTTGTGATTGTTATCAAATCATTCTGCAACCTTTTTTTTTTTTTTTTACATTTTTTACATGTTGCAGTCTGTGGACTGTCTGTTTTTTATGCAACCTTAAACTAGAACAAGCTGACACGTCTACAATGACTAACTCACTACACCAAAATTATTTTAAACACAGTGGCTTTCAGAAATATTCACCTACTTTGAATTTGTACAAATTTTACTGTATTTTATCGAGGTCTGCAGCAACCGTCTATGCCCTCAGTCCTCCGATATAAACCAGTTTAGAGCCTCAAAACAACTTGGATATTTATAATGAATATCTGCCAAAGGAACAGAGCCACAATTATACTTCTATTTTTAAAATTTAAAATAAGTGGGGGAAAAAACACACAAAAGAGAGGAGGGTAACATTTCCTATGATTGGCATAATGATGTCATTTGTGGAAAACTAACGACAAGAAGATTAAATCTAAACATATGTTACTGGTAGTTTGTTTTTTTGTCATTCTCCTGTGGGAATTTAATACACTTAATGAAAGAAAAACAACTCACATTTATTATATTTATATTTTAAAAAGCAGCACAGCAACATGTGCATGTATTTGGAGAAACTTAAACTTGCTCCTTGCCTGTAATTTTAAGCAAACACTTCAAGCTGTTGCTTTGTATTTACTTAGTAGATAAATGTCAAACGCTTTAAAAGCAAACCACTGATTTTTTTTTTTCGTTTATTGTTTCATGAATCATAAAAATGGTGAGTTAACTTTATTTTTTTTTCCCCATTTTGCAAATGCTTAGAAGGAGGCATCATCTTCTAAAGCATTATTAAATCAAGGTTTGATAATGCTGGAGGATAAAAGAAAGGCTTGTTTTTAGTGTTAGTGATTTTAAACATTGTGTTACTGATTTTGTTCATAAAGCTGTAAAACTGTTGGATCAGTGTTGTTGAAACATGCAAAAACTGAAGAAAAATTTGTACTGCAAATGCATTAAGTTGCAAGAATTTAGACAAAACATTTTATGCTAACTGATGATTTCTACTTTTTCTCTTGGTTTTTCCATCAACTACATAATTCACATACTTTTCTTCCATGACTCTCTGATGACCTCCACCCATTCTCCCCGTCTTTTCCAACTGTGCGGCTCTCCTTTCATCCTTTCTTCCATCGACTTGCTTTTCTCCTCCGTCTCCGTTGTATTATCCCTACCCCTCAATGCTCGCGCGCACACACGCACGCGCACTCACACACACACACACACACACACACACACACACACACACACACACACAACCCCTCAGCTGTTGGAGTGGATCCGTCGCACCATCCCCTGGCTGGAAAACAGGCTGCCTCAGAACACCATGCAGGCCATGCAGCAGAAGCTGGAGGACTTCAGGGATTACCGTCGTCTCCACAAGCCACCCAAAGTGCAGGAGAAGTGCCAGCTGGAGATCAACTTCAACACCCTTCAGACCAAACTGAGGCTCAGCAACAGGCCCGCCTTCATGCCCTCCGAGGGAAAGATGGTCTCGGTATGTCGCTATGGTTCATATTCTGTACAAACCTTCCCTAACCAAATGGGTGTTTGAACCTCATTTCATGTACTTTTTAATTCTTCTTTGCTTAGCAATAACCTCTGCTGTTCATATTTGCTCCTGGATATGATGTGTTCACTTATTGGGGGGTAGAATCTGATATTTGATGATCACCAGTCATGACCGAACAAGCTGGAAAAATTGCCATATTCTTGTCACTGAAAGATTTCGTGACGCCTCTGATGTTATTGGTGAACAGCTGCAATGTGGAATTAAAATAGTTCAGTTTACAAACAAGTAAAAAAAAAATGTTAACAGCTTTTCTTGGCTGAAACCCTGAATAACAACTTTGAATGCAACAGAAGAGGATTCAGATCCAATCAAAAGATAATTTGGATCCAAGATGAGTGAATCTGCATGCACTTTCTTCACACTACTAAACTATTTGTTAAAATTTGATGTTTAGATGGATATTATTTTTGTTTGATAAACGACTACTATTTTCTTGAGCAACTCCAATCTAAACCTTCCTGGCGGTTTATGCTAATGCTATTTTGTAAGCATTTAAACCGCCACCATGTTTTTGATTATTTATAACGACAGGAGTGATAAACTACACATTAAATGGAAGTAGCAGGAAGTTCGCCACCAATTATCTTCCTGTGAGAAACAAAAATTCAAAAATATTTTGATGTTTAAAAAAAAATCTCTTATGCAAAGCATTATTATCTAATAAGGAAGAGCTAAAGCTATATGATCTAAAATTGGCCTCAAATGGATTGATTCCAAGTGTTCAACATCGGGGCAGCGAGGGAAAACCTAATTCAAGTGCGCCGTGTCACCTAAAAGAAATACTCTTATGGTTTTGGTGGCTTTGTGCAGGACATTAATAACGCTTGGGGAAGCCTAGAGGGAGCGGAAAAGGGTTACGAAGAGTGGCTCCTCAACGAGATTCGCCGGCTGGAGCGACTCGACCACCTGGCGGAGAAATTCCGGCAGAAAGCGGCGATTCACGAAGCCTGGACCGAAGGTGCTGAACCGTTCCCAAAAAGACAATCCTTCATCTTCCTAAAGTAACGCAGTGAGCTTCTCTACATCTAAAATATGTTCCTGGTGACATTTCTGGTTTCCTTACCTTTCCTGCGCAGGTAAGGAGGACTTGCTGCAGAAGCGAGACTACGAGACTGCCTCTCTGTCAGAGATCAAGGCTCTGCTGAAGAAACACGAGGCCTTTGAGAGCGACCTGGCAGCACACCAGGATCGCGTGGAGCAGATTGCAGCGATAGCGCAGGAGTTAAAGTAAGATCTGATAAACGATAGAGAAAACAAGTGTACAGGAAACCATCAGTGACCCTGGATTTGAGGATTTGTTTTGTCTTGCAGTGAGCTGGACTACTACGACTCCCCCAGTGTAAACGCTCGCTGCCAGCGGATCTGCGATCAGTGGGACGCACTGGGAGGCATGACTGTGAAACGCACTGAGGCGCTACAGGTGAGCCTTGCTGAAAGCTGCAGTGCTGCCGGAGTGTTGCTTGTGATTAGTGGGAAATAAAAACAACGTGAATTCCTGATTCTCTGAAACACTGGGTATCGATGAAACAGCCTTTGTGTTCTTTCTATCTCACCAGAGAACTGAGAAGTTGCTTGAAACTATCGACCAACTGTACCTTGAGTTTGCCAAAAGAGCAGCGCCATTCAATAACTGGATGGAGGGGGCCATGGAGGACCTGCAGGACACTTTCATCGTTCACACAATTGAAGAAATCCAGGTGAGCAAGGACCTAAACCGGTGCGAACCAAACAAGAATTTATTGTAATAAGAAAATGTAAAAAATGTGCTAAATAAACTTGGCCTTCCAAGACTTGAGACTTGATTTGAGCCGGATCCTTACAGACTTGACACTCAACTTGGGGTGAAGGCCTTGAAATTTGATTTGAACTTCATCCTCAAAGTCTTGTGACCTGTCTTGGCGTGAAGTGTTTAAGCCCCCACATTCTGGGCCGTACTTCCCTCCACACAAATCCGTACAAAGGTACATACTCCTCGGTTTGCCCGAGGAGTATGTGGGAACCTTTAGACTTGACTCAAACTTTGACCTTTTACAGATTTAAGACTTCAGCTTTCCCCTTTCAACCTGAACACTTTAAGAGTTGATTTGGAGTTGGGCTTTGGGAGTCCTCCCACTTTATTTGGTGACTCAATTAAGTGATTATTTATTGAAGTGTGGCACCTAACACATTGATGCCATCTGCAGGCATCAGTGACTCAGCAGTGAAATCCCTATTGAACAGAAGTCTTGGTGATTCCTCTCAAGCCACATTCCAAAATAACACAAAGCAACTTAAAAATCTCATTTTTGTTGTTGTTTAAGAGCTCTGTCTATTGTCCAGGACAAACTTGGCCAAAGGGACACGGTGCTGGTGTGTTCAAGGTGTATATATTTTAATGCGTTCTCTTCAGTCTAAAAGGGAAACTGTCACTGTTTCCGTTAATCACACAGAAGAAGATGACAGTGCATGTTTTTTCAAGCGTCTGTTGTTGTCGTTTCAGGGACTGAGCACAGCCCATGAGCAGTTCAAAGCCACGCTGCCAGAGGCCGACAAAGAGCGCCTGGCCATCCTTGGCATCCACAATGAGATCGCCAAAATCGTGCAGACCTATCATGTGAACATGGCCGGCACCAACCCCTACACAACCATCAACCCGCAGGAGATCAACGCTAAATGGGACAAGGTACTGAGACCAGTACACAGCGATCTTTCTTCTTTCTCCTTAAGACAGAGTGATTGTCAGTGTGTTCCTTCTTTAAAGGTTTTTTTAAACAATTTTAACTCGAATCTTCAGGTCAGGCAGCTGGTGCCTCAGCGAGACCAGGCTCTGATCGAAGAGCACGCCCGGCAGCAGAACAACGAGCGTCTGCGCAGGCAGTTCGCCACACAGGCCAACGTCATCGGGCCCTGGATCCAGACCAAGATGGAGGTTGAAACAAATTCATGACGAGATTTAACGTGAAAACGTTTGGTGAGGCTGTAAAAGCCAGACATCTCATGTCTGTACACCTGAGCAGGAAATCGGCCGCATCTCGATCGAAATGCACGGCACCCTAGAGGACCAATTGACCCACCTCCGCCAGTACGAGAAAAGCATCGTCAACTACAAGCCAAAGATCGACCAGCTGGAGGGAGACCACCAACTCATTCAAGAGGCTCTCATCTTCGACAACAAACACACCAACTACACAATGGAGGTAAACGTCGCAACGGATCAAGTCCAGTCCTGATGGTAATCTCCACTCGTATATCGATTATTTGACACAGGGTGTCCAGATTTAAAGTCTTAAATTCAAAATTAAAGCCTTAAATGTGTTAAATTCATAATAAAAAGACTAAACTTGGCTTTAAATACATTCATCACCGTATCCTACGTGGTTTATTTTTCTCGCTGGACTTTATTGTCAGGCAAACGTTTGCGTCGCATCCATACATTCTTAATCCATTATGGTGAATTGAAGTTGTTGAGGCTACTGCTAACTAGCTGCTAATATACCCTCGCTAGCTAGCTTTTTTAATGTCCATCATGGGTAAATGTAAGCTGGTGGTTTGAGGCTAAGCACAAACGGTTCTATCAAAGCATTTTCCTGAATTAAAATGGCTCAAAGTCAAAGTGACATATGAATTCAGCTCCATGCCAGACTTCTTATGTAGGTTATTGGTAAAAAAATGTAAAAAATTGGTGGATTATTTAATATTTTTGCGTCCGCTTCACATTTACAGGCTACTTCCAGTTAGTCTGACATAAAATCCCAGTAAAATACATTTACATTGGTGACTTTAATGTTAGAAAATATTGAAAGAAATGTTAGAATTCATCATCAGACAGAAGCACAGCAGGCGGGCCTAAAATATTATAACATCCCAGAATGCATCAGGCATATTTTCCCTGACATTGGTTCTAAATGGAACACCCCAGGTCGGAAAAAGGGAAGATTGAAGCTCAGATCCAGGACTCTCCGACTCCTTCATCATCCTCTTCCTCTTCTCCCGGTCTCTCTCTGCCGTGCAGCACATCCGTGTGGGCTGGGAGCAGCTACTCACCACCATCGCCCGCACCATCAATGAAATCGAGAACCAGATCTTGACACGAGACGCCAAGGGCATCAGCCAGGAGCAGCTGAACGAGTTCCGCGCCTCCTTCAACCACTTCGACAGGGTCAGTACCGAGTCGCTCTGCAGAGCCGCGGCCAGAGGGATGGTTTTGTGGGAACCAATCAGAGAATAGACGCAGAACAAAGTTATGGATTTATCCTGGAAAATACTCAAATACGTAAGAAACGTGGCAACACTTTAACACTTTAATTGTCCATAAGACTGACATGGCAGTGTCATGAACACGAAGGAGTCTTTATGAATGTTGTCTTGACGTGTCATTTGTTAAATAATTACACTTTTAATGCAAAGTTCCTCTAAACGTTGCATTAAAAGTCCATTAAAAGTGTCAACTTTGCATCAAAGTGTCATTATCTATAAAATATTGTAAAGTTGACACTTTTAATGGACTTTTAATGCAACGTTTAGAGGAACTTTGCATTAAAAGTGTAATTATTTAACAAATGACACTTCACGACAACAGTCATAAACATTCATAAACTCTCCTTCATGTTTGTGACAGGCGCTTTGTCATATTTATGGCAGCGTCACATCAGTCTTATTGCACAGACAGGCGTAAAGTGTCACCAGAAATATCTTGACTCTGAATATTAGTTGATGCTGTTAAATATGACCTGTGTTTTTCCGTTCCCTGAGTTGGGAGGTTGTTTTTGTGGGATGAGATGGGAGCGGTATGAAAAATGTAGATATCTGGCACTTCATCTGAAATTTCATCTATTATGCGAATAATATTTAGTAATTAAATCCTAACTGGACAGACATTTAAAATTAGAGCTTATTAAACAACATAAGATATATTTGACTAAAATTAATCCAAGATTGGATGGGAGTAAATCATAAAAATATATTTAAAAAAATGAAAACATAAATAGACAAATGAATGGTAACAAAATAAATTGAGAATTACCGATTTAAATAAAATTGAGTACACATGACTGACACAGTGAGATAAAAGGGAAGACCACTCAAGATAAATTCATGGAAAACTGCATATAACCTCCATGTTGACTCAATGAAGCTGACCTCCAGTCCGCTTGGTTCGTTGTTCGTTCCAGCAGCAGGTAAGTCTCCCCGACTTACACCTGCTGCTGGCAGGTCCTGTCAGCATTCAGAGTAGCTCAGAAGTCATTTAATTTGGTTTGTTAAACGACAACAAAAAGTTGTTGTAAACTCCAAACAAGGAAACGGATTAATTTGTGTTGAAGGGAAAGTTTTAACAAGCTTCTAAGATTTTGTCCTTGCAGCCATGATCCAAAGCTCGTGACCATAGACGAGGGTCGGAACAGAAACGAACAGGAAATACAGGAGCATTACTTCAGTTTAGACGCAGATCCATCCAATTATCTCGCGTCTATCTGACCAAACACACCAACATGACAAACTGCAGTTGGAGTGAAAACTTTTCCAGAGAGACTGAGAAGGTGATTCATTATTTCTGAGGTGAATCTCATCTTTTAATGTATGCTCGGCATGGGGCATACATTAAATAGTTAAATAGATTTTTGGTAATTTAAAGACTTAATTTATTTGTTTGTTGCATATTCAAAATTAATGTTTGTTTTAATCATGTTCTGTGAGGTGTCTGTTTTAAAAGAAAAAGAAAATCGAACAGTTTGTCTTTTTTTACGCCGGAGTATTGAGGCCACACTAAGAAAAAAATAGAAAAATGACATTTCGAGAATAAAGTCATAAAATTATGATAATAAAGTTGTCGTATTGCCAGAATAAAATCTATTAGCATTTTACCACAGGTGTAAGACTTCTTTCTCGTGTCGTCTCTTAATATTTTGACTTTTTATGACTTCATTCTCGTATTGTTTTGACTTTTTTTCTCGTAGAAACTTATTCTTGATATCATCCGACTTTATTCACGTACAAGTTTATTCTTGAATTATCTCAGCTTTTTTTTTTGCCGGTGCGACTTTACTCTCATAATTTTATGATTAGTTCTCATGATTTTTTTAAATACATATTTATATTCTTAGCATGGCTCTGATACTCCGTCGTACTTCTTGTTGTTGTTGTGTTTCTGTGCCATTGACGATATGAATAAGCCCACCTGGAGGCCCTGCGATCCGCCCGCCTCGCTGCACATTAACGCCTCTGAATGCCCTCGCCGAGCATGGCAGCGCCGCTGCCACCATGTGTTCACCTGCCTGGTCCTAATCGATATGCACTGTGTTCTCTGTTTTCTGTCTCTTATGCATGGTCCTCTCCCTTCACCCTCACCTTCCTCTTCCTCCCCTCCCTCCCCCCCTGCCCCCCCCCCCCCCCCACCCCCCGTGCATGGTGCACTACCTCCACCCAACCACCTACCCTACACCCCACAACCCTTCCCCGTCTCCCCCTCGCCATCACTGATTGGGCTGTATGTGTTGCTGCATGGCCTGTGGCCCCTCCCCCACACACCAGGACCACTCGGGCACTCTGGGCGCGGAAGAGTTCAAGGCCTGCCTGATCAGCCTGGGCTTCGATATCGCCAACGACGCGCAGGTATTTGATCGTAGCCACACTCCCGCAGTGCGAGGTTTAACTGAAGTTTTTTTTTTCTTTCTTTTCTCTCTTTTGCACTTTCCTCTGTTATCTCTCCATCCCTCTTATTACCTTTACTCTTCCTGTTTGAACTCTCTTCACTTTTTCCCCACCCTCTGCTTAAAAATCTTCTCACTCAAACCTTTCTTCTTCTCCTGGTTTCTTTTCCCTTCCCCTCCCTCTGCTGTACTTCTCCTCTCCTGCTGGTTTTGTTTGTCTGTCGCTGACCTTGTAGAAGAGAACAGGAATCATGGATGCAGAAGACTTCAAAACCTGCCTTATCTCCATGGGTTACAACCTGGTAAAGCATTGAGCACTCTTCAAGGATGAACATGTCTATGTGTGTGTGAGCCAGACCACTTGGAGTTGGTAATGGTTATAGATTTAATGAGATTTAAAATGAACAAAAAAGTGAACAACCTGGATGTCTTAGGGCTGCAGCTAATAATTATTTTAGTTATTGATTTATTCTGACGATTAATTGGATTTTAGAAAATTCCTTTAGTGAATGCTTGATCATTTGTAGCACAGGATGAATCTGCAGCTTAAAAAGCACTTCTAGCATCAACATGTGAGAGCACGTTCTTTTTGAGACCGTATTCTTCACGCAACGATTAATCGGTTGATAAATTATTTCAGTAATCGATTAATCACAATTTAGCTAATTTATTGTTTCAATCTTGTGTTAAATTATGTAATTTTCTGAAGAATTCTTCTTTTACATAGATGAAAATCTCTTCATCACAACCCGAAGTTTAAGGTGTAAATTCTCCGCCGTGTTTATGCACTTTGATTTTCCAGTTTTTGCGTGACATCGTCCGACTATCGCTGCTTTACCGTGACCTGTCTGTCGCCACTAGGGGGAAAACGAGTTCTCCCGCATCATGAGCGTAGTGGACCCCAACAGAATGGGCATCGTCACCTTCCAGGCCTTCATAGACTTCATGTCCCGCGAGACGGCCGACACCGACACGGCCGACCAGGTCATGGCGTCCTTCAAGGTTCTCGCTGGGGACAAGGTACGGCACTGCGGAGCTGCTCAGAAAACCCAATAAGCCCCCGCAGTACAACCAGATATCAATAGAGAGAAGAGATTAGTGAGATTTTATGTGACAGACCAACTCAAAATGTAAAGTGGAAAGGAAATAAAGTGGTTAATTTTTCTTAATTTGTCTGCAAAGTATGACATGCGTTTCTATTTATCCCCCCCAAATTAATATATTGCAGATTGTTGATCAGCCAGAAAACTGCAATCTGCGCACTGCAATGGAAGTTATGATAAATTAGTGTTTTTTGAGACTATATATCAATAATAACGTAATAATGCAAATTCACTGTCTCAAAGACCAATAAGCTTACATTTTGCAAAGAACTATAGAAGCACTAGAGCTGGATGACACATTAAATACTAAAAAATGCAATGCAACAACCAAAAACTATAAATAAAATGGATGCAATGAATCTACTGGACATAATCTGACATGACAAAACTGAACCTCGGTTTTTCCCGACTCTCTGCAGAACTACATCTTGGCTGACGAGCTGCGTCGCGAGCTGCCCCCAGACCAGGCCGAGTACTGCATCGCGCGCATGGCCCCCTACACGGGCCCTGACGGTGTCCCCGGAGCCCTGGACTACATGTCCTTCTCCACGGCTCTGTACGGGGAGAGCGACCTCTGAACACTGGCGTCGGGCGTCCTGACCCGGGACCATCCTCCCCCCTCTCCGTTCACCGCCACGTGCTCCGACTCGTCTCCAGCCTCCTGTCCAGCTGCGCTCATTTTGTTTTTTCTTTTCTTTTTTGTACGTTTCAGGCCTTATCTTTTTGTCAGTATCTTCCGTCACCTCTCACCTGACCGGCTTCGTCACCGCTCCTTCCTCCCCTCCCTTGGTCCGTCTTTGTTGTTTGCTTTTCATCGCAAAGCAGCGACTCTCCAGGTTTACATAGAGGGAGAGATAAAATGTGTTTTGTTTTTGTCATTGATTTTCTTCAGAAAAATGAATAAAGTTAACATATTTTATTATACTGAACAAAAAAAAAGGTATTTTTCTTCACCTGGTTAAATAAGAGACGAAAAATTGTAATAAAGAAAAAAAAAACACGTCTGTACTTTGTCGGTTTTTTATACAAGAACACATTGTATGTGTGTGTGTGTGTTTGTGATAAAAGAGTACACGCACTCATGAATTAATCATTTGAAAATTGCATTTTGTATCATATCAGGCAGCAAAAACAGAAGAAACCTGGTTTACTGGTTCAACAGGATATAGATCCTGTTAGGGTTTGATCAAGTTAATGTCCAGAACCAAATCCAATTGAAAATTTGTGGCAATATTTGAAAAGTGATGGTAGCTACCATCAGGCTCAGTCACATCCAATGTGGCTATTTTACAAATGAGAATAGGCAAAAAAATAAATAATAATAAAATTATCAGTTTGTACATTTGCAAAGCAGCTGGAAGAACAATTGAAAAACACTTCTTGAAATGAAAACTAGATTTGAAAAACACATCACTTTTTTCCACTGCACATTTCTGCACTCTTCTGTACTGGTGTTTCACATAAAAGCTACAAAAATACATTGAAGTTTTTATTTCCTACATTGGTGAATGTGAAAGTCTAAATCTGTGCATTTCCATTTTGGAATGAAACATTTCCTTTGTGCAACAATAATAAATTTTAAAAAACTCATAAAGTGATTTGATGACGCATATATAATTTTGTATGCGAAGCTGATATTTACTAACACACAGGTCCAAAATTCAGCGAAAGGGCAACAATGGGAACTAATATTCTTAAAGTTGTATCTATCCGGAAGATTTTGCTGCCGGACACAGAAAATCGCTTCCTCAGTTTTGACCTGTTCACCGGTGACAACAAAGGGTCATGTAGCTGAACAGAGACGTCATGTTTAGTTGGAAGACACTGCAGAGAAACAAAACCTTCAAGTATGGAGTCCCTATGCTGGTAAGAGTGATCTGGTCTGACGTCAGGAGATGTTACGCACGTGAACAGGTTGTGTTAGCAGTTAGCATTTACATAAATCTGCAGCTCTCTTTTAACACAGACAGAAATTTATTAGACGCGTTAACTCATTATTTTTCCGGTTTAGTATAGTAACATTTGATATATCTGTATTTTTTGACGGCATGCTGTGTCCTTTAGCCAAAGTGACCTTATGTAAAACTGCGGGGTGTAACTTTGCATCGTTATGTGTGTTTAAAGCAGTCGGCTATTAATGCCTGTTTGAAAAAAAAAAGAAAAACTAGTTTTGCATCACCATTGTAGCAATTCTAGTCAGTAATTGTCAACGTAAAAGTCACTAAAATGACTTTTTCGAATTGATTTTTTTTTTCGCTTTTTATACGTGTAAAAAACCCGAAAACGTTTTCATGCTGGACAGCTCCATGCATGATCTGAGTTTGGACCGAAACCAGAATGACAGCCCCACTCGCTCTTTGTTTGTGTCTTTCTTTCAGCTGCTGGTCATTGGTGGCTCCTTTGGCTTGCGGGAGTTTACTCAGATCCGTTACGATGCCCAGAAAATCAGAAAGCGGGTTTGTACCGAGATAATCTTCATTTAATTTCTCACGCAAAGAGAAAACTTCAAGACAGAAGGCCTGTGCAACACCGTTACCAGCGTGTGTACTCCTCCTAGTGGCTAGAGCTGAAACTGCAGCGTCTCGGTGTGCAGATTCGTGTGGCTAAATTCAAGCGAGGTCAGATCAAGTAGGGTTTTCCTATTTTATCTCTAAATAAGATTCGAAAACATTACAAGTAAATGAGGCTTGTTTGCTCGCAGTTCTGGTTATTGTTTATTCATCAGTGTTTTCTGAGGTAAGGTCTTTAATATTGAGGTAAGGTCATTTGAAATTTAGCATATTGATCATGTCATCAACTAGCATCACATTGTCCTCAACTGAATTTTAGTGTGGATGAGCTTTCAACAAACCTGCTCTTGTTTGAATATGTTTTAAAATGTTGTTAGCAGAAAGCAAAGTGAGTGTAGGAAACTTGGATAGGAAATTTAAGTTGAGACACTATACTAACTAGTACTAGTTCTACTAGTAGATCATTTCACTGAAAACATGGATTATAAGATTATAAGGCTTCTGACATGGAGGTTTCATTGTTTAGTATTTTTCTTGGATTTCTCATTATAGAAGATTTTGTTAATATAGAAGAGGATTCTATGAATTGTCTATTGTGTTTTAAAAGGAAGTACTCCCTCTTAATTGAAAACTGCAAAACGAAGTGAAAATAGGATAAATTCATCAATGAACCCCTGATATTTAGGAGGTTCCACCTTTTACAACGTTAAAAAAAAATACAAGGCTACAGAGTGAAAAGCAAAGTAATATTTCACAAAATAACAACCAATTAGTTAAAACAATGATTATGTAACCAGAAGGCGTTATGATCTGGCACTCAGTGCCCGCTGTCGCTCTGCCGTGGGCCTTGTTTCTGTGGCTCCCCTCTACTCTTTCTCACACACACACACACACACACACACACACACACACACACACCTTTTGCGAAGGTGAGTGCAGCACACGGACTCGCTCCAAACTCCCGCGGAGTCCAACTTCGCCTCCGCGTGTGTGGCCGCGCATGTGATTTAATGCGCTGAATATTTAAAGAGCGGAGACAAGGCGCGTTATTAAAAGCACTCTTACGATTTTTGCTTGCGTTGGTATCAGCTGATTACATTAGCCGGCTCTCTCTCAGACATCACATATGCTGAAACCACAGTCAGAGATTAAGTCCAGTGTGATTAAATTTGCATTTTGTCTTCAGTGATTTAATTTAGCCTGCAGGCTGGGATGAACTTCAAGGCTTTCATTCCTTGCTGAACTTTTTTACCTTTTATTGGCTTCATATTTGAGATGTTTTTGTATAAAGTACAGCTATTATACTGTTAATAAGATACTAATTTTTAAGGCTATTAATCCTCTAGTTTGACAGCTGGAAAATATTCTTTAAATAATTTATTAGCCGTGGTGTTGTAGGTCTAATTAGTCGGTCTTGGAATAGCAAAACTCATCTGTCACACACAGAAAACCCTCGGCTTTGTTACAGTGACATATTATGAACTCATTAAAAGTGATCCTCGTTTTGGACCCGCTCCTGACCAACGTCCTTTTTAATTGCAAAGTCCTGAACTTTTGACCACAAAAATAAAACTCTAAATAAAATCAAACTTTTATTATAGTTCTTTGTTTTGTCAAACCTTTTCAGATTGATGCTGAATCAATCAACTTATAAGGCAAATATAATAAATAGGTTCTTAATTTTGTTCTGACCCAAGTAACCTGGTTCTTTGCGAACTTGATAACTTGATCAATTTGATTGGCAGTCAATCAATTAGATGGTCAGATAACATCTCAATGAATTATTTTTAGCTTAACATGCATTCAAAAATTATGATTGTGAAACATGATAAAAAATGATTGGATTTAAACTTTTTTTTTTTATCTGACCAGAGTACCATCTCCTACATATCCACTGTGCCTCCAACATAGCTTGTGGCAAACGTCCATTATTTATTTAATTTTTTTTACCATCTTCTTCTGACTCTTCCAATTTATCAAATATATGTCCAGTTGAAAGAGCCTTGAACGTCTACCATCTTCATCCACTATTTACTCTTGGTCTGTTAAATACGCAGACGTGTGGCTGTAAAGGGACAAAATGGTAATAAATGGTTCTGCTGCTACGAAGAAACCTTTCCAGTTTTCATATGTTGTTTTTGAAGAAAATAGTCAAAGTTACCAGAGGAAAGCCTTACAGCAGAAATCTGCGACAGGAACAATAAAAACTGTCTCTCACTGTTTTGTCTTCCTGTCATCTTGCAGTTGGATCCTTCACTGGAGGCGAAGGTGAATCTGGAGAAGCAGGCCGTCATCCTGGAGGACGAGTATGAGGTAAGAGACGCTGGGGACGGCACGGCGACCAACACTCACCCGGATTAGCATCACAGTCAGAAAGTGAAAGTGATATATATATGAAGTCTAGTGTGGCGTCTGAAAAGTTTAATCTGTTTTTTAGTAGTCGAAAAACTTCCGTCCTGAAGTTAAAAAAAGAAAAGGTAGTTCATCCTTTTCTGTTTGTGTTTCCTTCCCAGAAGTTGAAGGAGATTAATTTGGACGAGTGGAAGAACATCCGTGGTCCCCGTCCCTGGGAGGAGTCCAGGGAGTACCAGGAGCAGCAGCGCAGCAATCTGAGTAAAACACACTGAGGCTCCGGCCCGAGCCCACCGCACGCGCTCACACAGACGCACAAAGATCACACCAGACAGCACAGGGGCCCGTGGAGACGGCGGCACCGATGTCTGGCCGTTCCGGACGCTGCGGCTCCGGAGCTCTGAGCACAGCTTGTAAGCCCTTGGCTCGCGTCGGGGCCCAAATCTTTGGAAAAGTTCATTTTGGAGAAAATCATGTTGGTTTCTTCTGGCTGCAACACCTTCAGGACTACTGGTGAAAAGTTTTTGCTTTTAAAATATTGTGGCGGACACAAACATATATATTGTACGTCAGGCTGTAGGCCCTTATTGTGAAGGGGAGAGAGCAGAAATGCAGAGCGTGTTGTTCTGTTCAAGGTTTTGTTTTGTGGTTGGAAGACATTGAGAATAAAGCAAGACTCAAAATGGTTTTTATCTCTTTTTGCTGATTTCCATATTGGTGACCTGATCATGATGTCAACCATATACTTTTTTTCTGAAAAAACTTGCCCAGGATGCTTTTTTTCCTCTTCTACAAAAGAAAATTAAATTCTGGAACCATCAGTTGAAAAGTGAAATAACCACATCTGTCCTTTTGAAATATGGATTCAGAGAGTAGGCCTTTCTACATGATTCATGCTTTCTTTGTAGATCGGAGATGCTGACTTCAGGATTCTTTCAATAATTCAAATATATTTCATGAAGACTTAATGAACACAAGAAATATAAACTAAAATTTCATCCTCAGATTAGAGAAATCCACAAAAACTAAACAGTCACTGAAATGTGTAAAGGACAACAGAGAAGGAGAGGCAAGAAAACTCTCTCTCTCTCTCTCTCTCTCTCTCTCTCATTTCATATCTATCTATAAATAGACGGCCGCCTGGCAGCTGAGGGGTAGTCCGCGCAGAACAAATGCAGCCTCTGGCTGTTTCACTTCATTCCCCACATAATGAGCCAGACGGAACAAGCGCAGATCACCGCCGTCACTTCCTCTCTCAGCCACCGAGCCAGAGAGGCAAGGGCCACACGTTGCCATGGAAACGTGGCTGCTGGGCGGAGGCGAGGAGGTGGAGGGTGGAGGCAGCTCTGCACACACACACCGAGACCCCCACTTACAGAGAGACAGACCAGGCAGACAGAGACAAACAGACAGACAGAGACAGACAGACAGGCAGACAGAGACAGACAGACAGAGACAGACAGACAGACAGACAGACAGACAGACAGGCCTTGCTGTCTCTAGATGTGAGTAGAGGAGCTCCAGAGTCCTGAACTGCCTCCCAGATGCAGTGGAGTCGGTGTGGGTGTGCGCGCTCACTCTTCGGAGGCAAACATCAGTCTTTGTGGCTCTCATCTGAGCTGAGAGCGCATACGTCGTGAACAGTCCGGGCCGGCGAGCTGGTGGCCATGTTCTCCTTTAGCATCGTTGCTTCCCGGGGAGGGTGTCTGAGGTCAGGGTTTTTAACAGCCTCTGTTGTGATTGTGTCTTCAGCAACAGTGGGACAGTGCAATGCAATGGAAAAGCTAGGGGCTGACCATTCTGTCGATTATTCTGATAATTAATTGAGTGAACAGACAAAAGAAATAGCATATTCTAGCCACTTAAGTTTATACCAAATTAAAATACAAAACATTATTTCATGCCCTAAAATGCAATAAGTTACGTTCTTTTAGTGTACGCTCAATCATTTGTATTAAATAACAGATCTGCGGCTGAATAAATAGTCAAATAAATACGTCTGTTTCACTTCACATATCTATAATGTTTAGTGCTGATCTATAAACTATTGTTTTCAATTAACTAATTCATAGCATAATAAGATGCCAAAGGGTAATAGAATCACTTTGTAGAATTTAAATAGGGTGAAGCTAAAAATAACACCACTTGAGAAGTTCTGGGTTGAAAATATGTTTAAAAAAGTTGTTTTTTTCATCTAAAATACAAAATTTCTATAGTTTCTGTGCAGTTTTGGGTTGATTAGTGTTTTGAATGTGGGGTTAATTCAGCAAACGGCGCATTTCAGAGTTAGTCACAATAGAACGGTTCATATCAAAACACAAAGCAGCAAATGCAATGCAGTCAAGTTTGATGTTTGTGGTTCTTCTCTGTGGTGTGGCTACAGTGAAAGTGCTGCTTTATTTGCATATGTGCAGAAAAGAATTCACATGCATTTTATCTGTTGCTGCATTGAAGGTTTTTGATCCAGAATAAGACGCGGGCCGGCTAATGTCTTGTTTTTCTCTTTAATTGTGGCACAACGAAACTGTCCACAGCTCTGGTTGGCAAACCTCACAACAATCAACAAGTTCGAGACGAAACAACGTGGAAGACGTGAAGCGAGTCCAGCTGGCCTAAAAATATTCTCCTGCCTTAAATCCGGGTCAGAGACTGTATTCAATCTACAGACTCAGAATCAAGTCAAACCTGACTCAGAACTTTTTTGGATTTGGCCTCCATCTTCATGCTGAAAATCTCGTTTAGAGGAATTATTATTATGATTATTATTATTATTTTTAAAACAAGCAAAAGTCTCCAAAACAGTGGAGCTGAGAGGGAAGCTACCACTCCAGCCGTGAAGGACTGGAGGAAGCTGAGAGGAAGTGTCCTCTGTGATCTGGATGATGCTCCCCTTCAGCCGGGCCTTCCCTTCATGAAGGTAAAATCGCGCGTCTCTACGCTCCTTGCTCTTTTCATTCCGGCTTCTCGGAGAGGGGTCGTGTTGTTTTGCTCTCTGTCTCACACACACCCTCCCCCCCCCCACACACACACACACACACCACACCTTCGCAGGGCGCTGCAAACACTCTCCAGTGACAGCAAATGGGCCCTGGGGTCTGAGGTCCTTTAATCGTGATGCGAGGCGACTCTTTACCTTTCTTCTTTCACAGCTTCACTATTCATTACTGACCGCTGTAAGTGGACGTGGCTCAGGGGTGATGTCAGGATCAGAGCGCCCACCTCCACCACCTCCACCTCCACCACCACCTCCACCTCCTCTCCTGGCCGGGGACTCGCATCCACCGGCTGCTGTTATTATTATGTTTTTTCCTGCTGAAGTGATTGCAGCTTCAAAATGATCAGCATGCATAAAGTAACCATGTGCTGTAGGGAGAGAGAAAGAGAGAAAAATACTAAATAAATACACAAAATGACAAAATGCTATTTACTGCTTTATATTCTCCACATGATTGGGCAAAAAGTTTAACTCAGTTCAATTCAAAAATACTCCACTGACCCCAAACTCTTCATAGAGGAAAGGTTTCTATTTAAAAAGTCTTTTTTTTTTCATAATGCACCATTTTCAGTCCACTATAGAGCTATAGTGAATAGAAAAATGCACATTTCTTTCCCTTTTCTTACGTCTCTTTAATGAACTCGCCATCGTCTGCAGCAGAGGTTGCATCTGAAAACTATTCTAACATCAACATGTGAACAGCTCAGCCCTTTCTGCTCGACTTCAACGTAGTGTAAGGCTGAGCTGGTGTTTTTTTTGTTCTTTTTGGATTAACTGATTAATATATTGGATATTACAATTTTTGTGCTTCATCATTTGAACCATCATTAAAACCGACACCGGAGGAGTTCCGGGCGGAACATGTTCACAGTGTGAAAGGTTTTCTTTTTTTTATCTTGAATGCAAAATGTACGTTTTTATTCAGTTTTGGCTTTGTTACTGCCGCAGGCGTGTTGTTCTTTCAGCAAACAGCTTTCTTTAATGATTAATTGATGACTAAATCAGTTGACGATTATTTCAATAATCGATTAATCGCGATTAAATTTACCATTCCAGTCACAAACACAACCGCAGTGTGATGTACTCTGATGAAAGAAGCGAGAATCGGTCAAGAACTCCAATCATATCCAGTCATACAACGCAGGCTGGACATAAATCTATCCGGAGTGTAAACAGCTGTCACATTCCTTCACTTAGATATGAAAACTTCATTAAGAAAAACCCAATTATATCCAGACATGAGGAGCCTGACCGGACCGGCTCATCATGCACTCTGCCCACTGGGCGAGTGATTGTTGACGACTTCCCTACTCACAAGCATACAAATCTGAACAAGTTATTAGGATTCTGTAATACAGTGCCGGGCTGTGTCATTAAAAATCGGAGCCAATTGATTTTTCCCGCTTTCCAAAGGAAAACGGGACTCACCGAGCGGGACGGGCCGTCGCAAGTCTCACTGCGTTGCTCCAGAAACAAATTAACAACCGTCCATTATTTATCAGGAACTAATTATTTCAAAAGGCTTTTAAAAATTGGAATTAATTTTGCATTGGGTTTGGTTTTACCCTGGGAGGTTTTTTATTTTGTTTTTTTTTTTGTCTGACATCTCAATTAGAGGAGAAAATGCATCTCAGTTTGAAAAGGGAGGTCAGGCCTTGTTGGCCGTTTGGACGCAGGAGCCGTAGTCTGTGGCATCCGCAGAACATTTTCATGGCAGTGGACAGACTGGGCCAGTAAATACATAAATAAAATATATACTTTCAATAAATACATAAATTCCTACTGATTTTAAATATTTATTGATATATTTATCCGGCTTTACATTTTTATATGTATGTTTTTGATAGAAGGAGATCACTGTATGCCTTGTGTTCCCCTGGATTTTCCCGGCAGCCTTTAGGGTGGTCAGCGTTTTTTCCCAGATGGGGCTGTGGCCCCCCCTTGGGAACGCCACTGTGTTATTTACTATAATCTGCAGGCGGCTGACCCAGTATTCTTCTTCTTCTTTCATGTGTTTATTTTAGCATCAGAGTTGAAAGTCTGACTCTCCTCCCCTCCCTCTCAGTTTTTGGGTTGCTGGCTTCTCTCGCTCAGCTGATGGTGACGTAGCTGCGTGGAATCGGAAGAGTGATTTTTATTTATTTATTTATATATTTACTTATTTTTATTCGACCAGAGAAGAGCTGTGAGTGTGTATGCGTGTGTGCGTGCGCGTGTGTGTGTACATGCGTGTGTGTGTGCGTGTATGTGGGTGTGTGTGCGTGTGTTTGGGGGGGAAACCATTTCACACGTTTAACGCGTGAGGGTACACGGCTCGGGCTTCTCAACAGAGGATGACAATCCACAGGAGGAAACACGCACACACACACACGAGCGCACGCAACCCGGCGGTCCTCTCTCAGATGCGCAAAGTACGCTTCGCCGAGGTGCGCAACCTCCAGCAGCGCGCAGCTCTGCGCGGCAACTTCGCCGAACACGCAGCGGGTGAAGAACTGCGGTCGTTAACAGGGTATCGATTGCGGTTTGTCACCGGCGCTTGAAAGCCAGGCTTTTCCTCCACGTCCGCGGGAGAGGCGTCATCATTTCCGACGCTGTCGCGGAGGAGAGGAGAAGGAGGAAGAAGAGGAGCAGGAGGAGGAGGAAGAAGAGGAGCAGGAGAGCGCTGATTCACGGCTTGCAGGAGGAGGCAGAGACGCTCGGACGGGCTCAAGAAGGAGGAGGAGAAGAAGGGAGAGGCGGAGGAGGAGGAGGAGGAGATCCATCTCCCACCCAGCGTGCGGTCCTAAAATACCGAGCCACTCGCCTCCTCCTCCCTCGTTACTGACAGCCCCGCTACCCACCGGCCCCGTCCTGTTCCGGCCGGGGGAGGATTCCGGGGAGGAAGGGCGCCACGGCAAGGAGAAGACGAAAGGCGATCGCCCTCCCCTTTGGCCCGGTTCGATCCGACACATTCGGCAGCACCGTGGGCAGGCCGGGGGGCGCGAGGGGGTGCGTGGGGCGGGGGACGGGGATGGGGGGGGGGAGGACCCGCACGCTCCCTCTTGTTCATGAGGACGACACGGCAGCCTCGCGGTGGGATCGTGGTGCGCGGATTATTTTAGGACCAGCTCGGCGAAAACAACAACAACAACAACAAGAAGAAGAAGAATCAGAAGACTAATAGTAATAAGAATAAAGGGGGCGGACGGGAGCTGCTGAGCTGTCTCTACATAAACTCACTCACATACAGATCCAGGTGAGTAATAATGAACACGCAGCCGTGCAAAGTGATACACATTAAAATAATCATAATAACAAAAAATTAAATCAATGTTTTCTAGATGCACATGTAGAAACGATCACATTAGAGAGTGATGATGATGATGATGAGGGTGGTGGTGGTGATGATGATGATGATCTGAGCTGGATGTACTCCATCAGCCCGCACGCGCTTTCAATCTGACCATCAAGCTGCAGACGTGATCCGTTACAACCGAACCGGCTCGGATGGATTCGTGATATTCTGTCTAAATGGGTGGGACAGTCAAATAACTCAGAGAAAACTGGAGTTTTTATTTTTATTCATTTATTTCATCATCATCATCATCATTATTATTATTATTATTATTAATATTATTATTAATTCATTGTCTGCGCTTCTCCTAGTTGATGGGAGAGAACACACACACGCACACACACACACACACACACACACACACACACACACACACACACACACACACACACACACACACACACACACACACACACACACACACAGAGGCCTGCCTGCATCCTATAATTGGCTAAGTTACGGTGCGGACCTATGGGTGCTCCAGCAGGGGGATTCCCCCCTCCCTTCGTGGAGGCGATGGCATCCGGCCCTCATGATGATTAATCAGCGACAGCTGAGGCTCTCGGTGTGTCTGCTGAGTCCATGTTTACGCGCGTCTCAAATAGCCTCTTTAAACGAGACCCACCTCCCAAAATAGGGTGAAATGGTGGTGATGGTGATAGTGGTGATGGTGGAAGGAAGGGATCTGCGCGCAGATCGCGCCGCTCGGAGCCATGGAGCAGTATGCCGAGCGCACAGCGACCTCTGGAACATGAGCATAAATCAGTCAGATAAATACATGCAAACAGCTAATAGTGGCTGTCTGAAGTTACACATTGGTGTACCGGCTTCATTTGGGTAGGTACCGGTGAAAAGTGTGAAAGGAAAATGTAGGGATGTAGTTTTAGCAGCTCGAAATAAATCTTTTAGATTCCAGAAATGTTTAGAATGTGCTTAGGCTACAAATTTATATGAAGTCTGACTGTATATGCACTTTTAATTAGGTTTTTGGCAGGAGTCAGTTATCAGCAGTGGCAGGCTTTAACATGGGTCAAATGGGCAGTTGCCCAGGGAGGCAGTAGAAGAGGGGCGGAGATGTATATTTCTACTGCTATTGTGCACATGCAGAGTGGGATCAATATGGTCTTTTCTACTTTTAAACTTTAATGTAAAAGTATATATATATATATATATATATATATATATATATATATATATATCATGATTATAGAGGCAGTCAGCGTTGAGTTGGCGTTAAGTTGTACAGACGTTCTGTCTCCCATTTGTTGCTATGCTGCTGGAAAACTGGCTGAAAGAATGCTCCTTTACTTTTCTTACACTTTCACTCTGAATTTACATCCAGTAAGCTCTGAGCTGGTCAGCTAGCTCTTCTTGCTGAAATGCGGTGGATTGACATCCAGCTTTTAAAAGGTTTGGTGTGAATTTAAAGCTGCCGCAACAGCAGGACAACATTGGTTATTTATGACAGCCACCTTGCTCCCCTCACTGCCTGCCTGCCTGCTACTGATTGCTTGCTTTTTTTTGTCTCTGTGACACGTTCAAAACTGGCGATTCTGTTTTATAAATCAATCTTACTTTAAACTTCTCCACATTTTTGTCCCCATATGTTTATCCTTATGTTGAGATTAAATTACACGCGAGGAGATCCTATTTACCAACAAGGCACCTGAAGTTGCAGTGGATTTTATTTATGGGTGCTTGCATCAAAGAGGACGATGCCACACTTTTCAGCTTCCATTTAGTCATTATTTTGAAGCCGTTTTACTTCCTCTTGACAATCGTGCACTGCTTTGTGTTGGCCTGTCATTTAAAATCCAAATGAAACTAAAGGCAAACTATAAAAAATAAAAAAAATTGTGAGAGCATCAACAGTAAATACAGCAAAATGGATGAAACATTATCTAACTCAGTCATCCAATCAGACAGTTGGTGGCTCCTGACAATCTGAGTGACTGTTAGAGTTAACTTGTTGAAGTCCGGTTCCGTTTATACAAAAACACACATTAGATTCTGATTATGGTTTATAACGATAGCAATAACTGAGAAAGATGTCAAAGGAAATGATCTTATTTCTGCAGCTGCACCGACTTTCAGCTCTGTTCTCATTGCTTTTATTTTTTCCAGCAAAAAAAAACCCCAACAAAAAACCCAAAACCATTAATTGGACCCTGCTTTTAAAACAGATGGACGGGAATAACATAAGACTGCTGCGTAAAGGTCAGTTTGGTGACCCATTTTAATCCTTCCCATTCTGACTTTGCATCACATTAAGAGGCCGTTTCTTTTCTGTCACAGTCAGTAAATACACACTGCGTTCCAAGTACGTTTGCAGGTCTGTCATCATTATTAATTACAAATCCAACAAGAATCCGACGTGGTGATATTGCATCATTGTCTGAATATTGTCTGAATATTGTTACTATTGTGATGCTGAGCACACTGCGTTTCTGTCAAAAAGCTGCAATATAACCATTGTGTGTTTTCAGTTGTTTCTCTGTGGCTTTATTGCAGCGTCTGCATCACCTAATAAAAGCAGGTTTGCGAAGAAGCAGGCCGGTCAGCGTCACCGTTACCCACTGCCTCTCAGTGCCTTCTGCTTCTCTGAAAGTAGTGCTTGAGGAAAACACAGTGCCTTCGTTTTATTCTGATCACTTTCCAGGAAGTAAACAAACATTTCCTTTTATGCGAAATTCAACCTTTGCTTTAATTAATAAGTCACACCTCATTCACACGGTTCCTCCCCTGTTGTGCTTGTTTGTGCTCTGCACTGCTGATTCTCTCAGGGATTGTATAGCTGGCTGCAGTCCACGGTGATGGCTCTGCTGATTCAGGAAAATATAAGTTCCTCGTCTCCAGCATGGGCTGCAATTCACTGTCATTCTTTTGTTTCCTCCTCCTGGTGTGTATATTGAAATCTACCATCAAAATCTAAATCTAAATAATCAGGCATAACTGAGGTGACAGTCTTTGTGATAAATCCCAGCCGTTCGAATGTGCATTGAGTTCAGGATGATCAAGTGTTCATTACTCTCCCCCTGCCACTGGCTTCAGCCGTTAGCATTAAAAGAAGAGTGAAGATTTTACTGTTAAGGGTCTTGGAAGTGCATTAGATGCTTTGATTGAGCTTTTTTGAATTTGGGCAACGTCTGAACTGTTCTCGGAAGACTTCTTTCCTATTGTTGACTTAAGTTTCAGTGTGTCTTTTGATGAGCTTTTGTGTTTCTGCTGGTTGTCACGCTCTCACAGTTGGGACAGTTCTTCACTGCTGAGTGAGTCATTTTCTTCTGAGCCGAGTGCTATCCCAGAGATTTCAAATAATAAGCACCACTGGATGCATACGCCTGACTCAATTAAACTTTGTCCACGAAATATTACTTTGAGGTCAAAAAATTGTGTGTGAAGACCTTCATTTTCTATCTCACTGGTAACGTCTAGTATTATATTCAACACTGAATTTGGGTTGAATTTCTCAAATATTCACAGATCCTGAACTTTTTCACAATCTATCACATTTGATCTCTTTATTGGCGACAAAACGATAGAGCATCTAGAAGAGAAATGGGAAGTTGAATAAAAAAGAATTCATACAGTGTTTTCCAATTGTCTTTCCAGATAAACCTGAGAAGTGATATCCACATGTATTTAGCCCCTTCTACTTGCTTCCTCCTAAGTAAAACCCAGTTTTTCTCCATTGGCTTCAGAAATCCCCTAACTAGTCAATAGAGTACATTTATGTATAATTTGTTCTCACTATAAGCATAGCTGCTATGTGTTAGATAAAACTGGTGGACTAGTGGTTTCTTGAAACTGGAAGCAATAAAAACCAAGACGTGGTTGTCTTGGTCTTGGTGCAAAGGGCAAAGATTTAGAAGAATGGTTAGCTGTGCTCTCTACAAATTTGCCGTTCATGGAAGTGTAAAATAAACAAAATACACGCGATGTCTCCATTGCAGTTTGCTAAAGGTAGTGTAGGAAACAGGAAAGATGTAGATGTAGATCACTGTGTGCGGCCAGATATTAAGATTTTCAGCCTGCAAGCAAAACTGTTGGTGTCACTCTCAACACGCACCAATAGGGAAACACAATGATGGCAACATCATTGACACAACACAGAAGTTGGTCAGAACTGATGGGAAGGAGCTAAATACAAGCCAATACTGAAAAAAAAACCCAAGTCTCAAGATGTTGATAGTTCAAAGGCTTGAGATTTAGGTTTGCCTGACAACTGGACAACAAGCCTAAACATACAGCAAAAGCTGCAACAGTTGAAATCAAAGCCTTTTAATCAAGAATCTGCGGCAATACGAGAGAATTCCTTCTCTCTGGCACTCTTTGTTCAATCTCAATTCAGTCAATAAATACACACTGCATTCCAAGTAAGTGTGCAGGTCTGTAATCATTATTACTTACAAATCCAACAAGATTCCAACGTGGTGATGTTGGTTCATTGTAGTTGTCTTTGTCTGAATGTTGTTACTATTGTGATGCTGAACACATTGCATTTCCATGCAAAAACTGCACTATAACCATGGTGTCTTTTCTGTTGTTCCTCTTTGGCAGGTGGTGGGTGGAAAAAAGAACAGACCAGTGCTGGATCCCAGAGGGACTGTTAGTGTTGCAAGGCCCCTTAAGACGAAGAAGGGTGCATGGAGGGTTCAAGGCCTCTCAAACTAGGGACATCAGCCTGCCTCTGGTTGGGGCTGGTCTCTGTGGCTGTAGCTTTCCTTTGTACAGAGGCCCGGACTACTCCCAGCCCTTTACTCAGCCCCAACAATGCCACCTGCAAGGGCAATTCAAAATGTCAAACAGGGATCATCCTCCCCATCTGGTATCCCGAGGATCCGTCCATGGGAGACAAGATTGCTCGGGTCATAGTCTATTTTGTGGCCATGATCTACATGTTTCTTGGTGTGTCCATCATTGCCGACCGTTTCATGGCAGCCATTGAGGTCATCACCTCCCAAGAAAGAGAAATTGTCATCAAAAGGCCCAATGGAGAAACAACGACAACCACAATTCGGGTGTGGAATGAAACAGTTTCCAACCTTACTCTCATGGCCTTAGGCTCATCTGCCCCCGAGATTCTGCTCTCTGTGATTGAAGTTTGCGGTCATGAGTTCAAATCTGGTGAACTTGGTCCATCGACAATTGTTGGCAGCGCAGCCTTCAACATGTTTGTCATCATTGGCCTCTGTGTGTCCGTCATTCCCCAAGGTGAAGTGCGCAAGGTCAAACACCTGAGAGTTTTCTTTGTCACTGCAGGCTGGAGTATCTTTGCTTACATCTGGCTCTACATGATCCTGGCTGTTTTTTCTCCTAATGTAGTCCAGGTCTGGGAAGGCCTCGTCACACTATCCTTTTTTCCCATATGCGTCCTACTCGCCTGGGTAGCAGACAGACGACTGCTCTTCTACAAGTTTATGCATAAGAAATATCGCACTGACAAACACAGGGGTGTGATTATTGAGACAGAAACAGAACGCTCCAAAGGGATTGAGATGGACGGCAAGATGGTCAACTCTCACTTCATGGATGGAAGTGCAACCAGCAATCTGATTGGCTTGATTGAGAGCAAAGAGGTAGATGAGTCCCGTCGGGACATGATTCGGATCTTAAAGGACCTAAAGCAGAAGCACCCAGAGAAAGATCTTGATCAGCTGGTTGAGATGGCTAATTACTACGCTCTCTCACATCAGCAAAAGAGCCGTGCCTTCTACCGTATCCAGGCCACTCGAATGATGACCGGCGCTGGGAATATCCTGAAGAAACATGTAGCAGAACAAGCAAAGAAGAGTGCCAGTGTGCAAGAGGTGCACGTGGAGGAACCCGAAGAGTATGTGTCTCGGATAGCATTTGAGCCTGCTGCCTACCAGTGCCTTGAGAACTGCGGTGCTGCCATCCTGACTATCACCAGAAAGGGTGGTGACATCAACAAGACGATCTACGTGGATTATAAAACAGAAGATGGCTCGGCTAATGCTGGAGCAGACTACGAGTTCACAGAGGGCACAGTGGTGTTCAAACCAGGGGAGATCATCAAAGAAATAAGCATTGGCATCATCGACGATGACATCTTTGAAGAGGACGAGCACTTCTTTGTGCGTCTCAATAATCTTCGGGTCTTGGAAACTGAAGACGAGGTGTTGTCTGCCAACAGTCTCCCATACCCAAAGGCCACCCTAGGATTTCCCACTGTGGCTACGGTGACTATACTGGATGACGATCATTCAGGCATTTTCACCTTTGAGAGTAGCTCAGTTCACGTCAGTGAAAGCATCGGCATTATGGAAGTGAAAGTGCTGAGGACTTCTGGAGCAAGGGGAACTGTCATTGTGCCTTATCGCACAGTGGAGGGACTTGCCAAAGGCGGAGGGGAGGACTTTGAAGACACCTATGGAGAACTTGAGTTCAAAAACGACGAGACCTGGTAAGAAGAATCCTCTTCTTTTTGTAGCAGTTAGTTTTCTATGAAGTATTATTGGCTCATGTTCGTTGGTCAGTGGCTGATTATTACGAATCAAGGGTTTTAGATCTAAAATACAATGTGTTTTGGACTCATAATTAACTAATATAACTTGAGAATTATTTCTTTGACAATTGTAATTTCAATTTTATTTTGCATTTAAACATGGATAAGCTTCACTGTCAATGATGTAAGATTTAGTTCTCTTCAGCAGCCTGTTGGAAATGGCATTTTGTTTTGATCCAAAGGTTCAGCTCATCCTTTGACACACAATAATACAAATGTTACCTATTCATGTGGCATTTCTACTCACCACTTTGTGAACTTTGACTCCCTGTTTTGCTCTCATTAGTTAGACAGCAAACACACTCATCTAACGCTTGTTTTTTTTTTTCTGTGCGGAGAGTTTTCCTCTCATCAAACAGCTTTGGCAGCAGCCGTCTGTTTTTCATGTGCTGGAGATTCCAGGCAAGCATGGAAACAGGAAGTCCTGAAGTAACCCTCTCTTTGACCTTCAACTCCCTGCTGCTTTGTTTTCTCCATCCCCAGAGTTTTGCACGTTTCAGTTTTTCCCTGTGTTCTCTTCATGCCTTGTCAACTTTCCTCTGACGAAAAAAATAAATAAAATAAAAGCAGAGAGGATGGATGGAAGCCTATTTAGAAGAGAAATTCACTTCCAAGGTCAAAGGTCTGGCTTTGATTTATGTAATCAGTGTGTGACAGTGTTTTGCGTTTGATGGTGGATGGCGCTGAAATGAATTATGACACGTGAAGATTTAATTTCTTCTGAGCGGAGCCGTCAATAAAAATCCTGTGATTGGTAATGATGTCTTATGTAAAGTGGGTATGTTATACGGTCTTGTCAGCTAAACCGTCTGCCTGCGATACTGGACTACAACAAACACAGCCAAGCAACATTTGGCGGTGTGAAAATGATCGTAGCAAACTGTGCTGTAGCACAGAGAGCGTTTGTCGACTGGACAGCATTTCAGCGCCCGTTCGTGAGACATTAGGATTCTGGCGTCTCTGGAATGCAGCTTCACAGGGACTCGTGTTGAACACGTTGACCTACAGCCACTTAACCACAGAGACAAGTGTCTGCTGTTCCCCGATTCTCTACCAAATGGACCTGACTGGCAGCGACTGGGCTGCAGTGTGAAGGCTGAGACAGCCCCGGAGAACAATGGCAGGGGGATGAGTGTTGGGTGATCAGCATGCTCCAGGGACCTGCTGAGCACTCTGGATTTTACTTGATTTATGTGGGAGAGGCTTTTGGGTTGGACCTGAAGGCTGCTGAGGGAGTACAAGGAGGAGATGTGGCGATGTAGTTGTGATGATGATGGTTTATTGATCTGCTTGCTGTGTTGCATAACGTGCTGAATGTTGGAGTCTCATATAATGCCGCACTTCTCTACCGGGGTGATGTAAATCCAAGAAAAAAAAAGGCATCTTGTAATTGGTTATGTCAGAGATCTTGAATATAATCAGATTGCATAATAATTTGCTGAATATTTAGTGAGGAAAGAATGACAAAATTACAGAGCGCTATTGAGGAACACTTGTCTTTCCTTAGAAAAACGGTGTAGTTAATAACCAATGTGTTCAGTGGCAGGGCAACTTATTAGCAAAGAAAGCGATAACATCTCTCTCTGGATTCGGCTGCTGCGCATCAGAATGACTGGGCTGAATCAATTTTGACGCCAATGGGTTTGAACTGCGCTTTTGCAGAGCTTCCAACACTCTTAAATCGTAAAAACCAAAAGAGAAAATTATCTATTCTTTTCCCCCCCAAAAAAAGGAAAAAAAGCTGCCAAAGAATATGGTTTTATCAGCAATCGTGCCAAAAGTTCGACAGGAATATTTCCCAAATATTGATTTTCTCAGGGAAAAGAAATATTTCGAGAATTCACAGAAGACAAAAAGACGTTGGTTCTTCTGCAACCTAAAAACTTCTCCTTAGAGTCATTTTTCTCTCTCGGTGGGACAAAAAGATTGTTATAAAACATGTTTGCCTCCGCTGCCCTACATTCATATTTAACCAGGGAAATGTTATATTTTCTCTTGCCAGAAGGAATTCCTCTGTTACAAGGTTAAAACAGTTCTTGGTGTGAAGCCATCGTAGTGAGTAGATGAAGGCAGAGCGCGCTGTGTGTGAGACGAGGCCGAGTGTTTAATGCCCTTCAGCACAATTAGATCACACAATTCTCTCTATCTGGTTCCCTTTAGTGCCTCGTTTTGCTGGTTCTTTTGCTTTCGACCACATGGAAGACTGCAAAACGGTCGTGAACATTTGTGTGCAGTTTATGTAAACGTCTGCTTTCAGGAGTTTATTTAATTGTTGCTTTTGTGTTTTAGGTGACTGGATCTTTGTGTAAGCTGGTATTTTATTCCTCCATGTTTTCATTCTCATATCGCCTCATAACTCGGCCCATGTATAGGCAAGATGATACCACACAATCATATTCAATACATCACAATATTACTGAAAACTTCATTTACCTCATTAACATTAATAATTGATTACACACAGAGTGATGTTTTCGAGCATTTATTTTTGTTGACTGCGATGATTTTCCACTTACAGCTAATGAGAAATATGACATCTAGGATTGACATATTACATCAGACCAATAAAAAAAAAAGAATTTTAACACAGAAATGTGGGCTTCATGAAAAGAAAGTCTGTTACGGTAATAAAGTACTATTTTCAAATGGTACTTTTAATCTGTGAATCTCATCAGAACAGATATTTTAATTTATTAGATACGACTGAAGACACATTTTTGCATCCATTCAGTTGGTGTGCTAAAAATTTTAGTAGAAAATACTGCTGCATTATTTTGATTATGCACAGGGTACGTAGCGCTTTATCAAATTAGGATTAAAACTTTATGCTAGTGGTGCTCTAACTAGCGCAGACCGAACGGCCCTGCAGAGGTCAGTGAGGGGAGCTGAAAAGGCCAATGGGTTGGCCCTCACTTCCTCCACTAGAAACTTAAAAAAAACAACTGAAACCTATTGAAATGATTGACCTTTGGTCATTGCAGTTATTTTTTCCTGCATGTTGTCATTTCTTAAAGGGGAGGAACTATGCAAAATCAACTTTTTTGAGCTTTATAACATGTTGTGAAGGCATTCCACCATCGCACACACGCTTCAGAGTTGCTTTGACTCTTTCATACATGTTTAAGGAGTCCTTGCATCTCCTGTGGCAACCATTCAAGGTTGCCTGAGAACTTGTCTATTTAATGGGCAGCTACTTGCTGCTGCTGGCGGCAGCAGCAAGTAGCGTTAGGCTACGTTCACACTGCAACCTGAAGTAACCCAATTCCGATTTTTCACTGTGGTTGTTCACACTTCCGAATATAAGCAACCTGCATAGTTCTCCAGTGTGAACTGCAAAAAGTGTGGTAACGCACACAGAGCACGTGCTCAGTGTTTGTGGAGGGAAACCTGGAGCATAGCTTATGATTTTAAAGTTGTTATCCAACTGGAGCTAGCATATAAACAAATTAATCCTTCTCATAGTTTGCCGTAGTTGTTGTTTTTCTTGCTGGTTGCATGTATCAGGACCCAGAATAGCGACTTTTTTGGAGTGTCAGTAGCGTTCAGGTCGGGTGAATGCGACCTGGATGTCAGGTCACATTTGAATCAGATACATATCGGGTACCCAAATTGGCCTGGGTCGCATTTGAAAAGAATCTGATCTGTGTTGTTCAGATTGTCATGAAACGATCAGACGCAAGTCGAATTATGTTAAAAAAATAACATTGGAATTGGGTCGCTTCAGGGTGCAGTGTGAACGCAGCCTTAGCCTGGTGGAACGGCATGGATGCTGAACTGCAGCTCTCCTAAAACGGATATAAACGGCATCATGAAGCAGCACTGCTGTGACCACATGCTGAAGGCGGAGTGTCGAAAGGGTAGCAGCGCCTTAAAGAGACAGACGCCAATTTCACAGTATCAGATGCGGCTGCTATGGACAGTGAATTTTCTTAAGTGTATATGTTTTTCATATCTGCAGCAGCTGTCACTTGGCTGTGCTGTACAATGTCGCTACGTCCTGCAAAATACACAACAAAAAAATAACACCTCTAATGATTTCTCTCCAGGTTGTACCCCCGTTTGGCATGAAAACAATAAAATGACAACAAATTAAAATTCTTGTTGGTGGTTTTGCCCCTAAGTCCACATAAAGAAAGATAATGATAATTAAATGCCTCTCCTCCCTTTAGTGGCTCACAGAAGCAGGATTAAGTGTTGCTAATGGGGACGGTGCCCCGCCATACATTCTCAAGGGATTCATATTCACCTACAGATGAGACGGTGTGCAGCCCAGAGATAGCTTTGTTAATAAAATAAAGTAAATTTTTTTGGGAGTGTTGGGGACTGGGGGAGGGTTTAGTCTTTGTGATGACTCCGATTAACATTTAGGCCTCGTGAGAAAACTGTCTCCAGGCCGGGAGCTGCCCGTGTAAAGCTGCAGAGAATATTAAAGTAATAAAGGTTGCCAGGTTGGGTTTCCTTATTGAGCCGGTGAAGATAACACAGCTGAGAAGCTCCATCCCTGGAGAGGCCGATGTTTAACTAAGCGCTGATGGATTCATAAACAAGTGAGTGGCGGGGGGCAGACGGACCAGAATCATCCAGCGTATTCGTGGTTGTGGTTGTAAAGTGGGGGATGCAACCTTTAAAGATTTAGAATTGTGGCGACAATAAAACGTGGAATTTGTGACCTTTTTGTAGGCGCCGAAGTCTTTTCCTGAAATGTTTCCTTCGGTATTTCTGGGGTGTGTACGGCGCTGCCCCCTCCTGGCATCATGACTGACAGGACACATGTTTACTCTGATCCTCGTCCTGCTGAGCGAGGCAGCTTTGCCCCCAGCCAGCACTTTTCCATATATCCCAGAATGGACCCACGGGGCTTAACTTACCCGCCTGCAGCGGGTCCCCTGACACCGCCTGGATCGTCTTCAGCTCAGCTTATCGTATTCACGGCTGCTGCTTTCTTTTGTTTCATTAAGGCGAGCCTAATAATCTCTGGTCTCTCTGAAATGATGTCTTTCTGTTTTTGGTTGTGGTGTTTTGTTTGTTTGTTTTTTTTCTGTAATTTGTTGGAACCGTTTCAGCAGTATGATTCAGTTTTTTTCATCATAGTAGTTTAAATAAAACTGAATTCTGATATTTTCAGTGAGAATATTCAGAATTACGTACAAATCCATCTGGTTGTTTTTGGGTTTTGAATTTTGATTTCTGCAAATTTTTTGTTGCACTGATTTTAGTTTCTCTTTAAGAACTGTAATTGGAAGAAAATGATGCAAAAACTTGTTTAAGTTTTGTTTTTGTGAATTCTGGATTTCTTTTTTGTAGTCTTTAGATTGTTTGTATCAGTCTTTCTGCTAAAGTCAGTCAATAGCAGTGTTTCCATTGACCATGTAGTTACACAATTTGAAATTACGGGAATAAATTCAATTACTGAAAAAAATTGCAACTTAAAAAAAAATCATATTTTTGATAAAATGTTTTGTGCCAAGATGACGTGGTTTTTCAAAATTGGTGTAGTTTGCAAACCTGCAATGGAAACACTTTTTTCACGTCACATGAGTCACATGATCAACATCTGGATGTCAGTGCTGGTGGAAAAGATGAAAATGACGACAGGAAGTGGTTCAAGGACAAACTACGTTTTTTAATGACTGAACGCCTGAACAAACTTATTCACGTCTGATTTTAATTACATTTCTTGGTTAACACCTCGCTTGCAAAATTGTGTTTTTATTTCATATACATGAGCAGAATAGTAAAGCTTTATGCATATTTGTAATGGAAATGCAGCTAATGTGACTTTTGGTAATGGCATTTTTTTTTTTCAGCAGTTTTTGCCATATTTTCATGCCAATATTTTGGCTTCACAGAGGCATCATCTAACTCTTACAGAAGATTTTCTTTGTTTATACTGGAGCCTGCACCTTTCTGGCTGTTATTTAAATATCTTTTTATATATATATCAGTAAACAATGAGGCAGCGGTCATAATCTTCTGTCTGATGTTTGGTAATGAGTCATAAAGTAAGGGAATATATAACCTAAGTTGATTAATGTTGTGATTGATCTTCATAAAAAAAAAGATTACCTAAGAAAATACAAATAAAAAACAAAACAAAACAGCTTTCAAACATTTATTTAACTATGGGGAAAAGTTACACAAACTACTATAACAAAAATGTTGATTTTTAATTAAAAAAACAAAAAAAAAAAAGAAAAAAAATGGCCGCACCGGGATAAGCCTGGCTCAGAGTGAACGTTGTGATGGCCCCGGGCCTGCAACCCGAGCGCGGCGCGGTATCAGATATGGTTCTTGAATTAGTGTCTGCCAGTTTGTGAGTACACAGTCCAGGCATTCTGATGCTGCCTTCAATCATGTTCCTGCTTCATGCCGGGAGATTTCTATTTTTAAGTTGCTGATATCTGTAGGTTGTCCATAACCTTTGGGACACTTCATGAGACCCCAAAGACAAATTAAGATTAACGATGACGAACAACAAAGCGGCTCTGTGTGGAACAGCCGTCTTGCAATACGTTGCATTGGATGAAGAAGAGCAGACCATCACAGAACCTTACAACTAAAAGCAGTTTTTGAGGGTAAAGTCAAAGAACCCAACAAAAGACTCACACTCACTACAGGAAAGTATCTGTAGTGTCAGTACATCCACTGAGAGAACAAGAAAAATTCAGTCCAGATTCCAGCTGCTGACCTATTGGATCAACAGGGTTTCCCAGTTGCCCAAATTGGTCGATATTAGTTTTGAAACAGCATCAGATCTGATCTTAAAAGTCTGTTTCATGTAGCCAGAAAAAGTGTTGCCAACAAACAAGACAAGGAGAGGCATATATGAAGTTGTTTCTTTAAGTTGTGTGGTGTGTTATGATTCCCCATGGAGTGTTGATGACTTCTAGGTAATCACTGCGTCGCAAAATAAACCACTTTTGATAAAACGCCTTATCCTAAAGGCGGGACTTTTTTTTTTTTAAATCAAGAAAGTTTTTTTTTGTTTATCTGCCGTGTTTCTATTGAGCAAATTTATTTTCAAAATGTCAAATTGGTCGATGTAAACGCAGCGAGGGGAGTGTTCGTTGTCTCACTGATTATGTTTCCATCCATGTCAGGAACATATAAATAAAACATTTGCTCTTGAGAAACGGACAGTCTGGTCACGGCCAATATGGGTCGCCGTTCCCATTTCGTCCGCCTCTCGCCACGGCGGCGCTCCGTGCGGCCCTTCCTGCCCGCGCAACTGAATCTAAAATCTGCACACGCCGATAAAGGTCAGTCCTGCTCCGTGGCACCTTCCTGCATGCATGCACAGTGCAGCGGCTTTCAAATCAGAAATCAATACAGCTCACAACGAACAAAATGCAGCAGGAGGCGGGAGCGGCGCCGCACTTCCCTGCCCTTGTCTGTTTCATCTTCCACAGACAAAAACGTTGAAAGCATATGAAAGCGCAAGATGTTTTTGTAAATTTTTTAAAGCAGTCAGCTGATTTTAATGTGAGAATTTTGCTGCCGGCGCTGGATGTCTGGCTAATGTACAAGTGAACAACTCTGAAGGCAGATGGAAGCAGTAAAGCTGAAGGAATGAATTCAAATCAGGTTTTGTTTTTTTTCATCATGGAAGTCTGTAAACCTCCATTCCTCCCCAACACATCCCACCTAAACTTCCAACAATCTGCATATAAATATTATCTCTCTGATTAGATGGTGTATTGTTTTTTTCTGGACTAGTTACAGTGCAAACACACATTTTAAATATTTGATACTATGTTAAATAATTCTTCATTTGACGTCTCTAGGTGATTTTTATTGTGATTATCAGACATAATGTGGCCTTTTTATGCAGCAGCAATTTCTGTTTTCCAGTTTTCATGAAGCGTTTTCACTTCTTTTCTTTGGATTTCCTCAAAACGACAGTTTTCTTCAAGTTTTTTTCACGGCATTTATGCTACGGTTAGCGCGTACTTAAGCATAGCAGGGGTATGGTAGGTAGGAAAAAAGAAGCAAAAGAAAAAAAAAATCCAGATTAATCTCAGAAGTTTTCTTGAAGAAAACATGGAAATTTCTGAGTTTGAAAATTCGAACTTTTTTTGACTTTGGAAAATCAGAAATTTCCTTGTTTTTTCTGAGATGAATCTCAAAGTTTCTGGCAGACATTTACTCCTCCTTTTCCTCTAGCTACATCCTGTTGCAGTACTTTGACTTGACCACTGCAAAGACATTATGCTTTCCTCAAGAATTTTACCAACATGTTTAAATTTGCAGGATGAAATTCATCTGCAGTTCAAGGAATGTTTTGTCCTTGCGGCTCTGCTGGGAGCGTCGCTCTGGTCTCCTGTTGTTCCGGTGGATGAAGTCATGAGTAGTATTGTCAGAGAATGTGAGAAAACTTCTGCAGATGCCTCAAATCTATTTTTGGAGTTCTTCGTACTTCTTCTGAGAATAAACTTCCTTGGACATCTCCTCTGTTAGTTTTCCCACACAGTCTGTTTGACTGTCGGCTGATGTCGGCTTCAGGCCTGGTATCGTTCCAGGCCTGAGGACTGAGACTTTGTTGAATTATTTCACAATATCTGACCATATTTCGTCTAAAATGCCCGGAAAAACCTCATATGGATGTCTTCATCGACATCTAGAACTTCACTTCCTGAAAGCCGCTGTGTTTGAAAACCAGACGGATATTTAGTGGACGCAACAATAAAGATGTCCGTCCTTTTATGCAGGATTACTTTACCTTGAAGAGCAAAGATTCACTGGGCTACACAGCTTCTGTTTTTGAGGTCAGAAAAAACAAAAAGAGTCAGTAGTTTTTATGATTAGATGGAAATACAAAAGGTTGGGGTGAGTAGTGATCTGAAGGTCTGTAGACTCATCCTCTCTGCAGCCCTCCATCCCTGCAGCAGCGGGACTCGTTCTCTGCTCCCTGAACAGATATTTGCTGTGATCTCACTCCAGTTTTCCTGTGCAGACTTTCTGCATGTCCCACGGCGGCCCCTCATCCCCTCCTCTCCTGTCGGAGCGCGCCGCGCCGGGCCGGGGCCGATATGCTTTGCCTGCAGCTCGGGGGACCTCCTTGAGGGAGGAACTTACTTTTCCAATAACATTCCCTGGGTGCTGCAGTAGAAAATGCGCCAGAATGCATCAGTAGTTTCCTCACCTTATCCCTCCTTCACACACACACACACACACACACACACTCTACATCCTGTCCCTCCACATCTACTCTCAACTGCCTGGAAGTGCAGAAGCAGGCGTGACCTCGGCATCAGCTGTTTGAAGGAAAATATGGCTGATCTGTGGTTTAAGTTGAAACGAAGGCGTTTCTGCAGCAGCAGCAGCAGGAGGAGGACTTCTGGAAGGATGTTTATTGTCTTTCTCTACTTTAGCTTCAGCCTAAAAAGCTGAAGATATTTTTACAAGGCAGAAAATGAACAATTCCTTAGCATGGAAGCGAAGAAGCAATTTGTGTGACTTCATGTGTAATTTGCAGATTCTTTATTTGCACTTTTTTTGAGGGGATTGTAATTTTTTAAAAATAAATTCTTACAATTGTTCATTCAACCTGGTTTATGTTTGTATCCCCATGCTAGTTTAACAGGATAAAGTTCTACCGGTGATCAACTTTAGAAATGCACAGATCAGAAACGTCTGGCCAATTTCTGACCACCGTTTCTTTTTTTCTTTGGAAAGTTGTGGCCTCGTCAGTTTCACGTGGTTTTATTTCTCTGTAGAACAACAAATAGCAAACCTTTTCTACACTCAGGATATTTTTGGAAAACAAAAATACAGCCAAGTTAAAAAAAAAGCAAAATGCCTGCATCACTGAAAACACAGAAACGCATTAAAACCCTCCAAATGATCCGATGGGGATATTTATAAACGTAAAAATAAAAATTGGGATGCAGGATTAGACATTTTTTATCATGCCATTCCCATATGTCCGACTGGGAATTATATGTCATTATTATTATTATTAATAATAATAATTGGACCAGCGACAGTGATGGTTATGCAGGGCTGCAGATTCTTTTTTTATCTCAACTTTTGCTTCCTCAGATTTCATTTTTGGAAAACCTCACTGTTACTAAAGTCTTCTGAGTCTTCTTCCATCATCAACAACTTCCACACAGAATGGTGTCGTATGTTTACTTTTCCGACCTTCTGGTGAAAGGTCAACTTCAGCCGCCGGCTGCAGCTTTTCTAAGTCAAGCTTTCTGAAAAGAACAGAAGGGAGAATCTTTTCCTCCACGTTCGGGTCTTATTTTGTCTTCCGTCACCGGTCGGGACACGCGCTCATTAACCAACGGAAGCCAATTGCAATTACATGGACGAATGGGTTTGACCACGTTATGGAAATTGCGATTCCTAATGAGGATTTTGTAACTCTGTGCATCGTGTTAATCTGGTGGAGGGGGAAAAACCCAACTTTGCTAATCAAAAATGGAGATTTCAGGTGGCCAGAAGGTCATGAACGTTTTTGTGCGAACAGAGATGAAATCTCAGGGTGATCACATCAACCTCAAACTTTGCATCTCTTCCACGGAGCGGGGAAAACCGTCCTGAGAAAACGGAGGCCAGCCAACTTCCTCCACACATCAGAGCGGAACCCTGAGACCGGCTCAGAGAGACGCAGCTTCACATCCGCTCCCCGCCGCTTCTTCATTCTCTCCACACATTCCGTCAGAGATCTGAGCCCATCCTCTGCAGTTTAGCCTTTTCATCCATTTTTTATTTTTTCATATCCCTTTTGTTCCCCTGTGGATTTTGAGGTCTTTCCTGCCTAGTCGATGTTTCAGTTCTTCGTTTCATCCGTGCGTCTCTTTGCTTTGCCTGCTCACAGATGAGACGTAGTTATTTTTTAAAACGCGCTCTCACGAAACACACGATCACACTCAGCGCCGTCTGCGCGCCTCAGTGTTTGAAACAAGAAGCTGTTTCTTCCTCTGATTGCTCCTCTTCTCGACTCGTATCTTCATCGCCCGTCGACTGCCTCATACCTTCCTTTTTGTTTAAGTTTTTTTTTCTCTTTTTTTGGGGATGCTTTTGTCATCTTCTGCTTTGTGGCTTGCGCTTGTTCTGTGATCTCACCAGTTTTCTTTGTCTGAGCTCGTCCCCAACTTTTTTGTTTTAACAAATCGGCTACAAAGAGAACAAAAATAAATGACTTAATTCTAAAAAGAAAACGTGAATAAAGCGAGGAGAACTTTATTGTGCCATGCAAGCCGCTTCCCCGTTTTTGTCACATTACTCCCTACGAATGCTGTTCTACTTGATCCACTTTATGCTCACAAACAACACTCGCGGTTTGCCCCAGACTGTACGTTTCAGGTTTTTCCAGAACAAAATGTTCTTGTCTGAGCTTGTGCTCTCAGATGAAACCAAAACCACGCATGCAGCGTCCTATAAAACATGGTGGTGTCTGCATCATGCTGCGGGGATTAGCGCTGGAAAGAATATACCTAATTGAAGCACTTTTGCTGAAACAAACCATCAGTCACTGCTGCATCAACGCAGATACTTTACAGCTGAGTTTTTTTTCCATCTGCGACAGAAAATCTGGTTGGGAACATGTATGGTGGTAAATAGTAGGAAAAAACCTTAGAGTGGTTCAGTCAAAGTCTGAAAAATGGACTGAAAGTGAAGCAGTTTGAGCTTTTTCAGGCCGAGTGAGCAGAGGCTTTTCAGAAGTTCTGGCCGCGCGCTCCGTTCTGGACGCGGGTGGCGTGCGGAAAAGCTGCAGAGAGTCAGTTTGGGCAACAGGCATGTCGGTGCCGCTCCTCTGGGGTCCAGAGATGGGTAAAGCTGTCATGTCGAGGGAGCTGCTGAAAGATGAAGAGGTTACGCTTTTGGGATCACAGCTCTGCAGAGGCCTGTGGGACCTGGCTTCTTTACAACGCTCAGTATAATCTCCTGTAGCGTCCTCCCCTTTTATTTCCCTCTCTTCGTGTTCCCCAGTCATGTTGGGAACACGCCGCTGGCTCCCTCCTGCCTGCTGCACCTTCGCCCCCACCAATCTCTGCTCTCTCTTCCCCTGGTTTTATCTTTCTAAGCCCATTTTCAGTGTGGGCATTTCAGCCTCCCTTCTGTTTTTCTGCACTTTTCTCCAACTTTTTTTTTCTGTTTTTGTTTTATCTCAGCTTTAATTCATCTTCATGTGCATCTTTCTGATTCTTTTTCATTTCTTCTCGCCATCGTATTTATTATTCATGCTCTGCAATATCTGCAGTCCTTTCATTTTGGCCTACTTCTGTCTCACCATCTGTTTTTTTTATTATTTTTTTTTTTTAGAGCTGCTCAGTCCAGCTTCACTCTGAGTGTCAGCACAGCAGAGAGACAAGGTGTTACAATGTTGAACTCTGTATTCACTCGGTTAAAACACGATATTGTGCTATTTATGCAAAGAAACTTATAAGAAGATAAAATTTCCTTGACAGAGAAAAGCTGCAATTATCATGCTGCTAAAATAGTGCTACATCTTGAGTTTTGTTTGTCTATTCATGGATAGTTTGATTTGAAAATGTAGTTTTAAAAAAAACAGCAGCGTCGTCAGTAAATTTGATGGGTTGAGCTTTTCTTTTCTGTGTTTTTTTATGCCGCCGTTTCCAAACCGCTGAGTTCATCTTCTTGGTAAGTGATGGAAAACTTACAAGGAGCAGCCTTCTTTCATGTTAGATTTCATCCACCTCTGTGCAGCAGCTCTTTAACATGCCACCAGCTGAAGCAGCAACAGGGAGGAGGCGGAGGGTGGAGGGGAAGCGGTGGTGACATGAAACATGCAGGGAGCCAGAGGAGATGGAGACAGATAAAGAGGGAGGGAGAGACGGGCGAGGAGAGGGAGGAAGAGACGGCATCAGAGGGAACAAGGTGCAGAAAGATAATAATGGAGACATGAAATGGAAAGCGGAGAGGAGGAGGAAGTGTGGAGCGTGTTTGAAAAAAAAAGAAAGAAAGAAAAGAGAGAGGGGAAAAACAGCACCTGGGGCAGACAGGAGGAAATGAGAGGAAAAGACAGGGACAGGCAGGGTGAGGGGATGGAGGAGAGAAAATGAGCGCTCAGCCCCCGGATTTCTTTTGCAGCGTCTCTTGGCAGATTTGATGAGGCCTGACCAGGTGTGGGAACGAAGGAGAAGGAGGTAGAAGTAGAAGGCGCCCGGTTACTGTAAATGGGGCTAACTTTCCTCACGACGAGCGTTGATTGCTCTGACCAGATGTGTGGAAAGCAGCAGCACCAGAGGAGGCCAGACAGGAAAGCCCAGATCTTGATGTGGGATCGACGTTCAGCTTCCTCCTCGTCACACCGACACTCAGCCTGTATCCATTCAGCACCAGTCCAGTCGGGCTCAGACACACACCCGGCGATGGGATTTTGATTGATAACACACAGAAAGCACGTCCTGACAGGAGGGAGCATTTAGCTTTATCATCACGGTAGTTGCTATAGCTACAGTGCCAGTACAGTACAGCCACATGCTGCAGTAAGTTTGATTAGCTTTCCTGTGTTTTAGCTACAAAAAGTGGTTGAAGGAACCAGGTTTTACCTAAATAAAAACCTGAAAAGTGTGGCATGCTTTTATATTAGCGTTCCTGTTTAGTTTTCTCCATGCTGCATGTGCTGTAGGCTTGGCCCATATTTCAGGTCGGGTCCGGTTCATAATACATCTCAACTCTACCTTCCAGAAGGTCACTTAACCCCTGACATTACAGCCTGGCCTTGAATGAAAAGGTACAGATCAAGATGTATTCATGTGTCAAGTCAAAGGCCAGTCTGAAATCCAACTGAGGCTCAAAAATTGTTGTCCATGCAATTTGAGCGCTTTGTACATTCCAAATACTTTTGCAGTAATAGGTAGTTCTACATACCCCACATGCCTTGAGGGTATGTGGATCCACGCCACACTTTTCAGATTTGAAGCCACTAAAGATGAACACCTTCATCATTTTATGTTGATCTGTAACGTGAAATCCTGATAAAAACGTGAAAGATTGCAGTTATAATGGAAGTAAATATAGAGACGCTGCAGAGGCTCAAAGCGCCTCAAAGATGTGACAGCGCCTGACGTTTCACAAAACGCCCTTCATTTCTGAACTTTTTCAGTGGAAAACACTTTCTTTTTTAGACATGTCACCAACGTAATAAGAAACCTGCTGAGAGGAAATGGTGTTGAGGTGCGCCACCTGTCCACATCCTCGTAAAACAGACGTCGTGAAGCTGACATTTAGCATTTGCGGCGTGTCACTGCTCTGCGAGAATATTAATTTGCGCCACAAGTGGCTCCAGTGGGAGGCGCTCTTCCTATTAAACTGTACGGCTCCGTACCACAGCGGATGTCAGAAGGGGCCAAGTCTTTGAAACCAGAAATACACAGGCATCGTGTTATTTCTTCTTCTCATTGTCAGAAAGCTGGTAAAGAGAGAGGCAGGGAGGCTTTAGACGGGCCTAATTAAAACTTTCAAAGCTGTGAGTTCTCTTTGATCTCTGAACACAGTCCTGGATGATGAGCTTTGGTGTTGTGCTTCTCCCTCTGCGGTGCTGTCCTGTAACCCACCAGTTCCTCTTGCTTAAGCTTTTCTTTCTTCCCAGTTGTCATTTCCGTCAAAAAAAATAAAATAAAAAAGGAAAGGAAAAAGGTTCATTTAGCTGTTTCACAGGCATGCATCATTCGACTGATGTCACTTCATCTCCAATTGGTCTCACTGTGCTTTTTCAAAGTCGTCTTGCTTATAGTTTGCGGGTGTGCTCTTGAGCAAACGGTTATCGGTAAGGCTTTATTACTCTCATTTTTAGAGCATAGTAATTCAACTTTGTTTTTTGCTTTTGTCATCTTCCAGCTCCGTCTTGTCGATTGTTGTAACCACAGTGAGTCAGGAGAAAATAATCTGGGACGCGTGACTGATAGGAGCGCGACAGGCTGGGGCGCATACGCATTGAAGCCCATTAAAATCTAATGAACTTCTGCACCTTACTTGCTTTCTTTCCTCCTCAAACCTCCTAATCACCGATTTAGACTGTGATATGTAGACTAACACAGCTTAACGCCGCGTTCACACTGAACACGGTTTGAGCATCTGGTTTGCATTCGCAGTCTATGTAGACGCACGTCAAAATCGTTTTAGACGAGCCGCTTTCTGCTGCCAGCCTGTTTGTGCAACGCCAGACGAAATTGTGAGAGTGGCACCAAAATATTGTGCAGTAAAAGCTCCTGCGATCGTAAATGGAGGCTCAGATGTCTGCCCTGAAAACTTTGTGTTCAGTTTCTATCGAACACACAACCCAATACCGACCCAATCCAAATTTTGGTTCAAGTTCGGCTCAGGCTCAACCAGGAGACCCAGAAGACGACACAGGTCCTGAAGTCCTCTTTGTCCTGTCCTCTTCGCGAGGCTAACGGGAAAGAAAAGCAATTGAATCATTTTACAGATTTTAGTTTCCAGATTTCTTGCAAATATTGTTAATCTGTGGTATTTTTACTAAAGGCTGTCAGACTGTGATCAGGTCATAGTGGCCTGTGCTGAAAAAGCTGAAATAAGGTCATAAAACTTTTAAGATTTGAAAGGCTTATTAAAGCCCTAATTTTCACAAATTTCATCCGGATTGATTATTATAATTACAAGTCAGCAAAACATTAGCAATTTTAAGGTGCAGAATAATTTACTTCCAAACCGCAAAATGAACTCAGAGTCTGCTGAGCCCCCAGGAGGTAATGGTGCTATTTCCTTTTCTCTGATTGATTTGTAATTAGACTCCTAACTTTGTATTTAAAAAAAAAAAAAGACACAACAAAATGATGTTTTGAAGTGCAGGGAATGTGTCTGTGAAACATTTTTTAACTCTAATCTCAAACTGAAATGTTCACTTCAGTCCTGGAAGTCAACAAAGAGACGTGAAACACGTCTCCGTCCTAAATCGCCTGCTGGCAGAACAAGGTGAGCGTTGGTCCTCAGAGAAATTCAAAGCAGCTCGTTCTGCGAGAACCGCACCGTCTGTCATCCAACCAACAAATCGCTCCTTTGACTCTTAATTGAGCAATTAGAGCAACGTCACTCGCTCAAAAATTGCCCGTCGTAATCCCAAATTAGGTGTTCTTTTTCTTTTTTCTTTGTGTTTTTTTCCCCTTTTCAGTTTGAAATCTTTTGGTGCCTCGTTTAAAATTACAACCGAGCCACTTCTGATAAGGTAATTTGCGAGCAAGATAAAGGGAGACAGCATTTGATCTCGAAGTGTTTGAAGTTCAGACTGTTTCAAAGTGAGCGCAGATTAAAGATGGCGTGCAAATCCGTGCAGGAGCAGGAGCGTGCGTGCGTGAGGGAGAGGGGGAGGGAGGGAAGGCAGCTGAGGTGGAGTTGCTGCTCTGCTGATGGGCCCCCGGTCAGACGCGGGACGTGGCGTCTGCGGGGAAGCAACGCAGAGCGCGGCAGACCCCGGCTAATGAGAATCTGTTGCTTGTCGTCTCTGGCCAGGGCCATCTCATCAGAACGTTGATAAGACAGAAAGAGAAGTATAGAAGTTCTGCTGCCGGCAGACGAGCGCGGCAGCGACCGACCGAGGCCCTCGGAGAGCGGCGCAAACGCGGCGCCTCAAAGGAAGGAAAGAGGGGGGTAAAACGTCGAGAGGGCGATATAGATTGATGAAGGATTGTTCGCTCGAAATGAGATTTCATAAGAAGCTGTAGATTTTCTCCCTCCAGCTGCAGGTACGAAACAGAGTTGTGTCACAAAAGCAGTCAGACGAACTCACTCCGGTGCTGAACATGCAGCCCCGCCGTGGTGGAGGTGGGAACTCGCACATGAGCCAGTTGTTGGTGTGACAGTCTGTGAGTTTTAGAAGAAAAGCTGCAGGTAAATAAACGACGACTTATGAAGAGATAACTGGAGCTTCACTTTTACGCTTGAGCTCAAACCAGAAACTACGTCCGGTTGCCACGCTCCGTCTTTAGACTCCTCTCCTTCCTGCCATATTAATAATAAAAATAAATAAATAAATGCAGGGATAGGCCCTTGATGAATGTCTGGTTCATAACAGCGATGTGACTAAGGGTTGAGGGTGTATGGTGGTGGAGGGGGGGGAGAGTAATGACTTAATCATTGTATAATGGATGGGGGACATCATTCAGCCTCCGATTAGTGCAGGTGTTTGCCACCCTAAGAATACTCAGACTGATGAATCCCACTGTCAGCGTCCAAAGTGACGCTGTGGTTTCCTCTGGATGGAGAGCAGCTCACACGAGTTGTTTTTTTTTAAAGAGCCACAGGTTCACTTTCAGGGTTTGTTTTCGGCAGGATTTGCGTCACGCATTATTCATGTCGACTTCCAGGGAACTCTTGCCAAGGCTTGCAATTAACACTTATTCACATTATTAATTCTCCATTTAGTTGTTGATATGGAGGGTTGTTGTTTTTTATTTTTTTTTTACAGTTTTCTGAAGCCAAAGATTGCATCTTTTAGTTGATCTGCATTAATTCTCCCTTTAATTTGAAAAGCCTTGCTTTCTTGAAAGTGAAGTTGTTGTTAACCGTCTGCTGGAGATGAGGTTGACCTCTTTTTTAATTAATTTATTTTTTAAATAGGGATCTGCTGAAACTACTCTTTGGGTTTAAAATTGGGCTTTTAAAATAGCTGCAGTAAGTTTACAACCCCCTGTCGAAAAGTTAATAAGGCTTGCACAAAGTGCAATTTACAGTTCATTTAAATTCTGGGTTTTATTGCGGCCTGCATTGACACGTTAATGCATTTTAAAACTGCAGCACATTCAGAAAGAGTAAATAAAGCCTTTATCAGTTTTTGTTCTTCATCCTCGCAAGGATTTAAATATAAATTCAATCTGGGATGACATCAAATCCAAATAGAGAAAATATACATTTTATTACTTTTTGTCTTTTCTGAACAGGGGTTAGAAATGCAACTTTGTACAAACGTTTGTTTTGTTGTTGGTTTTATTTTTAGAATTTGAAAAAGTTTGCGATTGCAAAGCGGAAAAATGTTGTTTGAATATAAAGAGGTAGTCAGTAATTGTTTTCGAAAGCTGGGACATGTACGGTTAATTAAGCTCCATAACCTCAGTCAAAAAATCAAAGTATCAAGTGGATTCAAATCATAAAAACCGGCTGGTTTACAGATATAAATACGTAAAAGTACCTTGCAAAAGTTTATAACCTCGAGGTTTTAGTTTGCTTTCTGAGTGTAATTTACCAATTAAGTGATTTTGTTTACATTACACTTGATTCTCTTCAGCAATATCAAGAAATACAAGTGCACACCACACTTTTCAGATTTTTTTCCATTTAAATTTTTTCTTTTTTGTCAACCACACAACTGAGTGGTACTCTCGTCTAAAAACGAATCACGAAAAGGACATTAAATGTGTTATTTTTATGTAAAAAAGAAAAATGAAACTACAGTTCTAGGTAATTAATGTTTTTCTAAGTTTAAGATGAAAAGTAATAAAAGATTACACATTTATTCGTGATTTTTTTTTTTAATGGCTCGCCTTCAAAGACAATAAATCCTCACTTCTCACTGAATCGGTTTCCAAAATATCATCAATGATTTACCCCCTCCTCCCTTTAATTTTTCAACATTTTACAAAATATGGTTCTGCATTAAAAAAAAATGCAGCACATCAAGGATCTTTCATCTGTCTGAACACCCACTCTCTCTTCATCTGATCCACTCAGACAAAAACAACAACAAAAAAAACAACCAAAAAGAAAAGAGAGAGAGACTAAAATAATCATGTCGAGGCTCACAGTCGGTTCTCGCGGGGCCTTCGAGTTGTTTTGGATGAATGGGAAATGGAACTCCACAAAAGTGCGCTCCCGTCTGAGAGTCCAGGCTTTGAACAAGGCTGTAATTGGAGAGCTTGACAAAGAGGAGAAAAGAAAAGGACTCTCCGGTCTCCTAATTCGACTCGGGGACACGTCGGCTTGACAGACTGGGAGGGAGAAACGAGACCTGATGTTTTTGTTTTTGTTTGTAAACCAAGTTTTTGTTCTGCGGCTGAGTTTGTGATCCAAACACAGGATGTCCTATGTTACTTTAGCCACTGCAGTGTTTTGAGTAGCGGCAGAAACGGCAAGCTGTAAGAACGAAACGATAAGCTTTGTAAAAATGTTGCAAAGATCCTTTCATAGACAGGAGGATGCTCTGTTCAGTGTGTGACACGGTCGCTGGGACTCAATTCTAGGGTTTTTTTGGAGGCAAAATGCTTCTTGCAGCACAACTTTCATGATAAATAAAATCACACCAGCAGCTCTTCCATTGAGTGTCATTGACATTTCAAACGTAAACGAAATTGTTTCATGGAAATGCGACAATTATAAAAAGCTTATTACTAAGAAACTGTTGCAGGAGGATGAGGTGTATTTTTACGGAGCCCCTTAAAGGACATGGGGAATTTTTTTCTTTTGCGTTCCCTTGCAATACTGTCTCTGTTGTGTTTCTGTGTCGTGTTCGTAGTCTGAATAGTTTCAAGGACCATTTTCATGCGAAGCTCCGTCTCACCCTCAACAGACATAAACATGCAGTGAATAAATCGATTTTCAATCAGTTTTTTGCATTTAAGACTTAATAATAATAAATATGTTTTATTACACTAATGGTGGCCATTAACTCGAGGAATCTCATCTGTCCATGTATCAATCAACTCCAAACCATTTCTTTGTTCTGTCACGATTATCGATTTATTCCATTTCGATTATCAGGCTCCAAACTTTGCCAGGACTGATCTTCCCGCTCACCGCTTCCTCACACTCAAAGCCAGCAGGATAGTGATCTTCCCGTTCATACTTGATGACGTCACGCCCACATTGACACGCCCACCACCCAGGGGTCAAAGCTGCTGTCATAACAGTGATTACCTATTTCATTCTTATGGCTCTTACAGAGCCTCAGTGAAAACGTGTTTATTATTATTAACTCTGGTGCAAAACACTGATGGAAAATCGATGTATTCACTGCATGTTTAAGATGGAATGGCACTGAAAGCAGCACTTTAAACCATTCAGACTATAAACACAACAGACACAATCAAAACTGTCAGATGACTTATTGCCCCGCAATAATAACTCAGAAATAATCCAAATTACGATGCATTTGATCTATTTCCCACTTATGGAGCATTTCTGTTTATATCAAAGGTTTGCGGTTCCTCTTTATCCTAAAAGAAAAAGATATAAAACTTCAGATATTTCACAAAGCGATATTAACGTTCATGGAAAAGCGTCACCTAACCTTATATTTAAGTAGAAAGTAGAGCAGCCACCCTGAGAAAGGCTCACAGTATTCAATTATGCCACATAATTGATCAGTATTGCGAGGGAACGCAAAAGAAATAAATTCCCCATGTATTGTTGGCCATATAGAAATAGTTTTTTTTCCCCGAATGTAATGAAAACTCTTTTTTCACATGATTATCAACTAGGATGTTTCCACTGGTGCAAACTACGAAGAAGAAGGCGACAGGAAGTAGTATGAGGATTATGAAGAAACGTATTCATGTGTGATTTGCTAAAAGTCACACATGATTTTGTTAAAATTTCATTTCCTATGTAATGGAAACACCAAAATTGCAAAATTGTGGGGGGAGGGTGCTTTCCCCGACTTCTGCTGAATATTGAAAAGGTTTTGCACGTTTGTAATGGAAACGCGGCTACTGGTACATGTTTAAATGCATGAATGTGTTTACATGCTTGAGTGAGTAGCCATGCTAAACGACTCTACGGTCTGCAGATGTCCCGGCGCTCCAGTCCCCGAGGTTATAGAGTTACGGGGCTATCTATAGTCGCCCGCTGACCAAATGTGGACGAGCTCAGAGACCGAGGAAAGGTCTCTCGTTTCTTCAAACTCTCGTCTGCATTAATGCCTGGACTTAATCAAATCACCCAAGGACGCATTATTCATTCCGTGGTACGCTAATAGGAATCAGTGAGCGAGAACCTTGATACATTGTTGCCGAGGTTAGATCGCACGCAGACATGGGCCAGTAAGAGGCTCTTCATTTCATCAACATCATCCTGCTCTGCTGCATGTTTAATTCTGTCAACGTAATTCTTTGAAACATAATAACTAAAGCTTTTCCAAAGTCAAAGTGATATGTGTCTATGTCAGGAGGACTAAAGGAAACCTAAACCGGGGCTGGCGAGGTTTACCCTACTGATGACATCATTATTAATAACTAGAACATTTGTTTGTTATGTCTAATCTAATGCACTGACTTAGTTTTGCTCCGACATACATGACTTCTTCTTTTTTTTTAGGTTTCTCCAGATCATTGCTCCCGATGAAGGAGTCGACGTAATGTTTGTGTTTTCTATCGCCTGATGTGTTCTGAATCCATTTTGTTCCCCCCATCGTCAGTGTTTTTGCTTTTGAATTGCTCAGTTTCACTTTGAATTCAGGTGTGTAGGTTATGATCTTTCCTTCAGACCTAAATCCAGTTTAGGAAAACTGGCAAAACCTGAGAATTTCCGTCAAATCTGGTAAACTTCCAGCTATTCTGCAAAGAAAAATGGCGGAGACTTGAGTTTCTAGATGGGCGTAACTGGTACCCCAAAAAGTCTAAAAAAAAGATGGTTATGCAAAAATATTGATTCAGAAATGCCACACTATTTACATCTAAATTTATTCAATATCTTTGAAAATCATGAGTCATATGTTACATTGTGTGGATCTGTGTGATGCTTCCACTGGGTTTGTGAAAGTATTTTTTTTTTTCCAGTTTCAGACAACAACTGATCTCCTAAAGCACATTTGAAAGCGGTTATTAAACTCTTCCTTTTCTCTTTCCTTCCATAAATTTAGACTGTTTTCCACTCAGTCAGGTCTCTGGAGGACCTGACGGCAGCAGCTCAGCAGTTGTTGCTAGGGAATCTGTGTTTTGTATGTGTGTGTAAATATAGTCTCTGCGAGAGTGTGTGTGAGGGAGACGAAAGACAGAATGCGAGAACTCCAGCGGCGCATTTATCAGCAGTAATTGGGAAAATTTACTTTGGTTTTCTTTCTCTCATAACTGATTAGTTGTCATTTGTGTAAGTTGATGATTTTTCCAGGTTAAAAAAACAAGAAGATCATTTTAAGTCTCTCCTCTTTTGTCACAAACGTCATCTGGACGGATTGGCGTGTTGCCACTAATCAAAGCCCTTCACCTGGCGCCCGTATTCCTCCGGCGCCCCACATGAGGGGGTTACTGAGTGTCTCCCCCTCACTAACCCCTTTAACTTGCAGAGGCCTCTCCCGCAGAGCAGATTTATGAATAAGCAGGACAAACAAACTTCACAGCACGATTCCGTGGAGGCTTTAAGGGAGGAATCAGAAAGAAAGCGGGATTTAAAGAAAGAAGGAGAGGAGAAAGAAAGAAAAAAACGGAAAGGCTGCGATCCATCCCTCCAGGAAGTCATGCCGCTTTCTCCTCTCCCTTCTGAGGAGGCTGCGTCGCCATGGCAACCGCGCCGGGGATCTGCACCCGTCGCGCCGGCTCGGCCGCTGCATGTGAGCCTGCATGGACGTGTTTCGTCCAGTTGTCTCATCGCCGCTGCAATGGTGCCTCCTCCATCGCTGTGAGCGAGTGCGTGTTGTTTTATGAGCATCGAATGCTGCGTGCATGCGTGTGCAGAGGGAGAAAGCGCACACACACACACACACACACACACACACACAGACACACACACACACACGCACACACACACACACACACACTCGCAGACAGAGCCTCGCATTTGCAGTTTGTACTGCAGGCTTTATTTTTAGCACGTGGCACTTATATAATCAGGGTGACACTGGGGGGAAATAAAAAAGAAGGAGAAAAACATCGCCAGGATTTTCTTTCGCCTCTGTCTGCCACTTTTACTCTCTGTTTTTCCTCCCATCTCCTCCTGATCCGTTTTGTTGTCTCTCTATAGCATCCTTTTTTTTCTATCTCTCTCCCCCCCTTTTTTTTGATCTGCTTCTCCTCTGTTTGCTTTCGTTATACATTTGACTCCATTTCATCTCTCTTTTTCAGCTCCTCTGCCTGTTTCCCCTCACACACACACACCCACGCACACACATCTGTCTCCCTCGCTTCTAGCCTCGCCACAGCAGATAAAAGAATCGCAAGGAGACGAAAAGGCACAGAGTAAAGGAAATAAATAAATAAAATGTTGACGAGAAGGAGGGAGAAATTTTTAGTAGGGGCGGGGGGAAAAAACCGGTGGGACTAAAGACAACGCCGAGATGAATCTAGTTATAAATACAACAGCAGACACTGGAGGAGGAAGCAGGCGGCTTCATTGCTACACCCTCTTGTCTGCGGCCCTTTCCCTTTCTCGTCGGCGTCCATGTTCCTTCAGGTAATTTGAAAATAGATGACATTTCAGGATTCATTGGGGGATTTAGTGCAGAAGGGGCTCGCGTGCACGCCCCTCGCCAAGGCGATGGGAATAGCCCTCCCGCTCTCAGCCTGTCTCGCGTTACTTTGAACGGATCCCAGCTTTGCTCATAAAGTGGCTCTCGGCGGGCTGACGTCACGGTTTACTCTGGAAGTGGCTGACATTTGCTGCAGAGCCGCAGCGGCGTGTTTGATGTGATCAAGTGCTGCCGAGCTGAATGGCAACGTGGGAGGAGTTGTCGGAAGAGTGGAGGTATCTGCTCAGCCTTGCGTCCTGCAGCGTAGTTCGTCTCCGAGGGAAAACTGCTAATGCTGTGATCTACAGCCGCTTTCACTTGGCACACGGCTGAGGGTCCAGCATGGTGGAAGTCGGGACGCGTCGAGAAATTACAATGTCGACCGTGAATTTAGTCAACTGTGATCAGGGTCACTGTTCCCGCGCAGAGCATGATGGGTGTTTGCTCAGGGTATCTACGGTTTGAGCAAGTCCCATTTAAAACTTTTTGAGACCTTTTTTAATGCCACCTTGAATAAAATCCAAGACATGAAAGACTATTCATATGGGGGACAATTTATCGCAAAAAAACTCCCAAGCGAAGATTAAAACGTTTTCCGTTTTTGCACAGAAAGCAGGGAGCGCCGCACGGGTTGGCAGCAGAAGTGAGCCAGTGGCAAAAGCAAATGTTGTCCACGCAACTGGCGATACATTGACGCTTACCCAAACAAAGCGGAAAAGCTAGCTAGCAAGTTAGCAAGGGTGTATTAGCAGCTAGTTAGTTAAAACACAATGAAGGGGTGTGCTGTGGTGGCGCAGGGGTTAGCACGACCGACGTTTGGAGGCCTCAGTCCTCAACGCAGACGTCGTGGGTTCGAGTCCCGGTGACCTTTGCCACATGTCTTCTCGCCCTCTTTTCTGTCTGCCTACTGTCAAAAATACAAGCCACTGGCGCCGCAAAAACACTTCGGAGAAAAAAATGATTAAAAAAAACCCACACAAAGCAGAGGGGTTTTTTTTTTGCTTGGGACTCAAACAGTACCAAGAAGAAAAAAAACAAAACCACACATTAAACCCTGCCATGACCAAAATCTTAACTACTTAAAGCCAAATTACAATTTGGTTTAATTTACATGCATGAATTTAAAACTTTTGTGGACACCCTGTGATTAGACGTTACTTTTACACAATATTTAGGGGTAGGTAGGTAAACGTTTGGTGTCACCTTCTCCCATATTTTTCCTGCGTACTCTGGATGTCGTGTTTCAAACTGCAGACAGGACTTCCTGTGTGCAGCTCAGAGGCAGGCATGAAGAAATCGCTGTGGAATCACGGTGGAGCTTGTAATACAGATGGAGGCGGCGGAGAGATGACTGTTGTTGGAACAGCTTTTTGGTAATAACAGCCCGGATGGAGACTTTGTTGCGGTGATATTTCCCCAGCTTCCTGTCACGGCGGAAAATGAGGTTTGATGTTTGCGAGGCGAGAGGAGCGGGCGCTTGCCGCACGTCACTGCATGCTGCTCCTCACATAGCAGGATGCAGAGGGGTCTTTCTGTACAGACGAATTTAACATCCACACTTTACTAATGACTGTACCATATTTGTGTTGTGGAAAGAAATGAGTGAACTGCATGTCAGTGAGGTTTGTCTTTGTGAGACGACATAAGGTGCATTCACACCAGCCCTATTTAGTCTGCTTTAGTTGAAAGTCCAGGTCATAATTGAATTATGATGCGAAGCAACAAAGCAAACTCTGGTCCATTGAAGCCGAGTCTGGTGTGGTTTGAATGCATATGTGAATGCCAAGAAGAACGGAGGCCGCTCCAAAAGTAGACTGAAGTACAAGGCATTCTGGGTAAGCGCAACCAAAATAAACCCGTGTGTCTAGCGCTAATGGGAGAAATACCTTGTTATCTTTTACCAACGATAAAAGCAAAATCCTGCAGTCGATAAAATCTGACACAGCTCCATTTTTGTTGTCATGTTTTGAAAGAGGAAGTTGTGCTCAGGGATTTTTGTGTCATTTCCGGTTCTTGATGCAGCACCACCACAGGTGGAGGGGAGAACAGGTTTCTTTGCTTTGGACACTGCATGTCAGTTGACTGAAATCCGTAAAGCAAGCTCGTCCATTTGCTTACCACCGCTCAAATACAGCAACAAGTATATTGGAATCACATAAAAACTCAAAATACCTCTTGGTGACAATTGAAGCATCACATAAAAAAAAAAGAAAATGTTCAAATGCAATTACAAAGAAATAAAAAGTAAAGGAACCGATAAAGCTTTATGGGTGAAGCTGGACCAAACAGTGATGTGCTCAGTGTTGATTTAAAGCAGCCAACATTTTCTGCACAGCTCAGGTTTACAGATAGCTGGTTTCAGAGCTGCAGAGCACAGAAGCGATGAATCCTGCCTCCCCGTGTTTATCCCCTGAGAACACTAAATGAGCAGCTCTCAGATGACCTGAGGGGCTTACATGGTTGATAGCTGACCAGCATCTCTGAAATGTCTGGAGGTCCAGGACTATTCAGCGCCTTATAGACCATCAGGAGTTAAAATGGTATCCTTTCACAAACAGGGAGCCAGTGCTGTGCGATCTGAGCTTTGGTACTGATGCAGAGTATTTTGGACACTGATTCAGTGGAGTACGATTGGTGGGTGACAATAATTTAAAGTTTTATGCCATCAGTTGAGATTACTGCAATACTGCAATACTCTGAAAGATATTAAATTAAAGCAATCCAAGGGGAATATCACATGTAATCTTTATTTGCACAGATTTCCAATTACTGAATGACACAAAGCAGTCTTGGCCTGCTAAAAAAAAAGTGACGTTTTTCACTCTGCTTATTTAAAACAAATACAAGTTTGATCGTCTTGAAGTATGTAAGTGGAAAATAAAGGAAGTCAACCCACAACAGTTAACATAAGTTAAGTGATAAGGTTACAGCTGGCAAGTGACCTATTGGTGAAGCAGAGGGGAAAAGCTACCTGAGCAGGTAGCCTGACTAATCTGCAGATATCAGCTTGTGGAAACTTGCGCTACTTCATAGAAAAAGAGAAAATCAAAGATTGGAAACCAGCACTTATTGGTGGAACCTCTTGGTTGAAACAAGAGAAAGACCCAAGCTTCCTTGCGAATGTGGTCTTCAGTCAGTTTGGTAACACTTGGTTACTTCTCATCACAATCGCCGTCGTGTCTCTATGGACTTATGTACGAGTTGATGTGATTATGGTGGGCAGTTTTGTATGTTTTTCCAACTCTGTCATTTGTTTTGCTTTAATGATTGCAAAAATTTGCATTTAATAATTTACAGTTTGAAACCGAAAGGTTTAAAGTTTGTCGTTCACCACCCAAAGAATATGCACTTTAAGCAAATCTGCTGACAAAATCTTCATCTATGAAAACGAAAATCAACACCTTTTGTGTTATTTTGGCTGCAGTGGGTGGTAGAGTGGTCAGCAAAAAAAAAAAAAAAAAAAAAAGAAGTGCCATGCCAAGTACTAACAAACCCACGTCGAAGAAACATCTCAGCATGATCTTTGGTGTTAGAAGTGGCATGAACTATCAGTTTATACTGGCCATGAAGAGAGGAATGAGGTATTGATTAGTAATGAGCAATCCCCATAGATATTTATGTGCACATAGCAGCCTGAACTGCATGGATGCATGTTTACACAGCCTGGTGACCTGGTCCTCCCCTATGAGGGTAAGTCGTGTCTCTTCACTGAGTGAAAAATTTGGAAAGCGTTGTTACTCCAGACACAGATACTCTCAGATCAAATTAGTAAAAAACAAATGAAAATAGCAATAGTAAAAGAATCCTAATTATAAATATTTTTAAATTCCACTTCTCCTGAAATGCATGAACAGGCCACGCTGTTACAGGGGATTTGAATTGTTGAATATTTTTTATGGAAACCGAATCACAGACGCAATGTGGCTTCTGGCAGCGGCAGAGGAGTATTTGCACGAGTCCTCTGAGACGCATTTTGATGGATTTAAACATCAGCCATCTCTGAAGGGCGGCCGTGGACCGATCAGCACTTAAACGGCACGTCTGCCACGTGACGACTGTAGAAATGTTTTTAATTTGCGTCCCCTCACACAGGCAGGGCAAGACATGACAAATAACTAGGCTCAGCCAGCATCCTCTGTCAAAAATTTAAAATGCATATGTGGATTGTTTTTACCTTCGCTCGTCTGGCTGCTACGTGAGGCAATATTGAGAGGCAAAACTGTTGACTCAGGGGGGAAGGAAGCTGTCAGATTAATGACGAAGAAGGGCCCCGAGAGGCGACCGAGGAAGAGGTGGAAAATAGATTCGGCGCCTTCGCAGTTCACCCGGCTGAGGCGTGCATGCTGAATCTGAAGTGGTGCAGGTTTAACTTAGGTTCATCCTGTGTCTGTGTGTGCTTTTCTTTTCTTTTTTTGCTTGTTTTTAAATCTTGTGTCCCCTCCCATTGCTCTTGTCATTCTCCCACTGCGTACATGTCTAATGAGAGCAAATAGGCAGACAACATTTTAATTTTTTAACAGCGGTGATGCGTCCTGACAGGCGGCGGAGGAACGAGCAGGAAAGGAAAAGTAGAGCTTTTTTTTTTTTTCCTCTTTTCCCTTTCTTCCTCTTCGTCTGTTAATATCTGTGACAAAGCACGTTGCACCAGGCTTATATAAGACATTTATGAGCCGTCTGCTGTTTAGTTGACTGATTTCCTCTGGCTTTACATCAACAATCCTTTTATTAACTTTAAACCAAGCACCATTTTTATTGCGTTAACTTATGAGGGAATATTTTTTCTAGAACAGCGTTCAGGCTGTATCATGAAAAGCGATAAGAATTGTGAATGCGCACATTTAACATGAAAAAACCCCTTTTCAACATGTCGCCATGGTCACAACTACAACATTTAATGGTTTTATTTGAGTCTTACATGGTAGTAAAAGTACAATGTACAAGAGTGAAGTAGAAGGAAAATGCAACATGATCTCCAAATGTTTTTACCAATGACCCAAACGATAACAATATTGACTGAATATTGTCATAATGATTGAAAACCGTGCAACATTATCATTCCCCTAAACTGTGAGTTGATCTGTTACATAAAGTGAAATCCATTAAGGTTTGTGGTTGTGATAAGTTTGGCCATGTGTGAAAAACAGATACATGTATGTCTCCAAAATATTTGTCAAAACTGTAATTCAGCTTAATGATCACTAAAGTGAGTAAGGCATTTAATTGTTAAGGGTTTTTTTTATTATTATTTTGATGTAAATTAAAGGAACAGTGAGGAAATAATTTCTGCCTAAAAACACACTTTAGGAAAAGCAGGTGGATAAAAATGGAAATTTAAAGGGGGTTTCTATAAACACTATTTATCAGATATATGCTGTTTTCTCATTTTTCCTAATCAAAAAGTCACAGACGGTGACATCATCCGCCTTCTCCTTACAGCTGTGCTCCTTCTCCTCTTTTTTTTACCGTTTTTTTTTCTGCGGGTCACGTGACCCCCGTGTCACTCTGAGTCAGGATGCGCTGTCCCGAGCCAAAGTTCCTGCCAGGCAGAAGCAGGAGCGGATCGTTTTGGCTTGATAACAAGGTTTATTTTGGTGTAGCAGTCCACAAAAAGCAGAGCACAAACCTTGAATTACACGTTTATCTGGACATCCATCAGTAAAGAGTAATTTGTGGTCCCCTGCAGAGAGTTAATGCATTGCAGAATTGCAAAAAGTATCCATACACCTGGAACTTTTCAGTTTTGTGACACTGATGCCACTAAATAAAATCAAAGGCAACCAAATATTTTCACTAGTCACCAAATTTTTAAATTGGTGATCAGTGAGTAAATTCATTTCAGTACACAATCATTTTCCCAAGGCCTCAGAAAATGATCAAACTGCACCATAAAAACCAAGGAACAGGCAGGCGTACTGTCACCATGATATCAGGAAGATGTTTCGTCAAAAGACTCGAGACTTTGTCGAAGGTTCACCGTCCAGCAATACAAAAAAAAAACATATTCATGTATTATAAAGGCCTACTCAAAGGCCGCACCTAAATCAGCATGAACATTTTGAGCAAGATTCAAAGATTACTGCTTCAGGATTCTCCCAACCCAATCAAACTGAGCCCAACAACTTACAGCCTTAATTGCATCAAAACGTGTTTTCACAAAACATCAACTCGGGACTGCTGAATACAAGACACACCGCACCTTTCAGAGTTTTTAAAAGCCGTTAAATGTTTAAATTTATGCCTTTTTCCTCTTTAACGTCACATTTACGCACTACTTTGTGTCGCTGCGTTATAAAACTCTAGTAAAGCACATTTGAGGTCGTCGCATGACACAACGTGAAAAAAGTTTTAGGACTCCGGAGACGATTTTGTGAAGCTCAAACTCACACCTTCGTTCCAATCCTCTGTTGGATTTCCAGCCTACTTTTGGCATTTCGAGTGCATCGGCTTCTCCAGCTCTGTTGCGGCAGTGCTTGTCCACTGATTCACTTGAAGGAAAAACAAGACGGCAAATTGGGTTAAGAGTTTCAGAGTGAATTATCTAAATATGTTTATGCCCCAGTTGCACCATGTCTGCTGAAGTAGAAGATGATGGGAAAGTTGAGGGATCACAGCGCCGTGGCTGCACCACTCACTCCTGCTCAGTGAGGATAATCAGACGGCATGACTCTGTGTGTGCACCACTTTGCATGCCTCTAGGAAAGGCAGTGCACTGTTGGTGTAAGAACAATCAGAGTTGCACAACTGATGGATATGTCTGTCCTCAACATCCTATCTTTTCAGCTACAGAAGCAAATCAAACCAGGCTCCTCTGAAGCCATAAAAATTCTTGCTTTCCTAAAAGAAGAAGAAGAAAAAAAAATCTGCCTCGAGCAAGAGTCAAGTAATGATAAGCAGAGAGCATTAAAAGATAAAATGTTTGTGGATAATTCATAGTCTAAACCAAGGCGGAGCTTTCAACGCACAGTGAAAGCCAGAAAATCATCATGTTTTTGTTTCTCTTTTTTCCACCCAGATTCAGATGCTGTTGTTTACACGGCGTTTATTACGGAGCTCTTATATGTTGAATTACCCATTTGACTAGTGGCACCTTTTTATCTGGAGTTATACGAGAGCAAATGCCGCCGGGGGGTTAATGAGTAAAGGAGGTATTTTGAGATTTGGTTTTGAAGCTTATTTTAAAGCACAATAATTAAAATTGAAGGCAAATGAATGTGCTTACACTCTGATGTCAATGTGTGTATCGTTCTTGATATTGAGAACAACTCTAGACGGGGTATCGGTGACAATATCCCTGATCCATAAGGGCAGATCTATTCAGTCTAATTCTATGCTTGGAGCTCCGAACGACGCCATGCTTTTACATTTACATCATTTGAAAGAAGGTTTGCTGCAGTTTTATTTTTACAACTTGTTGTTTTTGTCAGCACTTCTTTCGCATTGGCTGTTATGCTACTAGGTGCACTGGTTGTACTGGTGCAGAGTTGTGACATAAATTTGTAATTCAGTACATTTATGTCTGTGTTTATAAAAAGAACCGTTTTAAGTCAATTCAGCGATGTTCTTCTGTATCAAATCAGTATCGGCCGATACTAAGCCTCAGATAACTGTATCGTATCGGAAGTGAAAAAAGTGGATCAGTGCATTAAGTTCTCCTGACTTTATTTTAAACACCTTATTGACACTGAAAATAACCAAGATTGGCACTTTTGTATTTCTTTTCCACTAGTTAATTTGTTTAGAATTTTCTTTGACTTTTACTTTGACGTGTGTTTAGCATTTTCCATTTCATAAATTTAATTTAGTTTTGGTTTTGTTTTCTAATTCTAGACCTTGAGGATTGAGATAAGAGGGCGGGGGTCCATGTGGTTCCAGTGCTTTGCTCTCATCCTGCTCATGTGGGTAACAGTGTTTGTTCAGCTGTGAGAAACAGCCTTAGTGACAATGGTCATTCACAACTCACTGATCAACTGAACACTTCATGCCAGTATTTTTATTTATTTTTCACTTTTCTCTCTAAATACACAAACGAGAAAAAAAAAGGTTAATGTTAGACCCAACCTCAATTAAAGTCTACATGGTGGGTCACACGTGTCCATACCTAGAAAAAATAAACATGTTTTTATTTCTGTGTAATTGTTGCACGTCTTGGACCACTTTGTGGTTGACCTGAAACATTTCCAGCTTTCTGAAACTTGCAAATACGTTTTGCCGCAGTGTCGTGTGTGATGCTCGTTCCATGTTTTCTGTGAAGGTTTTGTGCAACCATTTTTTTTACGGAATTTGAAATTGAAATTTTGGAATATTTGCACTTATCTACGACAGTGAATGTATCGATCACGGACTATAACTTGACATAAAGTAAGGCTGATGCAACAGTGTTGTAAAAGTAAATACTTTCTCCTGCAGTTGTCAGCATCACTTAAACCCAACATTTTGCAGAAACATTTCCATAAACTCAGCTACACATTAGCGTGAATTTCCAAATTAATAAATTTCCGCAATTGTGGAATTGCAAAAAAACGGAAGGATGGAAATCGGGAGGGTTCATAAAACGGCCCTCCTTGAATTTGACACGTGTCTTCGGTTGTTGGGAGAGTTTGGGTGACGGAAATACTCATGCAGTCACCAAACCAAGTTGAGCTTTGCAATCTGAAGGCAGCGGATAGACGTCTGCACACCAGAATCCTTGCCACAGCTTTCACACTGCCATCATCCTCCTGCTTATGAATTTCAGGAAGATTTTACAATAAATTTAAACCTAAGAGCCAAAATGCCCAGGGGCTGAACCACGTTCAAGGACAAAGTCTTTGTCCTGATAAGGCGTCTCTTTTAAAACATGTCATTCCCAATGGCCTCTGTTTTATCTGCTGGGGTCCTTCATTACTTCTGTCCCATCCTGTCATCTTTGTTTGCTCAGATTTATATTACGGTGTGATGTCTGGTTCTCTGACTGAACGACGAAACTGAATGAACAAGGTGCTGCGTGTGCAAACAAGACGCAGAGAATATAGATAATTGATTGTTGCACGGCAGACGGATACAGCAGGCCATCGCTCTGAGCGCCTCCCCCAGAAGGTTTGATAAGGAGGGAGCCAGAGGTTTGGATGTGCGAACAGCTGGTGACGAAAATAAAGAAGGATTTGCTTTAATAGGATGGAAAACATGCGGCAATACATGGATAAGAAATCAGAAACAATAGACAGCAGTCTATAGATTGATGGTCCATAACTAAGCCACTTTGTTGGATTTATTTTATATAGATTTATATATATATATATATATATATATATATATATATATATATATATATATATATATATATATATATATAAGCCTTCTTCTTGTGTATATATTAGAGGTATCCAGTACAACATGAAGTGTCTGATGGGAGTTACTACTGCAGCTCCAAGGCCTTGCTGCATCTGGTGACACTCAGTCATCTATGACTAAATAAGTCAGTAAATCATGAGCTGGAGAATTTGATGCAGATTTTATGGGGGGAGGTTTTCTTTCTTTTCTTCATCCTCTTTTTATTGTTGAGAGTGCATCAGTTTTTCTTTTTTTTTCAATAAAACACAGTTTCAGGTTTCTGGTTTAAAATATTTCTTCTTATATTTTCACCTTTGCATATCGAAACTACGAAGAAGAGAAGAAGAAGAGCTTCCTCTTGTCCTTCGTCTTTTTGTACTTGGGTTGAACGTGACTTGATGATGTAACTTCATAGCTTCATTGTTCTGCTCAAAATTATTGCTAAAAAAACTTACATTTTGTTCACACTCCTAAACTCTCATTCGTTGTCTTTCTTATAACAATGCGAAGCGGTTCAGTGTGCAGTAATCTCTGAGAAGGGTAAAGGACAAGGATTTTAACAAGACCGCTCAGCGATACTGTGATCTGGCCTACATATTACCGTCAGCAAGGATGCATATGTGCGCTCAGTAATTATGCTACCATGCAGAAATGCATCAAGTACACCACGTTCCCTTGGTTTAACTCAGTAACAAGCAAGTTTTATAATCAGCATCTCGGTACTTTAGGTAAATCATGTCATGGCCAGCAGTTTTGTTTAATCCAGAAACCAAAGTAATTCTTGTGTATATGCTCAATTAGTGCACTCTTTCTACTACCTGGAACCGATTTAAAAGAATAGATCAGAAATTTCAAAGAAAGACTCGGCTAATGTATTGAAAACACTTAATATCAGCGGCCAATAGAACTATCTCGGTATCTTGATTTTGCACAAACCCCAGTAATTCAGCCTTGGGAAGTAAAACTGACAGCTAGTCTTGACTTTCACTATCAACAAAACAACGCCATTCTCTTAAAACGTCCTAGCCCTCTGTTAAGAAAATACCAGTAGAATTTACAGTAAATTACATTAAATATACAGGGTTACTATAAACTTTATGGTTTTACTATGATTTGATTCCAATTTAACTGATTTTATCACCATTTTACACTAATTACATTATCTGGTTACTGCAATTCCATTACATTTTAGATTATATAAAAAAATATGCAAATTAAGTTAGGCAAACACTATATTATGGCCTCCATACTGTTGTAACATTTAAACTGGATGGTAATTTTACAGAAAAGCTGATTATTATGTACATGGAAAATGAGGCCATGCATCGCTAATGGAACATGAACAACATGTTCAGTTATGAACATGTTAGCTATTGTTTTGTATAAACAATGCTACGTAAAAAGAAACTGTGGCAGTCTGAAAAAAATGCTACTTTTTCCATTTTTATTGTGTTGCAGTGTGAAAAATATCTTTTGCTATTTTCTACATATAAAATTTTGTATTTGTTTTGACGTAAACACATATATGTTTTACTATATTTTATTTTTCTACCCATATGTCACATTTGAAGCAGTTTGCGTTGTGAAGACTGGTGACGGGTTTGTTCTACCAGTTCTTCATGCTAACAGAATAAAGTCCTACAGTGGACACAATGGTCACTATTAGTTTTATTTGAACTGACACAAACAGTACAACTTCTTTCCCCTACATTTAAGGGAAGCATGATGTCTATTATGATATCTACTTCCCTCTTGAAACGGCCTGTTTCTACCGTCTACATATCTGACAAGATCATTGGTAAATGGGCTGAACTCGCGTTGTGCTTTTCCAGTCACACTGACGACTCAAAGCGCTTTTACACTAGAGCCACATTTGGACATAGACACACAGATCTCTAGGCAACTTGGGGTTAAGTGCTTTGTCCAGGGGCACATCAGTGTGTGACGATATCAGGAAAAGGATTTCAACCTTTAAGCTCAATATGACAATACGTTTAATCACGGTTAACCTCAAGCACTCCAACTGTTCCAAGGGACAGAAATGTCTTTACCTATTCATGGCTTCTGTCTCAGTTGATATTTCTCCTAATGCCACTGGTTTCCAGCCCAAACCTCCAGAAGTTTTACACCTCTGTGTTGAAGGAAGTTAAAAAGAGACACAAAAATTCAGAACCTTCTTAGAACCAGTGGCATCAATGGATCAGGGGTATAGATTTCGGTTTGGAAAAATGTACATTTTATTATCCGTTCAGTTGAGTTAAATATTTTAAAAATGTGTCTTTAAGTTGGATTTCTTGATGTAACTTTTGTCATTGTTCCACCGGTTCTGGCACCGACCTCGTTCTGATGGAGGTTAATCCCTGAAGCATGCACACAGAAATAGACATCTCCAGCTGAGTGACAGGTTTTCACTTTGACAAGCGGAGGCTGCAGACGTTTTCTTTTTCTCTGCCGCGGCCCCTGTTTCCTCCACACCCTCCCTTCCTTCTATCCTCACTATTTGCCCCCCTTCGCTGCTGTGCTTGACAGAGACGGTACACCCGAGGTGCTGTGAACAGGTGCCGTTTCCCTGTCAGGGATCCCCGCAATGAAGGAGACATGAGGAATGGAGTTGTCGCTGAGAATTACTGGGAAATCAGGTCAGCTTCCTGAACCTGCAGATGCAAACTTAGCTACACGCCATCAAGAGTGTCTAAAAATAAGGACTTCACCGAAGGGGGTGGGAAGGGAAATAAAATAACCAAAGCATCTGCAGAAGTAGATGTAAGAACACAGAGAAAATACACAAAGGACGGTGGGTCATTTACATTAAACTGCAGAGAAGAAGATGGTGGAAGGGAAAAAGAAGAGCGTATATGAGGACAGAATAAGGTAAATTGCCTGAACAGGACAAGCCACATTCACAGTAATAGCTCCCTGCCTTCCTTTATTAAAACCCCATGGTGAGTTGCTCCCTCCTGAACTTTTCCTCTCTCTCACCAGGTGCTGACACTCAGCGTTCCTGACAAACGCAGCAGGGAGGAAATGAGGAAAAAGTTAGAGCTAAGAAAGAGCAGCTATAGGGAAAAAAATAGCAAGAACCTGTCCATTCTAATTTAGCTTATTCAGATGTTGCTCTCAGAACTACAAGGAGATATATAAACAAAAAAGGTATGCTTTTTCCAGCCTTCCTTTTGTTATCAGTCATTTAGTTGTGACTGATAATAAAAATGATTGGTGATCAGTGTGGTTTCTTTCTAAAAGATATCAACGTTAAACCCAAGATGCTCCAGAACAGACAGAGGTCGAGAACTCAAAGGAAATAAAACAGACCAACTTGCATGTTCTACTAGCAATTAGCGTGGCTAGCCAGCTAGCATAACACAAAGAGCAGTCTCCATGTGTATATCCTCAGTAATATAGACTCTTAAACTCAAGATTAGAATCCAAAGGAAATAAAACAGACCAACTTACAAACACTTCAGACTTCCTGTTATCTGTTGAAAGTCTTGTTCTCTATCACTCTTATAAACCACCAACATTTCTAAGTATGTAGAAAACATCGTTTTCTTATGAGAAAAAAATCCAATTCGTACACACCCGTACTTCGTGTGATTTAATTTTTTTTAGCAATATCAAAAAAGTAGTTCTTTGTGACCTCTTCATTATTTACAAAGTTCCACCGAGTGTTGTATTCTGTGAAAACGGTCACACACCCAACGACAAATTGTGTGCAGCTTTTAATTTTGCTCTCATTGCATGAGGCACATATTTGATAAACTTACCGAATGCAAAACCTAAGCATTTTATCTCAGAAGTTCATTTCACAAATTCTGGTTGGATAACATGCTAAAACGGGCTAACAACTGAAAAATCTGTATTCAGTCGCTAACAAACAACTTATATAAGACACATAAAAGGAAGAATATGTTAAAAACATAATCCGAGGTAAATGAAAGCAAAGCATTATGCAGACACATTCTTTTCTAGAGCCTGTCTCCAAGAGGTTTTCAGTGAATGTCACAGCAAATAAGGAAAGTGACACAAGACAGGATTGATCGGTTTGGTTTCCAACGATTTCCCCCCTCCCTCCACTTCCTTCTCGCCTTTCACCGTGTGTGCTTTCCCTTCACCGCCCCGGAGGGCCTGAACTCTTTCCAGCAAGAGCCCGACTCTAACTGTCTGCCTGAGTGAGTGACTGACTGGTTTTTGTCTCCTCTCTTCCTTGAGGTCATACTAATCATCAACATCACTTCACCAAACCTGGGTTATTCATTATAAGGCCCTGCCCTCTGCTGCTTGGATTTGGCTGTCTTTTTTTTTTTTTTGTGGATATCCCAGTGCACACTTGCTGTGCTCATGACACATTCCAGTCATAAAGAGACTCACTATGAAAAGGAAACAAGCATTTGCGAATGACTTCTTTCTGGACATATATTCAGATTGCCAAGTTCTCAGTTCCTCTGACATGCCTTTATTTCTACACCATCCTTAGGACAGTAAAGTCTGTAACACGTTATTAGTCGAATTAGCTTTTGTTTTTGGTTGAGAAAGCTGCGTTTTTTGAAGTTTACTGGATTAGAGCAACAAGCTATCAGGCAGTGATCAGGAGACAGAAATCTTAGGTGACTTCCAGCTACATGAAATTTGTTGTTGGGTTAAACAAATTTTATGAAAAGTTACATTTTAACTTAATTATGGATTACTGGATGCATGTGATATAATCTTAGTTTAATTAATGTGTTTTAAAGAGTTTTAATGTGTTAAGTATTTCCACAGGTCCATCTCCTAAAGTGACTGCTGAAAATTTGTTGCTTTTTCGCTTTGGAAAATATGTCTTACGTCCGGTGGTCGCTAGATTTCACTCAGATGACACAGACATGGCTTTATGAGATGGGAGAAAGTTGCATGAAATCAGTAGCTTATCAGTCCACACAACTGCTCCTCTGTAATGGACCCAGCTTCAGCTGTACGGGAGTTGCAGGTGCCTGCGTCTGCCAGGTTTTTCGTTCTGGTTGTGGTGGGAGTGCTGATCCTCAAACAGGTGAGATGCCGCAAACTTCTTCTCACTCCACCATCCGTGCCTTCTGGACAGATTGGACGGCTCGGGCCTCCAATCCAATTTCCTTCGCTGTTAGCTTACGGTAATGAGTATCCGGAAGGACGGATGATGGCAACGCGCTCCACAGGATGGAATTAGCTCTTCTCGCTGGAAGGCGGCGGCCATTTTATTGGCAGAGACAATGGTGTGGTTAATCTTTTTAAGACAACACAGCTGAGGGCCAGGAGGGAGGGAGGAGCTGTCCAATAATCTCATCAGAGACCAGAGGACATCCGCCGTGATGGAGGAGACTTTCTCTCGCACATGTTGAATCATCCTCCTCTCCTGGCACATCGCAGAGCTTCCCTCTCCTATAACTCCTCCGCCACGTCCACCACGACCCTCTGCCTGCATGCGTGTGTGCAAACAACACCATACGACCATGTGTCTCTCATCTATGTCGGAGTGTGTAAGTGAGCAAACACCATTAAGGGCATTACAGACAGCTTCACCACGTCAAAGAAGCTGTCAGACGTACACTGTACATCTAAGGTGGAGATGTGAACGGGGGAAAAACACGACGTGTTCGTTGGCGACTGCCAGATGCTATTTTAAAGGAGAGCTCTTATAATAGCTGCAAAAGAAACAGTTGTGCCAGAGACCTGCGAGGAAGCTTTTACATGTCTGTTGGTATATAATATTTAGTAAATGCAACGATAAATTTAGCTCATGGATTCACGAGGTGGGAAAATATTTTAACATAAGCTTTGGAAAAACTAAGAGTCAACATTTTCTTGTTTTTAATAAACAGAGGAAATGTCTAAGGAACCACAAACTGTGTTTTGGAGACTCTGTACTCAAAATGAAATATTCCAATCAAGTATCAACATTATGTTTTTTATGCTTGGTCAATAGCCACTCAGTTCCTTCAGACTAGCAGCAGCAATTAAATACCTGGTGGAGATTCTGTTGAGCTTGTTATACGAGCTACTTCTCATTGCTAGCTGGTCAAAACTTTATTAAAGGGTTAATAAGAGCCGTGTTGTGATGACTTCCTGAAGGCAGAGTTTCAGAAAGAGACGGGTTTTCTAAAAGAGGCAGAGGCCCAATTTCCAGGCATTAAATTACAAAGTAAAATTTTTAAAGTCGTATTTGCCAACAAACGTCCATTGAAAAGCTTGTTATAGAGTTAAAGAACTTGAATTTTTGCACTTGACAAATTAAAACATGCGCATACAGTACAGCCTCAGTCAAACAGCTATTTTCTGAGAAATAAATTATGTTTGAAGAATGTGGCTCCTTCAAACATCTGGAAAGTATTCGAAAGGATGAACCTGACCTGTGGATGCAGCATCTTTATTTTTTTAAGGGATTTGATAGTGCTATAAAATGGTTCTACATGGCTGGAAAACACATAATGCAGCACCTTTAACACGGGTTTGTAAGTCATCTTTCAGGCTGTCAGTGTTTTGGTTTTACTAATCCAGTGTTCAAAGTGTTTTTGTGAGCACTACCAAGCAGATTGACGAGGCGTCTTTATTAGCTGACTACTCAGTGAGGAATGTAGCCATTGGCTGTCCTACAAGACAGCCAATGCTAGAGGACATAGCAGCTAATTTCTAGAATTGGGAATGTGAATGAAATTGTAGAGGGCACCACATGACAGGGACAAACATCACTGCGACAAAGTAGGCTTACCCTTTCACAAGTCAACTGTGACAGCTCTGACAAAGGATTGCTTGGCAGTTCAGATCGAAACAGTGGTGGACTGACCTCGACCTTTCATTGTGACTTCATCTTTGCACAAATCACACCTCGACGGGAAGAAGACTCGTGAGGTTTGACCTTAGCTTTTTTTCTTTTTCTAAAAAGAGATTTCTTGGTCCTTTAGCTGCTTCGTTTTGCCTGTGAGGCCAACATGCTTCCACCACATTGTCTATCAGAGCCGTCTGACCGCCACTGTCACGCTAGTTCTCTACATAATAAATAAATAAAATCATGTCCTTGTGAAGCTGTTCTCCCAACTCACATCCTGTGTTGCAGAATAAGCAGAGCCTCCGCTGTGACGTGCTTTCCCATTTTCAGACCAGGTCACCTTCCTTCACCGCTACATGCTCTGGCAGCGACAGTGACGAGCAATTGAAGACAATTCAATAAGCGGACAGGGCACTCTGATCGGTCTGTGGCTATGCAGCTTCATTACTGCATTCAATATGATGCACAGCCATTTGTGCTAAAGTAGCTTGTCCAACAGAATGAATCAAACAGGCCAACCTTTGGTTTCTACATGTTTCTTTGTCCTCATGGATGTTTCAAAAGAAAGTCATGACTTTGGTCAAACAGATAATCTTGCTTTTTCCTTCTCTTACAATGTTTAGTCTGACTTAGATGCCATATCATGGCACCATGTGATATAAAATCCCGTAGCTGCCTTCTATGTCCATCAGTCCTCACTTTGACACTTTATATTAGGGTGTATTGACCCTAATATAAGCTTAACAGTTTTTAGTCATGACAAAGTAACTTTAGATTAGGGATACACCGATACACTTTTTCACTTCCGATACCGATCCGATACAGTAAAACCTCCAACACGCTGCATTCTTGTTGCATATGATGGTAAAGTCGACCCAGACATCACCAGGAGAACGGTGGAGGCCCACAGGTCAGGTTCATCCTTTCGAATACTTTCCAGATGTTTGAAGGAGCCACATTCATTTGTTCCGACTTATTTAATTCTCAGAAAATAGCTGTTCGACTGAGGCTGTACTGTATGCGCATGTTTTAATTTGTCAAGCGCAGAAATTCAGGTTCTTTAACTCTATAACAAGCTTTTCAATGGACGTTTGTTGGCAAGCTATTCTGCATTTTAAAGTGGCCCTGCGGTCCCCAAAGGCTGACGGAAGACAGAACGCGGTCATTTCCATATAATTAGGAATTTATCAAGGGACTCATTTTAACATCACAAGTTATTACGTTGGATCGAAGCCTGAGGTTGAGAAGTTGTGTACGTACTTTCAGAGAACTGAAGCACAAAACGTAGCTACAGGCAGAGCTGTGAATGTGCTCTGTGGAGTGTGTACAGAAACATCGTATGTCCAGAACCGCAGGCTGCACACAGTGAACAGAATTTCATAGTGGTTTTCCAGCCGTTTGTGTCACTACCTGCTACACACACACACACACACACACACACACACACACACACACGTACACACACACACACACACACACACGTACACACACACACACACACACACACACACACACAGATAGGAACCCGTCCTACGTTTTATGTGACTACATTTTACTTTCAGAAATTTTTTTTTGCACTAGTTTGAGTAAAAAAATATATAATATAGTTTTATTCCAGTTGTTTCATGTGTTCCTTACTCGGCTCCTAGTGTTTTTTTTTTTGTTTGTTTGTTGTTTGCTCTTCCCACATATGGACTCAGCATTCAATATTTTCTCCCTCACTGTGTGTGTAGTCTCTGGTTGACTACATACGTACTGACTGCTTGACTTTACAGCAATCACACCTCCTACACTAAAATGAGTGTGCAGGAACAGAGGAACACCAATATCACATTTCAGCTTCCGAAATATGTGCAGGTTTGTGTATATCCTAATTTATTTTTTTATTTATTTTTTTACTTTCACCCAATACTTTCTCTATGCGTCATTTAGATTTTTTTTATCCGCGTTTTGAGACATTCACTAATTTTAAACAAGGTTCAACTTGCATTCACACTCTCAACTTTAGCAACTGCAACAACAAAATTGTATAGCAGGAAAAATTGTAAGTGATAGGGTACATATTTTATTTGTAGAATGTGAAGTTGTTGTGTTGAAATAGAATTTTAAATTAGCACAATAGTACACAAGTTAACTTTTAGGTTAAGATAAACTTAGATACAAATCCAAACTAAGACAACTGGTGACTCTCTGAACTTACATAAATTTCTAATCAGAAAGCAGTCTTATACTCCCTAAGAAACATTTCAGACAGGGAGTGTATTGGCTATCAGGGCAATAAATTCTTTACTCAGGGTTGAATAGCTCAGACAAACATTAAAAACTATAGAAGTCTGTTACAACATATAATCAAACATATTAATATATTTCTTTAAGCATTAAAAGCATGTTTTTAATTAGTTAGTTTTAGATCCAATTTATAGTTAGTATTAAGCAATACATTTTGTGCGAGTTTGTTTAAAAAAACACCAACTGGTTTCTTGTTGAATCATTTTGAGGCAGAAATAACGCTGCAGCTGCAAGTCATATATCACAGTCTGGCCAGAGGCTGGTACGAGAAGGGCTGGGTGTTTCAGTGGGTCTCAGAGGTAATAAAATTAACATTTAAGACAGCCCACACAAAGGAAAAAACACACCTCCTAATGCATATATTTAAATGAAGGGAATACACATTCTTATAAAATGGTTTGTTTTACAGCAGAAGTTCGAATCTCTTTGTGCTGAGTGAGAGATTCCCAGAAGATGAATCTTTTTTTTGTTTCTGTTTCCTTTTTTTTTTACTCAGTTAATTGCTTCTGTTTTGTCATGTCTTGGACTTTTGATGATCTAGGTGAGATGCTTATTGTAACATTCTTCTTGCATTGATTTTCTCTGGATAAAACTCTAGATATCTGAAGTCTGACGTCGTATGATTGCTCTTTCTCCCTGCGTATATACAGAAACACAAGAATTCGGGAAAAAGAGGAATGAATTAACGAGCTAAATCAAGTTATTCCTCTTTTTAATTCTCAACAGTTGTGTTTTTTTTTTTTTGGGTAACTATGAAGCTGAGTCTAAATCAGATGCATCTCCCTCATCACATCATTAGTAAAAATGGTGTGAAAAGAGGCATGGTCACAGCTTTGCAAATCAGGTTTATTGTGTTGGCTAACAATCGGCTAACAGGATGGATTCTGTCCTAATGGCTGTTTATGAATAATTTAATTGTCCCTGTCTGTTCCTGCGCTCTGCTCACGAAACTCAAGACACAAACACAGTGCTGCAGCAAACATCCGCACACATTTTAACTACTTCAAATTATAAGCCTGCAATTGTTCAGAAAAAATATTTTTTTAAAAACCTCAGGAGCATTTACACCGACTCAAACAATTTCTCTCGTTCACAAGGATTCACAAAAGTTTGACACATCCACCCCTGTTCCCCCACCTCCATTTTCATTTCTCCATTGAATCAACAAAAACAAAAATAACAGCACCTATTGTAGTAACACCAGTGTGCAGCGCTGAGCAGATGAAGCGGCGTCTAACGTGTGAAACATGTGCTGAGGCTTGGGAAGATGGCCTGACCTCCGTCCTTTGGAAAGCAGCAAAGATGCGACAGGGTGAGCGCTCAGGGTGAGCGCTCATTCAGACGGCGAAATTTGTATCTGCCGGTTTGTTAACTGCACTCAGATGAATATAATGATTTTAAGTGCCACCAAATTACACTGGAAACAACAGTTGATGTGGTCACTGGCAGTGAATGGCGTAAAGGCAAGAAAATATATTTAAGGTTGTGTTTATAGCTTCTTATATTTAAGACCTTCATGCTGCTATATGTAACTTTTGTAAATGTTATAAAGTCACATTTGTAATCTGATGGGAAAAAAAACTTTTTCTGAGAGTTTCTAAACCAAATGTTTAAAATCTCTTTAATTTTTTGCATTTTTGGATGTCAATTGAAAACTGATTTTCAATTGACATTTTCAGAGGAATTGATCAATTCCCGTGTTGATCAATACAGGAATTGATTGAGGCATTGAATCTTTGGTCTCAAGTTCTTTGGAACTTAATTTGTCATTTCTGATCTTTTTATTATATTTCTGAAAACAAAATGTGGCATGTGTTGCTCAAATATTTATAAAATCTTGTCTCCATTAGTTCTGATGAACCCACATTTTGTGGCTCAACAGGATTTATTGTTACTTGGCTAGCAGTGTCGAACAACATATGTATTTCTCTTTACTTTTAATCTTAAAGGCCTCGCCACGGCAAACATAGAAATCTGTTCAATGCAACACCAACTACCACATTTCTGTATGTAGCCTCACCTGTTAGCCTAGCTCCTACAGGTGACAGGAGGTTTTACCTTTTCGGAGCGCTACCTTTCAGATATCGCCTTCAGCCTGAAAAGCAAAGGGGAACTTCGGCTTCTCCGAAGTCATCCATATATGATGGTGTTTGTCATTTAGCCACAGGCAGTTTGACTCGGCCAGTTTTGGCTCTCTGAGCCAACACAGGCCCAAACCCGACACCCAAAAATAGTGCTCATGAATTTCTTGCCCTCAGCCGTACCATCTCCTTCACCCCCGTCAGGCTGCTGCTTCAAATTTCATTTCGACATCCTGACTGCAGCCTCTTTTAGTTCCTTCTCTTCCTCCTCTCTCCTCCGTGTCGTCCTCTATCAGACACATCATGACTGAGTGTTTTATTGCGTTGCGTCCTTGCAGAGGAGGACCTTGGCGCCCGCTCCAGACACCCAAAAAACGTACTCTCCCCTCCCACTCTCTTGCATTGCTCTTGGCCTACAAAACATAGAGCGTAGCTGTCTGCTTTTACTTCCTCTCCCCTTTTTCTTTCCGCCGCCAGATTTCGTCTTTTTTCCTTCTTCAGCGTGTTTTTATGGAGAGAGCGTCGCCAGCCTGTATGACAAGTGAAGACGGGCCCCCACACCGCTCCTCCTCTTTCAAAAAGATCAGGTCTCTTCATTTAGATCAGTGACGGCCGCTCGCCTCTTCTGAAATTAAATCACCCTTTTAGTCGGAGTTCGATACATTTTAGTATTCCTGGTTTTGTCTGAGCTCCTTTTCCCCGCTGACTCTCCTGATCTCCATTCCTGCGAAGCTTTGATCTGCCGGTGCCGATGGTAGTTATTTCAGATCTGTCTTTAGAACTAAAATCAAAAGATACGTAAGAGTTAAGAGTATTGTTTTCACTCCTCTCTGCTGTGAGTGGTCTTTAGATATTTATATTAGTAGCAGAGCCCACTGAGTAATCAGCCTGATTTCAATGTCGAGGCTGCAGGTAAACAATGGAGGACACCGTGGGGCATGACTTGTTGCCGCAGCAGAACCTTGTTAGAAAGGCTTGATGGATGGTAGTTGCGTCTCTGTTCACCATATGATTGCACAATTTGATATTTTGAAAATATATTACAATCATAACATCGAATAACACAAATTAAATGCTATTTCACGTGAAAAAAATGTTTTCATTTCATAGTTGGTACATACACAATATAGGTTAAATTCAATTTAGCAGATTTAATACATTGAACTTAACTTGTTTACTTCAAATTCAGTGTTTGCTGATGTTACTTTCAAATGGTTAAAGTCATATACTTAAATGCCACTCTGCATTTTAAAATCCAAATAAATTATTTAGTTTGCTTGACCTGTTAAGTTAAAACCAACAGCCACTAGCACAATGTGTGCTAATTACAAATTATGCTAAAGATAAGACATATTGCACACTCAGAGTAGCCCAGGAACGATGAAGCCTCGGGTATGGGGGACCCCGCATGAAAATCTGCTTAGGGCCCCAAAAAGATTTGAGCCGGCCCTTTTGTCACCAGACAAAGTGTCTTTGTGCCTAGATGAATGAACAGAAACAAATGGGGAAACAAATGGGGAAAGTTTTACAGAAAGCGTTCATGTGTCACATTAAGATCTGAGCTGGCAAAAGGGGGTTTTGTAGCCATGACAACAAGAGAGAGCAAGTGCAGCAAATGGGAGCAGGTTGGGTGCATTAGATATTCAAGTCCTTGGCTTGAGAATGGGAGACATCCAGGATCAGAGCGAAGCATCTTGTCGCTGGGCATGCTTTCGATCGGGCCATCTCATGAATCTGAGCAGCTGCCCAGTGGATGAACCTAAATGAGAGCTTTTGCTCTTTACTCTGAGATGGGTGAAAGTCGGGTGACACCGGGAGGGCAGGGCGGAGAGAGACAGAGAGAGGCCAGCAGTGCGGACAGCTGCAGTCCTGCCATGGAATCTGGTTTATGCGACTCCCTCTCCAGCTTCGTGACTGTGGCTCCTCTGTGCAACGGTATTAATAAACCTGGCAGCATTCCCACGGCAAGCGCTCGTCATGAGCTTCACATCAGTCATGCACCGGAGTGCCCGGCTCACCGGGAGGCTTCACCTCTCCATCTGGCGAAGTGTATCTTGTGCTGGTCTCAGCCGGCGATGAGACATCCACCGCCTATGTCCTCTAAACAATATAGTGCAGTTATTTATACTTTATTGATCGGACTGTTACCGCGGCCCCTCGTGCGTTCTGCACGGTCAACTGGATCATGCTCACAAACTCGGGGTTCTGCGGTTCAGGCTGATGAATGATGTGAATGTACAGCAGGCATAACCAAGGCTAATGCTATCGATTGATGTGTAGAGCAACGCTAAGACAAATTGGGATCCTTAGCCAATAGAACTGGTGTAGCTATTTCCCTACATTATATTTCAGTATGTTTTAATCAATATTTTATAAGTTGAGCAGCTGAAGGACAACAAGAGTTTAATTCATACAAATGTTTCTCACCAGGGTTGCAAGAGTTTTAGGGTTTTAATTGTGGTTGTGACTTTTTGTTTGGAGGTGGCATTTTAATCTTAGGAGATAGAGATTAAATCTTTTATCATAAATTGAATATTGTTCCAAGGTATGCAGTGCTGCACAGGAGACACTGATACACCCATCCAGGTGTTAAACGCACCAAATACTCTTGGAGTGTAATCTTTCCATGGGGTTGCAGCTCCAAAAGCAAATTGCTCTACTGTGGTACCAGCAAGAAGCTAAAAGATGGTGCTGAATTAGGATGATGATGATGATGATGATGGTTTTCTGGTAGAGCTTTTGGTGAAGCACAGAAATGTAGAACTTATTAAAAGCAGTAATAAAAAATTAAAAAAAACAATTAAAAAAGATTTTATTTTAAAGAATAAAAACCAGGCAAGCTGCTATTGCAGAATGACCAGTTCTTCTCTCTCTGGAGTTATTTTAAACAACAATTTCCCATGAGAATGTGTTGGCGATATGAAATTAAAAAACAACAAAAAAAAAAAAGACAACAGCTTGGAAGCTCGATTTAAGTGAGCTTAAATCAACAAGATAAAAATAACACATTTGCTTTAAAAGTGCGTTCTGTTGGTTGAATAATTATCATTTTCACAGATGACTCATCATCAGCAACAATCTGCTTTTCATCCAGTTATTTTTAAAATCTTCCATAATTCCCAAGACAGAAGTTATATATATATATATTTAAAAAAAAAATTTTTAAAAAGCCCTCAGCTTCAACCACAGCAGATTCAATGTGTGTAAGGTAAAAATTACAAAAAAAGTGGGCAAAATGTCTCTTCCTCTGAAAGTTTCTCTCAAAAGTATGCATTCTCAATTTGTCACCTTCTAGCCACAGACTTCCATGCACTTGACACTTTTAACGTTGCCCTATATTTACGCGACCAGTGATGCGTTTCACAGCGGCTGCTGCCACCGTCCGATTTGGAAATAAAAGCGCCGCTTAATCTCAGCGTGATCCCATCAGTCAAACCGTTTGCAGCAGCAGACAGGAAAGATGAAACTCAAAACAAGTCGAATTCCCTTCTCAGGGGATATAAAGGTGATGAATCCACTGTAGAAAATGCAGGTGGGCTGCAGAGTGCTGAGCGTTGTGACCAATCTACAACATGACCTGCCTTGCAGGGAGCGTTTTAATGAGATTTTTTGCTGAAGTTTTGAACTCGGGCTGCTTCGTAATATTACAGATTTGTGCACCACCATTTTGCGGCTTCACTCTGGACCCATGCAGGGTTAGTTTCCCCGATGCACATTTTGGACAGAGTCCAGAAGGCTCAGTTTTTGACCCACCTGAACTGAGCAGCTTAGTCTACTTGTTGTTTTCAACGCAACATAATTTGGCTTGAAAATTCTCTAAAACTGTATCTCTGTTCCGGTTGATGCTCCTGATATGAGACTTTAATAAAAACGCTTCTGGTCAGACCGAGATTAAATGAAATATGGACAGGCTCCATTTGCAAATAACGCAAAAAAACAAAAAGAAAATATTGTGTACCCAAATAGTTTTGGATCTGACTCTTGAAGGTAATTGGTGGAACTTGAGATAAGTTACAACTAACTTTGTAAACAAATTGAAAATCCTATTTGTGTTCTGTTGGAATACTTTTGAGTGGATCATTTAGAATACATTGGAGCAAAGGTCATTTAATGCAAATACTGTTCTGCATCAAATGAACGCAGGATAGTATTTTTTTTTAATCCTAGCATATGTATTGATAGATTTTGAAAGGTTTTTCGCTTTAAACAGGTGTTATTCAGAAACAGTCTGGAAAGGTCTTTTCGCCTGTTTTTCTGATCTATGTAATATCTGTTCTATCGATGTCTACTTTTAGCGATTTCCTTGCATTTCTTTGGCTGGAGATGCAAATCTTAGCGTCAAGCGATTTGATTGCAAATTTTAATGTCATAATTTGATACAGAAACAATTTTCAATTCTGAAACTAATTCAACTGGTAAGATGCTCTGTCTAAATTATTTGACAGACACGAGGTAAAGGTCATGTGAACAATTACTTGAAATAATTTTGTCAACACATTAATGCTGCGCCAAATTATATCAGTTTATATTTAAACAAAAAAACAAGTTTGTGCATCAAACTCTGTGACTTAAATAACCATTTAGCTCAAATGCCTGGGATTTTTTTTTTTACATAAAAAAATTTCAAACATATCCGGTGGGCGGGGCATGCCAAACACGTACAAATTAAACATATTTTAAATTCCGTCTTGGAGAATTTCCAATCAAGAATTCCCAGGACTCAGAATTGCGATTACCTGAAGAGTCAGTTTTATTCTGCACCTCTATTTTCGGCTGCTGCCCTTGGTCGTCGTATCGTCTGGTACATGTTCGCCTCGTCAGACCAGAGGGAGCAGATTCAGACGCCACGAGCACGAAACACAAAATCTGAAGAGAATTTTCTCAACAAATTATTGACAAATGCGTTTACTAGGGTTTTTTTTTCTTTTTTCTTTTTTTTCTGTGATTGCTAGAGAACAGCAATAATCAGGACTGTAATGAGCGCGCTCCATAATCCCTGAGCTTGGTGACAGAAACCAGGCCTGTTTAATTAAGACTCTGATTTCCCGTGAGGCATGGAGGTCTCTTTTTTTTTTTTCCTTTTCTTTCTCGCCCTCTTCCCAGCCTATTTGATTTAACTTCAGAATATTTATTTTTGTCCCGTCTCGATCCAAACCGCGTCTCTTGCTGCTTTCTTTCATGTCCGCCGAACTGCGGACCAGGAAGTTCTCCACGAGCAGAACTTTTTAGGAAAAGGGGGGTTTCTCGTAATCCCACAAAACAGAAGGCCGCAGCGAGTCAGAAGTAGCGTGTGGGCTTAGGAATGAACGTTTCAGTTCTTCTGCATGTACTTTGGTGGCACATAAATGCAAGGAAGTGAAACAGAAACTCTTGGAGGACTCGCCACTGAAGAAGGCACTTTTGTGTGAATATTAGATGGTTTAAAAGTGAAAGTCGTTTCTTCAGAAGGACTGATGCAGCAGAGAGAAATGTTGCCATTAATTGCTGCTTCTTATCTTGAGGAATTGGATCTTCAGTTGTTGTTGTTTTTTTTTTTTGTTAAATCAATTAAATGGGCAAAGGCTTTGGTGGAAGTGATGAAAAGGGTAGATAAGAAAAAGACGGAAATAAGTTTGCAAGGATATCCCACAACATTAATAATGTTCAATGAATGTCTAACATGAATTTCCTCTTCTCAGCAGCAGGTTGGATCCTTAGGCTCAGGAACCATCCAGCCGCTGAAAGCATCACCTTTTGAAACCAGGCGTCAGAGTGAAACTTTTCTGCGAATCGCTCCGCAGGTGTGAAACCGCACATGCGCAGAACGTCCAGCGGTAGGGTAACAAAAAAAAAAAAAAAGGCAGCATTGAGTTGTTTTGTGCTACTTCACCCGTTTAGTTTGACACAATTTCTGAGAAGGAGTAGATGTGTTACATTGACACCTTGTTCATGGGAAAAGGAGACGAGGGACTATGAGGTGGAATCCAAGAGTCAGAAGTGCTTGTGTGCTCTATGAAATGCTAAAATCACAGTGCCATCTGGTGGTCTGGCATGACAACTACAGCTGACTTAAGACGTCTTGGCGGTGCTGTCCAAACGTGGAACATTCAAAAGTACAGGGAATTTTCTATGCATCAGTCTTTTATCATAACATGTCCTATTGACCTATTGAGGTGTTTCCCTCGCAATGACATATTTCTACTTTTTAATGGAGAAACAAAAATCACAAGGAATGCCATAGCAAAAAAAAAAAAAAAAAAAAATCAGCTGTGGTTTGGTTTTTTTAGATGAAATGACACTGTTCAGCTCTCTCTTTTTGGCTCTCTGTGCATCACCTCCTTCTATCTTTCAATTTCTTTTGCTGTTTGCATCAAACCCCCAGGGCTCTCCTCCACATCCAGTCTGGATCCGGAAAAGGCAGAGGCCTCCGGCTTCTGGCAGCCTGGTGCAGCGGAGGTGTGAACCCTGTAATCGCCAGTCATTACTCAGTGGCACTTCCCACACTCCAACTTAAGTGTGTCTCGTCTGCCATGTTAACATCAATACATCATTATCGCATTAATTTTGACAGATTAGTGTAATTCAGTTTAACAAGGGGGAGCACTGCTGGAAAACGACCATCTAATCCACTGCACTGTAAGACAAGCCAGATTATTTCTTTTCTTGAACACCAGAATGGATATCTTTCTTCCTTTAAGCCTAAAACATGAGATTAGTTTACTTTTTCTTTTAGCGTCATTGGCTCATCCTTCTTACCCGTCAAAGCAAAGGCACCTTCCATGTGAGAAATAAAAAGAAGCCGTTTATTTCCCCAGCAGAGCGTATTATGGCGTGTGTGACCTTTCTGGTCATGGAATCCTGGAAGCATTTGCAATGTCACGCAGATAGCTATCGGCAGGAAACCCTGGGTGGGACCATCGTTTCAGTTCGTCAAGCCATGAAAATCTCTGCAGCTTGAAGGAAGTTTCCTGATCCAACAGTCACAGATGCTCCGATGGGGGGGTCGCGCGCTGTAACGGCAGCCATCCTGGGTTTTTCCCTCCCCATTTAGTTCTGGTCAATAAAGGCCAAGAAAATGAGCGTTCGTGACCTCAGGGGAAAATACCCAACAGCGTCCAAATACACTTCTGAATGAAACTCAAAGAGTTGATTTGTTTAGACTCTGACATTTTCCAGTTCTCTGATAGGTACAGCTGTGTCTATTTATATTCAATTCAGGTTACACACATGGCGCCAAGTCTCGTCTCAAACCATTTACCAAAGCAAGTCAACTACATTGAATCATACAGACAGGTTGATTTGGGTCCAAGTTAGTTACAGTTCTATTTGTTCAAATAGTTTGAAACTTTGTTGTTTATGTAAGGATAACCAGCACATTGCATCGAATCACTGACTTGCTGCATCCACTCCTCCTCGATGAGCTCATAGAGACTAACAATCGCTTGCGTCGTGTTGTTGACTCTACGGCAACCCTGCACTGAGCAGGTAGCGGCGGAAGCTGTGACATGTGAGCGAGTCTTGTTTATATTCTGCTAGTGTCGAAAAAACATAATTTTGCAATTGCAGTGCTTCCATTAAACAAGAAATTAAGTTAAAATCGCACGAGAATACGCTCGTTCTCGCAATAAGTCCTTAAAAATCACGGCAGCAACGGATGTGAGCAGCTAAATGAGAACTAGTCATAATTCAGTCATGGGACTAGCACTCATCATCCATGAGCCAATCACAGGAGACGTCAGAGTCTTATTCAGGCGTTGGAACGGCAAGAACCTCATGCTGGGGTGCGGCAACGTATGCTGCAATTATAGTCCGTGATTTCACAGAAGAGCGGCGGATTCAACACGTCCAAATGGCACAAATCTTCTTATTCTACCGTGCTTCTATTGAGCAAATTTATTTTTGAAAATGAAATTTGTATGGTTAACAGAAACAGCCGGTGGGAAGAAAAACAAGCAACAAGACCTTAAATTCATTACATTTCCACTTAGTGACATGTAATTAGAAGGTTTTTGGTGCAATGGGAAATGTTTTAATGGCATTCGCTCCTGTGCGTGACTTAAATTAGGAGTTTAGACTATAATGAGGTTTTTGGGTTTAAGGGCTGAAATTAGTAGGCAAAGTTTGCAAAAAATAGTCTCCAAATTGTGGGTGAAGAAATCTGAACATGTTCAGAAGAAAAATATGTTTTTATGGACTTGCGTTGCTAATAGCAGTCGCAGTAGCCTAATCACAGCAATTAGCACATCCTACTGGTTGGCCTGCTTCCAACTGAATATCTTAAATTAGGAGATTAAGTCAGATTGAACATGATTTCTAAAGTTTATTTGAACATTTTTCCAGCTGATGTCACACTGAAGCTATCCAGACAGCGGTCTTGAAAACTGTTGCACATGTGAAATGACAGATCTGGACGCAGCTGCTTACTTACAGCCCAGAGGCAGCAGCTTCTTGCGTCATTAAATTAATTGCTTTTTTTCTGTCGTTTTTCCATAGATTGGATAGTCATAGATTAATAGTGAGGCTGCATCTGTGGTTTGCTTCCAGCTTGCACTGATGTCAACCCCCCACAACATGCAGGCGATGTGTGAATGCACGTTTGCGCACGCGTGTGCGTGTTTGTATGTGTGTGTGTGCCAGATCCCATTAGTCCATTAGACTCCTGCGCGTCTTCTTCTCGGTCCTGATGAAAACCAAAGTGCTGTTACTGTCTGCAGAGCCGGCACTGCAGACTTGTCGCCTGGCTAGTAAAGGAAAGGCCCGCTGGTGAGATGTGAAGAGGGGGAAAACAAGATGAATTGCTCTGCTGTGTGCGGTGTGTTAAAAGGCAGGTAGACTGTGCAGTTTCCCCTCGTACAGTCACTCACATCCCGAGCTACAAACATTTTAACCAGAGAGTAGGACTCACTCTGTGAAGCACGCTTTTGTCTGGATTTATGACACAGGATTTCAACTGTCCATATTGTAAAAAGACTCAAACAGAGGCGGGTGAGAACCCAAAAAAAAATTGTACTCGAGAGAAGCACAACTTCAACATACTTCTATCAAGTAAAAAGTACACATCCGAGAAATTAATCAAGCAATCAATATCAGTTGATAATTCGTCTGATAGAATATTCAATCACGTCACTGAACTTTTATACAGAATCCTCAGCATTCTGGGGAATGTAGGCAGAGACTTCAGCCTTTTAAACTCTCACAGCGAGCTAAAGCTAAAGCTAGGTTGGTGCCATCAACTAACTCACTCGCTCGTTGGTTACCTAGCAACAGCCCGTTGAGTAACTTGCGCAGCAGCAGTTTAAAGTTTTGCCATAATAACTGCTTAAAAATACACAACAATCTTGAAAAGTGAAAACTGAGGATAAAAGAGGAAAAGTTTGGCAGTGATTCAAATATTTAAAACAAAAAAATTGAATCAATATCGAGTGATATGAAACGATTGTATTTTGAAGCGTCTTTCAGCCATATTGTCCAGCCCTGCTAGTTAGTAAACAAAACAAACTCTGTCTGTAAACGGGTGTTTGGTAAAAAGGCCACTCAACTGAGTGATCAAAACATCAACAATTTCATTTTGGAAAAATCACATTATCAAATGGACCACAATATAAAGTTAGGTGGAAATCTTGATCTTTTAACAACCGGTGAAAATGATTAATATCACAAAGTAACAAAATCAGGCCAAATACACATTTTTCAACATCAGTTTCTTTCCAAATTTATGAAACTCCAACCAAGAGCTGAGGTGTGTGTCTGGTGAATGTTTGGTTAAAACATTCAGTGAAGAGACTCAGAGTGGGTGAAGTATCCAGAAATGTTCCTCACATGAGTAGTGCTGCATCATATTGAAGTTACTCAAGGTAGTTAAACACTAACCCCCTGAAAAATACAGTATTTTTCCAAAAAGTTTCAGTAATGTAAGCTAACTCTGGGCTCAAAGTGAGCATACACAAAGTGTGCGCTGTTGGAAAGCCAGAGAATGAGCTGCTTTTGGACTCAATGCATGATACACGAGCGGCTATCTATAATGAATGGAGCCGGGCCAATCATCTTATTAGCTGGAACTCCTGCTTTCTAAATGCATTCCCCAAAATAACACGCAGAAAAATGCGGTTTCCCTTCGCTCGTATTAGCAGGGGAAAGCGTTCTCCCATGAGGCGTCAGGCGCATAATAAAGTATGTCATCCCCTTTTTCCAGGGCTCGCTGTGCCACTGTGGGCTGTTGTTGGCTTGTCTGACGCTGGCGGGACGTGCTTTCTGAAGCCTGAGAGAGCGGATGCAGAGAGTGTCATGACTCATTTAGGGTTTGTTTTCATTTCCCTGCAACCGACAGCGCGTGATGTAACGTTTGCATGAGTCCGGCTGAAATCAAGCGAGGCCATTCCTCGAGGAGTCCCTTCCCCCTCCCCCTGCCGAGGCATCAGGGCACCCACTGACCACTTAGCCGCCCGGACCTTTACTCAATAACTCTTTATAAAGATCAATTAGCGGCGATCAGTGGAGAGAGCGCCGCTGGGGCCGCGGTGCCGTATTGAGCCGTTTCTGTGTGATGATGTTCCATGCAGAGCTTTTTCCAGAGGAACGGCGTCGCACCCCCAAGACATTTCACTTCATTAAAGGAGCGTTCTCCTCAAACCGGAGCCATAAACCCTGCAATGAACTACTTCTCTCTTTGTCTGTGCGTTGAAAAATAGCATAGTGTCCAACCATCAGTCTGCCTGAAAGCGCCGTGATGGAGGGATGGGAGCGATGCAAAGCAGCACGTAACTGTGAAGTGGGATCAGGCCACTTTATCATGACGTCCTTAAAGGCGCAGTATAGCGTGTTTTCCAGGCACATGGTGCTTTTTTATAGCACGATAAAGTAACTATGTTACCTCAAGTTGTTATAAAAATGCTGTATTTATCAAATATGACTTTAAAAGAAGTTTTGCTTGTAATTTAACGACTTGAAATTGGGCCTCTGTCTCTTTAAAACTCCTGCTCTTCCTGAAACTTCCAGCTTCAGAAAGTCAGGACATCGCTGCCCTATTAACCCTTTAACAGCGTTTCTACCTGCATTGGACTGAGAAGTTTCTCCTACAATGAGCTCAGCAGGTGCGCAGTTCCACCAGGTGTTTGCTAATTGCTGCTGGCTAGTCTGAAGGAGCTGAGTGGGGGAGTCGTGGAGGAGGAGCTGCGTCCTCGAAGGCAGTGCTACGTCCACCCAGGCATTTTGCGCAGGCCGAATGGCTGAAAGAATCAAATCGACACTCCAGCCAACTTTTGCGTAGCGCAAAAACTTTTCATCAGAAAACAGGAGTTTTTTTTTTCAAAATTAGTACATTTCTATCAAGCAAATTTATTTTTGTAATTCCAATTGCCGCAATTTTAAGGTAAATGGAGATGCAACTAGCACCATGATGTTAGATTATAGTAGGGCAAGATTGAATAGAGCTGATAGCTATACCTATTATAATCTTAACTTCATATTTCTGCACCTCTGTTAAAAGTTGTTGTTTGTTTTTTTTTTATGTCTTATTCTTGTTTTTTAATTTTCTTTTTTTCATTTGACTTTTAGTTTTACATTTGAAATGGGGATTTCAAAAAGGGAAAATTTGTGTAAAATTAGTCAAAAACAAAAGACTGCAACTGAAAGTTCTGAGAATGTTTATATAAGAAGAATCAGCTCACACTTTTCAATTTTTTTTCACTTTAGGAAGTGAAACCATGTATCATTTCTATTCCTCTTCACAAATATGAGCCACCCACTGTTTTTCTGCCTGGTGAAAAATCCCAGCAAAAGACTTTTTGTGATGTTCGAAAATGATATTTTTGCAAGGCACTGTGGCATTTCCTTTTCGTGACTAAAAAAATAAATAAAATAAAATGTACCCTGTTCACAGCCAGACTGACTAGAAGCTCATGTTTTCAGCTCGTTTTGTTTTGCCCGTCCACTCTGCCACGGACGGGCTTTTACTCATGTCCTACTTGTGCTGGATGCAGTGATGAATGTGGTTGTCATGACACCAGCGCCGGCCAATGAGCTCGCAGGTTAGCAGCCCGGCATGTCATGTCTGACGGCTGACTGACAGGCCTGCTGCAGAGCGAGCCGACCGTTCACCGTCTAACCTTTCTTCCATGCTGATTATTAATCCAACTTACAGCGCACTTCCCGTGTCCCTCCATCGCAAATTAACCTTTCTCTTCTTCTCTCTCCCTCCTCCCCTTCTCTGTCTTTTGTTGGGTTTTTTTTCTTTTTCTGTCCCCCTTACCTTTCGCAAAACCCTGTCCTTTGTCATTTCCCCCTACCCCCCGTCTCGCAGCAAGTTTGTTCACGTGAAAATTATTGACGATGAGGAGTATGAGAAAAACAAGAACTTCTTCCTGGAGCTGGCTGAGCCTCGCATGGTAGACATGAGTCTGCAGAAAGGTGGAGTACCCAACTTCTTTCTTTCTCTCTGTCTCTGTGTCTTACTCCCACTGTCACTGCTGCGGCCTCCATTTGCCTCATTTCAGTCCCTCTTCTCCGTTTCTCTGCCACCCTCCTGTGTTTCTAACGCGAGGTTTCGCTCACAACTCTGTTCTTTCACCATCCCGCCATCAGCATCTGCACAAGAAAGCAAACAGATAGTCCAGACGTCACCTTCATACACTCAAAGGCGCAGGCAGTCGCCGTTCTACAGACACATGCAGGAGTTATTTATAACTCTGGAGCCAGAGCGTCCATGATGAATGCTATAAACTGGAAGGATTATTCATTCTGCTTTTTTTTAGTAGGGAGAGAAACGATTCACTAGACTCCAACTAATGGTTTTATCAGAATGTGAAGTATTATTTTAATGTACTCATATTTTATAGTATCCTGTTAAAGAGAGAAGTACAATAAAAGTGTTCCTTGTGTTTCAAATTTAAAAAGAAAATAAAACTTCAGTATCAGATTTAGACGTTAGTAACCTTTTTTTTAACTGATTTCATTTATTACTATTATTCACTTAATTTTAACAAATATTTCTAACTAGATGACTTTTGAAGACATTTGGATCTTATTTTGACGAAGTATTAATTTTCAAAATAACACACATTGCTGTTTTTACATTTCTATTATGGTGCTGACTGCATGATAATAAATTAATTGCATGTGTTGATGATTGGTGATTCATTACCCCAACAAAGAAGTATAAATCAGTCTGCTCCCATTTATGGCCCTGGAGATATCTGTTTTTTGGGGAGACGTGGGGGGGTTTCTCCGCTCTGAATTGTACAGTCGCCCACAGCGTTCTTGAGTTGAATTGTTGGAGACAGTAAAGGCGTAGAGGAGGAGTAAGCTAAGCGATTTGTTCAGACAGAGTGCAAGATCAAGATAGGTAACGACAGGTGAATCTGTGCAGGATACATGCCAGTGGTCAGGTCCAGTCTCAGGGGTCAGACGCTTTGAGGGGAAAGAAACTGAACCTTGGTATGCTGTTTTTTGTTTCCCTGTCTCTTTCTTTTCAGAATGCCCTGCAAGACCTGTTCATTGCCAATCGATGCATGAGACAAAGAGTTACAGGAGCCTTTCATTCACTTCCATTTACACACTAATTGGCAGAATTCTTTGCAGTGTGTTTATTTTTCACACTCCAGTTTCAGGTGCATTGGAAATCGCTTCTGTCTGCAACTGTAGAAACTCATGCATCTATTCTCTATGTAGTAAATAATGTTTGTTACTAAAACACAAGGTCACGATTGCAGTGTTTCCATTGAGTAATACGTAATACGTCCAAAAATACCACCACAGTTTCCATTATGATGAAAAGCACTTTGAACTGCCTTGTTGCTCAAATATGTTTGATTTATTAAGCAAACTAATTTCCAAAATGTCAAATTGCACAATTGTGGTCAATGGAAACACAGCTAGTCTGATTTAAAAAAAAAAGAAAAAAAAAAAAAGCTATTCTTATTTAGTCCAAACTTAGCACAATTTGACACATGCTTTCATTTTCAATGTTTCTGTTCATTTGTGTATTTTTTGTTGTGAAATAAATTTCAAGGACTACAGTATTTTTTTAAAAAAAAAGGAGGAAAAAAAGCACCTTGAAGATCAACTACATGCAGCATTAGACCCTGTTACATGGATTCCACCAATCGGCACGAGGGAATCCATATTTCACAAAGTTTTGTGACGCCTATCACAAATTGTTTTCTGTTCTTAATTTGAACAAATATTATTCATGCTCAATAAAATATCCTTGAGGGGACGTCCCTCTCATTCAGAGCCAGACCTTCCTGTCCCAGCTGTAGTTCACACCCAGGTTTATTTCACTAAATGATTAAAATGTTACTCAACTGTAGAAGCAGAGCAACACTGCTGTGCATCTAATGAAAGCCCAATGTTTGCAGAGAATTATACGAGATACGTCTACTTACTTTGTGAATGTAGAAGGTAATGAATGTTTGATTTAGGTAATGAATGTTTAAACTATATACGATGAGGAGGGTAATGAAAAACCTCTTTTTGTGTAGCATCATATTTTATGAATGTGCCTTTGCTGATGAAATCACTTTGATGCCACATTAGAAGAAACAGAAGACGCTTTATTAGGCTCGCGCGCATTGTTCTCTTGCAATTACGCCTTCATTGCATTAATGACTGATAGAATGGTTTTATAGTTTTTTGATATAATGTAACAATCATATTGTTGTTCAAAACCAGTGATCTGCAGCTGATTGGGTTTGTTTTTCCTCTTTATTGAAAACAAAGTGGAGAGGCAAAAATTATGAATATTATATTAGAGGCTTTGTTTCCGTCATAGCAAATAGCCTCACTCCAGTTTTCTTACATCAGAAGGGGACTCTGTCATTACAAAACTAACTGTTGTTTACATACTGATTATTTCTTTGGAGAGAAGATCAAGCTGAAAGGAGAGCAAAGTAGTTATCAGATTGTACTTCAGCTCTTTGATCTGACTAGGCTTTATTGCTGTCAGTTACATCACTCCTCGAAACTCTTCCTGATTCGTTCATGGGATGGGATTCTCGGATCAGGTTCTGGCAGACGTGACTGAGTCCCAGGCAGGCAGGTCTGACTTTGGACAATGTGTGAGTAATGAAAGCAATCAAGGCAGCCGTCACCCTGACCTGTCAGTCTGGAGATGTTTACTGCCAGCTCTAGCAATGCCCTTCTCTAACTTCTGTTGAAGTGGTCAATACCATGAGCCCTTCCAGCGAGGCGGTTATGGCGGCCACTTTTCTGCTGCTGATGAAACCCAATACAGCCGAGTCTAAATGAGCCGCCTTACTGTTTGACGACAGTGCAAAGACGTGTGACGATCTGAACAGGTAGTCGCCAACGCTAACGCGTTTAATGCATGCAATTATTCTGAACGTTTTATGCGCTACCACCACATAAAGCCGATTAGTCAAACAACCTAGTTCTCTCCCGCAGACTGTCTCCTAGTTTACAGAGGTGCTTTATGATTCGACACAAGGAGCGATGAACAACAGCAAAAGTTTTCCGTGACTTGCTGCTTTCCCTGTCTCCAATTGACCCTATCACCCGTTACAGAAATGCAACTCAGTTTTAACACAAAGACAGTCGGTTTGCACTTGGACACTAAAGAGCTGATCCCTGAAGTAGAGAGGCACAGTTTGTGACCATGTGTCAGCAAGTATCCAGCTGAAGTGTTCTTCACTCAGACACCATATTCAGTTATGACTTCTGACACGTCCGTTGACTGAAAGGCGTCCTGGAGGCTTTTTGCTGCATTTGTTCGGATTGTTTTCCCATCCTCATGCTGCAGTGAAATACAAAGCTAGACACATAGTGGCACTTCTAGTAAATAGGTGCAATAAAGTTTCCCAATGTCAACCTGAAAATGTAGAATAAATAAACAAATAAAAATTAATACAAATTTGGATTTATTAAGGAGGGGGATAATTTTAGGATTTTTTTTTGTATCCATCCCCTGACTTATCCTTTTTAACCTTTTCTATGATTTGCTTGGAATGTTCTTTCATCTTCATGCTAACGTGGCAACCGAAAACGCTGAGTAAGCAGTAATTGGACGTTTGAGAGACTACAAGCATAATTTTGCTAAACCTCTTTCGGATCAGTAACTTCCTTCATTATACGTATTTGCATTTGTCATTATTTATATATATAAAATAAATTTTCACTTTGACATTAAAGGTTTTTTTTGTCGTTTTTGTTGGGCAAAAGAACCATATTTTGTTTATTATGATTTGTAAAAGCAAGATGAAGGGTAAAAACAACTAAGGGGGTAAGATTTTTTTGCTAGGTGTCCGATATTAGTTTCATTTTTCCATGAAAAGCCGAATCACAAGTAGGGAGGCTACCTAAAAGTATTTCACAATCAAAACTTTACCCTCCAAAGTATTCAATTGCCTCCCAGGCAACTGTACCCAGACAAGTCACTCTTCTAGCATCAGACGAACTCACGCTTGATGGAAATGAACTTGTTATTTTGGTCTGGCAATAGTAGGTTGCCTAGAAGAGAGAAGAGGCTGCTCTAACTCTTGAAATGCTAAAAACTCAAAGATGAGAGAATGATGAATTCATCAGTGGAGATTCCTAGGTAGACCTTCAAATGGCACAGCAAAAACACTGTCCTCATTCATGCTTCGAGTTTCGTCTTGTTGTTTTCAGTTTGTTTCTTACCATCATGTGCACGCAGCTAAAAACTGAACTCCAGTGAGAAGGAAGCATGCCTTGCATTGGAGAGTATATTCAGGCATATTGGATGGACGTTATAGGTGACCACGTCCACGCGTCGCTGTGTTTGTGTATGCATGGCTGTAGGATTAAAGGCCCCTTCCCGGCCCGCTCCTTGTGGTAATCCATCTCCCACTGCCACTTTCCATTCAAATCACGCCTGCCGTTGGGAAATGTGCCACCCGTCGGCTGCCTCTCTCAGTAGGAGCTCTTGCGGCTTCTGAGGGCACTTCACATGCTGTTGTTTGAGCCTGACCGGCTCCTTTCTCACAGTCCTCTTTCACACATGCATTCATTACCTCCAAATGAGCAATGAGTCATATTGTGGAGGAATGCAGCAGACAAAGCAAGGTGGAATTTAAGATTGCAGGCCTTTAGATAATCTACAATAGGGAGAATTGATTTGGAAATGACTCTGTTACATTATTATATTGATTGAAACTACTCAATGGCAAGGGCATGGGATCCGTTTATATGGTACAAACAATATCAGTTGCATTAATCAAATATGATCTTCATTGGTTTTTTCATAACAATTGGGTGTGAAGCGTGACTTTAGTTTTACAAGCCACGTCCAGGCACTGACTGATCCCAGGACTGTAAAGTCTGATTAAAGCCAAACCTTTCTGACACCACAAAGAGGGACGAAAAAGCAGCACATCAAGCCTCGGAGAGAAACAGAGCCGGTCATATCAGTAACAAAAGAACCCAGATCAACATCTAGAGCACTGCAGGCCAAACTTGCCTCAGCTAAGGTTAGTCTTTGTGATTCAACAACAACAGAGAGACTGGAAGAAAGAAAATGCCATCCATAGGAAAGTTGAAAAGCGAAAACCACTGCTGACGGGAAAGAAGACGAGGTCCGTCTGACTTGTGCCAAAGAGTATTTCAATCTTGTCCAAGAAAATATTCTCTGAACTGACGAGACAGAAGTAGATCTTTTGGTAAATGCTGTTTTATGTTAGATGTAGCATAAAACTAACGGCATTTAGAAATATTCGTTGTCAGTGCAGGATAATAAGAGGCAAGGGGATGTTTCCAGTGGCCATTAGACAAGAAAAATGATCCTTAAGAGGTGTGTGTGCCACCATCAACTTGTGAACTTGAGCTCAAGGAAACTTGGGTTAGGGTTAGGGGTTGGTCTAAGTAGTCTAAGGCGGAATATTACGACCATTGTCGATATTTTTTTTAAAAAGTAAATCTGGGCCATAAACCTAGACTTTTTTAGTTTTCTAGCAGAAAATGTTCAAGTTTTTTTTCTAGAACATTTCTTAAATTAATCTAAAATCTTTTCAGAGTTTTTCTATCAAAATTTTTTAACATTTGGAGCTCAGAAACGTCTTTATTTCTGAGATTAATCTCAGAATTTCTAAGTTCTTGTGCCAAACATTCACTCTTTTTTTTTTCTATGTACAATGGCCCTGATACACTGCCATAATGATACAAAGTACAAAGCAAAATGGTTTATGTTTGATATTCAAACAATCAATTCAAAATGAACTTCAGAGTACAAAAAAAAAAGTTAAGCTATAATTTATTAACAGAATCATGTCCTACCCATTTATTTTGATCAGTTTAGGTGATTTCAGCCCAGATTGTAATTATCCACCTTTGTGAGGTTAGCCACAAAAGCCCAATCTATTTTGAAACATTGCATGTTGGGATGCTCAGTCCTTTCCTGGAAGGCCTAAATGACCAGCATTAAATCAATTATCTGCCTAATTGAGCTGAGATAAAGACTCATTTTCCTTATCACCAGCCCTATTGGCCATTACAGATGCCCCAGGAGACTTTGAATGTGCAAATAGTTCAAAGTGGAGCAACTTAGTGCTTCCAAATCTTATGTTTTTACAGATGATACATTTTGTACCTTACAAGATCAGGCAGCTAAAGTCCTGACGAGCACAACAAGTGAGATTTCTGTGCTTTAAAAGTCATTTGCTTATCAAATGATACGTTTCAAGCGGGCTTCAGTTCAATCCTGGTCATTATAGGCCTGATATGTACTTTAACAAGCAAATCATTATAAGCATCATTACACAGATGCTCCTACCCTGCCATGCGTTATTACCCTAGGAACTGACACAAAGACGACTCTAATCTGCTGATACCTACCGTTTTTCCTGTCTCCTGGTGCTTTTTCCATCAGTTTTCAGGCCGTGCCCTTGGTTTTGTAAGTGACAGCAGAAGGGAGACCTTGCTGGGTGAGCGATGGGAACCAGCTGTCGCTCTCTGCAGCTGGGGCCATATTCTTCCCACTTGTTGGAAAGCGATTCAGGGACCTGAACCTACACCTCAGCTCATTTAGTCATCTCACTTGCTCTTATGCAAAAGCCAAATATGATCGAAGATGGCTTTTGGTGTTGGGATGGAGTATTGAAAGCCAGTTTAATTTGAATAAATTCATGTTTAAAGTGCAGAAGAATCAGATTGTAAAGTTTTTGATAATTATCTAGAGATGATTGGCACCAAAAAAGTCACCACCTGAATTTAACTGAGTGAATAGGTATGGATAGTCACTGCATAGATAACCATCCTCCATCTAGCAACAAGTTATTTAACCCTACCTGATGCAATGATTAACTTCTCATTTTCTTTACATTTTGTGGACTTGGGAAATATGCTATTCTGTTTAAGAAAGGTAAAATTATTGGTATCAACCGAGAAAACTTCTAAGGAGATTGCAGAAACCGCCAACAAAAGTCCACACGTTATTTATTTTTAAAAACTGGACATGTTTTGACCTCGTTGTGTGTCCGATTAGAAACAAAGTTAGTTCAGTTTAAAACCTTTCTGCTTGTTCCGACGCAATGACTGAATACACGCCAAATTCTACTTAATACAGGAAAAAGCCTTTAAAATAAATAAACACTCTTAAAAAGAAGAGATGTTTTAGTTTGAACACAGAGTCGAATTGCAAAGAATCTGGTTTTCCTGGAAGGACCAACATCAATATAATGGCATTGTGGTTGGATTGGTCTCATTAGGCAGATTTTGCAGCCTTCCTTGGTCATTCTGAACAGTTAACGAAGGTCACAGGATGCCTCAGACACACCAGACACAGAATCACCAGCCCCTGACAGAGTTTAATGGGGGTTGCATGTGGACAGATGGTTGGATTGCCTTACATTTGCGATGCAGAGATGCAACACTGCCAGGAAATGGGGACAAATATGTAAACGAGGACATCTACCCATCATAAAGGAACCAGACATTTGTATCACAGCCCCCCATGTCATAGCTGGATGACATTTTAACCGTTCTATTCCTCTGATGTCATTAACACCAGATCACAGACAGCTACTTTTGGAATGGTGCACCCAACAGAAGGCAGGGCAGAATGACGAATGGAGTCACATCAGGTTTAATAATACATCTTGGTTCTGAGCTGCGACTGGTTTATGGTGGAAGAAGAACCAAACTCACAACTGCTGCCAATGCCTTTTAGAAACACTGACGTTACTTCTGGCATCATGGTGTTCAAAGTGGTCAGACTTTGGACCACATATAATATTGATTCAGTGGACCGTGAAGACGCTGCTCTGCTACAGTGGTAACTTGCACTGAGCCACCACCGCAGCACAGTGTTTTAACTAGACTGTCCATACATGACAGAGTTGTGCCTGGAGGGCCACCAGGCTTTACCTGTGCAAGTTTTCTGGCAGGAAACCTTGCATGACACATCTGTCAGTGACGTGCAGTGAGGTTCATAGCTGGTGAGGCACTGACTTTATCATAATCAGATTTACAAATATAAACTCCTGCATAAGGAAAGTTTGCGCATGTGGGCAACGCTGGCGGGCAAAAAGACTATTCTTTTACATGCCATCCACAGCTATTCCACTGCCGCCGTAGAATAGGGTGACCAGACGTCCCCAATTTCCGGGGACAGTCCCTGTGTTAGACGACCTCGTAAAGGGAAATGTCCCCGATTTTAGCATTTTATGAATGAGGAAAAAAAAGCTTCCTATAGATCGTTATTACGGTGGTTGGAAACTCCAGAGCCGCTTTTCCACGGGCTCGGCAAGGAGTAGAAAGCGTAAGTGAGCGTGTTGCGCGCAACAATAGCAGTTACGGTAGCTGCTCGCGCTACAGCTAAAGTTATAGAGAAGAAGAAGAGCATCGGAGCCAATAAAAACGAAGAGCAGCAACTGAAAGAATAGAGCTCCAGTTTTGACCAGCTGACTTGATAAGGTATGTGTGAAACAACATGTTTTGTTTGAACCGGGCTAATCTTTGCTGTCATAAAGATTTGGTTCATGGTAAAATAAAACTAAGCTTTTATTAACAAACACGACAAGAAGAGAGCACATAAGCAGCTACAGAATTAGCCAGAGTGAGAGAAATAGTACCAGGAAGGTTAAATTAAACTCATTGTAAAAGTTGTTTTGGAATTAACTGGTGATCAGTGGGTTGTATTTTTCAAGGTAGATATGAGTTTTTACATGTAAAGTTTATCACAAAAAATGGAATCACTCAGTGACAAGAAAACTGAATGAAAAAGAGCTTGACCTGAAACTGATGAGGATGGAGAGATCATCTCTTCTGATCGTTTACTCCAAACTTTTTTTTTTTCGCTAAGTATGACATTTTTGAGATTTCATCAGCTGATGAAGAAGGTTAATATTTATATTTGAATGGGAAAATGCAAAAATTCTGCGATTTTGAAGAAAAAATAATCAGAATTGGTTAAGCCAAATGAAAAATAGGTACTTTATGGTACAAACCACAGGGTGAAAATAGCAATATGAATTATTTTATCATTATATAATATGCTGGGGGCGGCCCCACCTGCCTCCCTCACCTCACATCACTGGTTTTTTGTCTCTTCCAGAAGACATTTCCACATCAAACCAACACATACAGACCCTAAACATGTAGCACCCCACCACATCCACCTCTACATAAACAAAGTGAGCATTGTGTCTCCATCCATTCCGTATCAACAAAACTATTTTCCAGACAGCTAACGAAATCAGAGCAATGCATCTTGTGTTGCACGTCTTTACCTTGACGTCTGAATCGTGGGATCAAGCTCGTGGCGTCGCTGTAGTTGTTCTATTATCTTAATTGCTTGCGTTCTGTGTTGCATGCTGGCCTGTAAAGTTGCATCAGATCCGGTGGGTGTTTTGGCCTCATCATAAATCCGATTTAGAAAAAAAAAAATCTCTCTGTTTGCAAAGTCTCTGAGCTCTCAACTTCTTTTCAAATTGCACAAAACCCACTGTGAATACAGATGACTTTTGTTCATATTGAAATATGAGTAGGATTGCCCTAGCATGTAAGGGGAGAAATTAAATTGGTGCGGTACTAATGTAATTTCAGTGGGAATAGTATCATCGTGCAATGAATATGAAACCCTTTTAGGACCAGTACAGGGGAACTGCAAGGCGTAGCCAGGCAGGCTAGGTTGACATTAATGCAGAAGTGGATAGGGTAGCCCAAAATTGTACTCAAGTAGAACTATTTCAATATAATTTAACCTAAAAGTAAAAAGTAGCTGTCCAATAAATTACTCTTGTAAGAGTAAAAAAGCATTTGGGAAAAATATTTTAAAACGACATCAGATCAAAATGATCATTCATATAAACATTCACAAAATAGTAAAATCGGGGAACACAACTGCAACACTAGGATCCTTTAGATCTAGACTAAAAATCCATTTGTTTAGAGTTGCTTTTGAACCATAATAAATGGAACATCGACCAACATATATGAAGATTTTAATGATGCTCTCATGAAAATGTAATGTTTGTTATTGGTTTCTCAATTGTTGATTGCACATGGTTTTCTATGAGTTTTTATTTTTGTGCTTTTGAGACATAAGGCACTTTGAACTGCCTTTTTGCTGTTGAAAGTGCCTTTTATCAAGTTTATTTGATCAACCAATCAAATAAACTTGATTGATTGAATAATGAGCTCAGTGGATGTGCAGTTCCACCAGGTGTTTGCCAATTGCTGCTGCCACTAGTCTGAAGGGGCTGAGTGGGGAAGTCGTGGAGGAGGGCTGCTCTGTGAGACGGAAGCTTGGAAACTTGAAGACTGCGTCCATGAAGAGGAGTTTTGTCCTCAAAGGTGGCGCTCGGTCCTCCCCAGGAGTTTTGCACAGCTGAATGTTTGCCAAAGGAGATTAAAGGATTTCTCAAACATGCATGAAAGAATCAAAGCAACACTCCAGCTATGCTTTTGATGAGGAGCTAACATTTTAACCTGATGTACAGCTCGAAATAGTTGATTACACACAATGCTGAGCCTTCAAAGACTGTTTTTCACATACGCTCAACATCCACTCTGACAAGAGTTGTAGCTCCTTTAACATGCATCGGAGCTTCTGGTGGTACTATGGCAAAATGGGAAACAACTTAACGGGGATGAGTACTTTGCAATGCACCATACATGTTGACATGTTTATTATTAGTTTTGCCAAACACAGACAAAATGCATTTTGTACGCTTTCCCTAACCACAAACGAGTTTACAGCTTTCTGTGAAAGTAGCGAGTCTTACTACATGGAAAGTGTATTAACTCTTCAAATACGTTTCATTTTTTTATGTCTTAGCAGGCATTTGACGTTCTCACTGTGACCGGGACGGAGGTGGAGGTTTTAATGAAATCAGGCTGGCAGGACTGAATTAAATCTTTTCATCCATGCCGATGTGATTTCAGTGCGGCACTGAGGCAAGCAAAGGTCCTCTGATTAGGGACATTTGTGCCATGGCTGGTGGAGCAGACTGGGAGGTGAACATCTGAAAATGAGCCCTGGACTCAGTGAAACACATGAACTCCGGCTGGAAGCACACTGGAAGATGATCTTTACGGTGTTCATGCCTCGTGGATTTAGTGCCTGCATGTATCCCAGCTTGTTGTTAATAAAGGAAATGCACGTTAGTCGGACGCTCTGCCGGAAATACGGCACGTGAGCAGCCGGTGCATCTGCCAACAGCACAGCCGCCTAAACTCACGTTGCTTTTAAAACCCAAATACGAAAATCATTTGATTTTTCAATCAGCCAGGAACAGCAGTGGTCTGGGCAAAGCAAAGAGGTTTTCTGCACAACGGCAGGACGCAGTTAAATTGGTTAGCTTGAGCAGAAAGCGCTCAGCGTTGTCAACACAGCAGCTCACAATGGCTGCTGCTTCAGAACCGTTGATTTTTTTTTTAATTTATCAACTATTGATTTTTATCAATGCTTTTGAAGGATTTTTTTGTGTCCTTACAATCTTCAGTCAATATTAAATTTAAACCAAACGCTTTTTTATTTTAGATGAGACGGGACGAACAAAATTTACGTGTGTGATGAATGTCACATGAAATCATATTGATGAAAACAATTTATAACTTCATATTATTTTTCTTCAAACTCAGCAGATCACACACAAGAAGTTTACAATGCCCCATTTTGTCTGTTCAAACAAATGTATGTTTCCATGCTCCAAACAAAACCAAGACTTTCCAAAGATGCAGACTGAAAGGCCCATCAGCAAGGAAGAAGCTGAAGATTAAAACTTTATAAATTCAGGTCTAAATACAGATAATATTGTGCATGACACAAATGTGGTACATGCATTCCTTATTTTAAAAAAGCAAAAATAGTTACCACCACATAGATTTAAAATGCATGAAAAAATATTGGCACGAATAGGGTCAAATGATTTAAATTTCCACAGACGCTGAAGTTCATAACTTAACACGCAAAATCGACATCATTTGACGCGCTCTGTTTTACTGGGTGTCATTCCATTGCATTCAAACGCTTTTCTTTCCTGTTTTACTGGAGAACAGCGAACTGTCACAGCATCGTTGATTGTATCAACATGCAATTAAATGTTAATGCGGAGATGCGGCCGTGTTGCAGGAAGAACTGCATCAACAGTCCCTTTAATTATCTCTGATTGTGATTATAACCTTGCTGAATCTTCTCCGTTTGCCCTCATCTTCATGCAGAGCCTCCGCTCAACTTCATAGAAATCAGTGTAACTTCAGTTTATGCTTAATATATGGCTCTCCCCCCTGTGCTGGGACTAGTGTGATTTTCTGAACTGCTAAAACTGCCACTGGAGGCTTTCCATGTAGAGAAAATTTACAAAGGGTTTTTTTTATTTTAGATGAAAAATGTAGACATTTTTTGGAAAATTTTGCCTTAATTATTTATCTGAATATGATGTTTCATTAAATAGCCTTTTTTTAGTCTGTATAACCAGTTACTAAATTAGTAATTACTTCAATAATAATGATTGAAATAATGGTTACTTATAATTATTATTTCATCACAGATAATCCGACTGATCATTTCAGCCATATTTTTAACATTTCCCAAGCTTCATCCAGGATCTGTCTTCTGTGTCCATTAGACTTTGTGATGCTGTTTGTTCACTATAAGCTAAGAGTCATATTGACGTTTTGCTTTGGGCAATAATCTTGAACTTTGTCCATTCGTCTTGGACTTTTCTTAACATGACAAACATAGGAAGGCTGTAGCAGGGCCCTATTAAATTAATGGTGACCATGTGAAGCCAATGTCAACTGAAGGTCACTGTTGTCGTCCAGGATGCACAGTGTGTGTCGACTCGTCAGACTGTTTCGTTCCGCCGGCGTGTTCTGAGCTCAGTCGTTACGATCTGGAGCTCTCCTCCAGATCGCGGCTTGCGGTTGCAGGACCTGTCACTTAGCGAACGACGCGGACGCTTTCATCGAAACGCGGCTCGTCATTTCAGTGCAACTCTCGGGCCTGTTTGTGGAGGCAGATGCTCAGCGAGGTAGTTGTCTGGTAACAGTTGCCATGGATGCTGCGCTCTGTCGGGGGCGGCAGGGGAGCTTAGGTGTAATGGGTTTGAATTGGCTTGTTGAATTCAATCCTGGAAGAGGTAAAGAGGGAAAGGTGGAGGCAGAGATGGAAATAGCCTGTAAAAAAAAAAAGAAAAGAAAAGCGGTGTTGAAGGTGGAGACAGTGAGGTTATTTTGAAAGCCCACACCATCTGTGACAAGCAGCACTAATTGTCGCTGAGAGGTGTGCGGAGGCTGATCTCATCACTGAGCAATGGATGATCAGCGCTACTACCTGCCATGCCCGCGGCGCCCACGGTGTCAGGCGTGTCCTAGCGCCGGTTGGAGGTCAGCGGGGGGCACCAGATAATGTGGGCTCTCATTAACATTGTTGTCAGTGCTGACCTTATAAACCCGTCTACTCCTTCCTTAAACTATAAAAGCCCATCAGTGTAATGGCTGATGTCTTCCTGGTTTGACCCCTGGTTAGCATGCTGCCGAGTGTGACTGGGGTTGGATTTGCCGCAGTTCGGCCCCAAGAAACAGTGAGATTTTTAACTGTGGACAACGAGTCATAGAATATCTCAGTCTTTCATATTGTTCACACTGATATTGTTCTACTATAAATAAAACCTCCAGGCCTTGTTAATGTCTGCAGACCCTCTCCTGTCTGGGAGGTCTGACACAAAAACAACACTGAATATGACCAAAGAAACATCATTATCACAGAAAAACACGGTGGTGGAAGAATTGTGATTGTGGCTTCCTTTGCTGCAGGGGGAGCTGTGCTTTTTGTGAAATTGACTGAAACACAAGCAGTCTTCAATACCGTTTAGTTTCGATCCACAGCCCTAAGATGTTTGGTGAAAAAGCTAAAAATGAAGAGAGATATGTTTTTTATCTGCCACATAGATTCAGTAAGTAACTTTTCTAAAAATGTATTTTTTACCATGTCTTGACAGTATGGTATGAGACAATCTGTGAAAAGTCAAGCTCCTCTGCCTTCTCCCAGAGCTAAACAACCAATCAGAGCCAGGAGCAGCGTCTTAGCGCTGTTAATCTCGCTTGTGTATATGCTTCTCATCATTCTCCCCTTTGCTCTGTTACACTACAGCTTCAGTTATGGCAGGGTCTGCCAGGAATGTGCTAACATCACCACCACTAATGGTGGATAAACAGTTTTCCTGGAACAGTGAGTTGTTCCTCCTCCTTAGCACATTGAGCAGCATGTTCACCTGGGTGACTGACAGTAATGAGACCTTAGTCCTGGTTGTAATTGGTTGTTGTACATACTGCAGCTTTCAGAATGAAAGGATAATTTAAGCTTTGGAAAAGAGCATCTCATGCTGCGTTCCATCCATCTCAGAAGTCGAACGTTTCCTTGGACTGTTGTCACGTCAAGGAAACAACATACCAACAAACATAGTGAGAGGAGTTGGGGTTTCACGAGTGCAACGCCGAAGTAGCCATTGTTCACAGTTCCTCTTGCGAACATCGTTTAACCTGCACTCTCCATAAGTAAATTCACTCAGTTCAGACTTGAAGACATTACATGTAACATTGATTCCAGACGTACTCTTGCATGTTTGTCTTGTAAAATAGACTTGTCTCCACCACAGCTCGCTACTGTTGATGCAAAGAGCAGCCATGTTGGAATGTTAAGTTGGTCTTACAAATCGTAACCGGGGCTTAGCTGGAGCCTGTTCCATTTTCAGAGTGAGAAGTCTAACTTTGCAGGTCGTTCAAGTGGATTTTTCAGACTTCCTGGCTGGAATTCGCAACTTCCCACTACAACCAGACTGCAGCAGATGTTTCACAAAAAAATTACTGCGGTGTCCTGAAGAAAACTCTGGCAAAAAAACATTACATGATAATCTTACATATTGAAAGAATTTTTTTTTTTTTTTTGCAAAGCACAATGGGAGAATACTAGCTAATCAAGCTGTGGCATGCTGAAACATTCTGATAAGATTTAAGTCAAAAGGTGCCACTATGAAATAATCGTATATGGGTATGTACTTTTTTACAACAGGATTATTTCACTTTCTTCCCCTCAGACATGTTTGGTTGTTTTTCATTTGATAAATGTGACATTATGTGCCTGTGATGCCCAAAATGTCTCGCTGGAGATAGGCACCAGCACCCCTCCCCGCCTTACTCGGGGTATAAGAAAATAAATGGATGGGACATTATATGTGCAAAAAATGATTTTCTTGGTCTAATTTTTTTAAAACACAGAGAAAACCTGTTTTTTTAACAGCTGTATGTGGACTCCTGAGAGCCGCTGGGTATGAAATATTAGTGTAAAGCACATAGTTTGAATAGTAGCTTGACACAATAAGGCAGCTGACTGAGGCGGCAAATATAAACTACATTTTCTAACTCTTGCTTGATAATGAATAATAAGATAATCAATTTTGTGTGAAGCAGTTCTGAATCGTTTATATTAACACCGTGGCACAGTTGCAGTATTTCCGAGGATAAGGATGTCTCAATTAGGAACCAAATTTTTTAAATAATCATGATAAAATATTCATATTCAGTCTGTCACGTACCCAGAGGGGGGGGGGAAACATGAAAGCGTTTAGAGGAAATAAAGTTACTTCCACAGACCTTAGTGGGAAATAAATGACCATTGGGCTGATATTAATGTGGTGCATGACGAAGGTCCCCTCTTCTCTGTTTATCTATAAAAAGTCAATGAGACAACCCGGCGGCGCCTCTCGGTTTGTCTGTGTGCAGAGTGAAGGCCAAGCGGGGCCGTTCATCAGAACTCAGGGTTATAACGGCGAGTGGAGTAGCCGCAGTACATCACACTAACAGAGACGCTCTGTCTCTGTTAGCCTGTCCTCCTGGTGGTCAACACTCAACAAAACCCAAGAAAAAATTCACTACAACTGAGATTTATACACTAGGACTAAATGAAAATATGCGAAAATGTTGCTAAATGTTACGATTGACATATCTTGTGTGAGGTTGTCAGTGTTAACGCATGCAAATAATGGAAAAAGTTCAACTTGTCGTGATGTCACACAGTGTAATTTACCTATTTTGACCTAAAAGCTTCTTTTTTGCGGAGGGTTTGTTAGTTTAAAGCGCCGTGTTGCACAGGCTTGTACTGCGGTCAAAGTTGATCGAGGAGTTTGTGGGCTTTCTTTATGAGAGTATGTTTCACTGATGGTCATTTGGATAAAACCAGGGTAGTTTGGATTTATTGTAACGGTAAATTATCCTCCCACCAAAGCATAACAAGTTCTTAGTTAACATCTCAAAATGAAATTTTGAACAAAATTACTTTTGTATTTTTATTTTAAAGTTTTCTGAGTATGAAAACCTGAAAAACTGAGATGCTTTGCATAATAAAACTTTTTTAAAGCATTTTTTAAGAAGTAAGTTTTTACATTTGCAGCTTACAAAGTTGAGCATTAATCGTAATTAATCACAGCGCTAGAGTGTGATTAATCAGATTAAATTTTGAATCTACTCACAGCACTCATCTTGGAATAAACAAATACTTACCAACAGGTGCCTTTCTGCTTTAAAGTGAGTGTGTTCGTTCATTATTTCCAACTCAACAACATGGTTTTAAATGCATCTGGCTGGATCCTCTATTTAGGTAGCGGAACAGCTCAGCTGTAGCTCCTAATGACTTTTCCAGAGCATCTTAATGCCCCCCTAAAACATTTTCCGCTGCATTAATCTACAAGCATCACCAAATATATTACAAGCATTTAAAGCCTGGATAAATGGGACTTATATGATTAGCCAAGATTTACTGCAGTCCAAGCAGCGATTTTGGGTTCAGAGGCAGATCTTCTGATGTGCTTCGGACTGTGGTGGGATACAGCGAAGTACAAGTACTTTAGTACATTTTTCATGTATCTGAACTGTACTTGAGCAGATTTAATCGCAGGTACTTTAGACTTTCACCTTCGGTACTTCAAGTATTTTCAAAAGCATTTGCTTTTACATAAGTAAAAATGTTAATGTGGTACATTTTTGTCTGCTTTTTTGTACTGCTACTTAAAATTACAGATGTGTTTGCTTCACACCAGATGTGACGACATTCGCGCCTCCCAAAATATGACTGTCTTTACTTCAGGTTTAATCCAGTTGCCAGACGGGTTCTACTTAAGTGACTGTACAGATGTGGCTGCTATGTAAACCGAATCATTAAAATATGTCTCATTCCAGTTTATTCAAGATTTAACATTGCTCTGGATTTTACAGGAGTACCTTGTTTTGGATAATTTTTATGTTTCTTCAGGATGTGATTTTACTCGGGTCATCTTTGCCTGTGATTAAAATCAGTCTGATAATCTACATCATTAACTGGAATTTTAAAAAAAGGCAATAATCTGTAAGAAAGGGAAAATAGGTTTCCACAGAACTGTATTTATCTCCATCAGATTGCAAAAAGAGTCGTTATGAAAATTTGCGTCCTCATTGTCTCCAGCTGATTAAACCAAAATGCATAAATAACCGAACCATAGTGCAGTCTGTGTGTTTTTTCCCCCTGTCTCACACCAAACACTGATGAATGGGGTGGTGTCAGAAAAGATGACAAACATGCAGCTTGAGGTTTTACTTTCTCTAGATATTATGAGGACACCTCTTCAGAAAAAATCAGCCTCAGATGCACTTTTGCTGGATGAACTTGTGAACCCGAGCGCTTATTTGTGCGCATGCGAATGAGAGCCTGTCCGCGTGGATTTGTGTGGAAGGACTGGTCTGATGACATTATCAGGGCTGATTATCTGCCCTGTAATTGCCTGCCGATACAGCCGCAGAGTAAACAAGACCGTTAACAAGCATGAGGCGCCGGTTTCCACTCGGAACCGCCACGCGTCTGGGCCGAAGGAAAAGGGGCAGGAAATTAAAGCGTCGAGTAGGGAGGCAGAGAAAATAGGATGGTGCTGGGATTTCTTTTTCCAGTGTTTCTGTGTTCATGACAAAACGTTATGTTGTTTTGGGCTCAGAAACTCTCTAAACCTTTCATTTAAATTTCTGCCTAAAGTTTTGATCGTTTTCATCATGACAAATGTGTCAACAGCAATGCACACCACATTGCCAGCTATGCTGCTAACATTTTTGCCGATGCCATTAGTTGAATTTAGACGTACAAGATTGATAGTTATCAGAAGGATCAAGTTTAGGGTCTGTATTGACATCCAAGTAAGCTGCAGAGTTGCTAAATCTGATTAATCGAACTGCTGGTTGCTTAAATGAGTTTCTGTATACGGCTTCATTGGAGTTTGATCTTGATAGTTTTATATGAGACAAATAATCTGTGAAAAGATTATCTGCAAAAGTTGCTCCTCCCTGAGCTACTATTGCTGTCTGAAGAAATGCACTGCTCCCAAGTAAAACCAACCAATCAGAGTCAGGAGGTGGGTCATTTCCATTAAATCAGTGTAAAAAGGTCTTGAAACAATATTATCGTTTATCGCAATAATTTTTGAGACAATTAATCGCTTAGCAAAATGTGACAGGATTAGTACATGCTACTAAATAAGTTAATGGCGGAAAACAGCATACTGTGACAGGAAAAACATTTATCTATCGTCGTCTGTGGCTGCGCTAACTAGAGCCTAACAGGAGGATGAGGGGGGGTGAGCAGCGCCACACTGAGGGGTGATTGGCAGCGCTAAGACTTGTCTGCTGGCTTTGGATTGGTTGTTTCTAGATTGTCCTCAGGGAATGCTTATGGGCTCATTTTTATCACAGATTATTTCTCATAACATAGTGACAGCTTCAACAAATGTTTTAAAAAAAATTTTTTTAATAAAAAGTTACGTACCACAGCTTAATAAAATAAATCATTTGAAAATGTAGTTTTTATTGGATTATCTCTGTCTGCTATTAAAGTCTTTAGACATCTTAAAATTTTGCTGCTTAATGTGAAAGATCTGGACATTTGAATTTTTGCTTATGAGACTGATCAACAAAAGTAAAAAAGGCACATGAAGAGTCTGAAGCTCAAAATGTTAAAGAGGCAAGGGGGAAGAAAATGCAATAATCCAGACAAACAAAAGGAAAGATTCCCAAAGAGAGAGAGAGAGAGTGGAAGGAAACTCTTGTAAACATGAGAAACTATCCCCAGTGAAATGCAGCATATGGGTCGATTAGAAGCATCTCTGGTGTATTTTGAGGCAGGCTGTTAGGGGTTTGCAGGCTCTCCCGAACAAGCCATTATTTAAAGATCAAGACAGATCCGGAAGCCAAAACCTGAAGAACTAGTTTCCGTAGCATATTTCTCTCTTTGCATATTACTGTTGAAAACAGCCTTTTTTCATAAACAACACAACATTTGTTTTTCTTGCTCTTTGAAATGGAATCAGACTAAGCCTCGGAGTCAGGTCCAGTTGATCTGTATAGCCTATTTCTGCAAAAAGACAAATCAGAATCATAAGAGCATCCCCCATTGACCAATTATGAAACATGAAACAATTATGTTTTGTCAAACCCCATCATCAAAATCATCAAGCACATACACATAAATATGTTGATTAATGTTTCCCTTACTGCTAATCAAAGGCAACTCTAAACAGGTGCAGCTTTAGCCTTAAGTTAACCGTTTCAGGTTTGTGGAGGTTAATTCCAGATTTATGGCGCATAGAAGCTGAATGCTGCCTCCCCATGTTTGGTTCTGGTTCTTGGGATGCAAAGTAGACCAGGACCTTCCAGGAAGGTCTGCAACGTTGATTCAGCAACAACAGATCTTTCAGGTATTTGGTGCCGGTTTCTACCTGTATCAGCTGAAGATACGCCGACTCGAGATCGTTCCAATTTAGGTCCAAAAAGTAGTGACTTCAGTTTTGTTTCTGTTCAGGGGGAGAAAGTTATGGCTCCTCTACCCATTGAGTTGTTCTACGTATCCGGAGATAGGCACCAGTAACAGTACTGGTAACACTAGCAACCCTAAAACAGTCAACTCTTAGCTTGACTTAATTCCAGACATTGAATTAAAGATTGTTTAATTATAAAGTGTATGTAAATATTTAGTTTCAACCACATAGAATATCAAGTGTTTACTACAAAACGCATGTCAGGTGATATTAGATAGTAATGATGATATTATTGAAAGGGGCAGGACTGTGTAAAATTGGCTTTACATCATGTTGTAATGTTATTCCCTCATCAAAAACATACCTGGAGGGTTGACTTTCCTGAAGGTGGAGTTTCAGAAAGAGCTGGAGTGTCTCAGAGAGACACTTCAAGGCATTAAATTACCAAGTCCAATTTCTTTTACGTCACATTTGATATATATTTATAGCATTTTTACAACAATTGAAGGTAACAGTTACCTGACTGTGCTATAAAATGATTCAATGTGGCAGGAAAATGCATAATACTGCCCCCTTTAAAGTATTCCAAATTCAATTCCATGAAGGAGGAGTGCAAACTCTTGCTACTGCTCTTTACCTCAGAGTAAAACCACAGGAGCCAACTCCTTGTTTCACAGAAGAAAAAAAAAAGCATTGAAAGACACTGCCAATTTTCCTGGCAACGACTGCATTTGTTTACTGTAATCACTGTAATATCTCAAGATGAATGACTTCAAGATTTATTGATGTCAAAATGCCACACGCCGCCGCTTTAATTAGCTTGGCGAGATTAAAAACACAACTTTTTCAGCCATGAAAGGCTTCCTTCAAAACGCTCGGGCAAAATCACCCGGCATTCAGGTGAAATTATCAGTTTTGCCCCGACTGGCTGCGTCGCCTCAAAAGATGAAGCACGGCGCGCTCTCAGCGTTTTGGCTCCCCGTGAATCCGTGCTGTCAGAAACATAGATACGGCATAACAAGATGATGGACGCGTTACACAGGCTGCATATTGAAAGATAATAAAGGCAGCTGAAGCATCCGTCTTAGTCATCTCGGTTCGGCGGTGTGTGTGTGTGTGGGGGGGGGGGGGCGTGTGTGTGTTTGGTATCAGTTGGCCCTGGTGGTCGCTGCAGCTGAGATCCTGAAATGTTATTATTTTAGCACATCAACTTCAGAGGCAGGAAAGTCTGGGATGCGTTTTTTTTTATTTTTTTGGTTTTCCGTCTCAATTTGCATGTCTGTCTATTTTTGCAATACGCTGATGTAGGCCGACATTATGTCTCTAAGTACTTTCATAAATGCAGGAGCTGCACTAACGAAGACTGATGACGCGTCCCCAGCATGACTGGATCTGAAAAAACTAAGATACCTTATCTCTTCCCATCCTTTTATCCCTCCACACACCTCTGACTTTCGACCTGCACCTTGCTTTTGTTTCCTTCACACATTCCTCTGTGATGGTGTTACCAGTCAGATAGAAGATGAAAACTTAGTTGTTCCCAGTTACTCCAGTGCCACCATGAGGCTGGATATTGTGGTTTCCCCTTTAATATCCAGACAACTACAGTACAGCACTTTAAATCAGAGGCACACATTACCGACTACTATAGGTTCAAACAACCAGTGCTACTTCTTTATTTTAGTCTGATCTATGAACCAATTTTTTTTTTCTCAATTTATTCAATGGTTATGTTCCTTCAAAAAAAGTGGTTTTATTCATGTTTTCTTTTCATATTTTCTCAAAAAAGACTTTGTATATAAAAAAAAAAGTTAAACAAAGGTCTTAAAAGTATAAATTATGTGTACACAGAGTGCTCAGTGGAATCAAGCTTTTGAGATTTCTGAGTCTACAAGTAAACTGACTTCACCGCTGACTCTTGTATTGAAAGCGACTCCCAGGCCCATGTCTGCCTCCGTCCTGGTTAGAACTGCCTTGATAAGACAAATGACGATTGGGTCCCAGTGAGCTGAGCACAGGTCAGTGCTGTGTTGACTCCAGGACTCAGAGCCCAGATGTGAGATGATGACACTTAAAACAAACACGCCATCCTCCAACCTGCTGATTATATCCTTCCGGTGATCGTTTTTCCCTTCCTGCTGTAAAATTACTGGCAGACCAACAGCACTGGATTGACTGTGAGTGCAGCTGGTGGACGCTCTAAATCACCTCTGTTCACGAGCAGCACGAGCTACGTTTCCACTGACCATAAGTTTGCTCAAATTGAAATTGCGTAAATACGTTTGCTTAATCGAGAGACGGCAATTTCGAGAACTGACGTTTGTTTTCTAGGATGAGGATGATGAGGCATGTTTTATTGGCTTATTGCGTGAACAAACATTTATATGTGACTTTGAGTTTCTTATTGATTAGAAACAGCAAAAATTGTGAATTTCTTTTTTTTTTTCTTTTTGACATTAATGAGATAAACATTTGTAAGTGAAACGTGTTTATTGCCTACATGATTTGAGGCTATGTGTATATTGGAGCCATATATGTGTACTTTTGGTTTTTGGTCCATGTACTGGACCATGTACTGGACCTTTTGGTCCAGTACATGGACCAAAAGGTGACAGGTGATTGACAGGGGTTGAACCCGGAAGGGCATACAAGAGTATGAACGCTGTGGCCGAGTCATTGTTGCCATGTATCAACGTTGCAGCTCAGGGGGTCATAACTAAGCAGCAACGGATATTAAACTGGCTATTATAGTGTAGTCAGTCATATGTCTGTATACGTCTACGCATCTGCTGTGCAAACTTCATTGAATCCTGGTGTTTGCATGTTCTCCCTGTGTATGGGTTGGCACTTTGCCCCCTTTCATACCTTCCTCGGCCGTTTCATACCCTGTGTCTTTAGATACAAAAAAAAGCTCTCTTCTGAAGAATGTCCGTCTTAGTCATCTCGGTCCGGCGGTGTGTGTGTCCATGGCTCAATTCATACCGGCCAAGATGCGTTTTTTTTATTTTTATAACTGCTTTGCAGAGCTGGCCTGAGATCATAGGATGCCGCAGGTAGAATTTCGGCTTACAGTGAAGCCCACTAGGCGCCTCGGCATTCCTCATGCTTGATGCACATTCCTTATGCATTCTGCACTAGCACCACTTGTTTTGCAGTTACTTGGAAAGCCAACAGAAAAGTGGAATAACAATGTGATGAAATCGTATCACTCATATATCAGTGTTTAATGAATGAAAAACAGTCTTGCAGCATTGCAAATATCCCAAATGTGTTGAGTATTTAATTTTCTCAGTGATTGCTGAATGTTTTTATGAAGTAGTGTGCATAAAAAATGAAAAACAGTGATCAAACAAGGCAGTCCTTCATGTGGTTCTCTCTTTGGTATGGACATTTTGATTTCAAGCGACTTTTGATGACATTGTCATTTTGAGTATTTTGAGGATTTCTGTCAAGAAGTGCAACAACAAATGACGGTTTTACATGGAAATGTTTTTGTTGCTTTTCATGTTAAAGAAACTCAGTTATATGTTTAAAAAAAAACAACTTATGAACATTTAAAATGACAATCCAAACACAGGGTCAGTGACATCATCAAAAAATAAACAATGAAATTTGATTTTTCAGCTCCGGCCAGAAATTCTTTTGCCATTAAATCGGGAATGAAATCCATTTTAGGTTTGTTATGATTGTTAAAATTATTCTACTTGTTAAATGCCAGAATAAAAAGAAAGATGTTGTCGTTAATTGTTTTCATAGTCAAAGTTTGACATAAATTAAAACTGGTATGCGTTGATACAGTTAGAGGAAACAGAGACATTGGGCTCTGCAGGCTTTTGAGAGCTTAATTTACAACATTTGAGGTCAGCCGTCGCATACTTTGAGGCAAGCGTACTGCTTCTTTATCTGACATCATAAAAAATCTAAGAAATTAGTCAGAATATCATTAAGAGAACATCGGACTTCTAAGAATAACATTTTTAGATGGCATTTCACACAGTAAAATGAGTCCTTGCAAGATTTCGCCTCATAATATCAACGACGTTAATAGGCGTTATTACGTAAGAAAACCTTTACATAGCCATTGAGTTTGTATTGTACTGCATCTCTTAACAGAAATATGGTCTTAATGGCTTGAAGTTAAAAAAATAAAAAGAAGATCAGAACATTGGAAAAGATGGAAGCACAATCAGCACAGTAGTAAATCCAAAAGGAAAGGACATAAGTTAAATATTTAAAAGCATACCAACTAAAATCCAAACCAAATTAAATTAGGGTTATTTTTTTACTCATGTTGTAGTATTTTTAATTTTTAAGTGAATCTATGTGTTAAACTCGTTTCAGACGACCGTTGAAAATGGTAACAGAAAAAAGACTACTATTTTTTGTAGCTTATTCCAAAGTAAGCTTACATACACACTGTATGAAATGTATGTAAATGTCACAATTTAACATTTCAGGCATTTGTTACATCAAAATAAATTCAGTAGTTTTAACTGTTCATCTAGTTTAAAGTCAAATGGTAAGAAAAAAAAAATCAAATTTATTATATAATGTGGGCAAATTTGAACCATTTTTCGTTCTTTTGTTTCCCGATGGGTTAAAAAGAAATAAACATAAAGTGACAAGCATTGAAATACAAGGATAGGGACAAAATGATTGCATGCAGGAATGAGCTATAGATTATTCCAAACTCATTTATTATTATTTTTTTCCAACAAGTCAGTTTTTTACGATCACTAGAAGAATAAAAGCCCATAAGCGCAAGATGCCTGCCGAACTTCTACGTGGTCTTTATGCTGTCAGTAGGTTAAAATCCACTTAAAATGTAATCAGACTGAATTGTGTTATTACTTTACAACAGACATCTTGAAGCACATATTGTGTTTGAAAGGATATACTTCTTGATAAGCTTGGTGTTTTACACAAAGCTGAATTTCTGTTTTGTCTCAATAGGGTTTAATGACAGACTTCACACAGTGTATGATATAAAATAAACATCCATCCCTTCCTCCTTCTGATGCCAACTTAAGTTTGACTTTAGTTTTGGAGGTTTCGCTGACTAAACTCAGCTGGTTTTTCTGCCACGTTTATCTTTAGATCCCCCAGCTCTGTTAGCGCTAATGATAATGAGGCCAGTCGCCCACAGCAATTATTGTGCTTAGCTGGTGATGATGACAAACTGCGGGTCTGTGCGATAACAAACTGGTCGATTACTGTGTGAGAGAGGCTTGAGCAAGGAGTCAGTCAGCTAAACCGCATTGGTTTTTAAAATGCCTTATCGAAGATGCGTGCCACACTTTTCAGATTTTTATTCATCAAAAAGTAAACCAAGCATCTTGTGCCTTCCGCTTAACAAAAGATTTTTGTTGGTTTGTCAAATAAAACCCCCAATAAAATGCACTGAAGTTGGTGGCTATAATGTGAAAACTTCCTGGGGGGTGTGAATACTTTTGCCAGGCACCGTAAACCATTTGATCTTTCTGGATCAAATTTTCCAACGCGCCCTCTTGTTTTTTGTCATGATTTATCCTCTGCCGACGAGGATGCGAGATCATTTGTGGCGTCACCGAAGAGTCCCAACAGACGAACAAACAAACAAGAGACGTTCTTAATGTTTAACAGAGATGTCAACATCAGCACACTTTGTTTTTCACATACATTGGGTCAGAAAAGGGATGTTTACAGAAAATCAGTTCCCCTGTTGACTAATTACAGAACAAGAAAAAGTGCCTCTGCTTATCACAGCCTAACACTCCAGAGAAATTGAATGTGCATGGCCCACTGGCAAAATATCCCTGAATGCACTCTGTCATTCAGGGATTAGTTTTATCAAAGGCGAATTTACATGTTGAGTTTAGGCTTTAGAACAATGGGAGACCCTGATGTGCGACCTTCCCTGTCAAAAAGAGCAGGGCTGCACGGTGTAGCTCATTTTTTATACACATTATTTATGTACTCACATTTCCTCTTGAATTGTGTTTTGCTTAATTTCACAAAAATCATTCCACAAACCGATTTGCACACACTTTTAAGAGTGCTGCAAACACATGGCTGCATTAAATCACCTTTCCCTCTCAAGTTACACCTCCCCTCTCTCTATTCTTCAATAAATTTTGAATTTTCATTGGAAGCGTCTTGTTTCTAGCTTTAAACACCACGTTTAAATTTTAGGAAATCCATAAATTTTCTAAGGTGTAACTTAAAATAACAATGTGAAGAACCGATGTCTGTATCCATCTTGTTTTTGTTTGCGGAGAAGGGGTAGAGGACAGGTTTGGCCATGTGGCATTGGTTCTGCCATATCACAGTGATAGTGATGCAGCACAGGGTGTTGAACTGAAGCAGAGGAACTGTGAGGATTTGGGTTTTCTCTGAGTCGTTTTTCTGCGTGTTTATTTTGAGTTTCTGTGTTTTCTGAGTCTCCGTGTTGTCCTGTCTCCCCTCGACTGTTCCCAGGTGTTTCTCGTCCCCTGAAAACCTTGAGTGTATTTAACTCCACCTGTGTTCCTTGTTCCTCCTCGGGTTCTTGTCAAAGCGTCTATTCTGTTTTGCTGTCGCACTGAGTCCACTGGTTTCCCCTGTTGCTGCCGGCGTTGAGCCCTGGCTTCCACTCAGCCGTGCTGCCTGGCGGTTTGGACTGTTTCTGGATTGTGTCTCGGACTGTTTTGGATCACAATCACCATTAAACCATCATTTTTTCATTTCAACCTGGGTCTACTGCATCTGCCTCATCACTTTCCACCACAATTCATGACAGGAACAATGTAGGCGGCGCGCTCGCTTTTGCACTGTACAGGAAGTGCAGGAAAATACATATAATATTGGTAAATATTAGTTATCGGCCACAACAGCAGTTCATCTGTGCATCCATAAACACGGGATTGTCTCCATTGGTCATTGAGTGGGGGACACCCTGGACAGGTCACCAATCTATTACAGGATGACACTCAAACCAATGGTCAGTTCAGACCAATTCATAGCAACTACAATTCTACTCTCTTTTAGTCTCTATCAAGTTGTGTGGGCTGCATTCCCAGTCACTGCTTTTCCATTCCTCCTCATGCCCTCTCTCCTCTCCTCCACAGCCCTGTTGTTAGCTGATGGTAAGTTACCCATTCCAACTCTCTCTGCATCCTCACTAACCTGCTGTGCCTGTACATGGATTGAAATTAAATACTACTTTTCAGGGTTGTACACAGACAAGACACTAGGAGGTGCTAAAGCACCTGCCCATTTTTCCTCTGGACAAAAAGGTGCCCTTCTGAAATCTTTTTTTTTTTTACAGTGTAGTGTGTGACCTGCAATTAATCTCATCTTACTACGACAGCTAACGGTCCAAAAGCTAGCGTCCACACAAGCTACCATTTTTTAATACTTGAGCATTTTCCCACCAAAATGCAAACCGCGTGCCACTGCTAATTTTGGTTGATAATGTTTCTATGTGAAAAATTTAAAAGGCTCACTGAAAAACCACAAAATCTCGCAAAGAAATTTTGGTCTAGTTTCTAGTGCAAATATCTACTCTGGAAATAAGAAATAATTAACTTGTAAGTAATTTTCCAACAAGATATAGGAGTTTCTTTTAAGTCACTAATCCCTTAATTTTGATTAAATCATTCTTGTTACATTTGCAGATCATCTAACCTATAACAAGATATTTTTGCCATATCATGAGTGAAATAATCTGCCAGTGGAGCTCGCACTTTCCCATCAATATTATGTAATTACTGTCTTAAAATAAATGCCTCTATCTGCTGAGAAGTTAATTTTTCATTAATTTAGTTTTATTTCAAGTGTAGACATTTGTACTAGAAACAAGACCAAAAAATTTTGTGGTTTTGCAGTGTTCAACATAAATAAGCTGCATCCAAATCAGTGTAGAGTACAGCCTTTTGCTTTTTATGCTACAAATCAATCACAACCCTTTAAAAAAAAAATACACATATATCAATAAGCCCAACACTGGATTTGGGCCAAATCTGACATCCATGTTATCCCGTCAAGTCAACACTTGATAACCGATGAGATAAAAAAAGAAAAAAAAAGTCAGGATTTTTGCAATTAGAAATGTAATTACGTGGGATTGCATTACTATTCAGTTCCTTCTAATTGTCATGTAGCAGCGCGGCTCAGCGCGCAGGGACAGCTGCATCATCAAATTTTTAGGACGAGCGAGGGATATCCCGTGAGGGTGATGGTACACACTGTCTTTTGGGTGTGCAATTGATTTTTTGCTTCAAAGTGTGTGCATGCACTAAGGAGCCATGACACTTTTATGCATGCCTCTGTGCGCCCGCTCTCTCAGATACGCCCTCCTATCAGTAGAGGGCCGGCTGCCATTAAACTTTAATGTTTAATGGCGGTGTTAATATTTAATGGTAAGCGTGTTGTCAGCAAAGAGCAGCAGGCTGGGACTTGGGGCTCGTATTAAAAGATGACAAGTTCCCCACGCCAGGTGGCTCCGTCGGCAGGGGGAGGCAGAGGAAGGGATGAGAGGATCCGTCAGCCACGCCTTGTTGATGGAGTCCGACAGCACAGGGTTGATGTTGCGGAGCTCTTTACTGTGCGCGTTTCAAAAGCTTCTCGGAGACTCTGCTCACAGTTGGGCCGCCGTCAGATATGTGACAGGCAGATGTAGAAACTCCCCAAGCGATGAAAATGAGCAAATTTAAACTAATCTTTTACGTGTGTTGACAGTCGGCGCGGCCATCAAAGCAGCCTGGGTGTTTCATTGCAGTTTTAAATCAACAGGCCTCATTCATTCCTCATGCAGCCTGCATTCGCTGCACTGTTATTAAAAATGAACAGGCTTTCTCATTTATTTCCATCAGTATCTATGGGTTTTAAATGCAGGAACTTTTTCCTGCATTTAAATCCCAGTAGCCAGTAGCCAGAGTACGTTTCTGAGCACTTACAGATTAAATACCAGGGTCGAACCCCATTTGTTTATGGACAATGGGTCTGGTGAGCAGGTAAGACTTTGTTTCTACTGTAACCAAAGATGGAGTTTAGCATGGTTTTACCCATAACCACTGAAGCAATCTGAGATTACTAGGATTAGGGTTAGGGTGAATTTCTGCTTTTACTGCTTTTCCACACTACAGTGTTATGGTGGTCACTGAAGCTAACTGGGTGTGAAGTGTGTATTTGCTAACAATGATAAGTAGTCTGACAATCTCCGTTTTAAGAATCAAAAAGAAATTCACATTGTGGAAAACGATAACTGAGGGCTGGACTTACTGAAGTCTTTTTTTTTTTTTTTTTTGCCATAGAAAATTACTTTTAACTAAATCTAACCATCAGCTTAATTCGACATGAGCTGTTGTCTCTCCCTTGCTGATTTTGTTTGTCAAAAGATTGTGCTCTATAACCTTTATTTTTGCTTTAAAACATTAACACTAATGTCTTACACATAGAGTGCCTGTTTTCCTGACAGGAAAATGACAGATGGGAAGGCAAGATCAATAGTTTGAATTTATTTAGTTCTATAAGAGAAATCAAAATTAGCCATAACTGGTGTCAGTAGGTAAACCACTTATAAAAATCAGTCAAAAAACTATATTTAGCATGTCTTTAGCAAAAATATATCATATATTTTGTGGTACAACTGGTAGGAAAGCTCCTAGTTAGTGTTTAGAAGGAAAATGGCCCCTGAATGGGCTTTCGTTTAATAAAATGTTAGCCTTCATCCTATTTGAGAATGTCTCATAGTCTCCACACATACAAGTTTAAGACAGGTAAGACAATGACTCTTCTACAATACTCCACACAGCCCCACTTAAAACAAAATTCAGGAAGCTTTTAATTAATGTATAATGTTTCAGAATTTGAAATCAATCACTTAAAGTCTTCGAACATAGGCAGAAAATAATATAATCGAATTAAACTAGATTCTCAGTAGTTCCCTTTCATAAAGCAGCCAGTTGTTGGCAAATTAATTAAATGTTTGGTTATATTGCAATTAGATTGTAGGAACATCTGAAAAGGGACATTGTGAGTGGACAGCAGAAAGCGAAATGAAGGCTGAAGTGTTTCCCGATTAAATTCAAGCACCTCTGGATAAGAACCGGAGATCAAACAGAAACAGAAATCTCATCCCACATTTTGTTTTCAAAGAGAATTCACATTTCCCAGTGATCTGATGTACATAATATGTTCAGGGAGTAAGCGTTGAGCTTTTCTCAATGAGATTTTTCTACTTATTTCGTCCATGCTGCTTCTGTCCATTCAGACGTGCCAGATAGGAAGCTCACGTCTGACGAGGAGGAAGCCAAGCGGATCGCCGAAATGGGAAAGCCGGTGCTGGGGGAGCACCCGCGGCTGGAGGTCATCATCGAAGAGTCGTACGAGTTCAAGGTGAGTGAAGCAGCAGCTGATTTATTTCTGTGAAGTTTGCTGTGTTTTCAGAGGAGCTTTTGGTTGCCTGATATTGGACAGTGCCGCCACCGTGTGGCGAGTCGGGTGCTGCGAAAGCAGCAGGATGAGGTGGATTGGAGAAATAAAAGTGGTCTGTGTTGACTTCTAGAGCACAGTGGACAAGCTGATCAAGAAGACCAACCTGGCTCTGGTGGTGGGAACAAACTCCTGGAGAGAGCAGTTCATGGAGGCCATTACTGTCAGTGCAGGTAATGCTTTCTGTTCTCCTCTGTCTCCTGGACTAAAATCTGTTCATCTGCTCATTTATTGTGATCAGAAGAGGGTATTATGGCTTCACTTGGAATTATTCTGACTCACAGTGAATATCACAACTGTATACTAGCAAAAAAAAAAAAAAAATGCCTCAAGTAAGAGTAAAACTTAGTCATTATAGAAGTTACTAAAGAGTAAAAACCGAATCTCTTCGAGTATCTGATTGAAGCATGTGGTTTAATGTTTAAAAATAATGCCAGGCAGACAAAAATGAAAAGTTAGATCCAATATTCTGGTATTTTAAGAACTAAAACTGAGAAATGTCTACAAATGAATAACACGGTTATAGAATGACAGATTCAGGCAGAAGAAGCATTTCCAAATCATGAAAAAGAAATGATCTGAAACTAATAATTAGTTGGTAAGAGACATGTGTATACTGTATTTTAGAATAGGGTGAAGCATGTCCAGTGCCAAACAGCAGGTAGAAAATAAAATTAGAAAAACAAAACTTGCATTTAAACAGCAGCTTTAGCTGTAGGTGTTTCTGTATTTTATGCATTTTGGGTTTTTATTTTCTTCATCCAGTGAAGCTAGTCACAGTTACTCAATTTTACTCAAGTAAGAATTATGGTACTTCATTATAAAGTAACGCAAGCATAGTAAAAATACTCCAAAAAGTAAAAAGTTTCCCCCAAATTGTTACTCAAATAAATGTAACTGAGTGAATGTAACTACTTACTAAGAAATCTAATTGAGAAAAATCTGCAAAAAAGCAGAGCACAACTCCTGTGCAAGATTTGAGGGGTTTTTTTACAAGCAAGAAAGAAAAAATTTACGATGTCATTGAACATCATAACTTTAATCACTTTTCAGATGCAGTCGAATGCTTCTGTAATTTTAATTCTGCATGACTTCAAGCCACAGTCATCCAAATACATGTGTCTGTACGCTTTATTAAAATCTTTTAAATCTTACAAGAAAAAGGAACATCCACAAGAGGCACAGCATGACTCGCATCCAGCAACGTTAACCTCAACGCAGCAGCATCTGCAGCCGCCGTCCAGCAGCGAAGGCCTTAAGCTGTGGTACTGAAATATTTAATCAAGAGCCCATCTTTACTATTTGATGATCCATCGTGGGCTGAAAAATGCATGCGGCTCATGTGGCCTGACAGTTGGAATCATGACAGTGCAGGCCTCTTGCTTGTCTGCTTCATGTCCTGCAAGCTCCTGAAGCACAGAGCAGCTCTTCAGGGTGGAAGAGTCCTGCTCAGGTCCTCCAGTAGCTTGACTGTGGAGCCGTCTGCAGAACACAACAACCTGCAGCGCGTTAAACCAGTCGAGTTTATAGATTTGATATCCTTTTGGGCTGAAACGATTCCTCGAGTGATTCGAGTTCCTCGATTATTAAAATGTCTTAAGTGAGTTTTCTACAGCCAGAGTGAGAAAAGTCACACTTACACACCCAATAGTTTGCTCAGTAGTTCTGCATATTTATTTCCACTTTACCAACCCAAAACACGTTGGTCTGAAAAACTGTTTTGCAAAACTATTGACAGTTCTGGAACGTTCTTACATCTTGAAAACACAACCGGAAACTTTATGCATTTTACTGGGGACTTGTGTGATAAATCAAAACAAAGTGAATGGGGTAATACATGGTTTTCAACATTTTTAAAAATGTATTGATAGAGAAGTGTGGGGTGCATTTATATAGAACCTATATTAAAGCTAGAATTTTTAAAAATATTTTCTGTCATTTCTAATTTCCTTTAAAGACAAATAGTAAAATTAAAAAAAAAACAATCGATTAAAATCGATAATTGGATTTGGTATGAAATATATCTGATTTTATTTACAACCCAGAATGCCCAGCCCCACATCTGATGCCTTCACAGAACATCTGGATTTACACTTCAAACTATGTGGTCTTGAGTAATGAATAAAGACAGATGGTTGCTCTTCATTTCAGATTCATTAGGGTAAATACAAATATGCTTCTCGTTTTAACATGAACGAGAAGTCTAAGTAAAATGCATCAGCGTTGTGGTTGTAATGTGCCAAATATGTTTAACCTAAGCTTTAAAGACTTATACAAGTTAGTAAAAGTAACACTCATTTAAATAAGTAGTAATAAAAAAGAAACGACTAAAGTGCTCCCTCTTTTTTGCCGTTGTCAGCAAACTTTATCTCATTTCTTAATTGCCATGCAAAGCAGCTTGTCCTTTGAGGCCTCTGGCACTGACGAGTATTTATCACACATTTGGAGTCAGATTTGCATAATAATAACCTCCGGCTGAAGTCAAAGAGATGATTCCTGCTGGGAAATAAGTGAACATGCCATTTAAAGTGATTGTTGTTCTCACTCTTTCCTTCTCTCCGTCACCCCCCTTGCGTCCTCCGTTTTCTCCAAATCCTCCTAATGCTCCCTTCCTCAACCCCGCTTCCGCACCAGAAGATGAGGACGAGGACGACACGGGCGAAGAGCGCCTCCCGTCCTGCTTCGACTACGTCATGCACTTCCTCACCGTCTTCTGGAAGGTCCTGTTCGCGTGCGTCCCCCCCACGGACTACCTGAACGGCTGGGCGTGCTTCGTCGTGTCCATCGTCATCATCGGCCTGCTCACGGCCGTCATCGGCGACCTGGCCTCCCACTTTGGCTGCACCATCGGCCTCAAGGACTCGGTCACGGCGGTGGTGTTTGTCGCTCTCGGCACGTCCGTCCCAGGTGAGTCCGGGAGTTGGAGAGTGTCTCTGATCGTTCTCAATGCTTCACCAGGTTCGATTTATAAACCTGTCCTCGGGTTTATAAAGCCGTGCTGTTCATAGGCAGATTTTCTCTGTCCTTGTCTCACTTTCTCAAAACTGATATTTGACCTCGTCAGGAAGACTCTTTTTTTTCCCTGAACCAATGCATTGGGTGTTTTCTTTGATTGAAAGGTCATTCATTCAGCTTTAATATGAGAAAGGAATAGACCAAAACATTTTGCAAACTTCAGTTTACCTGGTGAAATGGAGACATCATGTCTCTGCAATGACTAATAGATCTGTCAAAGTATTTGTGTTTTCCTTTGAATTCAGAGTTTTGCACAGGGAATGACGACGACCTCAGATTTTTTAAACGTTTTTGAAGCGTGTGTTTTGTTTCGCCAACAAATTTACAAGCAGTTGATTTGTAAATTTGACAAGTTCATTTCTATAAAGTTTGCTATAAAGAATTTTTAAAAAATTAAAAATTCTTAAGAAAATAAGATTTAAGAAAAGTAATAAACAAGAGGTAGCAGTTGCAAACATGGAGCACACATCTCCGAAAAACGTGGGAGAGTTGTCTGCTTTGAGCCGGAGTTTTGGACTTTGGAAGTTTTCAGTTTCATGACTCTGGTAAAGCACAGAACCACCTGTGGATGGAAAGCTGTGGATGGAACCAGAACTGGTTCGGCTAACGCACTTCCAACGCTCCTGTTGGGCGTTAACTCTTTCGGAAAAGCCAAAAACCTTCTCAAGCGACTAAAAACTTATTTTGTGAAATTGAGGAAGGTATTTTGAATTTCGCTGTTACCATCAAGCTTTTCTAATGCAATACTTCAAAATGCACATAAACGTGGCTTGTGGCTCTCCTGGTGCCTTTAGGAGCCGGTTTCATATCAATGTTGACTCATGCATCTCAAATATTTTTGCTGAAGCAGAACTGAGTCCAAGAAAACCCTTCTGTAGAGAAATTGGGCTAAAATCATGTCAATCAAAAGAAAAATGCAAGTAAATTCACTCAAAAGAGGTTTGTTGCCTTATGCGATGCCACCAGAGACAAAGCTTGTTCTTGGGAGCGTAGAGCGTAACTTGATCTAAAAAACAGTTAAAACACCAACTAAAACAAAGTGTGGGGAAAAAAAAAACTGTCCATGACATACTGTGATAAATTTCATCTAGAATGAATTTGATTGAATTTACAGAAAAGTCTGGCGAGTAGCTTTAATTCACATAATATCAAAGTTTGATATTGATATCAAACTTTTTAATCTAATCTTTTCTGGGTGTACTTGCCCTTTTGTGAAATATGAAAGAAAAAAAAAACTTAGATTACTTTCAGTAATGTGGAGTTTAGGCCACAGTGAAGGAGATTAATGCAGGTAATGTCTGCAGAAGTAAAACATAATTTCTTTAGATTCCCTTCAATGACTTTGTCAGCGCTACCCTGACAAAGGTTCTTTGTTGAACCTTTTTGATAGTCAGAGCTTAAAAAAGTGATCAAGCTAAAATCTCTGGAGACTCTCAGGCTTCTTGTTGGACGGTAAATGAGTTCACCGTGCGACGTCTTGCATCATTTTCCTCCAACTGCAATTTAATATCCATTCTTTCCCTTAGCCCTTCCAATCGGACAGCATTCTGAGCTCCGAGCAACACTTCCTTGATCTCAACCGACCAAAGAATGCGTACCGCATTTTTGCCCTCGAGGCGCATACAATCAGTTTTCATCAACGCTCACCACGTCCTCAACCCAACGAGAGCCTAAATTAGTCGCTCATCTGTTCATTCAGAACTTGATTGGTCGATTTGAAACTCGCCTGAGCCACTATTTCAGGGGAAAAGGCCACATCGTCACTGATTGGAGCTCCTGATTACGGCAGAAACTTTGCTTCATCAATCTACTCGACTCTCTTACCAATGGGTTCTCTTGCAATCAGATGCTTCAGGTTCTGCTTGTTTCTACAGAGCTCTGAAAAAGCCGGGCACCAAGTTACATCCCACAGGTTTCATCCGAGATGTACATATTTACCTCTTACTAGCTGGAGGTGTTTAAACTTTTATACACAGATTTTTCTTCTGGATCAGAGCTTGCTGGATATTTCATGAGCACTTTTCTTTATTTGGTAGAAATTAGTTTTCCCTTCGACAATGAAAGGTATTTTTTGTCATTTTTGGGGAGATTCTTTCTTATTTTATCAAAATTTGGATGATCAAGATTGATTTATAAAAGCTATTACTTCCAAGAGGTTGAACACTCTTAGCAGACACTATTTTACATAATTCAGGCGTGTTTACAGAGGCACGTCTTGAAGTTGCAGGATACTGCAGGACGTCAACGTTCCCCTGAACTTTGACCAGCTTCTCGACGGCTTCCCTAAACAAAGCTGACTTTAACACAGAATGTCTTCTCTCTGCAGATACCTTCGCCAGTAAGGTGGCTGCCGTCCAGGACACCTACGCGGACGCTTCCATAGGGAACGTGACCGGCAGCAACGCCGTTAACGTCTTCCTGGGCATCGGCATGGCCTGGTCCGTGGCCGCCATTTACTGGCACATGAAAGGGAAGCCGTTTGTGGTGGAGGCCGGCTCGCTGGCCTTCTCCGTCACCCTCTTCACCATCTTCGCCTTCCTGGCTGTGTCGGTGCTGCTCTACCGGCGCCGGGCCCACATCGGAGGGGAACTGGGCGGCCCGCGAGGACACAGACTGGCCACGTCGGCCATCTTTTTCGGCCTCTGGTTTCTCTATATCCTCTTCTCCAGTCTAGAAGCCTACTGTCATATAGAAGGCTTCTGAGCAGATTGAGAACTCCCGACGAAGAAAAGCAAAGACTGGAAATTGGGTCAATCTTAATGCTAGGAACGTTTTTGGTTTTTTTTTCTAAGATATGTCGTCTGCTCTCTCCTTCTCCACCTTTCCCTAAAGAAACCTCGTAGGCGCGCATTCTGCCCTCTAATGCCAAAAGGCCCGAACTGCAGCTTGCATCTGGGTTTTACTTCCCAGCATGCCCCCCCAAAGGATTGCCGAGGAGGTCATGCATTCTGCTGTTAACCTGGAGAGAGCAGACTTAATCAGAGGTTTATATTTTTCTCAAAACAGGACAAAAAAAAAGACTTTTTAAAAGAAACATATTTTGGGGATAAAAATGCAAAAACTAATGCAACAAAAATAAACAAGAGACCCAGTCACATAGAGGAAATAAAGAACTATTTTCTGATTTGAAAAAAAAAGTAATAATAATGACATTACAGCTGAAAAGGAAAATACGATGTGGAGCGAAAGAGGGGTGGGTTGATAGTATTTATTTTATTTGCGTCCTTTCCTAAAAGGAGCTCTGTCAGGAATCCCGCAATCAGGAAGAGGAACAAGAGGCGACAGCTCACACCGCCGGACGAATCACGACTCAAGCAGGAGAACGTGAGGGTGGGAGGAATGCGAACACGGTCAAACTGCCCTGAACATTACTTCCTTACTCTAATTGTATCTATATATAATATATTTCCATATTTTCTGTATATTTTCAATATTTGTTTAAATGTGGTCCTCTTCTGCTCCGACAGAGGATCGCCGCGGCGCAGCGGGAGGAGGCCGGGATGAGGGAGGGCAGGGTCAAACTATATATATCTGAGGATGTCTTCACCTTTCTAAGAGTGATGTATCTTGCCTATAGGTGAACGAGTATGACATTGTATTTTGTTTATTTACCGATATCTTGGTCTCACTTGACTTTTCACCGTTTTTTTCGATCGGAAATCCGATAAAAAAGAAGAAGATAAACGACTAAATTTGTTGCTGCAGAAATAAATTCAGAGGTATTTTTGTACTCTTCCTTCCATGCACTTTGCTGTATAGTTCTACTTCTGGAGACTTCTTCTTCTTCTCCTTCTTCTTCTTGTACATGTGCAAAAGGCTAACGGTCAAAATGGTCGCGATGAACTGAACGGTGCCTGTGGAGGGAGAGGTGTTTGCTGCAGCTACCCCACACCAATCAGTCAGCCTCTTGGTTTAGTCAGAGAAACCCCATTCTCTGCATGAGGATGGATTAATTGATATACATTTAGTATCTGTGTCCAATTACTGACACTCGTGATTTGTGCGTCACTTTGTCTTGGGTCTCTTGGCTGGTTTTCAGACTCAAAACGTGTTCGTTATCACTTTTTTGTTCTACACTGTAAAAGCACAACATCTTCCCATGTATTTTTGGTGTATTTATAGTGCAAATATCTGAGTTGAAATAAGACAAAGAATAAGACAAAAAAAACTAAGTGATAAGTAACTTTCCAGCAGGAAATAGGAGTTTGTTTGAGGTAAATAATTTCTAAATATTTATTAAAAAAAAAAAAAAAGTACTTCCACTGGGAGATTGTTTCACTGATGACAAGACATTTTCCCATATAAGTGAAATAATTTGCCACGTTTTCATTAATATTAAGAAATGATTGATGAAAACAATCTCCAATATCTTAATGAAAAGTTACTCGTCAGTCAAACGGGGCCAAAAATATTTGGCACGATTTTGTGTTTTTGCAGTGTAGCTAGAGTCGGAAGTGTCACTATTGGGCGTAGATGATCCGCTCTTTCTCTCAGGAGGTAAGTGGACCCAACCAGTGAGCTCTTATGATACCGATCCTAATGTACAGATCTGGGAAACTCTGTAATCCTGAAGTTTTCAAACAAGCAAACCAGCCTGTGTGGTATAACAACGTGCAGTTTTGATGCACTCCAGCACCTCACGCATTCTCCGCCATCCTGGAATTTTTCTAAATACCTTTTGAAATAAGACATTTAAAAAATCGTAAACTTCTGGCAAAAAAAAAATGGAATCATTCGAGAATCTCAATCATATTATGTTCTGGATTTATTCCCCCTGTGAGGAACCCCAAAGAATTATAGCTGAATATGAATTATCCACCTTTGTAAAAGACACCTCACAAAATTCACTGACTGAAAACCCAGGTTTATGCAATTTTTTTTTTCTCGGTTTCGTTGAAAGATCGTACATTTTTCAATCATTTGAAGCATAAATCTTTTCACGTTGTTGAGAGAGCTTCAAATGTATTTGTAGAAAGGAATAACATGAACATGCTGTGAAAACCTACGATCATCTGTAAGACTTATTTCTAAACATTTATTCATTTTCACAATGACAATATTGATGTTAAAATAGTGGAATGTCACATTTTCAGCTCAACAAGAAAAAGAAATTGTCAGCTTGAAACAAATGGAAAAAAGTCTCAGTCAGTACTTTGTGGTATTTCAAAATTACCTATGAAATACAAATAGTATCATTAATCAATCAGGTTCAGAGCACATATCGGTAAATTTTATACAGGGCAGGGGAAAATAAATACTTTTTAAATTAAATTCTGCCTACCTCATCAAACTTTTCCAAATAGGCATTTTAAAGGTGACTAAACCTTATTAGTACACAACAAATCTCTCTTCCAACCAGGAAATTAGACTAGTGTTGCTATTTGTTTTAGAAATACAGAATAATGAGTGAATCCAAATTTCTATACGGTTTAAGTTGTTAGTTTTGGAAATCCTGAGGTCTTCAACTGGTAAATTAAATAGTATTGTGTCATGGTGGTGCTAATTTCATTCTAAAGTAAAACAACTGGGTCAACGTCATCAAAACTAGTGATTTCTGTTCTGATTTTTATTTTAATTTTTTTTGCCAGATGTTGTAGAAGCCCTATGCATGCTTACGGTTGCAAAAGTACAATATTTCTCATGGAAAAATATTTGACTGAGACTTGGGTGGGAAAATTCTCAACACAAGCATCTGGTAATTTCACCAAAAGCACCAAATAATCCAGAATATTCAGTTATTTAAACTGTCTCTGGAGATTATCGCTTACAATGGATTTATGCAATGAAGGCATCTCGCTGTTTTCCCAAAATATTCAAATCCTAATTTTCACAAAAAAAAAAAAAAAACCTCCACAATATCTTCTCTGTTGTGATCTCTGACCGAAACGCTTGGTGTCAGGTCAGGTCACGTCAGGTCAGCGTCCAGGGCTGCTGGTGGAGGTGCTGCAGGTAGCTCTGGTTTCAGATCCAAAGGTCGACATAAATCCACGTTCTGTACAGAATCTTCAGTGTGTCTCCACAGAAACACACACACACACACACTCTAGGGGTCACTGTAACGTCACATTTCACCCACAGAGTGTCAATTTTTTTTTTATTTGTTATAAATTTGCAATTAAGGAAGTGTGTCATATCTACATTCTGTGACTATTTATCATATATTTAGTTGTACTTTGTAGCTAAAATGTCAGCCGGTGCGTATGTGTGTGTGTATGCGAACACACAGCATATCCGAAGGAACCCACCTTTCTGTTTTGCTTTCTTTTCTTTCCCTCTCAGCCAGTGGGATTGAAGGGAAACATCACTGTGCAGTAACTGGACTTGTGGTTCTCATGGGAAACTGAAAGGTTCAATAGTAGTGGGGAGGGAGGAGTTATAATACTGTTGTTTTAATTGTTTTTCCTTTCTTGTGTGTGTGCGTGCGTGCGTGTGTATGCGTGTGCGTGCGCATGTGTAAAAGAAGAGGGGCACATTTTATTGGATGAGTATGTTTTTTTTTTGTTTTGTTTTTGGCCTGCTATGAGATGTCAAAATAATAATAACAATAATAATAACAATAAAAAAAAAAGTAAAATCCAAAAGCAGATCATTTGTTCTTATTTTGCAAAATTGAACCAGTTGTTCTGGTTCACTCTCACCTTCACTAATTAATCTTGTCACATCTGCTGTCTGAATTAAAGATAAAATATTATAATAAAATATCTGTGTCAGGCATTTTGGCTCACCGCCCAGGGTGCCAAAGGCTCATGGGGGCGCCAGGAAGCGAACGAACAGATCAGTCACACCCAGAAAAAATTTAGCTTACCATAGCTTACAGTAAAATTGTGGAGAAAAAAAAGAAAAAACAGTGTCCAAATTAAATACAAAACTTTTAGGATGTTTTATCTAAAATCAAACATCTTAATTTAATGATGTGCATAAAAACATGATTTGAGCAGATGTCTGTTGATACTATCCAAATCAAATCCATTTTGTTGCTAATTTTTTACCTGTTCAAGTCTGTCACCAAAGCACCGCCCCCTACTATGTATATGATCTAAAGTTGCTTACTTTTACTCCTAACAAAACAATTTCTCAAGTAGTTAAACTGGCTTTTGAACTGCAGTTCTGAAAGTGATTGCGTTTGTTTAATCAGTTGAAAGAAAAATAAAAGACATGACAATTTTGGATGTTTTATTTATTTAAATTTCTTTACTTTTATAACTTAATTTAAATATTAAAATTTGCATAAAAAAAAATTGTACCCTTTTTTTTCTTTTGCTAAGAAAAAAAGCAACACCTATTGTGTAGAAAGGGGCTCGCCCAGGGAACCATTCATGCTAGAACCGCCACTGATCTGGAACTGCATGTTGGGAGGAGGAAGCGGCTGGGAACTAAACAACTGCTGACGTATCCATGCACCAATGGGATGGCAGAGGATATTCGCACGTTAGACGGCTAGTTTGGAAAGAAAAAAAAAAGACCACTGCATCCAGGAAGTCCCAGCGATGATTGGATGGAGCATGAGGATCCATGAAGCTGCAGTAGCGATGCGTTTTATGGGGTCCAGCAGTGACTGCAAGGGGGACGATGCAGCAGCATAGGGCTGCTAGTTCTCCACAGTGTTTATTTGTGAGATTAAGCGCTACTTAGCTCCCTGTGTGTGTGTGTGCGCGCGTCTGCGTGTGCGGACGCAGGACGCTCCAAGCCGCGTCAGGTGGATGCGCTGCAGCGATCCACTTCGCCCCTATGGATCGCGTCCATGGATGTCTTCACACCTGCTTTGGACAGCAGTTTGAGTCCCAAGGCGTCACTATCTGAAGAAGCGGAGGCGGATGTTTTTCGCTGGCCCAGCACAGCGGAGAGCGGCGGCGGTGGCTCGGCTCAGGATGCGGAGCCCGCCGCGCCGCCGCCGCCGCCTGGTGTCTGGACGGCCGTGTTCGACTATGAGGCCACTGCGGACGACGAGCTCAGCCTGCGCAGGGGGGACCTGGTGGAGGTCCTGTCCAAGGACTCCCTGGTGTCGGGAGACGAGGGCTGGTGGACCGGGATGATAGCCGACCGGGTTGGCATTTTCCCGTCCAACTATGTCAGCAAAAGGAACGGAACAGAGGAGGAGGGAGGCCTGCGGGAGAGCTCGGAGCACCCAGTGCCTCCTCTGCACCGTGAGTATCCCCATTGTGCGTCGAATCCGCAGAAAACAAATAAATAAGAGGTAAAACAATGCGCATCTGAAACACGGATCACGGGGGTGGAGCGGAGTGCTTCTGGCATCATGCTGGAGGAAGCTGCACATTCAGAGTGCTGTGTCACTCCGGTTGGCCTAGAAACCGTCTGGCTGGGCATCCTCAGCTTCAGGACCATTATTCAAGTGATGCACCCCAGCTCACTGTCATCCCACTGTATCCCCCAGAAAACATACCGGAGAGAACACGTCCTCCTTTGCATGTAAAATTAAGTTTTAATCCATTGTGCGCGCTTGGTTTGCAATATGATGTAATCGGGTTTTTTTTACACAGGTTTTTGCAATAAATAGAGGCTCCAACTGGGTGCAATGACCAGGCTTTTTGCTGTTTCCTGCCATACACAGGTGTAGCGCTAGTGGCCTTTTACTTGACCATGAACATGCAGGAAAGGAGACAAGGGGTGGAGGATGGGGGATGAGGAGAGCTGCATCAATATAATGATACACTTGCTCCTGTCCTGATTGAACGACATAGCACTCAATATTAGATTTTTTAAATTATTATTAGTTGATGTACACATAGGCTAATTTTTTTTCTATAGGCCTATCCATTTTATTTTTTGAGCTCTCTGTCAGTTTTGAATACGGCCCTTCTCGAAATTGGAAGTGGCTCTCATCAAAGGGACCCTTTAAAACCTTTCTGGACGCGCCCCTGTAAATGTGCTGACGATGCGAGCTGAAGGGGGGGCTGTGAAGTTGTGCTCCAACCACAAATCCAGTTTTACTCACCAACACATTTACGAGAAAAAATAAATTTAAAAAAAGGTTTTGAGATCTAGATGAACCTGCTTTGTGGACCACGCTGAGACCGGTGACCTACTTTCACTCACCTGAAACATCCATCAAGGTCGGTCTCGCGACGCCCCGTCAGCTCGCGACGCAGAAAGCTCCCAACGTCTGAATTTAATCGATACGCTTACCGCAGCCATTTCGTATACGTTTGGTCTGGAAACGTTTTAATTGATATTTCCGCTTAGAAATAACGTGGATTTGACAGACAAAGTAGCTTCTGTTAATTCAATATGATTATTACGGTTTGTCCACCGTGTTAAACGGAACAACAAATGTATCAGTTAGCTGAGTGATGAACATGAAACGTACGTTATTTAGCAAAAACTCCGTCAAAGTTAAGAAGCCTAGCATGCTAGCAGGTTTAGCATCCCCGCTGTTGTCACGCTAGCTAACGCCGGGTAAAACTCAAATTCAAAGTTGAAATACTATTTAATTTTCAAAGCTAAGATGTGGAAAAGTGAAAAATATCTCAAAGAAAAATGTCAGAATGCTAAACACGCTTTGTTTGATTCAGTTATCAACATACAGTTTATTTAATTGGAAAAGCACTTTAAATTTTTCTCATAGCATATCTGCTTTGTTATTAATATAGTTCTGAAGCTTTTATCTTGGCATTTTGAATCAGTTTTGATATTTTTTTCCCTTTTTAATCCCGCCCACCCCCAAAACAATTTTTCCCTTCACAGTTTTCCAAAACCTGATCAAGTTGTTACTCTTGATGCCATCACACTCTTGACTTTTACAAAGTTGATAATAGCAAGCATCCACTTAATCATATTAGCCTTACTGTTCTATTTTGAACCATCATCTTCAGTTCTAATCACATTGAGGTAGGATTCATAACCAAAGTGGTTAAGAATTGGATTGTTTAAATTTACAAACTTAAATCAGTTTTAAAGTGCATAGGACATTATTTCTTCCTTTTCCAACTATAGATTCTACATTTTAGGAAGATACTTGATCTATCTGAAGAAACACAGTGACTTATGGGAACAGAAAACATTCTTCTCATAAATGACCTATTTTTCAGCATGACAAACTTGTTTAATTGCTGCAAGTGTTGTTTCTGTCTCCTCTCCGCCTCAGTCTTGGAGATCAATTTCTCGGAGCTCACCCTGGAGGAGATCATCGGGGTGGGGGGCTTCGGAAAGGTCTACCGCGCGGTGTGGCGGGGCGCCGAGGTGGCCGTGAAGGCGGCCCGACGGGACCCCGACGAAGACGTGGAGCAGACTCTGGAGAGCGTGCGTCAGGAGGCCAAGCTTTTCGCCATGCTCAACCATCCCAACATCATGGCTCTTCTGGGGGTGTGCCTGCAGGAGCCCAACTTGTGCCTGATTATGGAGTACGCTCGCGGGGGGCCCCTGAACCGGGCCCTCGCCGGGAAACGCATCCCCCCATGCACGCTGGTGAACTGGGCTGTGCAGATTGCACGAGGCATGCACTACCTCCATGACCACGCCATTGTCCCCATCATACACAGAGACCTCAAGTCCAGTAACAGTAAGATTCCCTCACTTTGTTTTTATTATTGTCTCATTGAATAACTGCCAGAAAACTGTGAAATATACCACATTGCCCTTTGTGTTGCGCTACTAGGCTTGTATTTTTCATGGTTATAGAACGAGTGTGGAAATAAGCAGTTATGAAACTCCAGTCAAATATACACTAATCTGCACTTGTACGAACTTTCTCTCTGGTCTACCGGCCTTCTACCGGCCTTTTTACCCCAAGAAAAAAATCTCGTAATGCACCTTTACAGTGTAAAATAAATCTATTACTGTATTATATTTTTATTATCATTACGTGGTAAGAGTATATGCTTAAGAAGTCAAATCAGGAGGAAAAGGAGTTTGCATGTTTACTTGTGGAGTTGTTGTAATCTTGCATTTTGCCCAATTGGATCCTGTAAGTCCCAAGCCTATTACTGAGGATTTGCCAAGCGCTCTGCCCCGGCCTCCTCATTGGTGGCTCCGACAATGTGTGAAGTGAGGCCCCTGGCTGCCATTGGCTGATTCTGTGGCAATCATCTTGGGAGCTTCACTTTCAAAGTCACTCAGACTTGATGTCATGCTGGACTTCATGGGGAAAACCCAAACCTTCCTGAGCTTACGAAAGCAAGTGGCCAGAGGCTGACCTCTCTTTCCAAGGTTCTCTTTTGCTTCTGCCTTTGACGTTCGCCTCCAAATGCTTGCATTAGGGCAGTCTTAGCATATGAAATGTTAGTGTTTATTTCTTGGTATGTGTGTTTTACAGTCTTCCAATGGATTCCTTGTTTCCTCAAATGTATTTTGCCTGCGTTTAAACTGATTTTCAGTCCAACTCTTTCTTCACTTAGAGACAGTTGAAACTTTATATTTTCCTTCACTGTATAAGATACTGATATTGATTTTTCTGACTGTCAGTTATAGCAGGCCTATTTGCTAAATGCCAAACACACACAAGCAATGGACATTTCATAAGCTCCTGAAAATAGTTTGATGGAATTTGGTCTCATTCCTCCTGGCAGAACTGGTGTAATAGAGTCAGGCTGAATGTCTTGCTCACACACACCTGCTGCCCCATCCTCAGTTACATCAGATCTAAAACATGTGAAATCCAACATAATTACCACCAAAATGCCATGAGAGATTGTTGATCTTCCCACTCTCCCCCAAAAATGTTTCTAAACTGACATTTTATCTTGAAATTACCATTATTTCCCCAAAAAGGACTTCTAAAATCCTTTTTATAGTTTCAGGGTTCACTTTAGCCCCATATTGTGGGTAGAATCTCTGCAGACGCCATCTCCACGGCGTCACAGTGACATGATGGGTAGATGAAGAGGCGCTTCATGTGCACCGCAGCCCTTGGACACTCCCCCCGTGGGCTGGGCTGGTGCAGCCGCAGCAGATGGCCCGGGGTTTGTGGAGCTGAGAGGAGAGGCCTCTGTGCATGTGTTCAGGATTTTCCCGGGCAGGTCCGGACAGGGGGTTGTTTTTCATTCCCCATTAGAGCAAAATTGGTTTGTTGTAACAGGCTATTTCAGGAGTTAAACTGTATAATTAGTGCTTTGTATGAGACGTTGGGTTGTAAAAGCATGAGGGGAATACATTAGCATTGATCAAGGAGGAGTTGGTTTTCTCCTCTGGATTGCTTTTGTTGTCGTAGCTCATATTAGCTTGGTTTTTACTGTTCATTCTTTCTTCTTCTCTTCTCTGCCTTCATCTTTTGTATCTTGTCATCCTGGCCTTCCAACAACCACACCCTGTTTTGTTCACCCCCTCTTGTTTGTTTTTTTATTTGCTGTTGTGGTAAATCACGGGACTCATGCTACCGCTTCATCTCAAATTTCAATGGCGATCACCTGAAACCCTCCACCCTAACCTCCCACCAATCTGCACGCAACCCCTCCTGCTTCTTCCACTACCTCAAAACTCATTTCCATTCACCAACCCATATCCCCACTTCCACCATTGCCGCATCCAGTCCTGATTCTCGAAAGGGTGGAGATGGAGGACCTCAGCAACAAGACTCTGAAGATAACCGACTTTGGATTGGCCCGGGAGTGGCACCATACCACCAAGATGAGCGCCGCCGGTACATACGCCTGGATGGCTCCTGAGGTTATCCGCTCGTCCACGTTCTCCAAGGGTAGCGACGTGTGGAGGTGGGCGGAGGAAGGAGAGCCCCTGCAGAAAAAAAAACAAGCTGCACAGAGCTTTTAATGATGGATAGAAAACAAGTCCACGAAAGAAGAAAATCCATGAAAAATTTATTTTATATTCACATTTATGCAAAGGTGTGCTTAGGCAATTGTAGATTGAAAAAAGAAGAGGAAGAGTAAATTTCCACCCAAAAAACTTTTCTGGGAATAAAGCAAGAAAATTTCTAAGTTTGTATAGTCGAAGATTTTCTAGAAAAATTCTGAAATCTTTATATTAAAGTCAGAAATTTTCTAGGAAAAAAAATGGATATGGCTATGTTTGAAAAGTGGCAGATTTGCTAGAAATACTACATTTTCAAGAAAAACGTTTTGAAAATTGTCGACTTCTGATTGTCAAAACCTGTTGACATTTTCAACAAAAAAATTTCACCCCCTCTCAGCTCCTTCAGACTGGCCCGGAACAATTAGCAAACACCCGGTGGAACTGTACACTAGATACTAGTTCTACCTTTAAGAGCTAAAATATCAAGGTTTCTACAGTGTCAAAAGATTCTGGCGCATTCCTACACGACTCCTTGCTAACATGATTTGTTTGTAAGCTCTTTTATCTGTCAAAAGACACGCCGCTCTGCTTCACACACTCACTCTCTGATCTTGACCTTTTCCGTCTCCGCTTGGTATTTACACGAGTGGGGTGCAGAATGATCCTGTTTTGACATTTACCAAAGTAATGTGGCTTTCGTGACAGCCCAGTCTCTTTCAGCAAGCATGCTGTTCAACATTCATGTATTTCTACTCAATATGATCAAAATCCCACATATCCTGAGTGATCAAGTGCAATTTTCATGCCGTAATCACAAGTCTCTCTGCGTTTCTCTCCTCGGACGTTGGCAGTTACGGCGTGCTGCTGTGGGAGCTGCTGACCGGAGAAGTTCCCTTTCGAAGCATCGACGGTCTCGCCGTAGCCTACGGAGTGGCAATGAACAAACTGGCTTTGCCCATTCCCTCCACATGTCCCGAGCCTTTTGCACGTTTGATGGAGAGTAAGTAGAAAAAATAAATAAATACCATACCACTTTATCAACTGGTGCACTTTTAGCCCCAGACATATGCCATGAAATAACCAAACAGGGTATCTAAAATAATCTTTTTCTTATTTCTTACAGACTGCTGGAGCACGGATCCTCACTCTCGGCCGCTGTTCACAACTATCCTGGACCAGCTCACGGCCATTGAGGAATCAGGCTTTTTTGAAATGCCAGCAGAGTCCTTTCATTCCCTGCAGGACGACTGGAAACTGGAGATCCAGGAGATGTTTGATCAGCTTAGGACCAAGGAAAAGGTGATGAGAAGAGATAGAAAAAAAAAATTCAGAATGTCATTCTTTTATACTTGATTTCTGAAAAACTACAGTTGAGTGAACTTAATTTACATAGCACTTCTCATATGTCAGAAACTGGAAAAGGAAATCTAAAGATACAACTTTTGTTAAAACTTATCACCATGTTGTTATAGTACGTTAAAATATATTAAAAGATTGAGCTCCTCCACCTCTTCCCTGGGCTGCTGTTGCTATCTCAAGAAATGCACCGCTTCCATTCAAAACAACCAGTCAGAGTCAAGAGGAGGGTCTTAGCGCTTCCAATCAACCTTATGTTCACACCACTCAATGTGCTAATGACAGCGGAATAGCTTACTGATAGATGAAAACAGTTTACCCCCAGTCATTGGTGTCCATGCCTAGCCTTAGCATTCATGACAGGCTATGCAGATAGGTAGCAGTAGAACAGTAGAGTAGTATATCATCAGCATAGAAACAATAAGACGTAAAGAAAAACTGACATTTTATTTGACCCAACAAAAAAAATAGGTCCCAAAGATTGAGCCTTGTGAAGCTCCATGTTCTGCACATGGTGCACAAAAACGCTGAAGATGTGATTACACGTCACTCATAGTTCATTTCTCCTCCCTTTCTCCATTAGGAGCTGCGATCGTGGGAGGAGGAGTTGACCCAAGCTGCGCTGCAGCAGAAGTGCCAAGAGGAGGCGCTGAGGAAGCGCGAGCAGGAGCTGGCAGAAAGGGAGATCCACATCGTGGAGCGGGAGCTCAACATCATCATCCACCAGCTCTACCAGGAGAAGCCGCGTGTGGAGAGCAGGCAGGGCAAGTTCCGCCGCAACCGCCTTAAACTCAAAGATGGAAACAGGATCAGCCTGCCCTCAGGTACAAACATCTGGCAAGCATCAACTTACAAAAGGATATGCTTGTGAGGTGCCAAAATCTTACAAATTGGACATTAGCATAGATTTGACTTAATGCTACCTACTGCAGCTACAATGAAATATTTCCTTGAGAAATATTTCACGTATTAGAAATTGTTTAACTTAACAGAGAGATATGTTCAGTGCTTTGCAAAGATATTGAGAAGCATGAAAGAACATGTTTTTTCATGTTCCAGCCATTAACTTTAGTGTCTTAAGGGTGCATTCATGTTATAAGAAGCATTGTTTGTCCAAGTTATCTTTGAGAAATAAAGAAGTTGTGATTCTTTTTTTTTGCTAAAATAACTTTTGGCAAAAAATGACTTTAGCCATTAATTTAGGAAGGTGACAGTATGTGATTGTATATTTACGGCAACCTTGCGAAAGTATTCGTACTGCTGGAGCTTTTCACTTTTTGTCAAAAGACAGACACAAATTCCTGATTCCTTTTTATAAAAGCCATTCACACAGCATGATACTGATAAACAGGATGATGTGAGTTGTTGGATTTTTTTGGTGTGCAATTATAAAAGTGAAAGTAACTTTTTTTTTTTTTTATTTGTACATATAAAAATATTAAAAGTGAGTTCAGCATCCCTGCAGTGTGATGCTGCCACAAACCTGCATCCCCATGGAGGATGTTCCATGTATGTTCATGTATTTTAAATTGCCTTTACGGTTGCAAAAGTTACATTTTTTTTTGTCTTCGAAGGATCACGTTTTTCTTATTTGGCTGTTTTTATTCTGTTGACTTCGGCACTGTCGTAGAAGCTAAGGGGTTTCCGTTGATGTCCTTTAGATTTTCAGCACAAAATCACGGTGCAGGCGTCTCCGTCCCACGATCATCGGAGGAGTCTGCTCAGCAGCGGCTCCAGCCCTCCAGCCAGTCCGCTCATGCTGCCGCGCCTTCGAGCCATCCAGCGTAAGGACAAGGCTTCTGTTTTTGAAAGCAAGGAAACTGGAATTGATAGCATGTAGGACATAAATAAATACCATCCCACATCAGATCACTCTGAGGGAAAAAGTCAGAATTTCTAGAAAATTCTGAGATTAAAGTTAGAATTTTGAGAAATTTTAAAAAATTTTGAGATTCAGGTTCAAATTCTGAAAACAAAGTCACAATTTTGAGAAAAATTCTGAGACTCAAGTTGGAATTCTGATAAGAAAGTCAGAATTCTGTGGGGAAAACAAAGTCAGAATTTATACAATATTGTGCAAAATTATACAAGCTTGTCTTGACACAAACTTTTGAGTTTAACTTTTAATAATATGTGAATCAAATTTTTAATATTTTATCAGTTACCCCGGGGGAGGGCTGCACAGAGCTGGAGAGAAAGGGCTCGAGGAAAAAAGGCCGCTCCCGCGGTTGTGGCATTTATCGGGAGCACAGCGCAGACGCGAGGTGAGAGAACCTAAAATCATTTAACTATTCATTTTGAATTAGTGTTTGGTGATTCATTTTTTAAAATTTTAATCAGACAACTTTTGGTTTTCTCGTCCGTCACAGTGTGAAGCCTCCCCACGAGGGCAGCAGGCAGCGGTCCTGCAGCGCCCCAAACCTCCGCAGATCTCCCAGACACAGTCCGGCCGTTCCCGGGGTGCCCAGCCTCCTGGAGACAGGTCAGTAGGAACGTCTCAGCTGGTTTGAGTTTGCCTGAGAAATGAAGCTGTTGACGTAACAGAGACACATCAACCCCACACTGCCGTGGTTGGTGACCCACAAGTGTGTCTGCAGCTGCTTGACCACGAACAAGCGCTTGTGGAGAAAGCAAAAATCTATGAGGGGCCATTTAGGACAAAAACTATAATGTAAAAAAAAAGGGGGGGGGTAACATAATCTATGCATATCAATGGTTTTGCTTTTAGCTTTTGATGACTTTTGATTGGGGTTTTTGTTTTTTTTTAGAAAATGAAGATTGCTGCTTCACCACAGAGCCAGGCGCAACTCCTGGCCAGTCCTACCTCTGCATTCCCTTCCAAAAAGACGCCCACGCATCTTCCTCCATCGAACAAGACGGAGATGAGTACTGCCTGGGCGGCCAGGTTCCCGAAACCCCGCCATGCAGGAAGAGCCCCGGGGCGGGCCGGCGGTCTGAGCTGGTCCTGCTGGGCTGCGGGGCTCTGTTGGCGGCCGTCGGACTGGGCTGCAACCTGCTCACGCTGGCCCAGCCCGAGGAGGGCATCAAATCCAGATGGGACGCTTTCTTCCACAGAACCGCCGGGCAAAGGCGGAGCACGAGCTCCCCGACCCGCAGGCTGTTCCACAGGGAAAGCCCGCTCAAGACTTCGGCCCTCTCCCTGCCCGAGCGAGGTTTGCCCTCTTCATACACTCTCCTGTCCTTGTCGTCGGTGTCCGACTCCAACTCCACCCACTCACTGCTGCGTTCCGACAGCGACGAGCTGCTGATCTGCAGGCCCGCCTCGGCGGCGTCCCGGGCGCCCGCGCCGCCTCCGCTCTCGCAGCGCAGGACGCCGGTCAACTCACTGGTCAACGTTCACGTGGAGAGCTTCAAGCGGAACCCGCGGCAGTCTCTGACGCCCACACACGTCCCCTGCGTCCCGCCCTCCGCACGGAGCCTCCGCAGGACCCCATCGGACGGAGCCATAAAGAAGAACGGCCCTTCCAGTTCACTGGAGCCGCTGCCGGAGAAGAAAACTTTGGACAGTGCGGGTAAAGGCGTGACATCCCGTTTTATGTTGTAGAACTCTAAATTTGATCATTTCATGTCCTATTAGACTAACTTTAAATAGATATGCCTCGCCTAGGAAATAAAAATACAGCATTCCCACATATTTGTAAAGAGGCAATATTATGTCAAGCTATTTTTTTTAGCTTTACCTCGTATTATGAAGTTATTTCCTCATAAAATAAGATGGTGTTACTTTGATTCTTTGATGCATGTTTGAGAAATCCTTTTATCTTTATGGCAACCAATCAGGTGCAAACACCTGGGAGGACCTAGCAGTGCTTTCGAGGCGCATTTCCTCCTTGAGCTAAAGCTTCTGAGCTTCCACCTCACAGAGCAGCCCACCATAACTCGGCTCCTTCAGACTAGCCAGCAGCAATTAGCAAAACCTGGTGGAAATGCTGAGTTCATTAGACGAGCCGCTTCTCAGCGTAACACTGGTGAAAAAAAGAAAATTAATTAAAGGGCTAACGTTGAGGAGGAGATTTTTAAAGAAACAGAGACCTATTTTCAAGACTTTAAATTACAAAGTCAAATTTCTTTGAAGTCATATTTGATATATACAATGTTTTAATAACTGAAGGGAACTTCACTATGCTATAGAATGGTACTATTTGCCTGGAAAATACATAACGCTGCTCCTTTAAAATTGAATACTTTCCCACAGAGACGGACAGGCTAATCTCCAGTCTGGCAGCGTGTTAATAATAATCTGTTTTTTCTGGTTTAACAGCAGCAGGTGGCTTCAGGGGTTTAAAAGAAGACTCTCTTGAGGTTCCCCGGCTCCCCGACCCCAACGTGGTTTTTCCCCCGACGCCCCGCCGTCGCTGCGCCCCAGAGCGCCCCAAAACCCTGGACTTCGGGGCTCGGCCTCGCCCCTCGCCGCGGCCACGGTGCGACATGTTCTGGGGGGACTCGCGCGTCAAGGCCAACGGACAAACGCTGGGCAGCGGCGAGTCGCCAGCCTACACCTCCAGCACAGAAACTCCGCCCACCGTGGAGTTCGGCAGGGACTCCGCGGTGCTGCCCACCCCCATGGAGGCCCCGTCTCCCTTCTCACCCCGCAGGAATGCCAACCTGTTGGATGAGTCGGACGAGGGACAGTTCCGGGACGGGACGGTCCCTCTGTGCAAGCCGAAGTTCAGCCTTCCCAAAGACTCTCCTTATCATCCAGGATTCTGGTCCTGACTCATGGACTCATGTTGCTCCTCCGCTAGCTGGAGGACTGTCACCACTCTAGGAGTTTGAGTTAAGCTTTCCCCCATTCTACACCATTCAATCAAACTTGCAATAAAGTTTTGCTCTTGCTTTAGTTAAACTGTATTTTGGTAAATATTTATCAAAATTGTCATCTAAAATTTGTGAAATGTCTGGCTAAAGAGACAGCCAGAAGCCCATTTGTGTCACGTTCATTAGGTTCTCGTTTCACAAAGCTTTACTCTCCTGTTTCAAGCTTTGGTTTCGATTGTGCATTTACTGAAGTGCACTTTTGAAAATCATCATGAATGTAAGAGCTTTTTATTAGTATTATTAGTATTATTATTCCCAGGAAGCAATTTCTTAAACCACTTGAGCTCCTCTCCTCCATCTGTTTCCCGCTCGGGTACTGCAGGCAGATGGTTTCCCCTTTTTTTTTTTTTTTTTGCGCCGAGTTCACCTTCCTCACCAGTCGCTTCATGTCCCACAGATAGGGGGCGCTGTTTGATATGAGCACTCTTGTGTCTGCTTTAGAGCCACACTGTTGCGACTGTAAAAAGCAGAGGAAATAAGTTCATTGATTGTCTTTGTTTTTTGTTTTTGTTTTTTTGTTTTTTGTCCTTTTTTTTTCATGGTCCCGTTAAAGACATTGAGAAACAAAACTTTAAAGCTGAAAGTAGAACTATGTGCTTTTATGCTGCTGTTCAACTGTTAGGATCAGAAATGCATAGTTTGTTTCGCCCTCATAGGAAGCAGGCCTAAGGATATGTGGAAGTTTGTTTCTTATTTGTATATTTTTAATGAACTACTTCATTTATTGATTTGTTTGGTGTCTTATTTTATTTTATTTTAATCCTGTATGCCTTGATTTTTGACACTTCTTAATGCTTTATCTGAATGTTACTGGGTCTTTTGGCCTTTGCACAAAGCATCAAGTCATTTGTTTGAAAGCTGCACTTTCTTCATCACTCATTTAGAAATGACATTTTTTAATATATTTACATTGACTTTTTAATTTTTTTTACAGTGTCTTTGCCAAGAAATGTAGCTGCCCCAATGAGCACTTATCATCACAAATCAGTGTTTCTTGTTTTTTTGTTGTTGTTTCTTATAGTGTTTACCTTAGAAGAATTTTAGTTTAATGGGAAGAAATCATCGGCTTTCTTCAAAAAGGGATTTTAAAAATGTTATAATTTTGGGGAAGGGTGTAGATAAATTAACCATTTTACAAATCTTAAATAAATATGGGATTTTAAAAAAACAGAAGCATGGGATAATGCCAATTATTATTTATTTAATTTATTTAATACCTACACCATTACTGTTATGAATAATTGAGAAAAAGAGCTGAAACGTGTCCCAACACCCTGCAGCGTCAAGTTACTGATTTATTTTCTCCAATTTAAGTGACCTAAATTCCACATGAGCTCCTTTTGGTCTTGATACATGTGTAAAAATGAATGCCTCCTCCTCGAACCCCCAAATCCCCCTCAGAACTGTGAAGAACATGATCATGTTCGATGTGTACCATAACCATCTGTTTGAACTGCAGGTGACGCGGCGCTGAGCTCTCGGATGAAATGTGAGCACAAATAAGCTGAAAACACCGTTTACTGATATTGTGTGTTGGAAGGGGGCGATTCTGCTACTGAGTGTCTTGTATTTGCACTGGAACACACTTACTCAAGTAAAATCAGAAGAAAAAACATAAAACTGTTTGTTTACTTTCTTGTTGCGCTTTAGATGGTGTAAGGACATGCCACGGCTATCGTCAGTGGCTCTCTGCCCAGAGCAGAATAGTTGAGGGGGCAGTATGAGTGCACCATGAGTACATGGAGGAAGAAAAGCATGAAAAGTTATCAATCGGTGTACAGAAACCCAGCCTGGTATTCAAACCTAGGACCTTCTTTCTGTAAGATAACAGTGCAGACCAGGTGCGATTAGTTTATGTGGATTTTGAAACGAGAAGCTTTGATAAAACGGTCAAACAGCCCTTTAGCTGCTGTTGCACAAATCTTTCAAATCATATGCTGAACTTTAGTGTCTTTAGCTGCTCGCTTGTTATGGTATTCATATTCTCAAAGTGCTTAAAAGCTGTGTTTACTTTGTGTCACTCTTTGAACTACAAAAAAATGTTGCTACGCAAATGATTAGCAACTGATTGGAGCGTCCCGTCGGGTTTTTGAGTTAAAAAATGTTTAAAATTGACAGGAAATTTTAAATGATGACTTAATAATTATGTGCTATTGGAAGATTAATATCTGAACACTGACTATAAAGTCTTTCAAAACATACTTATGTAAGCAATGGTAAGCCTGGTGGTGTTAGAAGTAAAGCCTGGTAGCCCACCAGGCTTATACTACACTGGGGGAACAACTACTTCCTTTCTTACTTCAAAATAAGAGTCTTAAACATATAAGGTGTACGGGACAGTGTCAAGTTTACAGCATTCCCCAACTTTTCTGCGGTTTACGTCTCACTTAATTTCATTATACCAAAATAAATCCCTAAAATCTGTTTACGTTTGTCTATGTGTAACTTGATACACATTTAGGAGTGAGCTGCCTCATAGAAGCATGTTTCGATGTTCAAAGTCATTACCCAGATTATTATATTGATGTAAATGTGTAAAAAAAGAAGACAATACTTTTTGTAATTATTAAACAAGTTTATTACACATACACTATTACCATACACATAAGGAATTTTAAGATACAATAAATGTTGAGTGATGTGCTTCATTCTGGCATTAATAAAGACATACAGTTTTCTTTTCACTTAGATTTCTACGGGATTTTACATAACAGCCTATTTACATATATGTGTCATATGCGTCTGGTGTCGTACCACAACCGTGTGCTTTGTGAATTACATTTTTTTTAAGGTAAGCAAATAACAGTAAGGTGTGAGGGTGGTCGTCGCTCACTTTTAGGAAGGCAGGTTGGTTTAGAAGCCCGTCTCGAGTGTGCGAGTGTGCGCGCGCGCCGACTTACAGCGGAACTTGTCGCTCCGGTTTCCGGCCCGGAAAGTGCAACGTTTTGGACTGGCAGTGCGTCGCTTCAGAGGAGCCGGAGCGCAACATGTAGAGATTCTTGTCAAACACATTTGGTGTCGTTTCTTTTTCTGAAGAACAAAACTAAAAATAAATAAAATATATATATATAAATAAACGAAATTCCGAACCTCCGTCACGACAAACACAACCCACACTACAAAGTTGAACAAGTGGCAAACCGTAGGCTGCGCAAAGCAAAGAAACCGCTAAACAGATCTGATTTCACACCATAAGACTTCCGGCGGGCTTTGAGGTCCGCGTGGCGCGCAGTGGGAATGCAGCTGATGACGGGCGACGCGCCGGCTTACGACGCGTCTTTCTTTTCTTTCTGGGCGTTCCGCCGAATCTTCATCTCTGTTAGCTGGATGTAGCGGATGGCGTTTGTGTCTGTGGAGAAAGCGGGAGGAGATGGTTGGTGTATAAACCTACATGCATCCTCCACTGACTGAACATGCAAATAAACAACAGAAATTTTGACATGTTCCTTTTTGTTTTTGTTTTTCAAGCAGAGGGCCCCCTGAGCTTTGCCGCCCAGGGCGGTGTGCCATCCCCCCCGTTTCAAAAACAGTGCTGTGACTGCTGACCTGATGGCTCCTGTTTGTGCGACTCCTTCAGGTAGTACAGGGCCTTCTGGTAGTCTCCCAGGTGGTAGTAGGCCACTCCAGAGCGGTAAAGGGCTTTGAAGTTCTTCCCTTCCTTGAGAAGCACTTTCAGGCAGTACTCCTTCACCCGCTCGTAGTTCACCAGCTCCATTTGCAAGAGGCACGCTGGAACGGAAAAACGGACATTAAGAGATCGCATTTTTACATACATCATTACACGTTTTTATGCGCGTAATGATGCGTCCCCTCAAAAGAGCAAATTATGATTGGTTATTTTTGTTAACCCGACTCACTGGGCATGTTAAGAAAAAGGGTTGTGCATTGTGAGCAGGGCTGGATTTACAAGGATTTACAAGGAGTTTGGTGTTTATTTATTGTTATTGTCTTCAAATTTCCTGTCAGCTTTAAACATTTTTTTATTTTAAAACACAATGGCGGCTGGATGACTGCGCTGGCGCCCCCTACCGGACTTACCAAGATTTCAAGGGGAAACTCTGCTTTGATATGGGCTTGATAATGTCCCCTTTTATGCCCTTCATAAAATAGGACAATGTTTGCAAAACATGGATTCATGAATAAATAAAATAAGTAAATACGCCCCCAAGTATTGGTGCCCTGGGCTACTGCCCCTGTCGCTTATTCTGGAGACTGGCTCGGGTTGTGAGTCATTGCTAGATTTTTTTTTTTTTTTTTTTGCTTTTTTTTTTTTGTGGCAAATCAACAGTGAGTGAGCATCGCTGTGACAGGGAAAACGTCTCCTACCGGCCAGGCTGTTGTAACACTCCAGCTCCGCGTTCTCCATCGCCCCCTTCTGCTCGTCCGTCAGCGTGCTGGACTTGCTGATGGTCGGCAGCAGGGTGGTCGTGGACCTGGGGCCGGGGTCCGGGTCCCCCAGCACCCGGCACAGCCCCTTGATCTCCAGCAGAGCGCGGTGGTACTTGCCGATGGCCTCTCTGTATTTCTTATCCTTGTAGCACTGAGTGCCTTGGCTCTTAAAGTCCAGCGCCCGCCTCACGACGTCAGCTGGCTCATTGTGGGATGGCTGCTTCAGCATCGACCCACCATGATGCCTCTGCTGCTGCTGTTGATTCCTGCTCTCTTTCGTCCGGCTGCCGCTGTTGGGGGGCTGAACGCGCTGATGGAGCCTCGGGGAGCCGCTGACGCCGCCGCTATTGGCGGCGAGGCTCCCTCTGCCGCCGTCCACCCTCTCTCCGCCTCCAGCCTGGACCGCACTCATCTTGGACCCGTCTCCTTTCTAATTTCCGTCTACCCTGCCACTCTGTGGTATTTAAAAAATAAATAAAATGAAATGAAATAAAATAAAAAAGCCTTGGGAGGTGTGTGAGGGTGGGGAGGGGGAGTGGAGCTTTTCACCGCATCTTGTCGGCTGTAGTCGCGCCTTTCGCCTCGCCAGTGTCGCAGCTCCGTCCTCTCCGTGCGCAAAAAAAAAAAAAAAAAAAAAAAAACCTGCGCTGCGCGTCGCGCGCTCCTCCGTCGTAACCAGCTCTGCGCTCCGCGTGTTTTTCTGTTCAAACGAACCGATTGGTCGAATATGGAAAACAAAAAAAGTAGAAATAGTTGCTTCCATTATAATGAACGGTTTGATTTCATTGTGAGCCTGAAAGAGACAGTCCTGGCAGAAGACAGCTTTATTCTCATTTTGGGCGTCTCTTATTGGTTGGCTGCAATTACAGATCACAATGCTTTTATTGAGAAACCGCTGTCATTCACCTCATTTCCTATTTTAGCGACCAGATGTGTGGAGCTAAAATAGGTCCACTTAGAGTAATATGACCTACTGACTTCATTAGGTCAGTTCTGGACCTAATGAAATCCCATACTTTTACCCCCCCCCCCCCCCCCCTCTCTTCCCATCCTTCAAATATATATATATATTTTCCCCACCAAACTGGATGTGTGTTATTTTGCACATTTCATGACTCTTCTAACCTTATTCATCTCATGTTGTGCATATTAAACTAAATGTCAAAAGTCTAGAAGCTTTTGTTAGAAAAAAGTCGTATGAAGAAAAAGTTGCAGTTATGACGTTGCTTACTTTATTAAACTATTGTTGAATAGAAAAATCCACGGCTGCAGTTGTCTGTTAATTGGAGAAAATATGAACCTGTAATGTCTGACTGGAGGTATTCTAGTATTCTAGGTATTCTTCTATAGTGCGTATTTTGCATATTTCACATATTGCTAGTGAATATTGTTACTTTGTAAATATAAAAACACATATTTTTGGATGACTTAAACATATATTATCACCACAACAAAATTAAATAAACATCCACTTATGTACAAAGATGGGCTTGTTTTCATTTTGAGTTTCAAATATTTTCAAAGAACTGAAATAACCACAGATCAATAATGAAATAATTAGTTTCGCAGTGTTCTGATGTATTTGGCTTTGTTCAAGGTATGTGCCCCAAAAATATCTCAAATGTTTTATTTACCAAATCAAATTTTCACCTATCATTTCTTTTTCTTTTCTTTTTTTTTCTTTTTGTTTGTGCACAAATTAGGGAAAAAAATATACTGAAGAGCTATTTCTGAACAAACACAGCAAAATACAGAGGAGCATTAACTGCTAATACACATGGATTCAACTATGGTGACATAGGAATCAGTGAGAAGGGGTGACAAATCAGCTCCTTGAGTAAGCGCCCTATTTCACAGTGGAATATTTGAATCACGACCCAAATTCAGTGCGAGAAGGGGAGGGTGATGGACAGGGGGTGGCATATGAAATTATATTCTGCCTAAATCTTTAAGAACTGCTTGCGTTGACTGGACCAGTTGTCTTTTTGGCTCGTCTTGTTCCTAATTGAGCAAAAGATCTTCTTTGAAACTTTAAGTGTTTTTTTTTTTTTTTGACTAAAATCTGTAGAAGCTAAATCCATCTCGATTCCTGCCAGGTTGATCTAAGACTTCGAAACATAAATTCCTTTATCTTTTAACTGCATTAAATCTTTCCTTCGCAACTTAAGATTAATGTTTTTCTAAATAGAAAATTCATGTTACCTGTCAGTATTTTTAACTGTTTTTTTTTTATGGTTAAGCGTAACAGATGTGACCAATGCATAACCATTGCTCCTGCTCTTAAAGTGTTGTGTGATAAAAAAGGAAATGTGAAATGGGAGGGGGAAAGAATTATCAGGAAAAAAAACATAACTTGAAAAAGCTTATTGTACCTTGATGGTACTAAAATATACAAATGTGAAACATAAACAGAAGTTTTCTGCAAAAGCTTGCTGCTGAAAAATACAACAAAGTATTTCGTAAAAGCTTTGACTGAAGTGATATTGAAGAATAACGGATACTTTAAACGGGTATTTTGTTTTTTACTTTATATATTCCAATGAACAACAATACAATTGTATTGTGAACATAACACAATACAATAAATTTTAAATGGGTATTGAGCGGTAACGAGTTCCAATGGCTTGCGTCATCAGGCTGCGACACGACGTACAGCAAAGACGCATTTTTTAAGAGACTATTTGTTTACTGTCATGGCGTCGGTTGATTTTAGAGGTAGGCTAATTGTTGTGTTGCTAATGTGGAATGCGTTGTCTGGTTTATTTAAGATTTAATCGTTTTAATTAATCGAGTCTAATGTGAAACGAATGGAAAACAGCTTGAATTTGAAATTGGCGTGTTTTAAAGGCATTTAGTGACGCTGTAAGGTAACGTTAGCATGCCGGCTAGCTTTCATAGCTTCTTGTATTATTTGGTTTCAGGCTTCATTTCTTTTACAGTGTGTCGCTTTTTGCTCTTAATGATTCAGCTTCTTTAACTTATTATGTCTGGTATATTTGTGTGTCAAATGGCGGGAAATTGATATGAGGTACTTGTTGCCACTCGTATCTATAAACAAATCCCAGGTTTTTAGATGGTGTTTGGATTGTAGATTAATAGAACATTTATATTAAAGATATTAAATATCTCAATGTGTGTTTTAGAGCTTCTATCCTGATTGAAAGCGGTAAAATAGTACCAGTGCGAAAAAGAAAAAGAAGTGAAATAGTTTTCTACCACCAATTAGAAGCCAGTTTCAGGATTGTGTTGGAGTACAATTTACGGAACATGACCATAACAAAACTGTCTGTTCCAACACGTTCAGGATTTTAAAAACAGGAGAAGTGCGAAATCTAACATTACTGCCCATCGATTTCTTGCCAATGAAGCCTGTTTCCATGGTAACTTTGCAGACAACCTCCTGGGCATATCGTGGGTGGACAGCGGCTGGGTGCCGATCCTCAATCCCGGGAATGTTCTGGACTACTTCTCCGAGAGGAGCAACCCGTTCTATGACCGAACCTGCAACAACGAGATCGTGAAGATGCAGCGGCTCACTCTGGAGCACCTCAAGTAAGTTTGTGATATTTAATGGCTGCGCTTATTTTTCTGTTGTTTTTCTTCTTCTTAGATGTGCCAAAAGCATAACTGTAAACTGAAACCAATGCACAGAACTGGATGTAATACAGAAACTCCAAATCCTGCTTATTAACTCAAAGTGTCTAGCTTCCTCCCATATTAACTCTGCTACTTCCTTAATACTTATTTTTTATTTTTTTTACTTTTTAAGTTTTACATTATGAAGGAAAATGTTTAACAGTTTTAAAACTGTAACCTCCACAGCCTTGGTAGTTGTAACTCGCTGCATGCCTAATCACCGTGCAGCTTATCAATCATCTGATTTTATTTCTGAATACCGGCCATAGCCATATGTGAAAGAAAAATCCCAAAGCAAAACACGAGGTTTGTCCTCAAAGTGAGGATGATGCTGAAAGCTGTTTTCCCTCCATGTTGTTTTTATTTCCAGTCAGATGGTGGGAGTGGAGTACATTCTTCTTCACGCTCAGGAACCAATTCTCTACATCATCCGTAAGCAGCAGCGGCAGTCTCCAACACAAGGTGAGCGGAGCAACACGTCACACCGCTGCTGCGTTGTAGCCAGTGCACGAACTTTATATTTAAAACATTGGTGATAAGCTTTTTCCATTTTTCTACATGTAAAAATCTCCGTCTAACATTTTTTAGTGATTCCTTTGGCTGACTATTACATCATAGCGGGAGTGGTGTATCAGGCTCCAGACCTGGGGACGGTTATCAGCTCCAGAGTGGTACGTCTGGTTAATTATAGCTGCTGTTAGTCTTTTGGTGTGTTAAGATGCTGGATGTTTTTTTTGTGTTTAAGCTTTTGTCATCTTTGCATTTATTCTGTGCCGGTTTAGCTTTCTGCAGTCCATGGAATCCAGTCGGCTTTCGACGAGGCCATGTCGTACTGCCGCTATCACCCCTCCAAAGGATACTGGTGGCACTTTAAGGATCAGGAGGAGAGAGGTTGGATGTTTTTTTTTTTTAACTTAATGTATGTTCCCAACCTGTGATTGGTTGATAATTACTGAAACACACAGCGCCTTTGTGAAAGTATTCATAGCGCTAGAAATAAACCAATCCAAGATTAATATCTGTAGTGGTTCCAATATTGGAGGAAAAAAACCCCCACTAAAGATCAGGTATGGATGACAATGTATCCAATCTGTAAGGCCAGATTTATTCAGTCTAAGACAGCATAAATTCAGAAAATTTGAATGGGTATGAATACTTTTTGCAAAGCCCTGGATGTGTCAGAACTATTCAACCATGGAAATCCAAAATCATTTCCCACATTACTTTCTAGTTTTGCCGTCTTTCTCAAAGGTTTTATAACTAACTTTGTCGCTTGCTACAGAGAAAACGAAGCCTAAATCCAAGAAGAAAGAGGAGCCTAGTTCTCTGTTTCAGAGGCATCGCGTTGACACACTACTGCTGGACCTCAGATCAAAGTTTCCACCAACCTTTTACCAGGTACATCCAGTATGTCTACATGATTATTCATACTAGAGTTTTTATTGAAACCAAACATCTCGTAAATAATTGCCAACGTGTTTTCTGTCTCTGATTTCAGCCTAAGCCTGGCGACAAACCAATTCCAGGTATCATATTATATCGACATCAAACTTTGAATCTGAAAATGTGCATGTTTAGATAAATTCTTCATGTTAATCCCAATTAATCAACCACAACCTACGTTTCAGTTGAGGTGAAGAAGGAGCCTGAGCCTCCCACAGAAGCTGTGAAACAAGAGGAGCGGGAGCCGGCCACCAAGTCGTCAGCGCCGGCTCCGCCGAGCAAACCTCCGCCTGAGAAGAGGGCGAGGCTGCAGTGAAGGGAAAATGGAGCAACATCGTATTCCACTTCCTTAGCTGAGAGAACAGCTGCCCACTGGGAGTCGTTATGCTTTGCCCCCTCCAAAAAATGAAACCTTGTCTACTTCTCTGCTTTATTTTTTTTTAACTGAACTGAGTCAAAAGGACGTCCACCTCTTTTTGTAGACTTGGAGAAGGTGCTTGGAGCTAAATGCGTTTCAGGGCAGCTGGACTGAAAACATGGCCGACCCGGGTTACGTCAGTTGGGTCTCTAATGTGGATGTTTTTTTTGTTGTTTTTTTTCTTTGTTTGACGATACGCAGAGGTCAGCATTAGTGCCGGCTGACTTTTTGATGCCGACACGCTTTTTTGTTGTTGTATTGATTTCGAAGGACTTGTTTGAAAGCCTGCTTTCAAGAGATGTTGACAGTGAAGCAAAAACCAAGGTGCTCACTTCTAGTTGTTTCTAAGAAAAACACCACACTTACTTTATTTTGTAATAAAATGATTGCATAAATGTGTATATTTGTTTCTTCATTTCACAAGTTTTGATGAGTTGTAGTTTCCTGTTACCTTAAACACACCAAAACACCTTACTGCTTCCTTGTCAACTGGATGCTACTCTTTTCCAGACGAAAAGGTGTTTATGGGTGAGCATAAAGGGGTCTGAGGATAAATGGTTTCTTTTTGTGCTTAGTAGAACCCTGTTAAAAGTATATTTTTGTGTGATGAGAGAAATAAACCTTTCAACGAAAATATGTTGAGGTAGGACAATTTCAGCACACACATAAAAAAAATAAGTTTGAATTAAAAAAAAATAAAAAAAAATCAACGCTAGGTGTCTCTGTCTGTCCACTGAGCCTTTCTGCTGCCTGCCTTCCACAATAGCAATTTGATTTAAACACGTTGTTTTAAAACATTGCTAGACATCGAGATGGAACATTATTACTGAAAAGATAGATATTTGGAAAAATAAATGTCGTAAGACATTCACAGGTTTTCTTGGATTATTTTTCATCTTCCCATTATTTTTCCTGTGACGCTCATAGATGTAGAAGGCCAGAAGTCATACGGGCATCAACGGCGCCCATATTGTGAGTGGCACTGTTTGTAGAGCGCAAGCTCGAGAGACTGAAACATGAAAATACTACGGACAAAAAGATTGGACACTTCATCACTCTGTATTTCTGATAAATAATACATTTATTACATTCCTATAACAATAAATGTATTACATAGCATTTATTATATAGATAACAAATAAATACATTATCATACAATACTTTGTAGCACAGTCACATAGCATAATGAATTATATTAACTACATCTTAGTTAATACATAGTTAACTGAAATTTCATTATTGCTATATGTCAAGCTACTTCTAAATTAATGAAAATTTGTAAACGAAGACGTAATATATGGTGACGTTATTTTACATCCACCTTTAAATAAAACTTAGTTAAAAACAAAAATTCGTAATGAATGTTTTAAATCTTAGAAACTAAATTTGCATTTACTAAAATATTCTGGTATATTTACAGGGGTAAATTAAAAGATGTTGACATCGATTTTTTTTTTTTATTATCTCAAAGTGGTAAATTTTTCTATTTATAAAATTACCATATATTAATTTGCATTATGTATGATTAATCAATATGAAACACAATTATTAGTAATGCTTCTTTTATTCTACAAACACCGTTCCCAGGTAGACTTCTATTGATGTTTTTTATTTTTTTATTTTTTAATTAATTTGCCACTCACAATATGGCGGACGCACTGACGTGCCGTTTCAGATTCGGTCGACGAATCCAACGCGGCATCTTCCTCTCCTGTTTCTATCCGACGGCGCTCCCAAATGTGCCTCCACTGCGCCTGCGCGCGGCTGGGCACGAAGAAGAGCCCTTTCCCCGCAGGGCGTGGAGGAGCGAAACAGTGCCCCAGCTGGCCGGACCGGGCTAGCGTCAGAGAAGATGGCTGCAGAGGGGATTTTTCAGGCCACTGGCTGAAAACAGAGCACCGTTTGTCATGTTGAGCGACGAGTAGCCAGCGTGTCAGCCCGGTTGCTCCGTAGGTCGGTTCCGCCCGGATTATTCGGAGGGAGGGGATCGAACAACATGGGGTCGCAGACTCTCCAGATCCTGAGGCAGGGGGTCTGGGCTTCAGTCACGGGCGGATGGTACTACGACCCCGACCAGAACACATTCGTCAACGCTTTGCATCTCTACATCTGGCTGTTCCTGCTATGTTTCCCCTTCACGCTGTACATGGTGAGTGGGTTTTGTATGACTCCGTACTTTGATTTCGGTCTCAGTTTGTTGTTGTTGTTGTTTCCCCCCTGGTACCGTTTTAGAGCCCAAGTTACCGAGCTAAAGTGTCCGTTAGGTTAGCCTTTAAAGGATCCCCGCGGTCGGCTCTCTGTCTATTATCTGGAGCAAAGACAATGTAACCTTTATGCCAGTTTTACTTCGCGCCACACATGAACTGTACTCGGACTGTTCCTGCAAAAATAACCCGACCAGGTTATTATCACTTGTGAGCAATCCGGCAAAATGCACTGTCCAAAAAAAAAAAAACAACAACAACAACAACAAACAAACAAAAAAAAACTGGATTAGGTCAGGAGAAACTCTTTTGTTGAAATTCAGTGTTGAAAGACGATTTAAAAACAAACAAACAAAACAACCAAAACAGTCGATTAATCGATAACCGACTGTAATCATCGTTTGTTTTCCTTTGAAGCGGTTTGGTCTCTGATCAGTTTCAGGAGTAGCCAGCTGTTTACTGCAGCTGATGGCCACAATAATAAATCTTTTATAAAGAAATCCATTTGTTGTTGCAGTAACATTATTACACGGGATTTTTTTGGTATGTGAAATATTTAGTCTTTAGTTGAGTACATTTAATCTGTGGGGTTATAAAAAAAATTATATTTTAGGGATTAGTTATCATTTAGAGTCCATTGTGGCGTAATTTAAATCAGTTAAATATAATGTAAATGAAGCACTTTATTTGTTTAATTTCGGACTTTTTTTTAGAGGAGTGTCTCCAAAGTTTGCGGCATGTTTCCATAGCAACTAGGGTTGGAGGATAAATCGGCCGGCCGATAAATCGGCACCGATTCCCTTAATTACAGTATCAAATTTCGATTTCAATTATGGGGATACTTGATTTTTTTTTTTGCTGAGCATAGAGGACAGTCGTTGATTTTCTGGCGTTTTCCGAGGTAGATGAGATTGGTTTCACATGCAAGTATCACCCAACTATCAGATGCTGTGAAGCTTCCATCCACTTGTGTGGGACCAATGTCAAGAAATAAAAACAAAAGCATCCCACCAGCACAAACGTAAACATGTGGAGTTAGCTGCGCTTAGACTTGAACTGAAATCATGTTATTATGTTGTAGGAGGGTGGTACGGGGGTTTTGGCACGAAAATAAAGATGTCTCTATTCTATAATACACCTCCTTTCCAGTGTACGGTGGAGGATCTATAATGCTGTTGTAATGAGATTTTGATGTGCCGGACACCAAATCGGATATCTTTCACAGATGCCTATGTCAGAAAATAGCACTCCAGGTAGACTTGATCTAAAACACAGGCTGTTAAGAGTCTGGCAGAGGATCTGTGATGCTGTGGGCTTGCTTTTCTTCCAAATTTCCTGGCAACCTTGTCAGAGTGCATGAGATGATAATATCTTTGAACTTACCAGAAGATTTTGATTATAAATCTGCTGAACTCTGCGGGTAAAATCTAAATGGGTCATTGTGAATTTTGATCCAAATCGCTTGGTTTAACAGATGCAATATCTGGAGGATATTTCTTGTTTTTTTGGGAGGCAGGGGGTTTGTTGTTTTTTTTACTTAGGTGAGTAAATTGATCTGTATTGCTGCAGATCAACATGAGGGTTGATCTGCAGCAATACAAGGAGATCACTCACAAGATCCAAACTGGGCTTAATGTGACGGAAGTGTCACTTTAAGATCTCAAACGCACACACAAATAAAGAATTGGATTTTCTAATGCAGATGTGTAACAAAAACGAAGAGGTCATGAGGATAAATTATTATTATTATTTTTAAATACTAATCTGTAGCTCCACCCAGGTCAGAGAGTGATTTACTGACCCCTAAGGCTGGTTTGCAGTTTCATTTCTATTCCTGGAGTGGAAATGTGTTGGTCAGCGCCGTGTTTTATATAGTCCTGCTGTTGTTTGTGTCGACTTGAAAGTGAATGCAGGAAGAGGGTCTCAAAGAGCCAGAGACGGCAGCTGGCGGTCAGGCAACTTTTAGAGAATGTGGGTCACTTTCCTCGCCGCAAAAAGAAAAAAAAAAAAAAAAAAAGGGGGGGTCTTTTTTCACATACAATGATGTTTTAAAGATGTTTAGAGTTCCCATGGTACCTGAGTGAAACAGTTGTTGATATGAAGTACAGCTGTTACGGTGAGCTGTTAGTCATGATTAAAATAAAAATAAAAATAAAAAATGAAAAAAAAACCTTGAATCTCAAAATTTGTTTTGAAAATTGTTTTTCTTTCAGTTACAATACAGCTTCAAATCCTTATTTTCAGTTTCATTTTCTCCAGTTTCAATCTTGTTTTTTTCTTTTCTTTTTTTTAATTCTAAATTTATGGCCCCAATTTAGCTCCATATTTACTGTACTACCTGTACTAAAGTTTGCGAGCTGCAGTAAACAGATGACCGCTGTTCACTCGTCGCTCTGGCTATCTGGAGTCTGGAGCTGAAATAAATAAACCAAGAAAGTAAAACTGTTAGTTCTGCTTTTGTTTCATAGCTAATTTAAACCTCTATTAGGTATATGTCTATTCAGCTATTGTAATAATTTTAGGCATACACAATATATCGCCATTTGCCGATGTTAGTCTTTTTTTCTTTAACATATAGTAGTAGATATTGGTCCAATAATAAAAAATTTTATGGCGTTAAACATATTTTTAGTTAAGTCCACACTTTTGTTTAAAAAACTTTTCTTTTTTTTTAAATTGTTTGGATGTGATATTCTAATTTTAAATGTGGTGTTTTCATTAGATGTAAGTGGAAAAAGTCATAATTAACAGAAATAAAAGTGTTAAAACACCAATCTTCCTCTAATTAATCTATACAATGTATTTGACTTGGTGATGAAGACACAAAATTAAATGAACTTTTCTATGATATTAAAATTTTTTGAACATCCAATAATATATTTTGTATTATTTTAGCAGCTGAAATAGTAATTGTTGCCTTTTGGTTTGTAATGAAGGCATATCTACTTATTTGCAAATGTTTCTATTAAACAAGCAGCAGTTAGCATTTATGCTTCTCAACTCTGCCTGCCTATATTGACCAAATATGGCTTCATCATTGTTATCAAGTGGTTGGCATTTATCAAATTGTTTATCATTTATTGTGATAAATTTCTTTTCATGATGATTTATTGTGAATTTATTGTCACAATAAATTCGAAATACTGATGTTTAAAAAAAACTGTTCTTACTGTCTGGATGGTAGATTTAAAAAAAATAATTTCCACTGTTTGTTCAATAAGAGCATTGATAAATATCAGTATATATGAAAATATGGTTAAATACAGTTAGCATGAGCACTTTAGTGATACAAATTACACTTCTTTATGTGTCTGGAGTCCTAAACTAGCATATTACAAATATGAAAATTTTTCTAGAGCAGTATTGTACAAAGATGACTCTGGGAAAACGGTGTCTTCAGTCAGAAGTTTCTTCAGCTTTGATGTTTTTGATTTTTCCTCCCAAGATCTTTTCCAGCCATTACCATCTACAACAACTCTCTAGAGAATCTGAATTGATATGAGTTACAGCATGAAATTTCTCTTTGGGCTCAATAAAGTACTTTTAAATTTGAATTGAATTTGTGGGACTTTAATTGCTGCGACAAAGTCACAGCCACAGTTGCCCAAAGAAGAAGTAATAATTAGTTCTTACCGTCACTTTTATTGTTATCACAATAGTACTGCGATTTATTGTGATAGAACTTTACGTCCATATCGTCCACCCTTATTATTGTCATATCTTGACATTTTATTCACTTACATTTTATAATTTCATTTTTTAAATTGCTTTAGGCCCTGCCGCCAACGATGGTTATAGTCGGGATCTACTGTGGCGTGATCGCCGCCATATTCCTGCTGCTAAAGATGGTGAACTACCGCCTCCACCACGCCCTGGACGAGGGCGAGGTCGTGGAGCACCAGGCCAAGGAGAACCAGAGCCGCAGAGGGGGAACGGAGGGCGCAAATGACTGCAGCATCACCCGTCGGGAGGACAGCAACGGCCCGGGGTGAGCTGACCGGTCCCGATGAGTAAGCGCTCTGCATAAGAGCGTGGCGCACGAGGCGGTCATGCTTCCTTATCGACGATAGCAGAGGGTCACGTGGAATGGCAGAGGTCATTAGTCTACTACTGGACAGTGAGACGACTGGAGCAGAAGCGCTGAGTCAGGCGTTAGCCTCAGTTTTATATGTCAGGATTTTTATGTTAATGCCAGGGAGTTCCATAAAAAAGGAGAGATCAGTAAGAACACAGAAAAATGGATAAATTGGAAGAAACACGTGAAACCGCTGTCAGATTAAGATGCATTCACATGTAACAGAGGAGGGTGGGAGAGCCAAAAGTTGTACTCAAGTAAGATTAGCAGCATGTTTTTATGGAAGTAAAAGTAAAAAAAGTTGGAAGTAAGAATAAAAAAGTAGGTAGTATAATGTTATTCTGATCAAAAGCTGAATTGCATCATTCACCAAAACATAACGTGTGGAAATTTTGGGACTTTAAAGAGCAAAATGAAAATAACATAATAACAGTCCGGCAAAAAAAAAAACCCACAAAAAAACCCAATAAATTTCCAAATTGATTCATTCAATTCAAAACTTATGAAACTTTAACAAATACTACAGGTGTGTGTCTGAGGAGTTTTTAAAGGGACAGTAACTTCATAACAGCTTTTATCCTATTGACCAACTGAATAACCACCTGGAATTGCGATACAGACTATATTTTAAGTAGCCCCACTTTGTACTGATGCCCCTGAATACAGTACAGAGCGACCGACCGGCTTACGAAACAGCATCATGATTAACAAGGAACAGGCCTGCGTGTTGATGGGATACAAACAACAGCAGCATCATCCTGTGGGAATGCAGCTAAGTACCGGAGAGTATGGAAATAAAACAATAGCCTGGACCTGAGGCATCCAGACATTGACTAAAACTTAGAAGCCACTGTGCAAATCACAACATGTTTATGTGTTAAAATGGCCTACTCAAAGCCCAGACAAAAGTAGAAATGAAATTTCTACAGACTCCCGTAGGGGGCCTGGATCATTTTTTTTCTTTTACGTTTCCTCGCAAATTATGCCACAGTTTATGCGGCATAATTGAATACTGTAGGTCTGTCTTGGGTTCTGTTTTGTGTTTGTCTGTTGCATGAAATACATTAAAGTTAGTTTTTTTTATGCTGCAAAGTGTGAAGCTGTGATGGCACCAAAATGTTTTTTTTTTTTTTGCAAAATATTGATAAATCCACACAATGTTTATTCCAATCGTATTAGTAATAGTTCTGAGTGTATAAATACTTTTCCAGGACAACGTATGGATTTGGTTCTTTTCCGAAACTTGTGAAAGTGCGAATGAAGTCTTTAATGACGTGTTTATAGAGCAGCTCGGCGTTAACCTATCATTCTGAACACTTGGTTTAGAATGAGTTTTATCGAGGTGCTCATTTCTCACTCTGCTGGAAATAAAAGGCAGCCGGTGAGGTTTTTGGTGCCCAGGAGTTGCAGAAATGACTCATGTTCACATTCCCAAGGGGAGCGCTTGGGGAAAAGCAACGGGATGCATGACAGTCCTCGACCGCAGGGACAGTCGCAGTCGCAGCTTTGCCTGCAACATCTGCAGCAACATTCCAGGTTGTTTCAGTTTACATGGATGCTCCCAACAAGAGATCCTGCCTTTTTGCACTATTTTTGTCACTTTGTTTCAGTTTGATTTTTTTTTTTTTCTGGTTTGACCTGTTATGGAATTTTTCTTCTTTTTTTTTGGCATATGGAAATGATTTACATCCTTTGAGGGATTTTCTGTTTCAACATACCAGCTGGTTAAGTAAGCATGTCTAGGCTAAATATAAACCTGGAGAAAATCTGCATGAATGCATTTCCTTCCTCCCCCCCTTTTTTTTATCATCACGGTTCAGAATCCAAAGGAAACTCCCACTTTGGAGCTCTGATTAATGTGAAGGACACAAAAATAAAATGTTGAGAATAATTTTGGGGCCTCTAGGAAAATGTATTTGATTCATCTGCATGGGTTTGTGTTTCGCAAAGGGACCCTGGAGGGGGCATAGAGATGGCAGATTTCATCCGACAAGAGACTCCGCCGGTGGACTGCAGTTCAAGAAATTCCTACATTGGGATGGAATCTAATCAGGTAAACAAACCAGCTGAACCCTTGTATATATGTTAAAAAGATTTGACTTTGAGACACAAAGTTAAAAGACTCAAGGTTTGAGTTGGACTCTTGGTTTGAGTCTCTTGGTTTGAGTCTCTTGGTCTGAGACTCGATTAAAAGAGTCTTCGTCTCTTTTAGTCGAGTGTAAGGAGTGAAGGGAAACCATCTTGTGAGTTGCGAGCTCCAATTTTACTTTCTCAAGCTCAGATTGAGAAGAGATCCAGTCAGAAATTGAACATTGACATGTTTTAATGTCCTATTTAATCTCCCATCTTTTGAGCATAAACACTTATTTATATTTCTAGAGGCATAAACATTGCACTTGATTGATTAACAAAATACTACTATGCACCGTTTAGCTTCTTTTTTTTTTGTTTGCAGGAATACATGTTAAAAACTAAAGATATATAATTTTTTAAATTTAAAATTCACAGATTAAAAGAGAATTTGTTGTGCACAATTATCTTTTCACAGCCGTTTTAATTTAAAACATTTTCATTTTGCTCCTCTTTGGCTGGAGAGTCAACTTTTAACCAGCATCACTCTTTTCTGGTAAGCTTAGATGAGATATTTGTTACGTACAAGACTTCATATCGGCAACAATTATTTTTTACAAATATCTATTATGCCTTTAACTAACATTAAAAAGTTTTGTGAAAAGGTTGCATTCAAAAATCATAAAGAAAACCACAATTTCCAACTTCACTGAAGCAAAGAAAACCCAACAACCATAAAACACATTTCCTCGTAGGGATATAAAACATTATGCATTAGCACTGATAGAGCGTTATTTGCTTTTCCCTTCCTAAGCGGATGATAATTGCTCTCTGTTATTGCCAAAGCATAAAAGCAAACGAGCTCTGACTTCCCTCTTCCAGATGCAAAATAATCTGAAGCTGATAAAAGGTGGGAAGGATTAGTCAGTCATTTAGGTCAGTTGGAGACGGGGTGGCGATGCCAGTCCGTCTAAACTTGGTTAATACTGGAATCGAAAAAGAAAATATCTGCCCCATTTCGTAATTGCCGCTCAACACGTCTATGGTTTCTTTGTAAGTTTACAACTCTGACCTCAAGATCCGACATGGGTGCCATTTACCAAATGAGTTGTCTTTTGCTGACCAGTCCAGTTTTCAGTAACAATTTTGTTTTCTTTTTCCTTCCCCCTTCGTTTCTCAGATTGCATCAGCGCACGGGAGAGCGATGGGTGTCAAAGGTAAACAGAACCACACTCCACCTTGTTACATAATAATATGCTGGACTTTGAACTACATTTATCGGCCCTATTGAGGATGGTATAAAAGTGCCTTGAAATAGATTCGGCTTTCATCGAAGGTCGATTTTGCTTCATGTCTCGTGAATCATGTTTATGTGGATTTTGGAAAAAGGTTTCAGATCATCGTCTTGTTGCAGACAGTGTGTCTCCAGTTTACTGCAAGCCAGGAGGATCTGATTTAAAACTTCCTGCAGGGCTATTATACAGCCTGGAATTTAATTTCAGTATTCACCAGGCCTGGATAAGTAGGGTGAAATAAATCAGACAATATTTTTTGTTGTTTTGTTCTGTTTCAGGATTTTCATACAGTAGTTGGTTCCTGATCCCATTGTCTCAATGTTACATCGTTCCTCCCACACGTACTCCTTTTCTTTCTTTATTTTTGACTTTGTTTTCTCTTGATCATTTTTTCCATACCTGGGCAACACCATATATGTGAAAGAAAAATAGAAAAAACAACTTGCTGCAAGAGTGCAGAGCTGCTAAATGCCTGGTTTTACAATCGCCTCATTATGGGTCGCCCACATCCTTGACTGTGATCTCCCTTCTGTTCAGGAGATGTACCCTGACTCAGCATTGCTTTGACCTCGGCAGTCAAACCAGGACGAGCCGGCCTTAGGCAGACCGCTACAGTTTCTGAAAAGATTCACTGTAATACTTAGCATGGGAGGCATTCTCCGGTAAGGCCTTATTGGAATCCGACGTGGAGAGTAAATCAGCCTCTCGCTTTGCTTCGGGCCCATTATGGTGTCAGGTTGAAGTGGTTGTTTCGCAGAGTTTTTTCAGTGAGTCATCCTCATTAGCCGGGGATTTGTGAATTAGGGTTTCAGATTTTTGTCCTTCGGTGTATCATCCTTCACTTCCCCGTTCTTTCATTTCGTCACCTTCGAAGTAGTCATAGCGACTTTGTTTGTGGGGCGTGAGGAGGGAGATAAAATCATAGCAGAGTCAGAACATTTGTTTCTCTGGAGGGAAGTTTCTTGTAACAGCCATGCTGGTGTTCCAGGAATATATTGAGAGCTGCTTGTTTTGACTGTTGCAAAAGCAAATCTACAGGGTTTTGTTGGGCATTCATGGTATGAGGCTAGGCTAGCAGTTTTCTTCATTAGTATTCTCTGTAGAGGTCTGTTGCACGTTGAGTCCAAGGACTAGTGATTGTTGAAGGTGCACCCGTCAGAATGTTTTGGCTGATTTCCAATCTTCTTCAAAGCCTTAAACTGTGGAGCATTGCTTTCATGTTTGGGAACGATAACATAAGATGAACAATATTTATTTATTAACTTCCTAATGTGAATAGTTCCTAATTACACAAGATAGCAGAGGTGATGCCACACTGTGTGAGAGAAAGGTAGAGAGAGCAGCTGATGTCAGCAGAGTTTTACTGTTCTTCTTTGAATATTAAATGAACAACTTGTCCGGTTAGCAAACGAAAACTGTACTTTCTGAGTTTGTGTTCTTACTTTAAGATTTTGGAAAGAATGTAAACATTTCCAAATTTGACATGTTCCACGGCAGACAGAGGCTGGACATTTAAAAAAAATTATAAAACACATCAACTTTCCTGTAGCCCATTCGGACTTCCTGTTATCTGATGAAAAGCTCACACTCTTTCGTAGCCCAAGTGAACCACAGGATGTCTCAAAATTGTTTAAAATTTTTTATTTATTCATTTTTAAAACGCTAATTACGTCTCCTGGACTTCATCTTGAAAAACTTACTCGTACTGAAAAAGTTAGTTTTGTGACGTTTTTGTGTCAGTAACGGTGTCCTCACTGAAGAGTGTTGCTCCAAGTACCGTTAGTAAAAGGGCATAGTTCTGTTCACCAGTCGGTTAATATAATGATTGTTACATTAATTCGATCTGTCAGCTCCTCATTACTTTAAATCCTGTTATCGCAGGAGACGTTGGAAAGGCTTCGGACGACATCAGCTTGACTCTCATCGGGAGCTGCTGTCACGATCACGGTAACGACACTTTGAAAACAAGCCATTCCCGACCCACGCCTCGAAACGTCGTCTAAAGCTTTCGCTTCTTCTGTGTTAACCCTTCACAGACCTGCTGTCGGAAACCAAGATGTACTGCCTCGTTCCCAATGACTCCTTTGCCTCGTTGCAGCCTTCCACCTCCTTGTGTCCTTCAGAGCTCTCTCGGGAGGCCGGCGACATGTGCGCCTCTGCTGCTTATCACGTCAGCCTGTCGCACTCGTCTTGTGACACGGAGGTGGCCTCCCACGCGTCCATGCAGTCTCAGGCCTTCAGGAAAGAGCTCCGTTCTCGGGGTCTGCCTCGGACCTCCAGCTCGTCGGGCTCTGCCTTTCCGGACCCCAGTCTGCCAGACTTTGCTCTGTATCCTCCGCCCCGGAGAGGGGGCCTCGACACGGTGTGCGAGCTGGAGGCGGCAAGACCGCACAGGCCCGCGCTGTGCGACAGAGAGCAGCTTTACCAGCAGGATCAAGCAGTGCCCTCCACCTCGGGGGAAGAGTGCTGCAAGCACAAAAACTCGCACAAAGTGGCTCGCTCTGCTTCGGGAGAGGCGGGGGAGGGCAGCTCAGGGCTCTACCAGGTTGAGGTGGGTGCTGGTAGGAAGGGCTCGGTTGGGGGCGGAAAGTCTCACGCAGGAGAGCGAAGCGCTGACAGCTTGAGGAGCTTGAGTACCCACAGCAGCGGCTCCACCGAGAGCTACTGCAGCGGGACAGACCGTGACACCAACAGCACCGTCAGCAGCTTTCACAGTGAACAAACCAGTTCTACGCATGTGGAAAGCCTTCTCTCACTTTCGGGGGATGAGCGCGGACAGGACAGAGAGGCCGTGCCCTCACCCGCAGAGGGCCAGAGTTCCAGCCTTGGCGGGCTGGTCTCTCGAGGTCTCGGCAACGTTCCCTCTCGGGAGGCCAACAAAAACCCTCATGCCAATGAGCTGACTGCTAAGCAGACTGTGGGCGCCTCTACTTCTTCCGTAACCCAGGAGCAAGCAGAGCCTGGGGAGAGCACGGAAGAACCTGGTGTCAGGACCAGTGCCGATGGCTCGACCGGCGTAGCCGCGACTGAGCAGGACAAGGCAAAAGCCGATGGCCGGCCAAAACCTGAAGCCGGCGTTCAGAGGACTTTGTCTCTGTCGACTGGGCGCCGCGGACGCCGGCACGGAGGGAAGAAAAGAGCGAGCAGTTTTGATGCCAGCCGACACCGGGACTACATGGCGTTACGTGGAATGGCTAAACCCTGTAGCGCTGTCTTTATGGCAGGAGGAGAGGACGACTCTAGTGATCAAAGTGAACTCAGCTGTGCCTCCAGTCTGCATTCCACCAACCATCTAAGCACGGACAGCTCGTCCAGCACCACCTCCTACTCCTGCCACTCGCCGGAGGGTCACTTCAAGGCCCTGAAAGCCAAGCATGCTGCTGCCACTTCTCCCAACTCCTCCTCCGCGGTCAAAAATACAGGAGGGTCTGAGGCAGAGGTGCGACCCAGAGGGAAGCGTCGGGCTTCCCGCCATACGCCCAGCACTGGTAGCACCAGGACACACGCCAGAGTGTTGAGTTTGGACAGTGGCACTGCCGCTTGCCTTAATGACCCCAACTGCTTAGGAGCGCCGCCTGGGCCCCGGCCCCTCACCACCTCCAAGTCGGATTTGGAAGCCAAAGAAGGGGAAGTCCTGGATGCTGCGTCTCTGCTTGGCCGGGCCTCCCAACTGGAATCAGTGACCCGCTCCCGAAACAGCCTGCCCAACCAGACGGCCTTCACTGAGCCTCCGGATGCAACTGCAGCTTCACTTCGAGGTTGGTGCCAAATGTCTTCTTTTTTATCCTCACTTAAAGACTTGGTTTTAACAGCTCGCCCTAGAATGCTGTTACTTATCTACCCTGTTCACTTAGTTTGTTTTCCGTCTTCACTTTAAAACTCCGCAAGTTCTAATTTCCTGTGATGTTTAAGGTTGTTTATCCCTACTTGACGAGGGCACTTCCTGTTGAAAGCTTTTGTCAACTTTTGCTATTTTTGTTTATTAACTCGAGCATAAATCTAGAGTTCACGAACTTGATCTCTGAGCGAGTGAGGCCCTCCAGACACTGGGAGGGCTTCACAGCGGCTCGCGCTGGCCATTGCAAACGGGATGTTGTCGGTCTTCCACATTCAGCGTAACCATGGTGAGTTTCCATGGAGTTGCAATTCTGACCCAGGCAAAGTGTGCAGATCGCTCTGAGTATGACAGCACAGTGTGTGCTTTGTGTTGAGGTCGAGCAAACAGATGCTGTCTTATTAGCATGGTTGTGTTGAGCATTAGCGCTGTTCCCTCCCCGGGTCTTCAGGCTCGTGAATTAATTTTACTCAGGTCTTCAAATATCTTTTCGCTCTTGCTCTATTGCTTCATTAGGGTGTGATTTTTTTTTTTTTTTTTAATGATGCTGACTCTCCTCAGCTTTCTGAGCTGTCAAGTGACCTTGCAGCCATGAGCAGCGTTGTATTTGCAGCAGTGGGGATGCCACACGGGGTGTATAAGAGAGCAGTTGCTGTCCACCGCGCATCCTATTGTTGACAGCATCTCAAAAGTTCATAATGAACAGCACCTGCCAAAGACTAGCTTTCTGTTGCACCGGCCTGAATTAATACTTATGTTTCCACAGACAATAGTTTTTTTTTTGTTTGTTTTTTTTACTTCTTTCATTTCAAGGAGCACCTCTGGTATGAAAGCAGAGGTCAAAATATCTGACCATTCTGCATGCAGATTTTCAGGGACAGCAGTATTGTGTTGGCCAGTGTAGAGCCAAGAAGGTAAGATCGAAATGAGGTAATAAAATAACCCCTTTATTGAAACTGATGCAACATTCATAGTCTAAATTGTTTTAGATGATTATGTGTCAGAGGTACAGGTCTCTGCTAATGTCATTACAGCAGTTAAATTGAAAACATTTCAGTTTTGATAATCATCTTAACTGCTTTTATTCTAATTTTGCTTGGTTGACATTTCCTTAATGAATGTCTAGTCGGTATAACTTGCAGGACTATCTCAGTATTTGAATATTGTGAAAACCGTATTTATATCTGTAATGTAACCAAAAACAGTCAAACTCGGACAAATGTTTCATTGCATTATTTCCGTTCGTTTTGATAATGGTTTAGCGCTAAATACAGAAAATTCAGTTTCTCAAATAAATTTTTAAAACGTTTACTTAAAAGTATATTTCATTTACATTTTATTTTATGTTGGTTCTGGCATCCCTCGTATTTTCTCTTGACAGTGCCCCACAGCCTGTCTTTGGATCAACCAAAATCCCAACTTTTTCCTTCCACTCAACTTTCTGCTTAGTTCAGAGATCTAGGCCTCTCTGAACAGCCTGCCTTTTTAGCAGTGGCCCTAAGTGGCTCATACTCTTTTTGAATTTGTTGGTCATAAAAGGCCATTTATTCAAAATAAGTTTTTATATGAATCTAGTGTCAAATTTTGAAACTGATATATGAAATTTTAATGTTTATTATCTACGGTGGTCATAGTTAGTACACAAATAGTCACTAATACACAAATATATGTTACTCTGTGTTTATTTAATTGGTCCAGTCAACTTCACAAAACCTAAACATGCAGAGGGAACTGATTATTCTCTTTTGCCCCAGGATTAGGTCAGTAGGTTTTACTTTTCAAGGGGTCATTTAGAAAACATTTTCTAGGTAGTTTTACAGATGTTGTTTATATATCAGTGCTGGTAAAAATCTTCTGAGCCACACATGAAAGCATAACTTCCGGGAAAGGAAACAAATCCAGACTAACGGACCGACGACGTCTCTCACCACGACAGCGCCAGGAAGTGAGGAGACGGTCATATTCCGTCGGGAGCGCAGCACGTTTCGTCGGCAGGCCGTGAGGCGGCGGCACAACGCAGGAAGTAACCCCACCCCTCCCACCTCGCTCATTGGATCTCCTCTCAGGTACGGTGTGCGTGGATTGCAATGGGGTCGGGCTCGGTGTGTGTGTGTGTGCGTGTGTGTGTGTTGGGGGACGGGGCGCTCTGTGGTTGTGTTGCCTGGTCTGAACATGTCACTTTCCTGTCCTCCTCTTCTGTTGTCCAGAACTTCAAACCAAACATTTCTCTACTGCTTCCTTTGCCCCGCTTGCCTTATTTTGCCAACTCTCGCTCTTTTCCACTCTTTTGTATTTCCATCTGGTGTTTTAAAGTTTACATTTTAACCATTAAAGAATCAAATCCTTTAAGACTGAGAGGTTCGAGGACCAAAGTTTTGATTTATTGACTTGACTGTGAATTGTTTTGTTTGTTGTTTGTGTTCTTTTCTCCTTTTGCGATCTCTCAAGGTCGTGCCTCTAAATGCCACGTTTTCAAAAATGTTGAGCAAGAAAAACAAGTGAGCAGCCTGCCAGAGGTCAAACAGTTAAAACTAGATCCTTTCTCCCTTTGTTCTTTACTGCCTTTACACTTTCACCTTCTCAGGCATTTTCTCCCTTGATTATATGATCTATATGTATAAGCAGTAATTGTAGTTTTGTGCAGTGTTGGGGAGGGGTTGCAAACGTTCACCATAAACATGCATTTTATGCCCGTTTTGATGTATTTAATGGTGTAATTGAACCTTTTTTCAGGCTTATTTGGTCATGCAAACAACATAAGAGCGAATCATTCGTTTCACAAGTTTTAATTGTGGATTTTCTCTATGCACACAGTGTCTTTTTTGCTTTCTATCATTCTTTATTATCTCTCTCCAGTGTTTGGGTTTTGAAGACTGAATTTAAACTCAAAAAATGCTATGTAGTTCCAAAAGTTGAACATTTGCAAAATTTCTGTTTCAAAGTCAGAAAAAATTTTTTTTTTTGTATTTTCAACTTTTGGATTGAAGAAATTTTTATTTATTTTAAGGAGATTTCTGAGATTCATTTAAGCTAAGATGCCGTTGTCTTTAATGGCCGACTGTTAACTACTGTAAGTTAAAAATGGGCTTTTACAGTTTATTAATTTAGTTGCAAGCAAGTTGAGAATGTTCCAATGCGCAGCACAAGTGATAACCAAACCCCTGTGGTAAAAAAACAACCCAAAAACATTTAAACATCATTAATGTTTTTCTATTCTCATGTCCTTCTGTTGCTAATTTAGCGCTTTCTCCTCCAACCTCCGTCTGTGTTGCTGCTGTAGACAAGAACAAATCCCACCACTTATTTCCTCCCTCTGTCTTGTCCAACAGTCTTCAGGAGGCTCTCAGCCAGGCCTCCCAGCCTTCTTCCTCTCTGGTGAAAACTCAGCCATCCAGAACCCCTTCCCAGGTGACAGTGCTGAGCGCGAGTGTGTCCCTGCTGGCCAGGAATGGAAGCGCGCACCTGGAGGGTTCTCAGGACAAGGCCTCGACGGTGGGCGCCACCAGCTTACAGGACGACTTCGGTAGGCGGCATATTTAGAGCAGCTTTTGTTTTTGCCTCTCTTCTATCTTTTGTTTTCTCGTTCTTCACAATCAAACAATTCAGAGTTTTTTTATTAGTTACTTATTAGGTAGACTTACAAACTTTGAAAAACTTGACAGGAGTGGTGGTTGGGTTTCCAGCAGGACAGCCTGCTACAATGTAGCTTAACTAATAGCTTACTTATGTGCTAAAACGTCCCAGTCAAAGCCCAGACCTAAATCTGATTAAGAATTTGCAGCAAGACTTGAAAACTGATGCTCGCAGATGCTGCTCATCCAGTCTGAGAACGGACATGATTCTTAGTTTCTGTTCAAAGCTGATAGAGAAATTCCTGAAATATTTTCCAGCCTTAGTTGTAGCAAAAAGTAGAACAGAATAAAATCCTTTATTGATCCACAACGGGGAAAAGTCTGTGCAAAGTGACGAGCAACAACAGCAAATAGACTCACAAAGACAGAATATATAAAAAAGTACAAAAACAATAAAGATTAAAATATTGTACAGTAAGTGGAAAGTTTCAACATAAATAATGTATAGTTAAAAAAAAAATATCCAAGAGGAAGTCAAGCAGGCTGAACAGAAACAAATATTTTTCACATTTTTCTTTCAAAAAAAAAAAAAAAGTGAAATTTTCTTTCTAGTTTATGATTATGCACACTCCATGTTTTTCTATCAAATAACATCTGAATGAATTAAAACTGAATCTTGTGGCTAAACTGAGACAATGTTCAAGGAGCCGTCAATATTTTGTGTGCCTGCTTTCGGATAGTTTCCACGGTGACTCAGATTGAGAGAGAGAGAGAGAGAAAGAGAGAGAAAGAGAGAGATGTGACCGTCTCAGTCAATCACAGGAGAGTGCTTGTTATTTACGGCTGGCGGCCCGTCCTAATCAGTTAAAGCCTGCTGGCGTTATGCGTGCTCCATTTATGGCGCCTGGCTGCGTCTGAAGCCGGTGGGGATCTGACCTTTGATCCCAGCCGAGCGCATCCACGTTCCCTTCGCAGACGCACTGACACCGACCGAGGCTCTTCACCATCAGAAAACCGACGTTCGTGGGAAGTCCATGAACCTGTGTGCAAAACAAAGAGAATGCCGATGTGTCCTTTTCTCCTGCTGTCCTTGTGTGTTGTCTTTCCTTTCTTCCTTCTTTCCTTCTTTCCTTCCTTCCTCTTTAACAGCATTAATCAATACTGCAGTGCATTAAGTTTCTTCAGTGTGTGTGAGTCTTCCTGCTGGTTCCAGCCTCTGACCGTCAGCACTTTGTGTTAATATGTGTGTTACTGTGCGTGTTGCTCAGCTCCTCAGCCTGTGGCTGCCGTTCCACATGATTACAGGGAAACAGCAGCAGATCTGTTGCTCCACAGCTGGACTGCAGCCAGCAACTTGAAGAGTTCTCTGGACATTTGTGTTTTCTGCACAGTGGGTCCATACCCTTCTCAAATATCTCTGATAAGCACATTTCAGATTTACAGATTCCTTGCTTGGAGTGCGACTTTATTTCTTTCTATTCCTAACGGGAGAAAATGCACCTTTGTTTTTACTAAAGTCAGGCAACTTTTACAGCGGCAACTCTTTACAGACTTCATTGACTGTTTGGTTTTGCAAACCGAGTCGGGACATTTACATCACCCTCTCGCCACTTGAATTTGAAGCAAATATTAACACAAGCCGGTTGCTGTTGCCACAGCAGCATTTTAAGGATAGCAGTACTTGACGGAAATGTTGCAGCTGCGTCAGGAACAGAAACCGAAACGATTCCGAGACGGAAACGTCGCTGAGCGTTCGCTTTCCGCCCGCTTCTCGTTTAGTCGTTTTCAGAATCCGATTAAAGCGCCGCTGTTCATCTGTTGAACTCAGTTCAGACTCCCGCTAAGAAAGAGGAATACAAAGCATCAGCCGTCTGGTTTTCTGAATTCAAACATAAATCTGACTGTTTCTTCTTCTTTTTTTCTGTCGTGTTTCCCCCAGGAAAGCTCACTCCCTCCCTGTACGAGGCCGGCGGGTGCGACATGTCGCTGGTTAATTTTGAACCCGCAACCAGGCGAGCCTCCAACAACCTGTGGTAAATTTTGATTTCAGAAAGTTGGGCTTGAGAGGCTTAAACTCTTCCTTCGTTTTTCAAGCAGTTTGGTTACAATTTTTAGCTTTACTTTTGTTTCCAGTTTTTCTCATGACTACGACGGCAATCAGGGCCGTTGTAAAAAGAGAGAGAGAATAAAAAAGAAGCAAATTTCAATCAAAAACTCAGGAATTTTGAGATTCATCTGGAGAAAATGATGACAAAAATGTCAGGAGAGAATCTGACATTTTTGAGTTCAAAAAGTTGAAAATTAGCGAAAAGAAAATGATGACATTTTCAGATTAACCGCAGAAAATTTCTTGTAAATTTCTATTTGAAAAAGTCAAAAAATTTGCAAGAAAAATTTCAGAGATTTTAAGAATAGTCTCAGAAATTATTTCAAAAAGAGTTTTAAAAAATTGTCAGAGTTTCAAATTTTCTGAGTTTGAAAAGTTGAACATTTTAGCACCTTTTATTTAGCATCTCTGTTTTATATCTATCTCTGGGGATACATTGATTGCTTTTTCTTACACTTGAAAAAACCCCGTCCTGGACTGAAAACAGTCCAGCCGTTTTGTTTTTATCTTGATGTCATGGGAAAACCAGGATCTGCAGACGTTTTTCTTCATGTGGTGTTTGTGCAGGGACACCGACTCCCACCTCTCCAGTTCTACCTCAGTTCGCTTCTACCCTCACGACCTGGTGAGTAACCAACTGATAAGATAATATGTGTGTGTGTGTGTGTGTGTGTGTGTGTGTGTGTGTGTGTGTGTGTGTGTGTGTGTGTGTGTGTGTGTTTCAGCAGATTTTTTTGGGCGGAGGGGTGAAAAAAATGACACGCGCTTCCTTGAGTTTGTTGTCGCAAATTGAGAGAACCGTAGCTGACCACGAGACAGTTCTCCCTCCATCAGATCCGTCTAAACCGTCTGCTAACCATGGACCCGGAGCTGCTGGAGCAGCAGGACGGAGACCTGAGCCCGGAGCTGCAGGACGAGCCGCTGGGACAGGACAGCGCCACGGCCTCCGCTCCCGCCGGCAAGGCCAAGCAGTACTACCGCTTCTGGCTCCTCCCGTACCTGTGGGTCGGCCTGCATTTCGACCGGCTCACGCTGCTGGCGCTGTTCGACAGGTGGGCTCGTCTTTTGTTTCTGCCCGCGTTTCACGTCGTGTTGGGTAACTTGGCATTTCAGACGACCCAACCAATTCACTCGATCTGTGAATGCATTGAACGGTTAGGGCGTTTTGGTTTTAGTAAGCCTGTTGCAATAAGCAACAATGAAATTATGATCGCCTTATAAATTCACACGAACTCAATAATTTTCGTTTACATGATTTATTGTTTTTCTCTATCTACAAAAATGAGATTATAAAAGTCTTCAGTCTGGTGCTGACTGAAGAAAAGAAATAAATTGTCTTTATTTTGAAAGACATTTTTTGTTTACAGACTTCATAATTCATTTTGTTTTTCGCTTCTAATATTTTGTTTGTTTATTTTGGATATTTCAATGGCCCTAAGTGAATATTTAACCAGAATTTAAACCTTGTTGATCTCTGAGAATATGTTCTTGCATTAATATGCCGTCACCATGATATTACTTGAAAATGATCTCAAAACAGCAACGTTGTTGTTTATCGCAATAACTTCTGGGACAATTTATCGTCCAGAAAAATTTGTTATCGAGACAGATAGCAAATTTGAGGATTGCATACATATTCTTATTTACACCCATAAAATACAAATGGATTCTCATTGATTAGTTACAGGAAAATTTAAAAAAAAAAACTTTTCTCATATTTATAAACAGGAAACTCTTGACAATAAAACTAAGTTCTTCACAAGTCAGTTCAACTATTTAAAGTTTGGAGACCACATGGCGAAGCTGAGGGAACGATCGTTCTGATGTTGACATCACCTGTATCACGCATTTCAATGTTTTCCAGGCATACCTCAGGGTCCTGTCATTGGGCCTTTTTTGAATTCTGAATTTACATGTTTGATTTATTGTGGATTTATTCTTATTAATATTGCTTTTTATGCCATTTTTCCAATATGGTATTTGTCCTCTTTATTGCTTCTCTCATTTTTTTTTCTTATGGGTATAAATTGTGATGCGCAATTTGTGTTCCCGTTTGAGCGACCAACAAGCATTGTTCTCAGTCAGAATGAACTTGTCAAGAATGGCAGCCCAAGTTCAGAGAATATTCTTCCTCACTCCTCTCCAGTTCGCCGACACATGATTTGTTGCTCTCTGTGTCACTGTTCCTCCTTTTGTTCAGTTTTATGTAAAAGAAAATGTCTTTCTCTCCGTCGCCGCACTTAAACGAGCTGTTGCGTCTGTATTCGTCGTCGCTCCAGGAACCGCGAGGTTCTGGAGAACGTCCTGGCCGTGGTGCTGGCCGTCCTGGTGGCCTTCCTGGGCTCGGTGCTCCTCGTCCACGGCTTCTTCACCGACATCTGGGTCTTTCAGTTCTGCCTCGTCATCGCAAGTTGCCAGTATTCCCTGCTGAAGGTGAGCCGCTTGACTCAGCAGCAGCTTAATACTGTGTCGACCTGACCTTAAAAAAAAAAAAAAAAAAAAAAAGAAGTGAAACGGAGAAGCCGCTTTTGGGAGGAAGGAGTTCAAACGCTGCTCTCATTCGCCTCGACTCGGCGGGGGAGAACATGAAAGCGCGGCGTTCCCCTGAGGGGTGGGGGAGTCTGTGACGCTCTGAAGTGTTGGGCTTTTCTTTCTCAGTCAGAAATGTTTAAAAAACGAGACAAAACAAAAAAAAAATCTCTGATGACTACTGGTTTCCAACAGTGTATCAACTTCCTTCCATTATTTATTCTGCTTTTCTTTATTTCCAGAGCGTTCAGCCGGACTCCTCCTCGCCTCGACACGTACGTAGTTATTTCTCATGTCTTTTACGCTGCATAAAACTTCTAAAAGTTCCTCTTGAACCAGTTCAAATGAAGTGACTTCGTGTTCAAGGTAGAAATTCTGTCTGGATTGATCATTTTTACAACCTGCACTATTTATTTAGTGGGAGATTTTTTTTTTTTTTTGGCTTCTGGAAAATGATGCTGCTTTTCCTCTGTAAGTCCCCCCTCCGCCTCCCTCACTTGCGTCAGTAGGACTGCTCTGAAACGGCGTCTTTTATTAATGCAGCTCTTACTCAGCTGCAGGCGCAAAGCTTTAAATAGCTGCTGAGAGTTTAGGCCACGGCTCACTCTCTCACTCTTTGTCTGCATCTCACTTTCTCTCTCCCGCTACCCGCTGGTGTTGTCCCCGTTTCCGCTCCCTGAGCTGATGTTCAGGACTTTGGATCGTCTCCTCTCATGACGTAAAAAAAAAAAAAAAAACTTTTTTCTTTTTTTTTTTCAAAAGCCCAAATCTGTGGTGTGTGAAAAGCATGGCGGGTCACTGCCTCCAGCGGAAACTGGCACGAAGATGACCTTTGTCCCTTGGAACAGATCTAATGTGACTGATCACATTTTCCTTTGGAATAATTGTATGAATAGCTGAACAACAGTGGAAAACTGTTCTTTCTAGTATGCCTTTATGAACACATATTGAACTTTAATACATGTATACAGTAGAGTTGGTAAAATTAACGCACAAGATTAATATTACGATTTTTATACACAACGCAGATTAATCAAACTACCTATTTTGACCTAAAAGACCAATTAACTAATTTTATTTGTTGTTTCTGTTTGGTTTACTTTGAATATTTAAAATATTTTCCAGTTCCAGTATTAAATGTTTAATAGAATCTAAAGTTTATTGATATTTGAGAATGTGTGCATTACTTGAAAATGGTCTCAAAACAACGATATTATCGTTTGTCGCAATAAGTTCTGGAACAATTTATCGTCCAGAAAAATGTGTTACCTCGCTCTTTGTAACTTTGTTAGTATCCAGAATGAACGCATAATGCATAAATTCAGACACAGGAAGTCGCGGGTGCTTTGAAGCAATCTGATTGGCTGACTGCACAAAGCCACAACTGAAGATTTATGTTTGCGCTACACTGCCCCCTATTTGTTTAGATGTTTATTGCAACTGCTCGGTGCAGGTTTATGTGGATGAAAGCTTTTTTTCAGAGTCCGATCCCCTGCGCTCCGTATTACTACTGTTCTGAACGACGTCGCAAAGACATCCATTCTCGCAAACACCCGGCTGCGTCAGGAAGACGCCCAAGACTGTGATCATTCCCCTTGTGCCTGCAGGGTCACAATCGCATCATCGCGTACAGCCGGCCGGTCTACTTCTGCCTGTGCTGCGGCCTCATTTGGCTGCTGCACTACGGCAGTCTGAGGATCACCTCGTCCCGCTTCACCCTGTACGGAGTGGCGCTCACCAGCTCGCTGCTGCTGGCGTCGGCCAGAGACCTCGTCATTGGTGGGTGCACTTCCTGCTAGACGTTCTGCATATTTTATTGCTCCAAACTGAGTGAAATAAAAATTTTAATCATGTCAGAAAATCTGCTGTGCTGCAAGTCCAGATGCAGAAAGCACTGAAAGTCACCGTGTGTGTGTGTGTGTGTGTGTGTGTGTGTGGGGGTGGGTGTGTGTGTGTGTGTGTGTGTGTGTGTGTGTGTGTGTGTGTGTGTGTGTGTGTGTGTGTGTGTGTGTGTGTGTGTGTTCCTGCAGTCTTCACTCTGAGTTTCCCCATCGTGTTCTTCGTGGGGCTGCTGCCACAGGTCAACACGTTCGTCATGTACCTCTTCGAGCAGCTGGACGTCCATGTGTTCGGGGGCAACGGTGAGTGGCTGTGACCTCGGCGGGATGACGCGACACACACTCACACACTTTGTCACACCCAGCACACTCTAACACCGGAAGGCCTGGTTCCCGTCAGTCGTTTTGTTGCTGCTGTTTTATTTTCTCTCTCTCTCTCTCTGTCTGTCTGCAGCCTGCACGAGTCTCGTGTCAGCGCTGTGCAGCACGCTGCGCAGCGTCGTCACCGTCGCCTTGCTCTACGGCTTCTGCTACGGAGCGCTCAAGGTAAGAGCTAACCAAGACGTAAAGGTGGATTATTGCAGAAAGATGCTAGCCGATTTCTTTGTCAGTAGGCTAGTTTGTCCTCTATTTGTTTGGTCTTTGAACCCGTAAAGTGACATAAAAGCAAAGCTTTCATCATCGCTCTAGGAGACCTGGGAGCCGCACCACATCCCTGTGTTGTTCTCTGTGTTCTGCGGCCTCCTGGTGGCAGTGTCGTACCATCTGAGCCGGCAAAGCAGCGACCCCTCTGTCCTCATGTAAGCCTCTGCCTTTTTTTGCCCAGGGCTGCAAAATATTAGTGTTTTTAGGTGCTTGCTTTAAAACATCTGTTTTCTCTGTCAGCTGGATTTTGAAACACTGGCATGGAAATATAAATCACTGCTCTCCTTCTTCAGAGCTGCATCGTAGGTCGCTGGCATTATTTCATCCGGTTAAGGAGCTACCTTTGCAGCGACTTTTACAGTGATATAAAAGTGTGACTGTATCGGCTGCTGCAGCGCCCCCAGCCGGCTTTTATTTCTACACACTGCCAAGCTGCCCTTACGTTTTCTATTCATAAGCAAAAGGATTTCTACCCATCTGCTTATCTTTTGCTTATCACAAGTTAAATATTTTGAGCACACTACGAAGACAGATGACCATAAAAATACTGAAGTATAACTCAGCAGATTAATCATGTATTAGTACGGGAACTTTAAGGCAGTAATATTAATTAATTAGATTTTAACGTGTCCAAAAATGTTATCCTTTTTTTTTTTTCTTACAAACAAAAGTCCTGAGATGGAACCATTATACCAATCTAACACACCCGCGACATCCGCTGACAGCAACGGATGGACGACAAACTTTTTGTCCATCTTTGTTTATGTCCATGTGCTCACATGTATCTGGTAATATTTGTTACTTTTTTTTAGATTCTTTACAAAACTGTCTCAAAGACTAACTAGTAGTTTTTCTAAGCAATAAACAAAGACAACAAATTCTGCTCAACTAGCGAATTTCTTTTATGTTAACAAAATAATTGGAGGAGTTTGGAATAAAAATGGCATTTGGGGAAAAAATATATCAATTAATTGTGCCCGGGAAGTTACAAGAGGAACATTTTTTTCTCTTCTTACTTCGCAGCTCACTGATACAGTCCAAGATTTTGCCAAATCTAAAAGACAAGAACCCAGAGGACCCCCTGTCTGAGGTGCAGGACCCTCTGCCGGACAAGCTGAGGGCCTCGGTGGTGAGTCTGGCATCCTGAGCTCTCTAAGCTCTGGTTAGGCGTAGACCAGTTACATGACATTTTGTTAAATACCTATTTCTCATCTCATGCCTGATGTTTCTTTTCAAATGTGTAGAATGAGCGCCTGCAGTCGGACCTGATTGTCTGTGTGGTCATTGCTGTCCTTTACTTTGCCATACATGTCAGCACAGTGTTCATAGCACTCCAGGTACAGTAAAAACGTTAGCTCTGAAAACTACTGTCAATGATTTTTGGAGGAAATGAGTAAAGCTCGCAACATAGCCGCAGACTTTTTCAAAGTCTTGCGCGATTATTAGGCTTCCATTTGTCTGAGGAGCATCCATGACCAAAACCTTTGACCCCCTGTTTCTGCCTGTGTGTTCGGACTGGGAAGATGTAACTTTTAGGTTTAACGATGGCCTCGTTTTTCCCCTCAGCCCTTCCTCAGCTACGTCCTGTACGCTCTGCTGGGGACGGTGGGACTCCTCACCCACTACCTGCTCCCACAAGTTCGCAAGCAGCTGCCCTGGTACTGCTTCTCTCACCCGCTGCTCAAAGCAAAGGAGTACTACCAGTTTGAAGTCAGAGGTAAGCAAATGGCACGCCCTAAAATTTTGACCCTTTTATTTTTTCATTTTTGAAATTACAACCACATTTTTCAGAGAAATATATAGAGGTTTTCTGCAATGCGCCGAACAAAGGAGTGCACAGCTGCGAATGAAAAAAACAGAAATACAAATGGAACAATGTATTACTGTTCATGGAAGAAATAAAAAACAAAGAGAGTAGATAAATTTCTTCTTCTTAAAATATCATATTTTTTTTCTTATTTTTCTTTTCCATATGTACTTGTTTTCTTTGCATTATTAAAAAAAGCTATGCATCTTTTTTCGTTATTTTGACCAATTCTCATTTTCTGCCAATAAATACAACATTTTTGCTTTGAATTTCAGAGACATGTTGTCAGTGGTTCATAGAATAAAAGAACAATGTTCATTTTACTTAAATGAAAAGAGTAAAATCAGAGAAAGTGATCATTTTAAGTGGCCTCTTAATTTTTTCCAGAGCTGCAGATTGACATTTAGTTGCTTAAACAGTTGCTTAAAGTTTAATTGACTTTTGAAAGAACTCAATGTTTTTCTTCAAACTTCTCCATTTCATTCAAAATGTTTCGTTATGTCAGCGTGTAACGTGTTCATTTCAATCTGCAAATGAATGAAATAAACAAATAAAAAACGTGAAAATTTCACCTTATTTCAAAATTATTTAAAGATAAGAAATGAACAAGTGTTGGGTGCTTCAGCGGGTGTGCATCGGTGTTCACCCCTGTTTCTTCTGACGCCCCTGATAAAAACCCCTATTTGTGAGGCCCCTAATTCATAAATAAACTGTGACAGCAGCTAAAGCAGGACGGCTCTGATAAAAAATGAACCGTATAAAACACTTTTATGCCATTTTAAAAACGGGTGCACCGATTGTAGTTTTCTGTCCAATCACCGATTTTTAAAAATGTATTTATTTATTTTCTTTCTTTGAAAAGCCTGACCTGCCGGTTCCGGTTTTGGCCGTCCTGCTGAGCTTTGAACGCTGAACCTTTTGTCTCCACTCAGATGCGGCTCATGTCATGTGGTTCGAAAAGCTTCATGTGTGGCTGCTGTTTGTCGAAAAGAACGTCCTTTACCCTCTCGTCATCCTCAACGAGCTGAGTGGCAGCGCCAGGGAACTCGCCAGTCCAAAGAGACTTGACACAGAGTGAGGAGTCTACATTTTTATGTATTATTCATGTGCTTTTACTTCCATTTTGTCTGTGCGCGACCAAATTTACAACGGGATATACAACGTTTGGCTTTATTTTAGACACATTTATCGAAAACCCTAGTAATATATGAGTAAAAAAAAATAGAAAAAAAATTTAATTGCTGTAGTATTAAAAATTCAACTTTTAATTGAACTAAATTATGAAAACAACCAGGTCACAGAAAGCACAGATTATGTTCCAATTTTTTAATTGGATTGTTTTTTTTCTGTCATTTTTTAGTAATGTACCATTAGTAATCCGCAACTTTCTGTTTTTCTTGTCAAATACAGCCTGCTAGCTGAAACCTCACAGAAAAGTTGTTCCTCATAAAACAAAACAACAATGCCAAATGACTTGCACACCTTCTGTACCGCCACGTTTATAGATTTGTGTATTTCATAACTGTGAGTAAAATGTTCCTTCAGTGACTGTATAACAACATAATTTCATACCATACTGTGCAGATGATTTCAGAGTGTTGGGTGCTTCAACTAAAAAGCTTCATTTCCAGGTGCTGTTTAATAAAAAAATGTAAATGTAAGCAAAACAATGACGTTGGGGGGAAAGTAACGTACCCGGTCATGACGCAGCGGCACGCTGTGAATTCCACATTATTGATTCAGAACGAACCCACATCCAGGGCTGCATTCTAATTTTAAAGGAGTAATGATAGGGACTTGTTGGTCCACAAAATCCTCCTTTATTACCTGATATGTAGACATGCATAAAAACACCAGCGTGCATCTAAAGACAGGAAACGGCACAAAAGCCGCTCGGGATCGAACCTTTCACCTACAAACATTCCAGCTGGACTGGGCTTGAAAGTAAGGATACTTATAAACTTGTCGCAATAAGCAATTAACCAATTAATCACACAATAAATTAAAAAGAAACTCCATAATTTCCATTTTCACCATTAACATCTTTTAAAGGGCAATTCTGTTTACAAAGACGACATGATTCATTTTATTTATGGCTTCATTTGTGTGTGGGTTTTATTTTTTATTTTTGGTTGTTGCTGTATTTTGGATATTTAAAATATCTTCCAGTCCTGGTGTTCTCAGTAGTGAAGATTTCTTAAGACTTAACTAGTGTTAAGTTTGCTTTATCAAAGTTAAACTTCAAATTTTTTTTTAAATGTTCACAAAATGAAAGTTTATCCATCTTTGAAAGGGCGAACTGTGCATTATTGCGCCCTTTTCAAAATGTTACTTGAAAATGGCCTCAAAACAGCAACACTGTCGTTCATCACAACAATTGCCGGGACGACTACATGGATGAGAACTTTGTGTTGGCTGCTGAGTCCAACCGTGGGCCTCTTTCTTCCAAAAGCTTGTGCGTGACTGACTTTGTGAAAAACGTTTCTCTTCACTTGGCATTTCTTTCCACATGAAGCAAATGTACTCAAACTGAATGCGGTAAAATGTTTTTTTTTTCTGGTGCTTGCTCTGCCAGGGTCGGCGCTCTGATGATCACAGTAGCCGGCCTGAAGCTGCTCCGCTCCTGCTACAGCAGCCCCACCTACCAGTACGTCACCATCCTCTTCACCGTCCTGTTTTTCACCTTCGACTACCGCCATCTGTCCGAGACGCTGCTGCTGGACCTCTTCCTCATGTCCATTGTTTTCAGCAAGGTGAGCGGCAACAAATGGAAATCCACTACGACTTTGTTCATTTGGTGGACAGAACATGTTTTTTTTTTCTCCCTCTCTGTCTTTACAGCTGTGGGAGCTTTTTTACAAGCTGCACTTTGTTTACACCTACATCGCTCCGTGGCAAATCACCTGGGGCTCAGCCTTCCATGCCTTCGCTCAGCCCTTCGCCGTGCCTCGTATCCTTCGGCCCTGCACTCAGCTGTTTGACATGTTCGGTTTCAATACGAATCACTTCTTTAAACGCGTCGTCATTACGGCGCCTTGACTTGAGCTCGTCCAGATTCCGCCATGCTGTTTGTCCAGGCTGTGGTGTCCGCGGTCTTCTCCACTCCCCTCAACCCTTTCCTCGGCAGCGCCATCTTCATCACCTCCTATGTTCGGCCTGTGAAGTTCTGGGAGCGAGACTACAAGTAGGCGACTGCACCTGCTTATTCCCAACTACGCGTTTCTAAGGTGGTGATTTTTTTAATTCTTTTTTTTTTCATTTTGTGCAGGACCAAGAGAGTTGATCACTCAAACACCCGGCTAGCCTCTCAGCTCGACAGAAATCCGGGTGAGTCGTCGTTTTGCGTTGATCTGTTGCCAGAAATCTTGACAGAGACAGATCACACATTTCTCAGTGTGAGATCTTGCTGCATTACTAAAATCTAGATATGTTTTAAAGGGGCAGTATTATGTAAAATTGACCGTGTTGAGCTTTACAGCAAGTTATGAAAGTCATACCTGGAGTGTTGCATATTTGAGAAATCCTTTAATCTTCCATGGCAACCATTCAGCTGCGCAAAACCCCTGGGGAGACCAAGCGAGGGCCACCTTCGAGACGCAGCTCCTCCTTGGAGCTGCAGTTTCCAAGCTTCTGCCTCACACGGTATCCCTCCTCCGCGAGTCTTCACTCTGCTCCTTCAGACTAGCCAGCAGCAATTTTGCAAATACTTGGTGGAACTGTTCACCTGCGGAGCTCATTATAGGAGCTACTTCTCAGTGCAACGCTGGTAAAAACGTTGTTAAAGGGTTACTAGAGGAGCCATGTTGTGATGACCACCTGTAGGTGGAGTTTCAGAAAAGAGGAGGAGTTTTTATTGCGGCAGAGGCCCAATTTCAAAGTACTAATTTACAAAGTCAAATTTTATATTTAATACATATAGCATTTTTAGAACTGATGGTAGCATTACGTAATTGTGCTATAAAATGGTACTACTTGCCTTGAAACACACAGTACTGCCTCTTTAAGGCCTCTTTCACACATCTCTACCATGTTTGCACAGCCTCTAAAATGCGACGTTTGAATCTCAACTTCATTTCGCCTTTTCTCAGGATCGGACGACAACAACTTGAACTCGATCTTCTACGAGCATCTCACTCGCTCCCTGCAGCACAGCCTGTGTGGAGACCTCCTGCTGGGCCGCTGGGGGAACTTCAGCACCGGGGATTGCTTCATCCTGGCGTCGGACTACCTGAACGCTTTGGTGCACCTCATCGAGATCGGCAACGGCCTGGTCACCTTCCAGCTCCGGGGCCTGGAGTTCAGAGGTGAGCCTGGAGATTCAGTACCGGCACTGTGGCCTTTAAAATATCAGTTTTCTAACTAACGGAAAATTTTGCAGAAAAATGACTCATGAGGAAGAAAAGATGAAGTACAACTCGCTGAAAAACGTTTCTGATGTCGTTTAGGCCCAACCTCAAGTGTGTGAGCACAGATTTCACATTGCTTTTGTGAGGGAGCTTTTTCAAACACTCGACCCCTCAGTTTCCGATGGAGCGGCTGAATCGATTCGTCACGAGTGAATCAATTACTGAAATAACTGTCGACTCATTTAGTGATTGATTAATCATTAACTGGACTCAAAAAAAAAGGCCCGCTTACTGAAAGAACAACAATGCCAGAGCAGCAATTCAACCAAAATTGTACAGAAAACAAACATTTTGAGTTTAAAATTTTTATATGTAAATATGTTCTACCCAAAATTCCTCAAGTGGTGCAGTTTTAGCTTCACCTGGTTCAAAAACGGTATAAAAACAAAAAAAAAAAAAAACTTTTACTAATCGCCTTGTACCGTCCATTATTAATCGGTTAATCCAAAAAGTAATCAACACTTCAGCTCTTCACTGTATTGCTGTTGAGGGCTGTTACTGGATAAGCAAGACTTGGGTGGCTAAATAAAAAAATCTGCAGATTATTTTTATCCAATTAGTTGATTAATCGCCTGAATAATCGATTACTCTTATAATGGTTGATTTGCCTGAATGAGGCTGGGTCCTTTCTTTGTTTACTAGCTCTTGTGTTATTGTTGTTTTCTCTCCTTTCTAAAATTTTGAAAAATAAATTGCGTGTAAACAATTACTCAGCAGGTTTAGATCCAAATGAGCTAAAAACAAGAATAAATTATTTTACTACCTCAGTTTATCGCTTTATTGTGGTGGAAAACACACCTGGCTGCTGTTTATCAGCGTGACTCCGAGTCATTTAGCTCGAGGGTTTGTGCGACATAGCGGACCTGATGAAACGGTGCCAGCAGCATGTGACGCGGTGAACCTTTTGACACAGTCACCAGCTTGTCAGCGTCTTTATCTGCAAACCCGACAACTTTTTGTTTTTCAAAGCACGATAAAGTGAAATGCTGTGGGAAAAGTTGTGCAACAGAAAATGGATTGGCTCCCCATTGTAGTAAAACCAGAGTTTAAGGGGGTTTTATTGTCATAGAAATAAACGCTTGAATATCTCCCCTTATTGATGGACAGTGAAAAATCATCCTTCTCCTCTTTTTTAGCATTTTTGATTGTTTTTTTGGTTTTTTTTTTTAGGAACTTACTGCCAGCAGAGGGAAGTGGAGGCCATCACTGAGGGAGTGGAGGAAGACGAGGGCTGCTGCTGCTGCGAGCCGGGCCACCTCCCTCACATCCTGTCCTTTAACGCTGCCTTCGGTCAGCGCTGGCTGGCCTGGGAGGTTCTGGTCACCAAATATGTTCTGGAGGGCTACAGCATCACTGATAACAGCGCCGCCTCCATGCTGCAGGTGTTCGACCTGCGGCGCATCCTCACCACTTACTATGTTAAGGTTGGTTTTCTTCCTTGTGCGTGTGTGTGTTTTCGTTTCTTTTTTGTTTTCATTTTCTGACATTTTGGACACCCATACGACGTTCTTTTGTACGTTTCTGTCACATCACAGGTCTTAAATTTCAATCATAATGTTCTTTACCATGAACATGGTACAAAATATCTTAATTTTTTTTATTTATTTGGCCTTAAATATGTTGATTCAGGTATTACTTTTTTTTGTCCTAGTAGCTATTTAATTTTTAATGTGTCGATTTTTTAAATTTTTCACACGCAGTTCTGTGACTAATATATTCTAGCTAAAAGCTAGCTAAATAACTTTTTTGTGACTAAGGGTAAATTTATTGACAGTTGGCTGGACAACGTGCGTGTTCACAACATCTGTTACTAAGCTAAACAATGCTACTTATCACAAAAGCTTGACACTATAAAATATTTGATTTTCTTTTGTACATTTCTGTCGTGCTGCAGGTCTTAAGTTTCATTCTTTCTGAAAAACGTCTGAGATTGAAGTTGGTGAAGCCACTGTTTGAAGATACTTTGATGATTCAGCTGATTGTCTGAATGTTGAGAACAGATCTGAACTTGTCGCTCTCTGGGCTCAGGGTATCATCTACTACGTGATCGCTTCACCCAAGCTGGAGGAATGGCTGTCCAATGAGACCATGAAAGAGGGCCTGCGAGGATGCGGCGAGAGGAACTACGTGGACCTGGATCCCACCTTCAATCCAAACATCGATGAGGATTACGACCACCGGCTGGCGGGCATCTCCAGAGACAGTTTCTGTGGCATCTACCTTGGATGGATCCAGTACTGTAACTCTCAAAGGGCTAAGGTATGCCTCAAAAAATACATCTGACCAGATTAAGATCTTTTCTGCGTAGGATTTGGGGTTTTTTGTTTGTTTTTTTTTGCACAGTTTGGTTTGTGTTGAAGCTGATTGGAGGAAATGTTTTGTTGCTTAACACACGTGGTCTGATCCAGTTGTAAACATTTTAAATTTGATCAAATGTTAAAACAACAGATGACTCCACCTGCTATGAAGACTAACAGGAGTTTCCTGTTTCTGCTTCGTCCTGCAGCCACTCAACAGTGACAAAGACTCGCCTCTCGTGCTGCTCTGCTTTGGCCTGTGCGTCCTGGGAAGGAGAGCGCTGGGAACCGCCGCGCATCACATGTCCAGGTTATCTTGTCGTCTTTATTAAGCCAAGTGAATGATTTATAACGCCTGCGCAACATGTTTTTTTTTAAGCTAAACATCAGCGGGAGGGGGATTTCTTATCCCTGTGACTCTTCTACATTTTGTCACAAACTTTTAAAGTATCCAGTGGTGTGTGATTTGGTTTCACTGTAATTGCAGCTCTTATAGTGAGAGGACTATTTTACAAACGTAAAAATCCAAACATTTTTCCATTTGTACTCGGAAAAATGTGGAACAATTCGATACTTTTGAAACACGAGCGCTAACGGCTGAATGGTTTAGATGAAAATAAATTTGTGTGTCAGAATGGCCCAGTCAAAGTCCTGAACTAAATCCAATTGAGAAAAAAATCCACATTAAATTTATCCAGTTATTGAAAAACAGCATGGGTCTATTACACTACATCACAGTAAAAATACACTAACTTTGTATGCGGAACATGGCAAAATGTGAAAAAGTTTGATTGGTATTATTATTTTTGCTACCCACTGCGAACACTGGACGGATATTAGCATTTAAAACTTCCATCTCTTCTTTCTCATTGCCCACTCAGCAACCTGGAATCTTTCCTTTATGGACTGCACGCATTATTTAAAGGAGACTTCCGCATCTCTTCCGTGCGAGACGAGTGGATCTTCGCAGACATGGAACTGCTCAGGAAAGTTGTGGTGCCTGGAATCCGAATGTCTCTTAAATTACACCAGGTGAGCAAAGCTGTAACAGGGCTTTCGTACATACTTAAAAAGTCTTAAATTTATGTATCTAAAATTAAGGCCTTAAAATGTTTTGCATTCATAAAACTTTTATTAAATGATGGTCATGGCAGGACTATTTAATCTTGCATATTTTGTGTAGTTTTTTTCTTTTTTCTTCATTCCATTCTGTGATTCCAGGCGGTTCAGGCTACTGACTGCTAACTAGCTTCTAATATACCTTTGCTACCCTCAAGTTGAAGGAAAATATTTATCAACAACCCAATACCGCTTTTGGCTAGCTAGCTAGCAAGGGTATCAGTCAGCTCTTGCTAGCATCCCTAATATATCCAGTTACTGATAATACTCTCAAGTTACGGATAACTTGAGAGTATATACTAGGTGGCTAGGAAGGGCATATTAGGGTAGCTAGCAAAGGCTAGCTGATATTCTTATTAGCTAGCTAGTAAGGGTTATCAGATTAAAAATTTTTCTTTAACCCTCTCAGGCTCAAATTACTTGAAAAGACTGGCTAAGTTGTTGCAAATCTGCAACACCTGCCAGGAGAGGGTTTTAATTTGAGTTATGTGGTACTTTGTCTTGGTCTATCACATACCTTAATAAAATATATTACATTTGTATTCAGAAAAAAGTGAAAAAGTTTGATTGGTATGAATACTTTTGCAACACATGAGAGCGAAGACTTTGTTTTCTGACCATATGGTGTATTTGTGTAGTTAGCACTGGGAGAAGACAGAGGAGCTTGATCATTTCACAGATTAACTATCTCATACAATACTATTTTTTGCAGTACTGTACGTAAAAAACAGATTATTTTTTAAAAAGTTGTAAGGCTCAACTGAGACGCCATCTCATTACCCGCTGCTGCGTTTCTCCTTCAGGACCACTTCACGTCCCCTGACGAGTACGACGAGCCGGCTATTCTCTACGAGGCCATCTCGTCGCACCAGCAGAACCTGGTCATCGCTCACGAGGGCGACCCGGCCTGGAGGAGCGCCGTGCTGTCCAACGCCCCGTCGCTCCTCGCCCTGCGCCACGTCCTGGACGAAGGCACCAACGAGTACAAGATCATCATGCTCAATCGTCGGTTCCTCAGCTTCCGCGTCATCAAGGTGGCACCGGTTCAGATTCAGCGGGCTGTTGTTGTATGACACGGTGATTTAACAAGACTCTCCTGCTTTCGCGGGACAGGTGAACAAGGAATGCGTCCGAGGCCTCTGGGCCGGGCAGCAGCAGGAGCTGGTATTCCTGAGAAACAGAAATCCTGAGCGTGGGAGCATCCAGAACGCCAAGCAGGCCCTGCGGAACATGATCAACTCGTCCTGCGACCAGCCCATCGGGTATCCCATCTACGTGTCTCCGCTGACCACCTCCTACTGCAACACGCACCCTCAGCTCGGACACATCCTGGGAGGGCCCATCAGCATCGCCAACATCCGAAACTTTGTTGTCAGCACCTGGCACAGGTTAGCGACGCTTATGGACACGCACCTCCACATCAGCACGACGTTATTGACGTGCTAGTCGTGTGTGTGTGAAATATGTTGGGTGAAAATGAGACCAAAAGCCATTTTCATTACAGGTTGAGGAAAGGTTGTGGCGCTGGCTGTAACAGTGGAGGGAATATCGAGGATTCGGACGCCGGGGGGTTGTCGTGCGGCAGCGGGAACGGGATGGGGGGAGATTCTCACCAGAGTTCGGTGTCACACGGTGGAACCACCGGACCCGCTCCCCCTCACTCATACCAGCCCCATTCTCTAGGTGAGGCGACTATTTTAAGACGTTTGCCACATAAAACTCCACTGTTTTAGTGGAACTTTATGTGACTCAATTAAAAAAAAACTTTTATGTATTCTGAAGAGAAATTAAATGGGTGTCGTAAATCATATGATTGTCACGGAGTCGCTGTGATGCTGTGGGCACGAAGAATCGCCGGTAGCAGTCAGTCTAGCAAGGAATCTAACGAGGCCTCTGACTGAAGACTGTTGCTGCATAAATGTCTTACAGCTCAGTGTCTGGGCGACGTTCCACATCAGCATTTCCTGTGCTTTTGACACACGATTATTAAAAAAAAAAAAAAGAAAAAACACCTGGTTGCATAAACGTCCAGTTTGGTCGTTTCAATGCAATTTTTTCACATTTAGTTCATTTTTGAGCAGACAAAATTAAATCAAACTCAATAAATTTATAGCTAAACTTCAAAAGATTTTAAAAAATGAAATAAAATGTGCTTTCTGTTTCACAGTTTTGGCCCTCCAGGTAAAAAGTTTGAGTGCCCCTGACAAATGCTGAAATTGCAGCTTTTGTTACATTTTCAGACAGTACAGTTCAAACAAACCAAACCTGTTCCCCTCCTCGCCTGTGGAGGCGCCGCATCAAGAACTACTGAAGAAAATGACAAAAAACTGCAGAAGAAGACATTGAGCGCGACTTCCTTCTTCAGGGAATGCAAACAAAAATAGAGTGGCATCAGATTTTAGCATTTGTTTCTGTTTCGTCTTTGGTAAAAGATCACAAGCCTTTTTTTTGTCTGGCGCATTATTTTGGTTTATTTACCCAGAATGCCCTGCGCTAAGGCAGCTTCCTGGTTTTGAAGCACTTTCCGGTCTGCTTGGTATTTGACCTGCGCCAGAGTTCACTTCAACCGAACTGAGACCTGGGCTTTTAGGTGGACCACAGTTTTTCTTTTTTTGGTCCATATCAGAGTTCGCTGGGTGTTCATACCTCCCCAAACAACCCGGACTTCTCAAGACAAACAAACTAGAGTTCGATTATAGCGGGCAAAACAGGGCTGGTGTCAGTGCATCTCTAAACTGCTCCATTGTGGCTCCATCTGAATGTTTAGGGTTCCCCTGCTGGAAGCTGAACCTTTACCAGAGTTATCGTAGGCTGCTTCACTCATCAATGCTCTCATTGCCGTTTTAAATGGAAGGCCACGTGCTGGTGGGGCTGTTGGGTAATATTCTTTCTAATTTCATATGATGGATTGAATAGACAGACATAACCATGTTCTGCGTTGTTTAGTGTTCACGATGCGGTTTCCTTAATGTTTTCTAAGTCCTTCCCGGAACTACTGTTTTGTTTCTGAGATTAAATGATGCTGCCGACGAATTCCCGGCTTTTTGCACATCTGATGAACAAAACTTCTTAGATCTGTTTTGAATCTCCGCACCCAGGCACCAGCCAGAGCTCCCAGTCGGTTCAGTCCGGTCTGGTTCGTCAGTCCCCGGCCCGCGCCTCCATGGCCAGCCAGTCCTCGTCCTACCGCTACAGCAGCAGCCGTCATTCCTCGCTGCGCACCTCCACCACGGGCCTGGAGCCCTGCCGCCGCTCCTCCACCAGCCAGCTGTCCCTGCGCACGCTGCCCACCTCCCTGCAGCTGCGGCTGGGCTCCACGTCTGACCCCGCCGGCCCGTCCTCCTCCCTCTCCAGCCACAGCATCCCGCCCTGCAAGCGTCACACCCTGGTGGGCCTGCTGGGAAACGACGGCGTGTGCAGCGCCGTGACGGACCCGCTCAGCCAGCTCCACAACCATCACCACTACCCGCAGCAGCACAACCCCGCCGTCTCCACAGTACGAAGAGACGACATCTCGTACAGAGTGCAGGTTTGGGACTTTTTGCTTTTAAGATGACGTATCATGCAAAATGCACTCTTCTGTCCATCTGGGTTTTCTGCGCTTCTAAAAACAGACCAAGCACTTAAAAAAAAAAAAAAAAAAAACACCGAGCCAATTTTGTGGTAATACATTAATGTTTTTTGGTGTCTGGAAAAGGAGCTGTTCCAAAAACCTCCAAAAAGTAATGTCACAAATCAGCAGGCACTGCCCATTACCTAGCAACCCCAGCAGAACTTCAGCATGTTTGGTCTGCTGATTTTATCACTTGAAATGGCTGCTGGAAAAGACAAGTGTTTCACTGTTGACTTATCATCCAGGAACAACTTGCTACATTCATGTTCGTTGTGCTTCTGCTTTTCAAAGATGTACGGTTGTACAGTTGCGCATCTGTTTGCAGCTGATTTCATGTGCGAGTGCAGACTTTGAGTCGGTGGGCGTGGCCAGCAGCAGATTATTTGAATTTGAAGTAACAATAGGCCCTAAAACAGCTCATTCTGAAAGCTCAAAACAGATGGAAGTGAGCAGACCAAAGTCTGATGATCTGAAAAAGAGTTTGTACAAAATATGTAATGAACACGTTTTGTCTAGCCCACAGACGTCAACTGTTCAAGGAAGCATGAGAGGTCACCTTTAAATATAAGACATTGGAGCGCTATGCTTGTCAGATTTGTGTGTGTTGTGAATTTATCAGCTCTGATTTCAGTCTCTGTGTGTGTTTTAGATTGTGGATGTGACTCAGGTGTTGGAGAACATCAACTTGCCGAAGCGGAAGGAGCTGCTGTGGCCCGACGAGGCGATGAGACTGAGGGCAGGACGGACCTGCTGGAGGGACTGGAGCCCCGTCGAGGGCATGGAAGGTCATGTAAGTCGGCCGTGAACGTTACTTTGTTCGGCTACAAAATCCGAATTATGATGTTATCACCGTATATTGACTCTGGCAGTATTATGTCTTATCGTATTATTGTGACATTTTTTCTCATGTTACTACAACTTTACTCTCAAAATACTATGATGTTTCAGTGTAAACTTTGCTCTTGTATTATTTTGAATTTATTGTGACTTTTTATTGAAATATTATTACTTTTTTTCTCGTAAAAAATTTTTTTTTTTAGCCTGGCTCTAATCCTCTGTCGTACATAAGAGGCAAGATTTAATTTTCTTTATTTATTTTTTTGTTCATTACTTTCAAGTTGACTAAAGTCGCCTAATTCCATCAGCTGCCACCCAGCGTAAAAAAAACAACAAATTATAAAAAATAGCCTCGTTTCCTCTCCATACTTGCCTCATAAATTTGATCGGCTGCTTCGTCTCACTGACGCCTCTCCTGTGTTGCCCCCTGCAGGTGATTCACCGGTGGTTGCCTTGTAGCCGAGACCCAGCCAGTCGCTCCCACATCAACAAGACCATCCTGCTGGTACAGGTGGAAGATAAGCTAGTGCCCATCATTGATACTGGGGTCATCGAGTTGGGTGCCGAGGTTTGAGACTATTCAGCCAACCACATGCAGCCGCACGCAACGTTGCTTGTGCAGAGACACCCAGGCCTCCTCCCACCCTACACCCTCTACCGCCCCCTGGCTTTTCAGCAGGATGCCAGATCCTGCAGACAATGGAGAAATGGGAGCTTACCCCCTGGCTCCCGTTCCTCAACGCCGAGGGGGAAAGGAAGCCAGGGAAACGTGCAAACACAGGCAGAGTCTCCATTCGTCGTACACGCTTTGCCGCATCCACGGTATCTGCCTTGCGTCGCATTTCAGAAATGCTGCATGACAGTAAACAACACTCACATTAAGTTATTCTTTGCTGCCGGTGATTTCATTTCTATGCATCACATCTACAGTTTTCTTAGATTTTTTTTTTTATTATTATTATCATTATTACAAAGCGTAAGACCAGATGAGTTTGTTTTTATTTGCCAAATAATTCTGTTTATGATTTGCTATGGTTTCATACAAGTGAAAGCTTTCTCTCACTTTATTATTATTATTTTTCGGCTGCCAAGACTGCAGAGAAAGTTATCATGCAGAACAGAGACAAGTGGGTCCCCAACCAACTCTGCTTGATTGTTGTCATTCCTTTTTGTGGATTAGTTAAATTTCTTTCTTTTTTTTTATGCAAGATTAAGTTGCGCAAAGAATTAAACAACTTGCACTACTTTTTCTTTTTTTTTTCTTTTTTTTTTTTTACAGTGATGCACTACAATCTTTAGATCCCATTTTATTTATTACAGACTCTGAATGACCATGGTTGCCGATGCCTTGGGGAATGACAAAATGCAATCATTATTCTGTTTTCGGACATTTTTATTTAAATTTTTTAAGTTTGATAAACTTGAAAATAACTTTTTACTGTATATGAATTTATCTATACATATATATATTTACACAAATATATATATATATATATATATATATATATATATATATATACTGTCTATATCTAAAAGATTTTGTTTTCGATATTTATTACTGTGAACATAGTATTTTTTTTCCTTTTGGGACAAAGCTTAATGTATTAAGGACCATCATTTGAAAACAAGATGCCGCTTTTTTTTCTTTTTTTTTTTTTTGATGGACTGTTTCACTATTTAACTTGATTCTTTTCTATATGGAGAAATAAAAAGTTTGATTTATTGTTCTCTTTACTGCACTCATTTTGTGTTTTCCGTCGATTCATTGGCTGACATTTCAGAAGAGTTGAGAGCAGCTTTCAAATATATTTGTCCCCCTTTTAACTTCCACATTTTCTCCAACCAGGCTGACTTTAAATGACTTTGTTGTCATTTATCTGGATCTTATTTAATCTGATCCAACACCGAGCAGCGTGTGATATCAAAATAAAACCTGGGGGATGAAAGGGGATGAATGTTCAACTCAGATATGAGCACTTATGAACACCACCGGTTCAGGATTTTTTGTAAAAATTATAAAATGACTTTGTATTTCTTTACTGCATAAAATTTTGTTTTAATTTGACAAACTGCAGTAAATAGTTACAATAAAAAATAAATCTTCAAACTAATACAAGAGCTAAGTTTCGACAAGGCAGTTTACTTTTTTTTTTTTTTTAAGAAACTCTTAAATTAATTATCAGAATGTAAAAGGAATAGATTATAGGTAGAATTTAGGGTTTGTACCCCATGGGATTATGGCAACATTAAAGTTTCTTCCCCCAATCATTTAATCAAAGTTTACTGATTGAGGTTCTCCATGTAAACCATGTGTCTTCTACAGTAGATTTTCTTTTTCCTTGCATATTTCCGTATTTTACACACAATCTATAAACTCAGTTCAGTAAAGAATGGAGAAGATAAAAACTGTTCTGAAAGAGTTGAATTTAACACTGTGTCCGAGTCGATTTGGTCCCTATCAGATTTGGTGTCAATTTAACTCTTTCAATAGTGTTGTTACATTTTCAGAGTTCAATTTAAGTAGAGTAAAAATTTAACACTGACTAACACAGTGCAGTGTTAATAAAACTTAACACTCCTAGACAAATAACTGATAAGAGTAAATATGATTCTAATCAGAGTTAATAAGTTACTCCATAATAGTGAAAAAGCAACTTTGATTCTCATGCTTTTTAACACTGCATTGAGTTATTGAGTGTATACTGTAGGCTCATGTAACTCCTATAAGTGTTAAACTGGCACACTACTGTGTTTATAATTTGCTCTTTAGCTGTGAAAAAACAACTCTGCACACATAATTATGAAGTGCTATTTTTATAGTTTTGTAGAGTTAAATGTACAACTGAATAAAATCACACTACCACAGAAATGCATTAAACTTATTTATGGAATTAAAGCACATTTTTAAGGTAGACTGTTGACCTTTGGTTGTGTCACAGTAACATGGTGTACAATCCATTGTTGACGGCTCAAAGTTGACAGATTACATTTAAGGCAAAGAGTTTTTCCATCCAAGTAAATATTAATTAACTACTCGTATAGACCAAACAAGTGCATTTGTGCAACTTAACTCTGTCCAACAAATAAAACACATTAAGCCAAACAGATTTGTTCCAAGTACTACTGAAGCAACCTAGCCCGAATTTCTGCGCACGAGGACCTTCTTACACTTTTTCTACGTCTATATTGTACACAGTGCTCGATATGTTGTGGCAAACACGTAATGTGCCTCAAACAGTTCGTCAAAAGCACCAAGAGAGGAGGTTGACCCGAAAGCAATGGCATTTTTTTTTATCAAGGATGGTGAAGAACTGGTGGGCTACTTTCTTCCTCCGTCTTACAGCTGGGAGATAGGGCTGTGTTCTCATCGCGATGGCATCAAGATGTTCTTGCATGTTGGTTCCTGTCTGTGCGGGGGAAAAAAAGAAAAGAACACAATACAAATACAATTCCATAGCTGCAAAAAACAGTTTTCATATGGAAAAACAGCATTTAACTGTGTGATATCACCCTAAAACAAATTCTCCCAGTGAAACAACCTTGAGTATGACATAAAATAAAATTTGCAACAAATACAAACCTTCTTGAAGACCACAAGATGCTTCTCTGCTTGCGAGGCAGACACTTTCCCTGGTCTCTTACAACCCAAGGCACAGGGGGGGACTCAGGTGTAGCAGCAGCAAAATCGATGAGAGTTCACTGTCTCAACCTGTGATTAGAAAAATTTGACACTGAATTGACCATCCAAATCTAGTCATAATGCAATTTAAATTATTTGTACATCACTAAGTGAAGCTCACACAATAATTGAATCCTACATAATGTAGAAAGGCATCCTTACTCATGTCATCATCCACTTCAGTGCCATCCTCAGGAGTATCAGCTGCCAGAAATTCTTCAAGGTCACATATGTAATCTGTATTTGATCATGTGCAATTGTATGCTGATGACACGGTTATCTTTATTGTAGCAAAACAATCCTGAAGAGGCAGCAATAACTTGTTCCTTGTTCTTTACATGCACAGAAAATGAATTGAACTCGTGCTAAATTTAGGGAATTTTATTTATTTATTTTTAACACCATACATACTGTCCTTCTGGATGATGAAGAGCTGAAACTATAAAGTCCTGTCCTTTAAGACTCATATTGAGACCACAGCTATAAAAGCATAATCTCAAAAATTGATCCAGATATGGTGATTATAACTGCTGTAAAGAACTAGAATTAACATGTTACATTTTCCAAACATTTTACAATGTTTTAATCACCTTAGGGCCACCTGTAATAAACAAATACCTTAAAAACTGTCCTGAAATATCGCACACAATTTATTGAACAAAACTGGCAACCAGTGCGGATTGTAATATCCCTTTTTAATAAATGGTTTTCTACGGATTGATCTGCCTCTAACTTTCATATGCAGATCAAGCCCTGGTGCTTTTAAGAGCCAGTTGAAAGTGTGATTCACCAGTCTTGTGATCGCGACTCATGTGACGTTCTGGGCTTCACCTGTGCTACAAAGGTGAACCGTCTTGGTGTTACTTCCACATTCCATGACTGAGGCTGCATTTTATGCATTAAGAAACAACCCCCATTTGCTTCAGAATAGAGAAATGGCAAAACCATCTGTGTTGGGCTCCACAGAAACCGTGGTGCATTACAATCAAGGATTCACACCTATAATCCAAGCAAGTCTCTCTGTTGGGAAACACCCAGAGATGGTGACACCCTGCTGCTATATCATCTGCTGACCACCACATACAAAAGGAAGCCCAGAATTCACTGCAAGTCAGAGCAGACTTCTTTGACTCTGTACTTCTGTTCTCACCTCGCAAGGTTTTAATACATTTCTTTTTTTCTTCTCATCCAAACTCTTGTTAAAGTATTTTTTCCACAACAGTGACACTACATTCATCCGATCCTGCAGTCAAGTCTTCTTTTTTATTTATTTGCAGTATCTTATTTCTAACACCTGATATCACTGAAGCAGTGTTTTCTCTTATGCTTACATCCCACCAGGACTGTGATCCTATTTGATTACGGAGGTACTGTGTGCCCTAGTTTTTTTGGTTTCATTGAAAAACATGCTGCATGTTTGTGCCTGAGTTTGTTTGAATCACATGATCTTTTACAGTCAAGGCCCGCCCACCCCGCGCTCTGATTGGCTGATACGTCTTTCCCGACGTCGCTTATAAACCTGCGTTGCCAGGCGTTTCGGGATGTAACGTCTGCCTGACGCTCCTCTTCGGAACCGTCTGAACCGAAACATTAAAGGTAATGAAACAGCTGCACGTTTTCTTTCTGTCATAAATGTTGTATTGTTTTGTGACGTTGGAGAGTGAGAAATATCTGGTTTTTATTTAAAAAATAAAAAACAGTTGGCTACTTTGTGTTTCTCGAGGCTTCGCGAGCTTCCCAGAATGGATGCGTCACGTGACCCCAGGCATCACGTGCCTCTCCCCTGTGGTGGTTATTCACGTTATTGTGGCTAAAATTCCCTAAAAGTTCCGTTTTACTCCGTTTCTGACCCTCGCAGGGCTCCAGAGTTGGGGGACAATGCGTCAGTACGTGCTGCTCGCGCTGCTCGGCCTCAGCGTCGCGCTGGCTCGCGGGTATCCCGCTCCGGAGGAGCCCGACTCCGGGAAGCACTGGGTGGTCATCGTGGCAGGCTCCAACGGCTGGTACAACTACAGGCACCAGGTAAGACAGGGACAAACGCGGGGCTGTGGGAATGACTCGTTTTTTTTTTTTTTTAACCCGCCCCAGTAACTCGCCCTCGCTCCAGGTAACAGACACATTGAACTTTAGATGAGCTTCCTTCCACGTCGCTTTGTGCTTTCCCAGCTTCCCATCGACGGCGTCAATGTGCTTGTTGACCCGCATGTACCTGTGTTTTCCTCGCGCAGGCCGACGCCTGCCATGCCTACCAGATTGTCCACAGGAATGGCATCCCGGATGAGCAGATTGTGGTCATGATGTACGATGACTTGGCACAAAATGAGGAGTGAGTTTGCTTTTTTTTTTTTTTTTTACTGTTTCTGTACTTCTCCTTTCTTCTAAAGGGTTTAGAAATTGTATGCATATTACTCATTTCTTAATAAGTTATAACTACAAATGAAATTACAGGAGGGATTAATAGTTTGCATTGGTGGTTCTCAAGCTGTGGTGCATGTACCACAGACGGTACTTAGGATGGCTGCAGTTGCACTCAGGAGAAATATTATTATTATTATTATTATATGCAATGCAACAAATTAGCCAGACTGTAGTGAAAGAAACAGATTCCAGCAGCTACGTATGTCATGTTCAGATTAATTTTGAAATTGGAACTTGAATATGACTTCACCATGTTACAGTTCTATGTCTGCAAAGAGGTGGGACTTCAACGATATGTGCCAATAACATATCAGTTTCTCCACATTTTTGCATAGAGCCGGGTGTGTGTGCGCGTGCGTGTTTGTGCGTGCGTGCGTGTGTGTCTGTGTGTGTGTGTGTGTGTGTGTGTAAAGGATTAAAAGAAATACAAATGATCACAAGTGCAAATAAAAAGTTTCATTTTTATGACATGTTAGGTTTTTCCCAGTCAGAATCCCAACTTCCATGGTCTTTTTAGTAAATATTTCCAACTTCAAACTTGGAAAGTTTTAACTTTCAAGTCCAAAATGCAGCGTGTAATTACACAGCTTTCCTCAATTAATCATGTAGTGATTTATGTCTTTTCCTGAATTTCTATAGAACCTCATTAAATACGCTTAATGTTAATAATATATCACTATATATTTAACTCAAAAAGTAATCATAAGCAGCTTTTTAAGCAATATCGCATGTTGTGTTGACGAGTTATGACATATAAGTATAATATGCCTTCTTTAATCTGATTGTAAATTTAATTAAAAAACGTATAATCTGACAGTATCACGTTATTAATACAAAGATTTCAAACTAAAGTGCATAAAATGATCTTCAACAAAATATTGATCTTCACAGTTGTTACTTGTACAATAATGTTATTATTAATAGATAGACATTCTCTATATTATATAAGGATTTTAAAATTAAACAACTTTTTCCCCAGCTGCTCTTTATAGACTAGCACAATCATAAGCAGCTGATTTATTTATATTTATTTCATCATCTGCTTAAGAGATATTTCTGTTTGAATGTTTCTAGCTGTAGTTTTAAATCAGATTTCTCTTAGTTATTTCCAAACATTCAAAATAACAGTGTAGTCTATCAATGTGCCGCAAATAAAGGAGGAGTAAGAAGACGGGCTTGTCACACAGATGAACAGTCCTAGCAGATTATTAAGATGCTTCACATTGTTGGAGCCGTGTTCTGGTAAATCTTGGTTCTTTTGAAATTCAACACTGGTATAACAGGCCATTGAGAGATGCACAGAAAATCTGCCAGTGAGTTTGTTTTCAAAAATAAAACTGCTAAGCTCGTGTTGATTTGGTGATAAACGTAGCACAATAGACTCTTTTTGTCGGAGTCAGAGAAAGTCTTTGGGACTTTTGGAGAAAACAGTGGAAATATTTATGCTGTATTTTTTATATTTTTTGCTGTATGGGGACATTCTTGTCACATCTTTAAACCACAGTGAAACAAACAAAAAACAAAAAAAAGTCCAGCTTCCCCGTCGCCGTGTCACGCCAGCCTTCTGTTGTTAATCATGAAGAGGCTCGGGTAAAGTCACGAGGAAACACTGGTGGTGCTTCCTTATCAGTTGGTTTGACCCGATGTCAAGTGAAAGAGGCGCAGCCATTGATTTGACGAGACGAGTATTTGACACAGCAGTTTCAGGATAGAGATTTCATTAAATAAACAACTTTAAACCCAACAAGGACTATGATTTTCAACAAATTTGCTCGTTTGGTTAAAAAAAGTTTTTCTCCAATCATATATCTAATTGTTACACAGTTATTCTGTAAATAATTTCTCTTTTATCAGTGGTGTTGTTGCCATCAACGAATCAAATGTTTTACTACATGATAACTCACTTTTTTTATTATAATATCAACAAAAAGTCATTCTTTGAGCAATATGGTTTGTTAAATTATTTGAGCAGGATAGGGGATTAAACACAGTCTATAATGGACTTTTAAATACAATTAATAGTGGCTTGTGCTCTAATGTGACTTTATTACAGAGATCTGGGTCAGTGGTTAATGAATAACGAGCACAGCCAACACAGGTTCTCTTATATAGTACATACAGAGCAGGTGGATTTGTTTTATCCAAGTAATGACGCCATTTCTGGGATGGAGACGATGATCTGCAGCTCGACATCATGTGATTGGTGAAAATAAAATTTGTGAAGTCCTCACCGGCTCGTCACCTGACACGTGACTCGTTATCATTCGTCTGTTTCCTCGTGAACTCTTCAAAACCCTTTGTCAGCTCTCTGCACTTCCTTTTTTCTGAAGTGGAACCATTTTGTCTTTTCCAGAAACCCCACCCGTGGAATATTAATCAACAAGCCCAATGGCACTGACGTGTACAAGGGAGTGCCTAAAGACTACGTCGGGGATGTGAGTCGCTCGGGACCAGCTTAAGTGGAAAAACTGTAAATGGCAGCTATGAATTAAAAATGAACTTTATGTGTGTGTGTCTGTGTGTTTTTGTTTTCTTTTGTTTTTTTTGGTTGTTGGCAGGATGTGACCCCAGAAAACTTCTTGGCCGTTCTGAAGGGAGATGCCTCGGCAGTCAAAGGTGGTTCTGGAAAGGTGTTGAAGAGGCAAGTGGGAAACAAGAGGAAGAAAAACACATTTTTTTCAGAGGCAACACCAGCACACCTGGTTCATCTGGTTTATTCAGTGTTTTTTTTTTTTTTTAAGTAACATTAATTACTTTCTTTTTGTTTTCTCTTTGGCAGCGGCCCCAAGGATCATGTGTTTGTGTACTTCACTGACCACGGAGCACCTGGAATTTTGGCTTTTCCCAATGATGATGTGAGGATTCCTGTCTCTGTTTTCTTAAGATTTAAACTGCAGATTAAAACTTTCTGCTCATATCAGTTCATCATATTACAAGACAAGAAGCTATAAGAATGACCTTCCTGAGCCAATACTATTATTATTGGTATGTGACGTCACATAGCTTTTGCTCATATGAACAAGGATTTAAACAAAGACAAAAGAATTGTGAATCTGACATTTATTGACAAACTTATATTTGTATGAAGCACAGCTAGCAAGATAGAAACAATTTTTGTTTGTGTGTTCCAGAGAAAGCAGATCTGAACTCTGAAAAACATGAAAAAAAGACATCTAAAACATTTGCAGTGCTTTATTCACCCTTCCTGTTAAAGTTTCGCTCATACTCCCCAACTGAACTTGCCTTTGAAAATGGTTTCCTTTTACATAGCTTGTTACGTCTTTGAGCTTTTTCTACAGTGAACCTTTTTAGACATTATCTAATTATGCTGACATCTGCTACTTCTTGTTAACTAGTTTGGCTTTGCAACTTTAAGATTCAGAGTTGATCTGCAACTCAAATAACAGGGTACAAAACTGTCACAAACAAAACTGCTGAGTCTGAAGTTTGTCCCAACAAAAAAACAAAACAAAACAAAAAACCCTGTCACCCTTCGCTTTGTCTCCCATGTTCTGTAACGTTGGAGATCAACACACAGATTCCCCAGTCAGTGCCCGCTGTCTTGGTTACGTAACGTCTGTCAGTCTGCAGCAGACACTGCATCTATTCATCCTGCATTCAGTTAAAAATCCTCTTGTTTTTCAGCTCCACGTTGAAGATCTCCAAAAGACCATTCAGTACATGCATCAGAACAAGATGTACAAGAAGGTGAGCTTCTGGACTCGCGATCAGAGACGTTCCGGTCAGAGGGGGATGCAGAATACTGACACGTTCTTCCTCCGCAGATGGTGTTTTATATCGAAGCGTGCGAGTCCGGGTCGATGATGAAGAAACTGCCTGATAACATTGATGGTAAGCTAAACTTCCAGTGACTTAAAGCCACTGATCCAAGTCACAGACTGAGTCAGAGTCATGTGGTTTGTTTCTTCGTACTGTTTTCTCATCGTTTGTTCCGTCTAGACTGGACTGTGATCCTCTTTTAGCCTTCTGGTCCTTTTTCGATGCTTGTCTAAACTCTGTGATGTCAGCACTACGGCTTGTGGCCATTTCTGAGCATCATGTGATAAACAGAACCTGCTCAAAGTACAAAAAGACTGTCATCAATATTTCTCTCCTAGAAATCTTCACTTGGTCATGACTTCTTTTTATTCTTTACTTTTCAGATAGAAACTTTCTTCCATATTTAGCAACCAGAATGACATCAACTTTATTTGTTGGCATTTATTTGCATGACTAGCAGCAACATGAGAATGCACTTTCTCAGGTTATTCAACAGATTAGTGTGGCAGTGTATTAAAGTAATAAAAGCAACGCTAATGAAAACATGAGATAAGCAAATTGTTGCATTTTGCCAGCTGTAGAAGGAAAATTGAGTATTGGTGTGCTGGTTCTCCTTTTTACCTGACAGTATCAGTGTAAATAGTTAATGAAGAGAGTGTAAGGGCTACCTGCTCCTTCAGAGGCTGTGAAAATGATCCTGGACACAGAATATGGTTTAGGACTGGGTCAGAACCAGCCAAGGCACTCTGAGATTGTTTTAGGTGTTACAGTTTTAAACTACTGTTCACATTATTTAAATTTCCTTTAATAGAAATTTTTAGACCAATGATTGTTTTTCTTCTGGTTCTCTAGAGCATTCAGAGATTCCATGTTGCCACTTCCCTGCATGCTGCTGCCCACTGCCACTCAGCTGGCTAAAACAGGATATTTTTTCTCAAACTGAGAGAAAAGATTGATGTTTGAAAATATTTCAGACTGACATTTCATGGAAACTAAAAAGAGCACAACCCCTTAATTATTATTTATTTTATTTTTTTTTTTACAATTTAGGTGACACAAGATTAGCAATAAGTGTGATTAATTTGCTAAAATCTGTCAGCGCAACATGCAGGTGGCAAAAAAACCCAATAAGTTGACAGTTTAATTTGTTGTTATTTGAAACATTAACGTTAGCAAAATACAAATTACTGAAGTATTTTGGCTAGTGGTGTCTGTCGAACCGCAGATGAAGTAGCAGTGTAACCTGAAGTCACCTGTGTTTTTTGTTTTGCTTTTTTTTTGTGTGTTATTTTAGTGTACGCCACCACTGCAGCCAACGATCACGAGTCTTCATACGCCTGTTACTATGACGAGAGCCGGGGAACCTACCTGGGCGACTGGTACAGTGTTAACTGGATGGAGGACTCAGATGCGGTATGTAACGTTAGCGTTCTGGCAAGCAGCCGTTCTTTAAATGTGTTTTTATCGGTTACTACAATCAACTAAATGTTTTTACATTCATAAGTTTTCGACTAGTGTTTGAGTTCAACATGATGAAACGTCTTGATTACGTTTTAGGAAGTGGGGAACCTTATGTGAACTGTCATTTCTGTAACCAGCTGCTGCTCTGAGATATTTTTAAGATGTCAAAAAAGATGTTCTTTCTGAGGAAGCTTCTTAAAATATAGAATGCTTAAGAAACTTGTGTATTTTCTTAAAAATATTTTTTTAAATTAATTTACATTTTTAAGAAATGCACAAAAGTCTGGATTCAGATTTTTACACACACCATATAAAAAGACAACACCTTGCAAGTAAGTGGTTTCAACTGTACGGGTTAGGAAAACATACATTCTCAGCTCCAAACACCTGTTGTCAGATGAGCAGGAAAAGGAAGCGGTTAATGTTCGTAAAAGCAGCTGCAGAAAGTTGTTTTTGAAAAGAAGAATTAGATCTGACACAAAAGAGATATACTGTTGGGGGGGGAAAAACCCCATAATACACTTCATCGTTGACATTTACTGTAAATCGGAACGGATGTGGTCATTTATCTCAAACAAAATTCTAGGAGAAAACATGAAGTGTTGCTTTTAAAGTGTAGGTTCATTTGAGGAAATATTCATATTTATATTGCGGTGTGATGTTGGGTTTCCAGGAGGACCTGAGTAAGGAAACTTTACTGAAGCAGTTCAAAATTGTGAGGACCGAAACCAACACCAGCCACGTGCAGCAGTTCGGCAACAAGGTGAGAGACGGGAAACTTCACAGTAGTGTTTATAGTTTATTCTTGGTGTTTTATTATTTCTTTTTTGTCTGTCTGCAGACTTTGGCCCACATGAAGGTTGTCCAGTTTCAGGGGAGCCCAAAAACATACAGGCCACCTGCTCCTCAGTTGACCAACCCACCAATCACAGCGAAGGACCTGACCCCCAGCCCCGACGTCCCCCTGGCCATCCTGAAGAGGAAGCTCATGTCCTCCAATGACATCAGAGCAGCGCGGGCCCTGCTGGCGGAGATCAGCTCCCACCTCAAGGTAAAGGAGAAATCCCCCGCCACCCCTTGGGGGGGCGCTCCCAAACTTTGGACGCTCCAAACTGATGGTTTGTTTGCGTGCATTCAGGTCAAGGAGACTTTGGCTGAGACCATGCGCCACATCGTGGAGAAGGTGACCGGCAGCATGCTGAAGACAGAGGAGGTTCTGAACGACCGAGCCGATCTCTCCCAGCATGGCTGCTACAAGGCCGCGGTCAACCACTACAAACACAGCTGCTTCAACTGGCACAAGCCTGAGGTAAGAGACAACGCTTCCAGTCACTGAATGTGGCTGGACGGCGTGTGGCTGAGAAATTTATCACCCTATATGTGATTCATATCAGTTGATATTGACAATTTGGTTTTAAACGTATGAAATACTGCCAGATGTTTCCTGTTTTGTTCACCATGCTGTGTTTTTTACTTTTAAGCACTTTTGAGGCGCAGTGGTGAAACCTAAAACTGCTGATGTGCAAGTTACTCAATAGGTTGTTGGTAGTGGGGGCAATATGGACTTATAGTTTCATCACAATATTTCGTGTTATTAGTGTGACAACAATAAAAGTGGAGATACGTAATATTAACTACTTCTTATTTAAGTAAGTGTATGGCTGTGCCTGCACGGCATTTATAACCTCACAAGCACAAATAGTGCTCTTTCCATTTGGTAAAAAACAATATGATTTATGTCACTAAAGAGCACATAATGACTACATTTCCTCTTATTTTCAAATATATTAATATTTATTGATCAGTTTATTGATGAAATGGTGAATAAAATAGTAAAACTAACAATCTTTTCAATTTGTTTTGTTTTTTAACATAATTAATTAGAATTTATTGTGGCAAAAATAAATCAAAAGTAATGTCTTTTTTTTTTTTTTTTAAGTATCATGATAAACGATACAATAAACAGCCACCCTGGTTGCTAGGTAAACAAAGAGCGAGTGAGTTAGTTGATGCCACCGATCTGGTTTTAACCAGCCGTGAGAGGTTGAACAGCGAAAACATTTCCTCTGCCTACATCTCCCTGAAAGCTGTGCAGTCCCAGATCAGAGTTCGGTGAATATTCTATATATTGAATATTCTATGAGGCGTATTATCGGTTGCAATATATATTGTTATTGATTTATTGCCTGAACTCAGACCAGCATGAGCGTGACATGAGTTTGGTTCTGCTTCTGAAGAGGAATTGCATCTTTTCTGACAGATTGTTCATCAAAAATGTCACACACACCTGGCTTTAATCCAAAACTGTGCTTGGCTCGGCCTGATAGTAGGATAGGAGGACGGTTTGTAAGCTGTTGGACATTTAAAGTGGTATAACTAAAGGTTTTAAAAAGAAAATATTTGATGTACATGTTCTCCTTTTTAATAGATTTTCTGAGCATTTCTGAGTCTGCTCTGTAATATCTCCTGATTATCAACTTCCAGCAGCTCCACACAACTCTTCATTTTTAGTGAATGTAAAAAAATGTCAGACATTTGTACCCAAGTATGTTTGGAATGTGAAATATGTCGGGACAGCATCCAGCTGCAGCATACACCTGAGATATAAAAATGATTAGATATGTGAAGAAATTTATAACCAACTAAGCTGAAAACTAATAAATACAGGAAATAAAATCATATAATGCAAAAGTATTCTGTTCTGTACTCTTTCCATTATCAGATGATGAATTGAACAAATGAAGTTCAAAGCAGGGGATTGCACAGACTTTTATTAAATGGTGTCTGAACACAGGGCATCTGAATATAGAGGTAGTAAAACAATCAATTATAAAATGCAATTATACACCAGCTTATGTCACATAAAATTTTAGTAATTTATGTTTCAATTTATGGTTGTAAAGTTACAGACTGTGTATTAGCAGAAATATTAGCAGAAAAGCATGATTTATTTAAAGAAATAAAATATATTGCAGTATGTTTTACTTCTAGTTTTGCAGAATGTTAACGACCTGAAAAAATAAACTTTACATATTACATTCACATCCCGGGTGTCCAAAGTGTGGACACCCACAACAGCTGCAGTTCAAGAATGAGCTGGTGGTAGATGCAAATTGAGTTGTTTTTTTATTTTTAATGAGATCAAAAATGATTACAGACAAATTAAAATATCACATTAGAAGAATTTGTTTACAACAAAAGTGTTCAATACTCAAGTTTTGTGTACTTTTCAATAAAGAAATGACTTAAATCTGGTTTTAAATGCTCAGAATTGACAAAAAGAAGTTCCTTTATTTTCAGTCGAGACATTGAAAAATTCAGAGTGGATCACTTTCTTTTAATGAAGCAAAAACCCTTTTTGCACTTTGAATCTGTAATAATAACACTTACTTTTCCAACATAAAAAGATTATGTGTTTTTGTAGGTAAAAAAAAAAATTGACAGTATTTTGGAAATTTTCAGTCCACATGTGACAAAAAATGTGGATGCCTGTGATTTACATATTCTTTTTGAGTCAGTGAATTCCCCACGCTGCCTTTCATTCAGCTGTAAGGCCTGAATCAGAAAATGTTCTGGAACTTCCTGACATTTTGGTTACCAGAATATGGCTGCTTATTTACATGTTGGATTAAAACGGAGTCTCTGGGAACATCTCTGACGTGTGACGTCCTTTTTTTAAATTCTTTTTATAGTTTGAATATGCGCTGAGGCATCTGTATGCTCTGGTGAACCTGTGTGAAAAGGGATACCCTGCTGACAGGTAACGTTCACTTCCCTGTTTCTAAACCACTTTTTTTACTCCGCATTTGTCACTTTTAAACCTGAAGTGTTATTTTTAATGTGAAAAGGACTCAGCTTTGTTTTTGTTTTTTTTGTTGCCAAGTATTTAATTAACATTAGTGAAACAAATCGATCTCCTTGTGTGGTGCAGTCGCTGGAAATTTTGTGTTGTTTTCTTGTTTCCCAGCATCCTCATGGCCATGGACTCTGTGTGTGGCTTCAGCAAGTAAAAACCACTAAAACCATTTTTGGCCTCAAACTGGTTCTCGACGGAGCTCAGAAACTTCATTTTGCACTGCTGAGGAATCAATCCGATAAGGAGTTGACGTTATTGTTTCATGAACACACTATTGCACGTTTTTACCATGCTGTTTGATTTTACCTAGAATTTTTACGCTTTATGATGATGTTGCACTATCACTGTGAACTTTGTCGATGATGGATTACTGCTTCTGCCTGTTTTTTTTTTTTTTTTCTTTTATGAATGTAGGACAATTATAACACTGGGATTCCTCTGAGCTTCATCTGTTGGATCAAGTGTCTTACTTTGATGTTTGATTGAGATGTAAAGGATGAACCCTAAGCCATGAAAGCTGCTGGAGTCTCAAGATACTTTATTGTACTTCAGCGATTTTGAAATTAAAATGTGACAAACCAAAATTGGTAGTGCTTTTTTAAAAGTTATTTTACCTTTTAGGTGAACCCAAACACGTATAAACCTAAAAATAGCATCAGTATGTGTTAAAAATCATCAATTTCATTAAATCTGCCTGAAATGCATAGTAGGAATGAGAGAAATATCTTAAACATGCTTACTTCTCAGAATCGCATTATTAAATTATGAACACCTCAAATGAATCAAATGTTAAATGGTTAGTAGTCTTATGAAATGCCCTTTTTTCTTTTCTTGTCATGTCACTCTCCCAGCAGGGAAGGATCGTCAGCAGTCACTCATACAGGAAACATTAAACTGTTTCAGTGAATAAAAATAAGACTGGAATTTTTTGACAAGTGGATCAAACTTGCATGTTACGTCAGCGCAAGAGTAAACCAGGCTCAGGTGGTTTACGATTCTGTAGATTTTGCTTCAATTTCAAAGAGCAGACAGATTGAACATATATTAAATACTGCATAAAACTTAAAACTGTAAAGAGAAACAAGGGAACAATGTCTAAAAATGCTGAAGAACATTAGTCTTCAGTAAATAAAAAAAATATTCTAGGAGTTTTTAAGTGAAACTCAGTTGCTGTACATTTGACATTTTGAAAAGGAATTAAAATTGTTGAGTCCCTGTTAAATTAAATTATGTTACACTTTCAGACACTTGCTAATGTTTTGGTATCTCTGGAAGAATAGTCTTGGAAACCATTAAATAAATCAATATTTTCTAGAAGTTTTACAATTTCACATTGACAATTTTGTAAAAATGTATATATTTTAAAGTCCATACATTTTCTACAGTTTCTTTTATATATAGAAATATGTAATTGAGAGCCCAGATATCCACATATCCAGGCAGATTATCTTATTTTCAGTTAATTTATTAATACTTTCGGATCACTATCCTGTTCATAGACCTGGTACTGACCCATTTTCCTGGTATTTCAAGAGTACATATTTAATCCAGATGATAGGATATGAGGACCTTCCATTCATCCATGCACAAAGCATCTATTGGGTGATATAGAAGACCTGTTAACTTTGTGAACAAAGATGACACTCTTCACTTCAGCTAAACCTAAAAAAGTGAAAGTAAGCCAAACTAAAATAAATGTGCAAATCTAAAGCCACCGATTGACCTAATAATCATTTGACTGTCAAGACATATGACAATAACCAATCAGCTAAAATCACATGATTAAGTTTCTTACATGACTGAGGTCAAAACTGCAAGTTGACTGATTGTCACAATGACAATAAATGACTTATCATCACAAGACTCATTCTCACACAAAAATCCAACATTCCTTCTCTTCTACATAATGTGTTTACGCTGGTGTGGTCTGCTTTGGGTTTCATTTTATCATAAATAATAATAACATTCAGCTTGACTTTTTAGGAGAATCTCTGCAGCACAGATTTATAGGCCGACCTTTGATTCGTGCACATCGTCAGGCCTCTGGGAATAAGCAACATAAACAATGAAAGTGCGACATCATGTGGCGAGATGTTTTTTTGCATACTCAAAACAATAATAACTGTTCCTAAAACAAGCTGCCCTGGTGGTTATTAATAGCAAAATGAGTCGCGTGTTCAGGCACTCGGATAGCCAGTGTTCTGTGGGTTTTTCTGACTTTCTGCAGCTGAAAACTGAGTTAAATAAATTCAGTAAAAATACAAGTTTTATTATTTTATTTGTTTTTTTTTATCTCTCATTCCCTACTCATTTATTTATTTATTATTATATTATATTATATTATATTATATTATATATTTTCTTTTATTTTTTTCATGCAGGCAAAATGCTAAGCTGCCTAAATGTAATGAGACGAGACGGACAGGTCCTGTCAGGGCATCAGGGCGGAGTCATGTTTACTCCCGCCCACCTCATTAGACAGGAAGCTAGCCGGACCGAAACTCGCCTCGACAACATGAAATCTGGACCGAGAGGAAGAAAGCTTTAACAGAAAGCAGGCCGCTGGTCGAGTTGTGCCAACAGAGAGGCAGCAAGCCACCGTCTGGGCGAAACTCCGCTTCTGACCTCTGCTTGAACGAACCGGGTCATTTTTGAAGTTCAGCCCGCAAAGGTTAGCTCGCTTGCTAACTTCCAGCCTCGACGTATCTCGGCTGGTTCTGTTGTGCAAGATAAGAGCTGCTGAAGTGGTTTTTTAAAGGTTTCGCCATGGGGTCCCGAGCGTCCACGTTACTCAGAGAAGAAGAAATAGAAGAAATCAAGAAGGAAACGGGCTGTAAGTAAAATAAAGGACTTGTGTAACCTCCAGCTGCTCACTGTGTATGTGAAGCTGGAGGTTTACTGCGCTGTTTTGTGGATTACCTGGGCGCTGTCAGTGTGGTGTAATTGTATTAAGTATTTATTTAGGAGGTGTGCGTGTGTTATATTCTGCTGTTCTGTCTCCCAACATCTTGAAATTGTTTGGTTTGCAGTCTCCCACAGCCAGATCACCCGCCTGTACAGCCGCTTCACCAGCCTGGATAAAGGAGAAAACGGCACGCTCAGGTAAGCAGCTGCACATAAACGCATCACCTGACATTTTCTGCAGGAGGCAACAGCTGGATGGGTTCACATCAGATATTAAAGTACCTGAGTGAAGTTGCCCCCCTACCTTTAAATCAGACAAAATTGGTGTCAAACGTTTGTGCAGCAAAAAATTTTGTTTGTGCTGCTATAATTCTAAAGATATTCAGAAAAATGGGGGGCTTGTTGACCTTTGACCTTAAATTTTTGCTGCACAAACGGAGTCGAGTTGATTGGCACCCATTTTGTTTGATTTGAAGACTGCGGCCGGCTGGTTGACCTTTAATGACCTCTAGAAAGTATCTTTATATCTTTAAAATGATAGCAGCACAAACGAAAATTTTTGCTGCCCAAATTTTGTCTGATTTGAAGAAGGTCGGGGGGCAACTTCACTCGGTTCTTACAGCTATTTTACATTTGGCAGTAAGTATCGATCATATTTTTCTGAATGAATCCGATTTCCTGTTTATATTTCAGATCTGTTTTAGGTTCTGTGTCAGATGTCAAAGTTTTGAATTAAGTGGGAGAGAAAAAAAATACAATATGATCCGCAAATTTCCAATACTTCCTGCTATAAAAAATCCATCAAAGTTCACGCTGTTTGTTGATGCGTTTTATAGAAAGAAATATGTGAAACTTGCTTGTTTGGATGCATTTTTGAGCCCCTGATTCTCCCAATCTCTGCATTATTGATTGTTTCAATCTTTTATTTTATACGTTTATCACTTTGCTGCTTATAAATGGAGAATATCTCCACATGGAGCAAAAGAAGTAGAGGATTAATCTTTGTGGAAGGTCAATAACAACTTCCGGGAGGCGACTTAACTGGTTCAAGTTTAAGGTGATAGGTGATGGAATATGAGATAATTATTGAGCAATAAAGACATTCGTGTGAACCGTGGTTTAACACGGCCCTTTGGTTTGGCAAGACAATCATTTGCAGGTCTGCCCTTCAAGGACAGTGAAATGTGTCTGCAATTTCGTGGAAGCGTGTCTCCTGAAAGACATTCTATTTACAGAAAACACGTCTCGGGTGCTGCTTGTCCTAGTTTATTGTCGCTTTTCCTAATCGTCCGAGAGTTGCCATAACAGTGACCTCTAGAGGTCTACATCCAGCCCCCACCTCTCTGAGAAATGGAGAGAGGGGGTGATTTTGATTTGAAAACTTGGTTAGTATATGTTTCTGCTAAGCTAAAATCTCCTTGTAGCGGACCGTTATGGGGTTGTCTTAGAAGTTAATCGTATTTTCTGATATCGGCAGTCGAGAAGATTTCCAGAGGATCCCTGAGTTGGCCATCAACCCTCTTGGGGACAGAATCATCAACGCCTTTTTTCCTGAAGGGTGAGTTTCTCTAACTCGCTGTTTTCTCAAAGTCTTTGAAGGGAGTTTTTTTTTTTTTGAGTTAATTTTTTTTTTTTTTTTTTTGAGTTAATTTTTTTTTTTTTTAAGTTGACAAGAAATTTGAAAATGTCACTTGATAGCTGTGTGTTATTTGAAGATTAATAAATGAACGCCAACTATAAAGTCTTTAAAAAATACTAACATTTTAAAAAGACTCAAATAAATAAGCAATGCTTAGCCTGGTGGGAGGACAAGTAAAGCCTGGTGGCCCGCCAGGCTGATGATACACTGGGGGAAAACCCTGAAAATGGGATATTAAAATGTTTTTTCCAGATTTGTTTTTAATTTATCTAAATATTTAATCCACCCAGCAGTTTAATTATTTATCTGTCCATTTTTCCATCCATTTGCCTCTCTGTCTGTCCATCCATCGATTCATCCATTTGTCCATCCTTTTGTTTTTCCCTCCATCCATTAATCTGCCAATTTGTTTGTTCCATTTTTCCATCCATTCATTAGTTTATCCTTCCGGATCCATCAGTTCATTTTTAAATTATTATTACCTCCTAAATTATTAAAAACGATGTAGAGACCTTTTTCTTTGTTTCTTTTCTACTTTTAAAACTAGCTTCATAAGTTGAGAGCGCTCCGTGAAATTAAAGGTCTTTGACCTAAAAATGTGTAGGAACATTTCCCATCCCTAGAATAAGCCTCATTTTTTTTATGTATATATTTATATCAGAGTAGAAGGCTGGAAAACCAGATGTTGTTTTGTCTATATCATTAAAATCCCTAAATGTCTCAGGAGTGGGCGTTTGGATTCCAGACGTGGCTTTTAATGGTTTCACATGGCTTCGATTTCCTCTCGGAGGTTTGGCACCGTTGGCTTTCGCTCAAGCTGGAGAAGTAGAAAAAGTCCGTACCGCAGGTGCCGGATCACCGCTGACTCTGAGGGTTTGTGTCTTCCAGGGAGGATCAGGTGAACTTCAAGGGCTTCATGCGCACCTTGGCGCACTTCAGACCCATCGAGGACAACGAGAAGAACAAGAACCCGCCCGCCGCGGAGCCGCTCAACAGCAGGACAAACAAGCTGCTCTGTGAGTGCACGCCGAGGTTGCGTTAGGGTGGAGCTGCTGACCATTATGGGGAACATTCACGGGGGTTTTGGTCAGTGGGTTACCATTTGCGTAACTTGTTTTGAAAAAAATTTTTTTGTTTTTTTTCCCAGTTGCTTTCCGTCTGTACGACCTGGACAGAGACGACAAGATCTCCAGGGACGAGCTGCTGCAGGTCAGTGAGTTGGTTTTCTCTGACTTCCTCTTCTTTCTTTTTTTTTTAACATTACAGAAATCAGTTAGATTTTGTTTCCAAACCTGTTTCCAGTAGAGAGACAAATAAATAGGGTTTAGGATTTGGGTGCTTGAAATCCTTGAAAATGCTTGAATTTCAGGTAAGTGAAAGCATTTTCCAAGGTTTGTAAAGCGCTTGATTTGTGTATAAAGTCCTTAAAAGTGCTTGAATATTCTATCTGCACAACTTTTTAATAAAGTTCAATCTGGCCTTTGAGAAAAAACCTGAAGTTGCTGAATGTTATTTACACTTAAAACCAGATGTATTCATTCACCTAATAAAAAAACAAACATTATTTTGTCTTAATGGCTGAAGTTATTTTAAGTTAGATACACCTAAATAATTTCTACTTGTTGAATGCCAGATAACATCTCAAGGATATATTTTTTAGAGATTTATTTCTTGTAACTTTCTTTGTACATTATGCTTAAGCCTTCATTTTGACCAGGGATTTGAGTTTCCTTTAGGTTTGTTGGGGTTGTCTCAGTGCATTAGTTATTACTTCTAGTGGCTCAATGGCTTATTGATCTGTGGAATTACAATAAAGGTCGTCTTACATTTTAAAACTAAAGTTACTGAAATTGAAGGATTTATTTATTTATTTTTTTGCTAAATTAGTGTTTTGTTCTTGGACCAGATCAAGTGTGTGGTGTAGAAGAGACATTTGAAAACATAAAATTGTTATATTTTAGCCTCTTTATCTCCTCACAAGGTTTTATTAATAACGGTCATAAATGATATCAGATAATAGTGAATTGAAACAGTCTTTTTTTTTTTGTTTATATTGATTTGATCTCCAATTTGCTTAATTTATTTTTTGATTTTTATTTATTTTGCTGTGTGAAAAGTGTGCCAACCCTGAATAAACCAACCCAAATCTGCGTGATGTCACTTGCTTTCCTACTAATCAGAGGAGAACCGGACTCAGTTGTGCAACTTCGGTTCCAAGGCGTTCTGCTCGATGAACCCAGTCAATGAAAAGACTTTGGCCTTGTGCTGATAGTGATGTGATGGCTCACCTTAGCCGCAGGCTCTTCATTGTCTCGTCTCGGAGCTTCCTGTGAGTTTTCTGTTGTCTCTCCGTGAAGCCGCTCCGGTTTTGGGTGACCTTGCTCGACCTGTGATTGGTGGGAAGCTGCTGGCTGAGTGCCTCAGACGCAGGGCTTGTTTGATGCAAAACAGTCCTGCTACCTGGCCTGTCTGATTCAGACTAAATATGTGACTCCAAATGCTGTTTGTGTCATTTTTCTCCCTGCTAAAAAACTGACTTTGATTCCTACGATCACTTGCCAAAGAGCTAAAATACCTCCAAGTGATCACGTGTCTGCAGTCTGTGTAGCGTTAAGTTTCTTTTGACCGCCGTAAACACTTATTTCATCTTCAGCGGTTGCTTTTCTTTGAAAACGCATTCAGCAACCGTGACGACGTCGCTTGTTTCAGGTCCTTCGGATGATGGTTGGCGTAAACATTTCGGACGACCAGCTCGGCAGCATTGCTGATCGGACCATCCAGGAAGCCGACACCAACGGAGACAGCTGTATTTCCTTTCAAGAATTTATGAAGGCGAGTTGCATTTCACCTTCTAGGCTTTGACTAGACCAGTGCGAGGTCACATTCAGCTCTGTTCTCAAATTGACCACCGATTTGGCTTTGTCTGTGTCAACTGAGTGACTGTAACTTGCTTGGGTCCTGCTTGTGCAAAACAGACCCACAGACCATACTGCCACTACCGTGCTTGGATGTGATTTTTCTGGGAAAACTGGAATTGAAATTAAGAATTTTCAATTCTTAATTTGCTGCAAGTTATAATTATTTTAGTAATTGATTAATCAATAATAGTGATTAATCAATAATAGATTGGGTTTAATTGATTAATTGGTTTTTAATCAATTAATTGTTTTTTAAAATCAATTGTTTTTTTAATTTACTAATTGATCTTTTAAAAGTGGATAAAAAATATTTGTAAATTCTGAGGAATAAATCCATTAAAAGATGGAAATAAACAAATAATTGAATCTTTTTTTAAATTGCCATTTTAAATGAGAAACTAAACATTTTATTGCTTAAAACGCAACAACATTGAATTCCTTTGAATTTGAATCTTGTGAAAAAATTTATCTTGAGGAGTTTTGCATAAAATATAGTAACAGACAAACGGGTTTTTATCTTTAAAGTGGAACCTGTGTATATAAGTTTCGCTTAATTGCTGCTCTGAATATGCTGTTGTTTTCACTAAATTGCCTGTTTTTTGAGTCTGTATACGGAAGCTAACGATTAATAAGAATTGTGAAAACAAAATCTTTGTTTTTATTTTATTATTTGAACTGTAGTGCTACAAATTGCTTGCAGCCTCACCTGTTCGCATCCCTGCAGCTGCCTGCAAAAAACTAAAACTTCATCGATAATTTCTCGTGTGCTAACGTGCAGTTTTGTCTATTTTCACAGGTTTTGGAAAAGGTGGACGTGGAACAGAAGATGAGCATCCGGTTTCTCCACTAAAGTTTTTTTCTATTTGTTTGTTTCCCTTCACACCTCCTGAGTAGAGCTCGGACTGGTCAGCTGTTGCCAGGGCATAGATTCATCCTGCTTCTCCGCAGCCCGTCTCGGGGCCACATCCAACGTAGGGCAGACGTCTCCGACGTTCTGCCGCTTGCACCGCTCCGTGAACAAAGGGGAACATTTTTTTTAAAAGTTGCGTGCCTTGAGTTGTTTTATGCAATGTCACGATGTACACCTTCCTTAATCGTCCGTCGGTATTTATTAGAGGGCCATAGTGGGTAACACTGCTGTTCTATGTGGTAAAGCTCTTCGCTGTCGCTATGAGTAAGTTTAAATCAAAGTTTATTCGTACTGATGATATCATGTGTAAATCGTGCGTCTTTGTAACGTGCTCGAGTGCAAAGTGTTAAATGTGTGATTGCATTTCATGGTCTTTTTTTTTTTTTTTTCCAACGCTGACAGGATTATATGACTCCTTCCCTCCGGCCAGTTTTGGAGCAAGCTGTAATTTATTATTCTATTCCCCGAGGCGAAGCGAGACCAGCCCCACTGATTGTTGATTAACTCACTGAAGTGCCATGACTAAACACTAATCACAAATCTGTAGCCTGGACTACGTCACTAAACTTAGTGTTTAAAACTAAAGTCTTGCGATTCTTTTTAAATGAAATCCTGTTAGGACTTGATCAAAGCCTAGGAATGAATGTTAGGATCTACAGTGGAGCAGATCACCTGACTCCACACGGATGTCATTTCATTCTTCTGTTACTTTCATCTGTTTCTATTGTGGCTAATGTAGGAAAAAAAAACAAAACACAAATGCTAATCATGTTTTCTAACTTATTTCTGTGTTTAGTGAAATAGGAGTACCAATATGAACCAGAGTTTAGTTGTTTGGTATGTCTTTGTTTCATCTCTGGATTTTTCTGTAACAGTGCAGGAAGAACAGCTCGACTACTTTTTATCAATAATTATGGGATCATAAGATATATATTATGTGATGTCTCTCTGTAGCTATGTAAGTGAATTATTGAACTTGATTTCAATAAAAAGTGCCATGCAATCTGTGTTGTTTTGTTGAGGTTTGCTACTTTATTAGCTGATAATACATGGGATTTGGGGAACCAATACATAGTAGCTGATATTTATAGCATGGAAGTATTTTAAGGAAACCTACCTGGACTTTTCTGTAAAGTCAATCGAATCAGTTTTGCTATTTTATCATGACTCTAACAACAGACTGTGTTGTTCCATCTCTCAATGACGCCTGTCGAAAGCCTGAATTTGGATTTAGAAGTAGATGATCCAATGAGTCTGAATTCTTAAACAGTAAGCTAGCCAAAATCTTAGTTTTTTTTTTTTTTTACCCTGTTTAAAAACTCCCACAGGCTTATTTGAGAAGAATTATTATTATTTCAACTGCCGTAGTGGAAATGTGTGTTGTACATTTATAGCGTTTCTATGCCAACTGACGGCAATTGCGTCTGAACATCTTTTAGCTAATTAACCCTTTAACGTTGCACTGATTTATAAACAACCTCTAATCCCAATTAAGATGAAGAACGAGAGAAAAAGGTGTGCTTCCGGGGCGGGGCTTGGCTTTGACCGACCACCCTTCCGTCCAATCGTCGCGCTCTTCTTTCGCTCGCGCTAAAGCAGAGCAAAGATGGCGTAGGAGCGGAGGGAGAAGGAAGGAGAGGACCTTCTTCTCTCCCCCTCGCCGTGTCCAGGAGAGGAGAGAAGGGGGTCCGCCACCGTGAAGCGTCCTGTGAGACTGCGGAGTCGTCTCATGGGAGTAAACAACCTGGCTGTCCTGCAGGTGAAGAGGACCCTGAATGTGTCACCGCAGAGGAAGGATCCCCCCCGGCTTTTGTTTACCATTGTGTGCGGCTGCAGCAGCAGCAGCAGCTCAGAGGAGCAGAGGAAATGTTTCTACATCATTTCACACTCAGGTCAGTCAGTTTTTTTTTCCCTCTGTGAAATTTCTTTGCTCAGCTCTGAGTGCTGCATCTGTTATATCTCTGAGCTGATTAGTTAAGGTTTTGGCCACTTAGCGTTAGTGCAAAATGAGCGCAGTTTATCATATTGCTTTTCTACAGTGCTGGTTACAGGATAAATGCCGCCCTGGGCAGCGGGCATGCATATTTGTATGCATATGTTACCACAATATAATCAGAATTATGCTTTAAAGAAATGACCAGACTGATACCTGACATACCTTTATAATAATATATAAATTAGAAAAGTATGATTTATTAATATTAATTATAATAATGATTATTATTATTTCGATATCTTCCCAGGAATACCTGAAATCTGTGAATATTTGGGACTCGCATCATATTTAGGTTAATAACCATTAATGCACATGTTGGAAATATTCTTATCTCTACCACAGAAGCTAACATCCAGTCTGTTTCATTCAACTGTACAGCCAATCAATGAGCAGATGCTCCTGGATTGGCTGGTTTGCCAGCCAATGATGCGTCAAATGTCATTGCTACTTCAAAATATTTTGGACGTAAACCACAAAAATTCTGCAAATAGGTGGATTTTGTGCAAATAATTTAGTAACCGGGAGATTTTAATATGCTAGTTTAATGCCGTGTTTTTTCTTCCAGTGAAACCGATTTTTACAGGTGGAGAGATGGAGCCGATCCCGGGAGAAGACCCAGAACCGCCGCTTCTGCCGAGCCCAAGGGAACTGCAGCTAAGCTAACCCCCTTTTGGGGTCCTCACTCTCCTCCCGCTGCCTTTCCTGCTGTTTTCTGGGACACTGGATATCTCTCTCTTGTCCACAGCACTCCCATTTGTCCTGACCTCTTTCTGCAGCCCAATCATCAGAGAGGAACGCTCGCAGCATTTCGGATTTACAAAGATTTAAAGTCGTCCAGCTTCGGACATAAAAACTATAACATAAAGCCTGGTGTACTGACACCTGTTTAATTTGCTTAAAGAAATGGGTGATTTCTGGGTGACGCCTATGTAAACGGAGTTGCTTTTCAACCGCACAAGAGGTTTGATAATGAGTAAACTATATGTGTTTTTTTCCGAAGAACCTAAAGACACAACATACTGTAGCAAATATCAAACGCCTGTGATACAAATTAAGATTTGTTGATTCATTTTCCTTTTCTTTTCAACTACCTCATTGCCACAGTAAGTCCAATGGGATCGAGAGGAGCGTTTTCTGAACAAAGGCGTTACGGAGCACCTCAGCAGTCATTTTTGTCTGTCCATCAATGTTTCAGTATCGAAGTCAGGGAGTTGGCAGGAGAGCAGAACGTAAATATGCTGTTGCTTATATTCAGGTATGATGAGACAACTGCTTTCATTTAACCAGAAATATTTAGGTCGCTGAAAATGTACAGCTAAATTTGGACTCCTAATAAGCAGGGGGAAAAACCAAAGTCCCTGCCAGATTACAGTGTGCAGCAACGTGTGGGGAAGGGTCGTGGCTAGACATCTCTGTTCAGAGCTCTTTGTCTGGCATCTCGTTAAAAGCATTTTTGTGTTTCTTAAATTCAGTCTTTAAAATTTTATTTGCAACCGAAATTTATTTCCATCTTGCTGCCGTTTTTCTGGAGGGGGATGAGATTGGTTATGTAATAGTGATGCATCACGGAAATTCGGGAAGTTTAGATGAAGCAGAGAATGAGTGAAGTCGGCGGTAAATATCGGTTATCGCCCAAAATGGCAGTATTAATATCGGGGATTGGTATCAGCCCAAAAGTTCCCTTCGGTGCATCCCTACTTCGTACCTTGATGCTAATATCCAGCTCACGCCTGGCCAAGTCTGCATAGCGTCAAGAGTTTACGTCTCACACTTCTTGCAGCTTACAAATGGCTTCCCCGCTTTAGTTCATTTCATTTTTTTGCCACATACATGTATAGGGAAAACAACGACATCAGAATTACTCTTTACCGGGATCTGTGCAATATTTGATCTTAACTGTCATGTTGTTGACCAAACTGTATATTGTATAAAACAAGTGACAAGTTGTTTGAAAGCAACAAAATCACCAATGTCTTCCATTAAGATATGTATAGACTCATGTGCGTTAGCTTATTTAGCGGGACTGTGGTGCCAAAAAAACATCATAGTAGCCATGCATGACCAGTAGTAATGCTTGCTTCATCAAGAGTATCGGTTTTGTAGGCCGAGCTGAAGCTCAAATCTGTGGAGTCCATTTCAGTAAAAACTAGGGAGCATTAGCCTCACATACTTAAAAACCTCTAGGTACATCAAATTTAGATACCGCTTTAACCTGAAATCTAGTGCTTGAGCTCTGTTTTAAGGCATGTATATGCTAGTAGGAAATATATAGCATGACACAGTTGGGATGCACCATTACAAAGAGGTGCACCAAACATAATTTTGTGGCTTTTGTACGTCTTTGACCTGCCGACATCGATTTTAGTCTTTTATGACTTCTCTTGAACTGTAACATGAAATCATGACTGCGTTCAAAATATTTCTCGTCATCCTGTCGTGATTGGAGATAGATTGTGTACAGCGAGAGCCGAGGCCGTGTCACATTGTCTGTGAAAGAGGAGTCGCTGTAGAATAGGGTTTGCAAGTATTTTAGTGAAGTTTAAGGATGTCTGATTTTAGTTCTTACCATTGTTAGCGTAGCTAGCGTTACAGAAACAGCATATCTGTTACTCGCTTATTAGCTGTTAAGGTTTAAAGCTCTGTAAGATAGCAACCTTGTCCACTCTGTTCAGCCTTCCTGTTTTCTGCTGCAGTCTGGCTCTCTCTCGCCAGACTGCCGCCGTTGAGAGAGCTGTACACTATGAATGAGTCACAGACGACAGCTGCATTCCCATGAACCATATAATTGCACAAATTGATATTTTTAAAATAAATTAGCTTAATGGAAACACGGCACTTTCGAAGAAGCTCTCGTTTTTTGATAAAAAGTTGTCTCTAGGATGAGGCGCCTTTCTGACCGTAGAGAAATTGTTTTTTTTGCAAAACTGCAGTGGAAATACTATTTTCAAATCACCCGAGTCACATGATGAACAAACATATTAACATGTGATATTGATTGCGTTTCATATTTAATGTAAACTTTTTTTAAAAAGTCATTCGCATAATATCAACAACATTTTGCGCACATTTGGAATGGAAACGTAGCTTACGGTGAATTCGCTGAGTTTGGATCTCTTGGTGCACCTCTGCATGAGTTAATGTTTGTTTTTTTTCTTTTTTTAGACCACATTGTGGTCTGTAAAGTTTTAACATAAGAGCCAAAACTTTTTTTTCGAGAACCTTTACAGCAGTGATTTTAGGAGGAGGACCTCAAGTCCCCAACTCAGCATCCTGCATAGGTGGTGCTGCTAGTCCTCATTGCAAAATTGTACAAGTGACCTCATAGTTTTGGGATTCAGAACATTCTATTTTAATCCACATAATTGTATTTAATTAGAATTTTTAGAAGCAATAACCTGAAATAATGCATGAATATAGCTCCAGGAGTTGGTGTTAAAAGGACTGTGTTAACATCTCATTGAAAATCCCCCCCTTTCTCTTGCTCTCTGCCTTTGAACTCGCAACATTAGCCACCTACTTCCTTTTATTGCATCTTTACTTTTTAGCCTGATTTAGTTTCAGTCGTTGCTGAACATGGAAAAGGCTTTAAATTTGAACTCTTGTAGCATCCACAAAGACCCTCTCCTCGTCTGCGAGTTGCAGACTTTAAAGTAACTGGCTGAACGACGCTCACGTGAAAAGCACTTTCTCTCCACGTACTGACTTGCAGCGCCCATCGTCACCGTCACGTCCTGAACGCTGTGTTCCGGCAACCCTGTCATGTTCTTTCTGGTGATTCATAATCCCAATTTATGAGCAAGTAGACGTCCAGGTGATATGAATTTGTGGGTTTAAAAAAAAAAATATGCATGATTTAGCAGAATAACGAATGACTTGTATTGCATGCAATAACCTAATCTTGTAATGTGAATGAGTGTAATTATAGGGGGTGTGGGGGGGGGAGTATTATGATTCTCCAATCCAACTGAAGGTAATACCGACAGTTTTATCGATTAGATATATATATATCATTAAAAGAAAAATGGAAAAGTTAGTTTTTTTCCTGTTGTGTCACATGCAACCTGGCAGTACCACTACAGTGCAGCTCTGCAGTTCTTGTTCCCATGAGGAAAACTTAACAAAAGCTTTGGCAAGATTTCTGAAATTTACTTTGTTGCTCAACTTTTCCACTGAGATAGTGGGCTGTATAGGAACTATGCACTACAGAGGGAGGAAATGGGCATGCCTAATATGTGTACGCCTCTTGTCTGGTTTTGTAATAAATGAATAAAAAAAATAAATAAATCTGTATCAGAAAAAATTAAGCAATAAACAGCAGCATGGTGCCAATTGAATTGTGTCGTTTCTTTTACGCTTCGAAAATGAGCAGCAAAACATATTTGAGACACAGAGTTAAAGCTGGAAAAGCACCCTAGGTTTTATTTTTTATTTAATTATACCAAAGAATTTTTATTTAGTCAGCCAATGAGTTATAAACTAAAGCCGGATGTTTGCATTCATATTTGACACTAACATTTACTTTGCGACCCAGAAGACTTTTAAGGAAAAAAAACAAACTCCAACCTTTATTGTTAAAACTTTTTTAATATTCTCCTTGCAGAACTCAGGGTGGTCCAAATTCCTGGCTTCCATATGCAGCTCATTGCACATTTTTACTAGCCAAGTTAAAGAAAGTACATTTCATTTTTCAAATGCTCTATGCACACAAAACAGCTTAGCAAGCATCATGTGAATAGGTTTTAAAAGGGCAGATGTGGGGGCCTCAAGACTTTGTTACATTTACAGTAAAGGGATTGGTGGAGATGTTTTTTTAAAAATCACATGCCCAATGTCTGCAATGCTGTTTCTCTTACAAAGGTCCCGGCAACCTCCTTAAAAGATTTTTTCCCCTTTTCACATGTTATTCCTTTCACCCTTGCTGTATTTAAATAAAGGTTGGACTTTTTTTCCCTTTCAGTGAGATTATGCTTGTAATAATTTTTTATATATATATATTTTTTTTAAATCTTAATTTTAGGGGGTTTCTAACATATTACTACTGGCAATGCAAGATATGAAAAATAAATTAAGGATATCACACTCAAATGTATTGTAAAACAACATATAATGTACAAATAAGTGTAGCAGAACTTGAGTGAAAAATGAATTTAAAAAAAGATTCATTATCAGTTTGATACAAAGAAAGGGACATTATGAGCTTTAAAAAAAGAACACAGAACATGTACAGCCTAACAGCATCCAGAATTATCATCAAAAAAAAAAAAGCTAATTGGTCGAAACACACATACAGCACAAACTCCAAACATCTTACAAACGCCACTCCCTGCCCCGACTGCTGAGGTTCACACTCATGTCAGCCAGCAGGCTGCAGGTGTGTGCCATCAGATCCAACTGTACTTCACACTGCCGCCTTGCCTGCAGAGAAAAGAACAGAACTGCTGGAAGTTTTCACTAAAAATGGAAGCAGTGTCTCATTTTTAAAATCACCTTCGCTTAACTTTTGAAATGTAATTTGGAGGCTGCATTTCCGTCACCTTTTGTCAGGTGAAATTAGCTCGAACTAATTTAGGGTACTATAATCAACCGGAAAGGTCTACAAGAGCAGGAATCCAGTCAAAGTGCATGTTGGTGTTCCCAGTTGGCTCGGGTCATTTGGCTTTTGCTTTCCTCACCTCATCAACCGTTTCCTGAAGAGGCTTCAGCTCAAAGGAGAGAGAGGAGGCCTTCACCATGGAGCTTGTGTCCAGAATGTAACTGCAGGTACAGACATTTATAAATCAATCAATCAGAAAGTTACTTGCTTTTGACAGGGACAACATGCAGTTAGTTCCCTTCAGCGCTGCTCACCAGCTCATTTTGGCTTTGCTGAGGAGAAAGACGAAGCGAGTAGCAGCCAGATGCGAAGGAGCAGCGTGAACATGTTTCCCCACAACACTGCTGCACAAACGACATTTCAGAACGGAGCAAATACTGAAAGGAACCAGGAAAATATAAGAAATTTAGTAAAAAAGAATTATGAAATACCCTACAGATGTGGTTAAAGATGATGGGAAGAGGACGCATCCAACATGGCGCTCCACTCAACTGGGTAAAAAGACAAATGTCTGCAGCGGTGCATGAACACTTGTTCAAAAGCAAAAAAATAAATAAAATGCCTTGCAAAACTGTTCGTAGTCTCTTTAACATATTTACATTGTCAAATTACAAGTAAAACTTAAATTGTAAAGTGGATTAAATGTTACATTTTCAGTTGTTATTTAAATTGATAATCTGAATTATTTGGCATCCATCTGAATTCAACAACTTTTACTACAAACCTTCAGAAGTCAAAAGAAAAGGGTCAACCAGAGTCAACCAAGTGTGATTTTATGTCAGTGGAAATACTTTTTGCTTTTCCTCACCAGTCAGCCATTTCCCCTTTATGAACTGACTCCAGAGAGCCACTCACAACCACGTCATTGGTTACTCCTGAGGGAGAGAAAAACGTACACATAACTATAAATCAATCAGAAAGGAAATGGGCTCCAATTAATCAAAATGACCAAAATACTTAACGTCACGCGATACATTCTGTCGAGCGATAAAATCTGTCATTAGTAATACGATTTCTGTATTTGTTTTGTTGTTGTTTTAAATGATAGTAGCCGTAATAAACAATACTTTAATCTCCACGAGCGAATTGACTAACAATAACTGCGGAACTACTTGCGTTGACTGAATTGCAAAACGTAAACAGAACCTACGCATGCACATGACGGAGTCGATGCATTTCAGCTCCCCGCAGAGCCCTAAAGAATCCGCCAGAACCGCGTTACACTGCGCACAGTGGAGCGTCATTAAATGTTCCGGTCGTAATGTCGCAGTCGTGTTTAAATCGTCGACTCGCTCCACGACGAGACTGTCGTCAAACTCCATTATACCAGAATATACAGCATGAAAACCGCGACTGGTCCGCGCTGCAGTGTTTGAACCAACAGCGGAAGGAGAATACGTCACGTCCTGTATTGGTTTGACCGTGAAAGGTCTGTGGTGCAACACTGCCACCGTGTGGGGGATCAAGATATTGTTCTATTTATTAAACTCGTGAATTTTAATGTACCCTGAAAACCGATTGAGTCTCTGACCTAGACACTCATCTCCAGTCACAACTTGCTGTCATTATAGTATAGTTTTAATTCTAAAGACGTTTCATGTCTGTTAAAACATGAAAAAACCTTGGGGTGTAGAGTAATAATGTTTAAATTACATTTTTACGTCATATGTTTGTATTAAAGAGTTGAGACAGACCAAAAATAATAAGAATTAAACTCATACATATTTTTATATTAATAATTACAATAATATAATGAATAAAACAATTTTCATACAAGATTTATGTTCTGAGTTCTGCCATTGCATTCTTTAGTGTATCTGTTAGCTGTATGTTTACAACTGAGAAAATGACAGCATCTGTATATAAAACCAAGAACAACCCCTTGGCAGTAAATGCAAATGAGAACAAAATGCAGCCCCTTAACTTTTAAAACATCTGCATAATCACAACTTTAAAGAAAAAAAAAAAGAAAATACTTAGGATCATTAGCCAAATTGATTATTTAATTTTCTACCCATAATGTGACTGTTGGGGAAGTAGTCAAATTATACACATCTTATTAATAATACAGGGTTTCTGCAGGTTTCGCCAACTCACATTGAAGACTTTAATAAAAGTTTATTAAAAAGACTGTCTTGAATTCTGATTCAAGACAGAATTTTTTTTACAAAATAAAATCACAAAAATAAATAATAAACAATATTGGTCAGGAACAGAAGTGAGTCAATGGCTAAGATGGACATCTAGGTTAAAAACCTAGAGAGCTTCACCCCTTGCTCGCTGCCCTCTGGTAAGGTCCATTAATCAATAATTTTATGATGCTACACCACAAGAACCATAACTTATAACAACAATAAAATAATAATGTGTTTATTTTTTAAATGACATGATACACTCAAATAACAGGATTTATCTTAAAATGAGCTAAAGTTTAATAAATACAATTTGAATCTGATTATTGAAACTGATTATTTAATTTGAGAATTAAAAATGTAGAATAACTGTATTTCTTTCACACTGTCAACCACATTTACTACTTTTTTTTAACCCACGTTGAATCTTATTGGCTGTGCGTAGCATCCGGTCAAAGGCGAGAGCCAATCGGGTGGCTCCTCTGGCTGTGTTTTGAATCGGAGGCGATTTCAACCGTCGGGCGCCGAGAACTCTGGGAGAAAGCGGCGTGAAGACGTACACCCAAACAAACAAAGTGAGCCGAGGCGCGTCTTGAAGTGGAAAAAGCAGCAGATGAAGATGGATTTGAGCTCGAAGAAGTACGCGGAGCTGCGAAGCATCGCGAAGGAGCTGGGACTGAAGGCAAACATGAAGGTACGTTGACGTGCTTTGCTCCGACCGAGGACGCCAACGGCAGAGGTTTGCTAGCTTTAACGCTAACCTCTTCAACGCGTTAAAGCGCGTTTAACATTCATCTTCTTTGGTCGGCACAGGCCGATAAGCTCCTGAGAGCCATTCAGCAGCACTATGAAAAGGAAAAGAAAAACGACGAGGAAGCGCAGGTAACCCGACACGGAACTACATTAGTGCCACAAAAGCAATCCCCACACCAAACACTATTAGGGGTAATCCTTTATGTTTACTCCTATTCTTTAATTGAAATGTTTAAAGGTCCGAGTAGATGAAAATGCAGCTTCAGACAGCGGCCAGGAGACTGCAGATGATGCTTCCAGCAAGGCCGTGTTTGTGAACACACGTCGGGGGAGAGGAAAATGCAGCAAGAGAAAGATCACTGATGCTGCTGCTGAGGTATGAGGTTGTAACAGTGACTTGCTCTCGGATTTCTACTCTCCTTTATTGAGTTTCCTTATTCGTTTTTTCCTCACTCTTCTAGGCTTCTGACCCAACTGGATGTTGCAGCAGTGCAGGGGGGGAGAAGAAGAAAAGGAAGGTGACCCTGGACAAAGACCCTGAGATGAAGGAACCGGAGCCCCAGCTGCAGCTGGACTCCGAGGATAAAGCTCCTGTGCTCGCTGAAACAGGTCGGCAAAGCTTTTTGAGAAAGACTGTAGAACCTTAGAACCAGACATTGACTAAAGAAATTCTAAACCAAAATGTTCTGTTTGAAGAGACACAGATTTAAGTGTTTTTCCGTGATGGGGTCCGAGTGGTGAATGATAAATCCAGTAACATTGGAGTTATTTCTATTTTTTTTCTATGTCTATTAAATGCATCCAAACTGAGATCTTCCACTCTTCTAACCCCACATAAGACAGCTTATACTTTGATCCACTTTTATTTTTTGAACGTAATCAAATTCATAGGGCCATTACATGCATGAAACAAAGTGATTCCTTCACGTTTTGTTAGATTAAAAGCTATGACCTCGATCAGCAGAGCTGAAATCCACCTCTTCTGCTTTGTGTTGTAATTCTTAAAAAAATAAATGCCAACCAGAAAATCAGAGAGCAAAGGACATTGAAAATCAGTGTTGGCGAGGAAGCGCCCGATCAGTACATTTCTAATTGCGTTTTCTTCTTTTTCTATTCTTTTTTTTTAAATAAAAAAGCTGTACAATTATTCATACAGTTGCAAAAAAATTATTTCTATTAATTTTAAAATATTTTTTTAAAATATGATAAAGATCTACAGTAAGTCCATGCATTAACTTTGTATTGTGCAGAAATATTTGTAGATTAAACCTATGTTTAATATATATTTTTGCTTTCCCCCTCTGAGTGCCACAAGTATAACAAGCTAACATTAGTTGGGTAATTTGCAAGCAGTGGGTGCTCGTATTTGTCAAATCTGGTTTAAAAAAACAACAACAAAACTTCTATCACTTTAACCAGAATGTGTGAATCTTACATTATCCCTACATTATGACTTTCCATGAATTTGACTTCCTTGTATTAGGAAAAAAGAAGTGTGATTTTTTTCTTCTTCTTCTTCTTCTCCAGCTACACAGCAACACTTTTGTACTTTTGCAACCATTCTTTAAATTTTTTTTAATCATCTTTGTTTTATGGAGAAAAAGTATGAGCAATTCTTTTAGCTATAACTGAACTGTGATTCCTTAGAGTGCTGTATAGCTTGATACTGGTAACCATGGTTATTTATAAGGGTAGAGTTCACTTTAAACAGCATGTTTCTTTCAGAGGTGAATGTGTTCCCGTCGTCTGGTTCTCCTACAGAAAAGGCACCGAAGCAGGTAAAAGGCGGCAGGATCCCTCGTTACCAAGGTCTCCGGCATAAGAGCAAGATTTTGTTGAAGCCCACAACTCCTAGTAAGTTCTCTCCTCCCCTAATTCAATGTTCTTGTGGAGAAATGAGAAGCGATAATCCTTTCAAACCCTTCAAGGTAACTGTTGTGAATTTCCAAACCAGACTTTAAAAAGCTCCATGAGGCCCAGTTCAACAAGATGGAGTCCATTGACAGCTACGTCCACAGGAAGACAAAGCAGATGGAGACGTACAAAAATCCAGTCAAAGACCTGAAGGTGATTAATTTGAAGATTTGGCGTGTAATGCTAAATGCACACTCCAGTACTTCTGGGGAAAAGATTAAACCAGTTGAACATGTTCACGTTTTGTTGTATTGAGATTTGCTGGATCGACACATGCATTATTGTAAAGTGGAAGGAAAGTGATGCACTGTTCCCTTGCAGACCTGGATTATGTGTTCTAGTTGAAATGGGTTCAGGGTGACTAGATCTCAGTCAAGCCTATTAACATTTATAAATGAAGAAATACTTTAAAGTGTTTCCAAAGGACAATCACAGCCACAACTAACTATTGTTTTAGTTCTGATGATTAATCAGGCAGATTTTAATTTTTTTCCTAATTGGCACATTCTGCATGAAAAAAATGGGAGGAAAAATTCTTCAATTCTTTTAAAGTCTTAAAAAATGTATATTTAATTGTCTAAGATGTAGAATTTGAACTTGAACCAGGTGAAGGTAAAACAATGCCACGTGGGTTTTAAATAGAACATATTTGCAGTCGAATGTTCTTATCTTAAATGCAAAATTTGTACACATTTGACCAGTTTTGGCTTGATTAAAGCTCCCAATATGATTTTCAGCTTTTGGTCTTTTTTCCCTTTTTTTTCAGTCTGTATCCTCCAATTAACGATTGATTACTCAATTAGTTGCTGATTATTTCAAGAATCAATTCATCACAATTAATAGTTTCACAGCCTGAGAGAAATACAATTGTTTCCGTCCAACTCCGTTCCAATAAAATACACGTTTGTGGATGTAACACGGTAATGATGTGCGAAAGGTGAAGAATCATGACTAGTTCTGCAGAGCGCTGTGTATTGTGGACCTTTTTTGGCTCTGTTGATCGGTGTGTTGTGTCCTACAGAAGGATTCGGCTCGTTCCACCATGTTCAGCCCCGTTCCCGGCAACAAGACGCCGGCTGAGGAAAAGCGTCGCCACACTTTGGTCTCAGCCAGTAAAATGCCTTCAAAAAAACCTGCACAAAAAGAAGACTGTCAGTTCAGACCCTCTGTCCTTTCTGCCCGCAGGGTCAATGTCCGGTGAGCCACATTTGACCTTTCTCCAGTTTACCAGCATAAATACATTAGAGCCAAGTATATTTAACTTGCATTAAAGCTGACAGTGACTCAAAATGTGCTGCAGCTGACTTTATCGAATTGAATCCTTTATGCGTTGCTGTGAAAATCTCTCTAGATTCTTGGAGGCTACACTCGATAATGAGTTCAAGAGGTCGCTGGTGAAGACGCCAGCACGGATGTCGCCATGCGTCGCCTCCAGTACCCCTCAAAAACCGATTGCAGACGCAGGAAAGCCGGCCGGCGCCAAGTCTTCAGCTTTATCTGCCCAGAAAACTCCAGGTAATTTCACAGTTCACTTCATCAGATGACCTGGAAAACGAGTAGACTTGCTAAAATGTGAGTATTGTGAAAAAGTAGTTTTGTTTTGTTTGGTTTTTTTTTTGCATTTTCTTTAGCACTCTTTAACAATTAAGACTCGTATTATATCAATTTATTAAACTGAGCGGAATATTTCAAACCTGTATTTCTTGCAGTTTTGGTGACTCTGGCTTATAGACGATGAAAGCTCAAAATGGCGCGTCTCGGAAAATAAAAATGTTGTATGACGTCAATGAGAAAATATTTCCAACAGAAATGTCAGGATTTCAAAAAGTTTGTACATTTCTTTGCCTTCAATAGTTGGTTGGGGCTCGTATACTGCATCAATGCAGCGTGGCATGGAGGCGATCAGCTGGTTCTGCTGAGCTCGCAAAATCGGCAGCTATTGAATCGTCATCTGAGCTAATTGATATATCGCAATACAGCAGGTGATTGACACTAGGGCTGAAATGATTCATCAGATTAATTGTCAAGAATTGATGGTTGAAATAATTGTCAACAAATTTAGTAATCAATTAAATGTTAACTGGAGTATACAGACTCAAAAAAGGCAATTTGATGAAAGAATAGCATATTCAAAGCAGTAAGTGACCTCAAAATGTACACAAAAAATACACATTTTGCATTTAAGATAAAAACAAACACCTTTGTGTGTAAATCTTTTACACCCAGAACTACTCAAGCTGCAGTTTTGGCGTCACCTGGTTCTAATTCTGTAAAAAGAATAAAATAATATCCTGCTAATCACCTTTGGTTGTACAATTATTAATCGATTAATCCGAAAATATTCAAACTATGCTGTTTGTTTTAACCTTTGCAACAAACGATTAAGCATTTGCTAAAGGAAGGCTGTATTATTGCATTTTAGGCAATAAAATGTCTCTTATTTAAAAAAAGAAATTGAAAGTTTTATTTAGATTTTTAGTATTTCTAATTTTGCTTAAAAAGGACTTAAGTAGTTAAATGAGAAATCTGCAAAACATGCCTATTTCTTTGTCTAAGTAATCATCAGAATAAACTACTAAATCGTTGCAGCCATAATTTACACTCCTAGTTGTCATAAACCGTCAGCCATGATCATCAAAATGAAAAGAAATAAAGGTTGTGTCTGAAAGTAGTTACACAAATATTGAACTATTTCAAGATATTGTACATTTTGAAGCGGTCCTTGTCGATGTTTACAGAATTTTAAAAAGGCATCTATCTTCTCTCCTATAAAAGGACCCTTCATTTTCACCGGTAACACCAGTGCTTTAGGAACGCCTGGAACCCAAAAGAAACCTGCCTTCGACCTGAAGGCGAGTCTGTCGCGTCCCCTCACCTACAAGCCCCACAAAGGTACTAAACATTCCTCATGGTCTGTGAATGCGGCACATGATCATTTAATGCTAGACATGTTTATTGATTGCCGAAATACTTCATAGGTAAACTGAAACCTTTCGGCGACGTCAAGGAAAACGCAGCAGGAAACAAGTCTATGGTTGCCAATCCTCGCCAAGAAAGTTACAAACAGCCCAAAATCCAGTCAAGGTAAGTCTTGAAGGAATCTTTAATAATCTTCTGGGGTTTTACACCTGATAGTCTGGTAGACTCTGCCTGACCTGGGAGCCAAAATTGCAACATTTGTTACGCTTCCAGCTGCTGGTTCCTTTGACAGTGCTCTGTGAGTTGAAAAACCTGTTCTCCTCCTCGCCTGTGGTGGCGCTGCACCAAGAACTGAAGGAAACGACACGAAAACCTTCACAGAAGACAAAAGTGCAACTCCTAGACATGAATCAATTCATGCATTCATGTTTGATGCGACTTCCAAAATAGAAGAAGGAACAACTTCAGTGGTGTCTTAACATGGTGTCTTTGTTAAGAGACCATGAGCCATTTCTCCCGCTAGCGCTAGATACCTGTGTTTGTTTTGGTTGTATTTACCCAGAATGCCCTGCGCTGTAGCCCTTTTCCGGTCTGCTCCATCCGAAGCGAGCCGAGGTTTTCAGGTGGACTAGATTTCGCCATCTTAGTCCGCATCAAATGCGGGAAGTGGCATTCTGCGCAGGGCATTCTGGGTAAATTAAACAAAAGTTATGTATGTAACTTCGGTTCTATGAATCCTGGATGACGCCAGAGATTCTGTCACTCAGAATCCTTGCATTTCGCGAGAAGACTCTGTAGGAACAGAGCCTCGGATGACGTCATGCTGTATAGCCTCTGATTGATCAAACGATGTCACAGGTGTGACCGTTGATATTATTGTTCCAACGGCGCATGCGCGAAAGGAACATTCAGTGCTTTCAGCACCGCCACAGGGCGGTGGCTAAATAATGGCTTGAGGTCTTTTACCAACGACAAGAGAAATTCTACAACTTCTCAAATCTGATGCAGATTGCTCCTTGTTTACATTTCGTGAAGAAGGAAGTTGCGTCCAGCGTCTTCTTCTGAGGTCTAAGTGTCGTTTTATTTAGTGCTTCTTGTTACAGTGCCACCACAGGAGATGAGGTTTGTCCAAACACAGTGCAGCGTGGAAACAAACCCCTGCAGATGAAAGCTTAGTCTGTATGTATCCAGCTCCTCCTGATGATGATCTGGCCCGTTTCAGGGAGGACCGGCGAACCAGACAAATGGAGAGCCGGAAGCAGAAAAAAGAAAACATGCTCGGGGCGAGGAGAGGACTTGTGATGACGTAGACGGAGTAACTCTTCAAAATGACGGCCGTTGGGAAAGCGCGATGCTTTTTGGTGTAAAGGTTTTGACGTCGTAGAAAAGCTCAGATATTTTCTCCAACCTGCTTTATTTGTAGCAATGTTTGCTTTAAAGCTTTGTTTCTATTTTCTCTGCTGTCAAGTAGAAACTCTTGTTTATGTACATTTTTAACAACCGTTTTTATATGCTTTATTTTTGCATTCTTCTGAATGGAAAACCTTTAATAGCCCACACATTCATTCAAAAAGATGCTTGACATGTAAAGCCTTTTCTTAATTGTGATGCTTTATTATTGAATTTTGTAATAAAATTCAAATTTTCCATGAGGAAAAAAAAAAAGGTTTAATCTTTGTGATAATTCCTCTTTAAAGAACATCAGTGGGATTCCTGTAGAGTAGGAGAATATTTCTGTATTGTACACTTATATTTTCCAATTCATCGGCATTTAAAGGCTGACCACGACAGATGTATGTGCTATAAATGAATTAATTTATGGTTTATTTTGAAAACTGCATACAAAAGGATGAGAAATTTTAAAACCTTTCTGGTGTGAAACGTTAATATATTTGTTTTTTTTACCAGGCTTGTTCTAAATGTACAGATGAAGGGGGGAAAAACGGATCTTGTCACAAGTCCTCATGTCCTGCTTGAATCCTGTGTTGCGGGAACTCTCAAACTTCAGGGTTCCTCTTGTACTTCTCGTATGCGAAGTCCTCAGTGTGTGCGTAATCTCTGCACACGCCGATGAAATCGATTTCGAGCTGGAAGGGACCATCTACTTTGTCTCCAAGAGTAAATCCAATGGAATTAACCTGTAAATAAAACAAGGAATTCATCATTTTTATTTTTATGTAGTTTATGCCATTTTGAAGTTGAAGCTACCTTGTCCAGCCAGATATCGTGCTGGTCATCTTGTATCCTCCCCCGACTAGCCAGGAAGAACTTGGAGAACGGGATCTGGAAAGGAGAATTGTGTTCAGATTTTAGCCCAGATCATAAAAATCCTCCCAAAATCCATATTTGGATATAAAGTTCAGCCGTTGTGAACACTTTTATGTTAAATGAGAAATGGGTACTTGGTAGATCGCACCAACCAAGAGCAAATTGATTATTGATAGTACCACAGTTTTGTTAAAATATAAAAACTAGTTTTAAGTTAATTCATAAACAGTGAAAAAAACAATCCTATATGTAAGGATCGAAATAATTGTTTTAGTGATAATGTCAATACCAACCATTTTGACAACTTGCCTTCAGTAAGGTCATGGTTGGGTTATATTCTAAAGACTGACCAATAAAGCAATGAAAAGCTGTTATTTAAAAAAAAAAAATCCGTTTTGTATTTAAAGGACTGTAAACCAGGGATGTCAAAAGTGTTTTTTCTCAAATTGACTTCAGTTCTGTAGCAGGAAATTGGAGGTTTTCTAAGGTGGCTGTTGCAGATGGACACTTCTTTTTGTATGGACTGTTTTTTTTTTAAACATCATTTTTATTCTAGTTTTTGATGAGGAACAAAAAAAAATCATTTCACAATAATTAGTGATGTTTCTCCATCTGTCTTCGCTTTGGAGTAACTCAAACATTGTCCCGCTTTTACTCAAAATCATCTCCAGAAAATCAACCACAAAAAGTTGGAAGCTGTCTGATAATCATGCAATTCTACAAAAACCATTTCTATATTTTGCCTCTACAATGATATGCAGATCAATTTCTCTGTTGTTAATTTAAATACAATTTTAGATTTTTAGTTTAAACTTGAACAAATAAAATAAGAAAATGGCACAAAAACACCTTTTGTGCCATTTTCTTATTTTAGCGTCAGAAGGAGCAGGAGTTTCTTAAAGAGACAGAGGCCCAAATTCAAGGCGTTCAATTACAAAGCCAAATTTCTTTCGAGGTATAGTTGATATTTACAATATTTTAACAACTGACGGTAATATTATTACTAACCTTACTTTACCATGCTATAAAACACATGTCTCCTGTAAAATTTTTGTGGCTCCAAAGTGCTTTCAAATTGACAATTTTGGCCCTCGTGGCAAAAAGGCTTGGACACCTCTGACTTCAAACTTCACACTTTATTTGTCCTTACTTTCACATCTTGCCAGTAGGGTCCTCCCCTGGTGAACATGAAGTAGCTATACATGTCATCTTTCTGGTGACTGTAGTAGGAGTCTACTATAATATTGATCATCCACGGCCGGCCGTCACCCCGGATGCGCAGGTGGAGGGTGTTGAAGCTGGACCAGTCGTAGTACTTCTTCCTGTCAAACGAACCCTAGGGGAGAGGAAATGTTTCAGCCTGTGGTTCGTCACCGTGTGGACCTAAAAGCGATGAAATAATTTAAACACAGAGAGAGAAAGAGATGGAGGTGCAGCACTCAACCAGAGATTGCTTGGCACGCATGGTGCAGTATCCGCTGTAGCACGTTTCTCCGTCTTTAGGAGGATCGGAGCAAAGGTTCCCGTACAGAAGGCAGCTTTCATTGTTCCTTCCGACCTTCAGGTAAATCTCGCTTTTGCCTCCGATCTCCCTGTCGCAGGAAATCGTCCACTCCTGGAGGCTGTGGGGGCCCCTGAACTCCCACAACACCTGGTTCTGCTCCAGCATGTGCACGATGAGGGGTTTGCCCCCCGGACCAACTAATTCGGCGAAGAACTCCTCCTTCAGCAGCTTGAAGTGCCTCTTCATGCCCTTCAGACCCTTAGAGAGGTCGAACTTGACCCTCCACCACGGGGGCTTGTCCTCTCTAGGCTGGCCGGGCCGCCGGTAGCCCATCTGAGTCAAACCTCTACTGGGCGCGGCGAGAGGCGCGATGGAGCGCGGGAGACAGAGCAGGTCACGGATGCAGCGCAGGAGCCCGGATGCAGGGACGCGCGAGATATTCGGAAGGAACATGTGCGATCTGGATGAGTCTCTGATGGGAAGGATGACAGGAAATGGTTCCAGTAAGCTGGAGTTACAGAGAATTACTGGCAGAATTTAATAAATGTCTTTATTTGGAACACATTAAACTAAGACAAGCTGATTTGTGGTACATTTTATCAACCCAACACATGTACGAGTTGTTTTTATATGCACTAGCTCTTATTTTTCTGCCTTTAGCAAGTATAAATTAGTATGATATTGTCATGTCCACATCACATCTGAACTAGTTATTCACTTGCATAAAAATACAAATTTTGACTTCTATTTGTGTAGTGGTATTTACTTTTCTCATATGTGTATTATTGTGTATGTTTATTGCTGGTTTCTCAATTGGTGACTGTCAGTTGTATGATGCAAAGCATTTTGAACTGCCTTGTTGCTGAAATGTGATATACAAATAAAATTGATTGATTTCTAATAGCAAATTAAAGACTTGCAGTTCACTTCCCACAGTTTCTAAGGCTCTGCACATTACACTCTTTTTCTTCTGTCTATCCGGATTTTGCTGGTCAAAACAGAAATGAAGCATATAAAAGCCAGAGATTAACTATAGCAGCTCTTATTATGTGGAGCTATAGATCAATGTTGGCAACAAAGTACAAACTAGAATCAAGTGACATCCTTTCCTAATGTTTTATTCGTGCTCTTTTCATACAAACATCCTAAATTATTCCGGGCGTCTATTGTTTGATAGTTCCAGTGCTTAGGAGAAAAAAATGACATTACAACACAGAACAATGTAAGCCTCCAACTCATATATGTCTATGGATAATTAGGTTTAAAGGTCAGAGGTTTTTACTGAGGAATGCATAAAGTTTACCGCGACCTTGTGTTTTTGTCCACACAGACAGATCAAATGTCTACTCAATAAATAGTTAAATTATGAACAAAATCAACAGCTTCTTTTTACACTTAAGCAAAAGCAGATTGAATTCAAGCAATTCTCTCATTTAAAGCAACAGTCCTTCTCTTCAGATTCCGCTCAAAACAACACTGGTAGTAAACAAATGTGAGATAATCCAAGCAGTTCGACTGATTGCGAGTTAGTTTTGCAATCAGGTTCATTTTCACAAGCTTTGCACTTAATTGCACGCCATCTGATCACTCCTCACAGAATCTGAACTCAACAAAAATTAAATTTTTGGTCACCGCCGGTATTTTTCCTGGAACACGCACACATGTGTAAACCCATCATGTATGAAGGAAAATGTACTTTTCGCTCACTCTTTCCGCGTTGTAAGTGGTCCAACCAACCAGAGGCCGACTGCATTGATGGAACAGACAGCACAACAAAGCAATTCAATACAGGTATTAAATGCTACAAACAGACACAGATGAATTCAAGGTTGACTCTGTCCGCACAGGAAACACCATCTGCGCAGACACTGGGAAGCTCCGTTCAGAATCCCTTCGATGACAACCTGTGTAATAAACGAGAACGACTGTGAAAGTCACGTGGTTTTGTAACAGCGGCCTTAGTAGTTCTTGAACGTAGCTCTGTTGCACTGTAGATTCCCGTCCTGACTGGCGCATTCACTAACCTTTAGTTCCCCTTTCTGTTCTCAGTGTCCTTTTGTCCGTGTGTGTTTTTTTTCTATTACAAATATTTTTAAAGCTTTCAGAATACGAAATGAATGTAGTAAAATGACACATTTTGTGTTATTTCCTTAATTCTTTCCAATATATACACGCTCTTGGTGTAAAGCCATTGTGCGCGCATGCTCCGTCCTGCCTTTGAACCCAGAAGACAAGTAGCATCAGCGGCTAATCTCAACCGCTTTGACGACACAGGCGCAGCTAGCAGGTTAGCCGCGTAGCAAATCATGGTGAATGTTAAGAAGCGGAAAGTTCGAAACGTGATTGACTCTGACTCTGAAGACAGTGCTAGTGATGACAATTTAGACCAGGTAGGTCCAGTTTTTTCTCCTTAAATTGTCCCCAATGGCGGGTTCTCTAAGTAGTCAACAATTTGGGATGAAGCTAGCGGATGCTAATGGGTTACGCTGTGTTTGGCCTCGCTTGAACAAGCTGATACTGGGCCTGTCTCACTTGTCCCCTTTGCATAACATAATGCTATCCATGACCCTACTGTGTATATACACCATATATCATAAGTAGAAAGTGCTTTGGGCTCTTGTGCGTCTTGGAAGCAGGCTGTCGAGGCTAGCAATGGTTGCATAATGCTAGTAATCATGCAGTCTTGTTAGCGCGCCATACACCTTCCTAATGGTTTCCAGTCTTTGGCTGGCTGTCTCTGTGTCTGCGCGCGGACGAGCGGGGGTGTTTGCTTGTTGACGGACTGGAGGGGATCGTGGACAATGTTCGCATTCAGTCTGCCGTGCAGAGCTCGGGTTTGGTTGAGCGTGAACCCTATCTCCTGGATGACGTCATGGGCTCAGAGCTGAAGTTCTATTTCGGTGATGTTGATAAACAAGCGCAGGCAGCCGAACGTGACAGCAGCGAGAGCTGGACGTTCATGCAGAGAAGCCCTAAAAGTACCGTGTTGCATTCCTGCTTAAAAGCAGAGAACTGGCGTAAAATGCCCGGTCAGTCCAAGTTCATTCACACTCTCGCTCTCTAAATGACTCACAGCAGGAATAGGAATGTTAGCAACTTTTCCCATCACAGAAAACCAAATGTAGAATTGGTCAAATCAATTAAATCATAGTGGTTGAAGTAAATGCCAGTTTATGGGAGTTTTATTAAGTCTGAAGATGAGAAGGGTGATACAGAATATTCTTCCTTCATGTAAATAGGCACATTTGCTTTCCTTTTTAAAACATGTTGACTTTTATAGCTAGATTTGGAAGTTAAAATAAAAATGATTAATTGTGCATAGAAATCTTATTTTTTACGGATCAACCAAACACGCTTTCATATTTTGTGTTTGCTTTAAAACATGAGTTGGCTATACACAGATCAGTAACATATTGTCCAACAGACACCAGGTGAAACAATTTGGCAGATCTGTCTGTTGTTAACAGAGCCAAGTCAGCAGCCAATTATAAATAATTGACAGCGACCAGCAGCAAAAGCAGAATTTTATTTGTGTGTGGGCAGTGATACCATGCAGGTTTGGTCACATTCTCCCTGTTCAATAAGCTTTGAGCTTTCTGCTGTACAGAACTTGCATGCAAATACTATTTTTGTAATGTATTTATTCACTTTAAAATAGATCCATTTGCTGATATAGAGAGTACAATCAGCAGAGGTATCAGATTTCTACGTTGATTTTCTCCCAGAAGTTAATCTGTTAAAGTTTCTTGTACTCATTTTATTCCATAAAACCACCAGAACGCTACAGTGTATCTATCAAAACAAAGATAAGTAAAAGGTATCAGTAACGTATTTGTAAAAAGTGCTTTATGGTGGTAAAAAAAAATGGATAAGCAAACGTAAAGCCTTGAGAAAATTAATACTGAAGATTTTTTTTATATACAATATTACAAATAAAATAATGAAATTCCATTTGTAAATGAAGGAATTGATTTATTATTCAATAACAGCATTCAGTTAGCCAACCTTTAAATATTCTGTAGCAAAGGATGAATCCGCAGATAAAAACAATGACCTCTGACATTCACATGTGAAAAGCTTTTTCTGCTTCACTTAACATTTACACAGTGTGGGAATGATCTGCTCTTTTTTTTCTTTTTCCTTAATAGAATTTTAAAAAAATTGATTTTGAACCAGGTGAAGCAAAAAGTGCCACTTGAGGAGTTGTATATAGAAAATATTTACACACAAAATGTTTTGTTTTTTTTATCTGAAATGCAAAATGTGTGGATTTTTTTTGTACACATTTTTCTTAATTATTGCTTTGCATATGTTGTTAATTAAGCAAATGACCGATTTTGAGACTGTACATTCTAGTTAACAATTATTCAGCCACTGAATTAGTTGACGATTATTTCAGTAGTCGATTCATCCAATTAATTGCTTCTATTCTATCATCTAACTTTGTTCTTTTAGCTAATGGTTGAATTAAATTGTGCATTTACAAAAGGCTCTTGAAATGTTATTATGACTCAAGATTTAATAAAGACAGAGGTGTTAAAAAACGTGTTCTGTTAAGCTTGTGTATTGATGACTGATATTTTTTACCATCTTGTTCTCACTCCGTGTTTGTATTTTTTTTTTTTAAATCACATCAGCTTCTTGTGTACAACATAAGCAGCTGTCCTCTGCGTTTTCCCTTCAGGAGTTGTTGTCCTTGGCGAAGAGGAAGAGGGTGGACTCAGGCGAGCAGGAAGAGCCTGTGAACAAACCAGCAGCGTCCACAGACTCCGAGACGTCCGACAGCGACGATGAGGTAAGGCAACCGGACCCGACGGAACGGACCAGAACCTGGTCGTTTCCAGCTGTGGAAATGCAAAACACCTTAAAGTGAGACTTGTTTTTGTTTTTTTCTGCAACTTAGTGGACCGTGGGCGGCACCAAAGGCAAAAAGAAGATTAAGCCGGGGAAAGGTTCTGAAAAGAAGAGCGCCACTAAAAAGAAGGTCAACAAGGCCACGGCGTCCGGCAGCTCCGATGGCGACAGCTCAGCGGACAGCTCCGCTCCCGAGGAGGGTAGGACTCGCCATTTTAGAAAATCCGCCCACACAGAAAGTCCCGATGTTTTAAGAAAACACAGAACATTTCTAATGAACTCCAGGATGGCTACGACCAAGATGGCTGCTTCAAAATCTTCTCTGTTGTAGCTAAACACCAGTTCCATGGAAATACTCCAAATTGTGATTTCTTTATGTTCTGATGATTACATATCACTCTGGTGATTACATGGTGCATCCTAAAGCAGTCTTCCGTCGCATCGACTCTCTTATAAAACATAAAACATTCAGAATGAATGAAAGTCACTACGGTTTGAGATTTGGCCACTTTGCTGCCTTTGACCGCTTATGAGAAACGATACAAATGTCATCATTTTTAAAAACGATACAAAAACAAACGGCATTGTACATTTTCTCTACTTTGCTTCAATATCGCAATGATTTTAACTCGGAAACCCAGTTCCTCCATTACCAAGAACCTGCAAATGGGAACGTCATGGTAACAAATTTTGCCGGACGAACAACTGTCCCAGAAGTTATTGCGATAAATGGTAACATTGCTGTTTTGAGACCATTTTCTAGTGATATGACGGTAATGGCATAATAGTGCGAACAAAAAACATTCTCAAAGATCCGTAAACATTAAATTCTAATAAACATTTAACACTTGAACTGGAAGATATTTTAAAAATTCCAAAATAAATAAAAGAACAGAATCAACAAATGAGTTATTTATAAAGTCTCTGTAAACAAAGTTATCCTTCAAACAAAAAGGGCTGATTGAGACCAACTCTGGGTCATTTCGACACAAATTAGGTTAAAAAAAACCCCTCAATTTTACGACATGAAACACCATGCAGTACAAAGTCATAGCATTCATTCATCAAATCTGAACGAACTGAGATGCTGTATGTATTTCTTTTCCCCTCAGGCGAAACCAAAAAGTCAGAATAACGACTTGGTAACATGTTCTCCCTTTTCCTTTTCTTGTAGGCGAGGTTTCAGATTCAGAAAGCAACAGCTCGTCCTCCAGCTCCGACTCGGACTCCTCCGAAGACGAGGTGTTCAAAGACGGTTACGACGACGACCTGATGGGCGACGCCGAGGACCGGGCGCGCCTGGAGCAGATGACTGAGAAGGAGAGGGAGCAGGAGCTGTTCAACAGGATCGAGAAGAGAGAGGTGCTGCGGAGACGGTTGGTGATCCTGCAGCGAAACACAAAGCCGGGCGTGTGGAGCATTTCCGCGCTCCTGTCCAAAAATGTTCAGCTGATTCTTTGTCCCAAAGGTTTGAAATAAAGAAGAAGCTGAAGACGGCAAAGAAGAAGGAGAAAGAGGAGAAGAAAAAGAAGCAGGAGGAGGAGCAAGAGAAACGGAAACAATCTCAGGTTCAAGACACTCAGGTGGTGGGTCCAGATTAATAATGACGAACAGACCTCCTTTAGGTCCTACTTTTATGGGTGATGCTAAAACTGAGTAGCGTATGATCCTCTTTCGTTTGTTTTATTGAAACTTACTTGTAAAAATTTAATTTGTATCGTCGTTCTGCTTTTTTTTTTTCTTTTTTCCTTTTAATTTGTGCTTACACTCCTGTCCAGGTGTCCATGTCACATAACAAGGAAAGGCGATCCAAACGTGATGAAAAACTGGACAAGAAGTCCCAAGCCATGGAGGAACTGAAAGCTGAACGTGAGAAGAAGAAAAACAAAACGGGTGAGTTTGAGCTGATTTTTTTTTTATCGTAATATTTTGTGGCGCTGTTGTGATAACGATACAAGTGACCATAAGAAAGTATTTATTACACATTTTTATAGGTATAACTGTACTCTTTACTCTGACACAAAAAAACTGAAATCTTTTCACTTCTTAAAAACCACCTGTTATTAAAAAAGTGGGATTTAACCTTTTCTTTTCAAAGATATTTATATTTAGTGACATTTGTTGACGCTCTCATTGAGCAAATGACAAAAGTAACAATACGGAAAGTTTTGAAAATGAATCGGAATTTATTATATCACGATAAATCAAAATTCTGATCACAGTAAGAAATGTATCACGATAAATGGCAAACGAAGCGATAAACGGCCATCACCTCCGCAGCCGAACTGCTGGCCAAACGAGAGCCCCTCAAGACGAGCGAGGTCTACTCCGACGACGAGGAGGAGGAGGAAGACGACGACAAATCGTCGGTCAAAAGCGACCGGAGCTCACGCTCGTCGTCTTTTGACGAAGACGAGTGAGTGTTTTCGGAGCGAGACGCTCGTCCCTCGGTGCTCGTCCCTCGGTGCCCTCGCACGGATTCTCAAACTTGTTCTCCGTCCACCAGGAAAGAGGAGACGCCGCCGAAGTCGCAGCCCGTCTCCCTCCCGGAGGAGCTCAACCGGGTCCGACTGTCCAGACACAAGCTGGAGCGCTGGTGCCACATGCCCTTCTTTGCGAAGACGGTGACCGGCTGCTTCGTGAGGATAGGGATCGGGAACAGCAGCAGCAAACCGGTCTACAGGGTGAGCTCTTCTCTTTGGTCGCTCTTCCACTGGACACCAATTGTGCAGCTTTATTTTTAATTCAAAGTACTTTTTCTGAAGCAAAGTTATTGTTTTTTTTTATGTGATTTCTGTCCTCTCTAAATGTCTAAAGGTTGCTGAAATCGTGGACGTAGTAGAAACGGCAAAAGTTTATCAACTTGGATCAACGCGGACAAACAAGGGATTACAGTTGAGGTAAAATTTTGAAAGATATTTAAAAAAAACCCCCCAAAAGCAGCAGTTTGCAAAAGGCTTTGTATTGACGAAGTTCTTTCTGATTTTGTCATGTTACAACTACAAACCTAAGTGAACTGAGTGATGGTTGTCCAAACATTTTACATACACAAAACTTAAAAGTTTAATGCGTTTCTATTCAGGGATTCCTGCTGTAAATTGCAAACAGGAGTTCTTATGTCTTAATGTCAGCAATGGGTTTCTTCTAAACCACATCAGAACACGGTTTATGGTTCATAATTGAATTGTCCTATTAAGACCTGAGAGATAAGTCTGTGCAGCTCCCTCTGAGTCACCAAATTATTATATTTTTATTTGTAGATAAATAAATGATCAATTGAAACGTGTTAACCTATTTTTTTCCCTACTGCACAATTTTGCAATTTAATCATAAATATTCATGTAAAGTTTTGTCAGTTATCCAACTCGGATGCACAATTCTTTTAATCAGATTTTACTGCGTTTCATTATTCTGTAAATTTCCCCTTACTGTAAAGTTTCTTATTCCTATTTTTTGTGTTCACATTTTTACCTTTGCTTCCATTTGCCTGCCAATTTAGTGTGGAATAAACAAAATCACAATAAAATTCACTGAGGTTTGTGAATGTGATGGGATACAAATGTGCAGCTATTAGAAGGATAGGGATTTCATTTGAGACATTTGATGAACCTTGTTCTGTTATTGTGCTTTATCCTTCTCGTTGTAAATCTCCTCTAGGCATGGGGCCGACACGCGGGTTTTCAGACTTGAGTTTGTATCAAATCAAGAGTTCACAGAAAGTGAATTCATGAAATGGAAGGAGGCGGTAAGCGCTTTTGGAAAATCAAACCATGTCAATTTACGGAAAGGGATGAAGGAAATGAGACCCTCAATATGTTTTCTGCACTTTTTTTTGTGTTTCTTTCTGTCTTGCAGATGATGGTCGCTGGGATGCAGGTGCCAACTCTTGATGAAATCACTAAGAAGGAACAGTCAATCAAAGAAGCTATGAATTACAAGTTCAACGATAAAGACATCGAGGACGTGAGTCGGTTTCCAACGGTGCTGGCGGACTTTCGTTTGGCGTTTCCTGCAGCGGACTGAAACACCCACCTCGCTTTTCTCTCCGCAGATTGTCAAGGAGAAGGACAGGTTCCGGAAAGCACCACCTAATTATGCCATGAAGAAAACACAGCTACTTAAAGACAAGGTGGAGTAAAATGAGAAACAACCATGTGCGACTTCTAATTCTATTTATTATCTTCACAATTACCTTTGACTCTTTTTTTTTTCTCCTTTTGACTGAAGGCTATGGCAGAAGAAAATGGTGACGGCGAGAAAGTAAAAACTATCCAGGATGAGCTGAATGAGCTTGAGGAGAGAGCTGAAGCACTTGACAGACAGAGGACCAAGAACATTTCAGCTATCAGGTGAAATCACAACCAATTAAAATGCGACAGAAAAAAGTTGACAAAGATTTCCAAGATCGTCTTTTTAAACGCTGAACTGACATATTTTCTGTCGTCAGGTGTCTTTTTTCCCCCCCAGTCTTTCAAGTGACAGCAACAGAAAACTTGAGTCTTATTAAGCCAAAGGTGACAAATATTCAGTCCACGTTACAAACTAACCTGTTTTTTGTCCTTCAGCTACATTAACCAGAGGAACAGGAGCTGGAACATTGTTGAGTCTGAGAAAGCACTTGTGGTAAGCGTCCAGCTACGCCGTCGAAAATAAACTCAAAGATTATCAGGAAATGGTCACATGACACTGGGTTATGAGGAAGTATTGTTGTTTCTTTGTACTCTATGCCATATTGTCAGCATGAGGTCTAAAGTATGACAGTAAGAATGGGTAGAACAGTGAAACCAATGGAGTTCAAGGTAGCATTAAATGCATGAATGTTAAAGTCCCCAGCTGTAGTCGTCTTACCAGCTTTAAGCACTAAATCTAAGATAAAGTAAAAATTGACATTTAGAGCCCAGTAGATGACAAAGAAGAAAACAAAACAAAAGTTGCTTCAGTGCAGTGGTTCCCAAAGTGTGTGGCAAAAAAACAACAACAAAAAACAGTTGCATGGTTGAACGATGTGTGTGCCCAGTTGATTTTTTTTTTCTTTTCCTTTTTTGAGGGGGATTTTATTGTAATCCACAAGGGGCCCAGAAAATCTTTGGGAGCCACTGAATTAGTGCTTAACGCTGCTCTTCCAAACGTTTGAAGCATTTTACATGGTTCAGGAGAAAATATGTTTCAACTATTAAAGTTTAATTCCTTTTTCTTTTTTTTTTCCTTTCAGGCCGAAGGGCAGAATTCCAAAAACCAACAAATGGACCCCTTCACTCGAAGGCAGTGCAAACCCACCATGGTGTCAAACGTACGATTTCTATAATAGAACTCACTGTCTTTGATATTTCACCTCATATTTCTAACTAAGTCCCTCAATCTGACTAATAAAAATATCGGGTGTATGTTAGAGCAATGCAATTAAGATATTTTTTGACGACGCATATAAGATTTTGCTGTTCTCTGTCCTTTTTTCTAATTTTCTTTTTATAAATGACCAATGGTAATACAACAAGCTAATCTTTCCTGGTTCATTAGTTAGGCTATCTGCTGGGTTGCTAACTCCCAAAAACATGTAGCTTGTCTTTAAAACAAGCTATGTCCTATTTAATTTCTGGAACTGACTTTTTTTCTTCTTATTCTTCTTCTTCCCTTTGCTCCTTCAGGCCAGGGATCCGTCGGTCCACGCAGCTATTCTTGCTCACCTGAACCAAAAGTATGGGTCAGGGTCAGGAGGTGTAGATCCCACTAGCACAGAGAAGAACAAAGTGGTAAGGAGAACGAGAAATGTCTTCTTTCCTTTTTCTCTTGAGGAAATGTGATTATCTTTTTAGTTGGATGACTTTAAGTGAGATTTGTTCAATGGTTTTATCGTTTAATCCAAAATGAATTCAACTGATAAGCATTTTTGTTTTTGTTGTTGTTTTCAAAACACAGCATCCCATTTTTTGTTGTTGTTTGGAGAACTCTGATGATGTTCTAGTCATGTAATAATGAAGTATGAAGCCATCAGAACCTGCCCAGCCCATTCAAACATCTTTACCTTGAGCTCTTCTTTCTCTTTACTCATTTTGCTGCAGGGCCCAGCAAACCCTAAAGACAAAGATGTCCCCAAACCAACCACTGACCTCTCAGAAGACTTGTTTAAAGTTCACGATTTTGATGTTAAGATTGATCTGCAGGTCCCCAATGCAGGTGAGGTGGTTTCTGCTATTCATGGTTTGTGTTGAGGGTCAAAGCCTTGCAGATTGTTTTGTGTTTTTTGTTTTTAATCGTGATTTTAGGCGCTCGGTTTAAAAAGTAGCAGTCTGCTTTGTGAAACCTCTAATTAGTCTTTTGGGTGAATGTCTCTACCAGTTTTTCATGTCTTGACACAAACATTATTCTCCTTTCAAAGACTTGACACAGATTCTTAATCGTACTAGTGTCAGGACTTTGACTGGACCATTCCAACACATAAATGTTTATTTACTGGACATAAATCCGAACCGTTCCATTAGCCCAACACTGAAAAGCTCGAGCTTTAGAGTTTAGTTAGAATTATGTTTTTTTGTCAGCTGCAGACGCATCATTGGCTACAAATGTTATTAGGGAATAAAATATTAATTTTCTCATTTTAAAAAATGAATCGAGTGCTTTCTTTATCTGCGTCTTTTAATGCATGTCTAATACAGTATGGAAAAGACTTGAGATTAAATAAAAAATCAGGAGAAAGTTTCACTTTGTTTAGCCGATGAGTTGATTAATCATCAGAACAATTGATTAATCAATTTGCCACACTCTAGTTGGAGCTCGAGTTGGTACACAAGTGGAGGCCGAACGTCCATCGGCGTCTCGAGTCTTCCACCAAAAATCCCAATAAACGCCGGATCGTTCGTGGTCGAACTCGGCAGAGTTCTTTTGCAAAGCGCTAGCTTGTAAGCCGACACACTGTCCTGTCTTCTTGCAGAAGCTAAATCTCTTTCGGTGAGCTCCAACGCGCTGCCGGTGAAGGACGGTGCTCCTCGCCGCTCCCTCAACCTGGAGGACTACAAGAAGAGGAGGGGTCTGATCTGATGGGGCAGCCCCTCACGCCGAAACCACATTGCATGTGCTATAGGTTTTTCTGAGAAAGCGTATGTGTGTTTGAGTGAGCGAGCGATGGAGAGAGAGGGCGTGTGCGTGTGTGTGTGTGTGCGTGAATGAGAGAGTCCAGGAGAATGTTTGTTCATCCAAACAGAGGAATTACTGATGGAACAAATGCAACAAGGATCACTGTTGGAAGAAACATGTTTAAATAACTGTTGTTCTTGCATTAGCTCCAAACCAGCTGGTGTATCAAGGAGTTGTTTTAATTTTTTTTATTTCTTTTGCTTTTTATTTAACCTCCTTTTTTTCCCCCTCCCACTCATAAAGGCAGCACATTCGGATTATTACCTTGGATAAGGACACTATCTTAGAAGACTTTGGGTTGTTGTGTTTTCTTATTTACTGGACATCTGGTGGAGGTCAAGCTTGCCCTCTCCAGCAGTTGTATATCTTTTCCCTGCCATAAACGTACAATCATCTGCAGTCCTCCCCGCAGTCCATCCTGGAGTCGGAACAAGTCTCGGAAAACACGTGAGCCCGGACTCTTTAGGTCTTCAAAAATAGATTTACAGAGGAACTATTTTTCTTTAGCCTGGTTATAAAGGTGAAGCTTCATTTCTCTTATCTTGTTTGGTTGTTCATGGCACTAACTCTCCCCGTGCTCCCCTGCTGTGAACTCCCAGAGCAGATTCTCCATGTTATCGATTGTGTCAATAGTAAGTTCTTGTATTGATGTGGCATGCCATGTAAATATGCATTTTCAAGTGAGTGCGGAAAAGAATAAAGAGGCACTGTTTCATATCTGCCGTGTCCATTTGTTTGCTAATACTGAACGCCAACATCAATTAATTCAAATAAAAAAAAATCAGACAAAAATAACTATAGTCTAATTAATTCTTCAGTGATAGCATTATTAATATTAAGCCATCTACTGTTTTCCCATTCCTTCCTACTAAATGTGTTTTTTTTTTTTGTCGTTTTGGTATTGAAAAGTAGTTGTATGTAACCTTCCAACCATTAGGAAGATGATGTTAAAAAGTTTTTGTTTAAATAAAGCTTCATTCTGAAAACAAAGTCTGACATTTTTAGAGCAAAATGTGATTTAAAAAATTATTAAAAAGAAACACTGGGAATACCTTTATTATGGGTATTATAACCCAGATGTTTTATGTTAAGTGACCTGTAGCAGTTTGAAATCAATGGATGAAACTTGTGCGACTACACGGAGCAGTATTTAATTTTATTTATTATTTTTTTAGAGTACAGACATTAAAATTTTTTAACCCAGACCAACTACACTGTTTTATGATCTACTTTAGAATATGTCAAATGTGTTTACTGACACTATCAGATTAGGTTGACTCCTTGCTTATTTTATTAATGCCATCAACTAAATTACTGTTTGTTTTCAAATAAAACTAATATTAGAAATGGAGCACACTCAGAATGCATTATAAGTCATACACATTTCCACACAAAAAAAAACATTCAACCCAAATACCTGAGAACATTTGTTTTCATTTCGGTGTATTTTTTTTAATTTGGTTTGTATTTTGTTAAAACCCCAGTATTGCAAATTCTTGCTTCATGGCGAAATTGTGTTAATATTGCCACTGTATGTTTCTCAAAGGCGCATATATTGTACTACGCCGCCAGCCGGTGTGTTCAGAAGGCGTCTCCTCTCCCAATATGGCGGACGAGTTGACGTGTCGCTGTAGCGACCTGAGAAAGTGGGCCATTTCCTGGAGCAGTTCCTGGTCCACGTATTGAGAGGCTCACATTATATCCTCTCTGACAGATAATGACATTTGACTATGTTCATCCAACTGGACGCCCCTTTTCGTGTCTAACCAATAAACCTCGACGATTTCCGGGAGACTGGAGACCCAGTGAACTTCGGCGTTTTATCCCACGGTACGTTTGAAGATTGAATTTCTGATTTTAGCTAGCTAGCTAGCTAGCCCGTTAGCTTGAGCTGGGATAGAGCTCTCAAGTACAAGTTTGACAGTTTGTGGCACAGCAGCTAATGATGCGTTTCACCATAATTATTTTTCCCTTTTCATGTATTTCTGTCGCTTTTCATCATTGGAAATAGGCAAGGATTAAATTGGTTAGCATCTTAGCTGTGGAAGAGTTCTGGCTGAATGCCTTTACAAAACAAAATTTGAAAAATCTTCAGCTAAGACAATGAACTGTTTCTCATTTGCACTTCTCTTGTTAAAGTTTTTACTTGATGAAAGCGCAAAACATCTGCATTATGTCTAACATTGGGAGATCTTGATCCTGCCTGTTAGTGCAGTTCAATTATTTACATGCTCTATGCCAAGTATTCAATCTAGCTGGGACATTTTGAAGCCACAAACTTAAGTGTACTTAATATTAGACAATAAAAAGAGTAAAAACATTTAACGAAAGGACAGTGATGCACGGGTTTAAACGTTTTAGCATGAAATCTGTGTACTTAACATGTACTTAATGTGTACTTAACATGTACATGTAAAAGTACATAAGTCTCCTGAAATAAAATCTAGTGCACCTCCAGTTGAGAATCTGTTGCAAGAGCTGAAACGTTGATTTCTGTAGCTGCTGTACATCTGACAGGACCTGAGTGAAACATTTCACTCTAGCTGTGCGGATACATGACTGCACAAAATACTGACTCAAGATGAGCTGCAAATACAAGTGCGCGCCGCACTTTTCAGATCTTTGGTTGTAAAATTATGTGTTTGTATCTGACATAAAATCCAGAGAAAATGTATTGAAGAGTTTTTTTTTTAAATGAGAAAAGGAAGCTTTTAACTAAAGTTGACTGATGATTTTATTAATTGATGAATCTATCTGATGATTAATTGGATACAAAATTTACACATTCTGTAGTTTTTTTGTTTTGTTTTGTTTTTTTAATAAACTACTTAGGCGTTTTCCATGCAATATTAGACATGAATTAAAAGAAAGAAATTAATAATTCAATTCCTGGAGAATTATTCCTTAAGAATATAAAAATTTTATTGCCTAAAATACATTAGCAAAGTATTCCTTTAGTGGATTTGAACCAGGTGAATTCAAAGAGGTTTATCTTAAATGTTAAATTTATATACATTTTTGTTCATTTCGGTTCATATGTTGTTTCAGCAAATGGCCTTTTTTTTAGTCAATATACTCCGATTAATTGATTACTAAATTAGTTGACGATTATTTGAGTAATTGACTCGTCTTAATCAGTCCGATTAATCGTTTCAGGCCTAATGTTGAGTTTTGCTGTGTCTGCTTGCCGTTTCAGGTTCCAACATGTCTTGGTTCACTGATCTGGCAGGAAAAGCTGAAGACTTCCTGAATAAAGTGGACCAAGGAGCTGCTACCGCCCTGAGCAAAAACCAAGCCGCGGGATCCGCCTTCTCCTCGCCCTACGGAGAAGAATCTGCCGTCACCGACTACAATCCTGCTGCGTACAAGACGGAGAAACCTGTGGCGCACCATGGCTACCCGTCGTCTCGTGACGCGCCCGGCTACATCTCCGCCGCGGCCGGCAACGTCAAGAAATCCAGCGCCACTCTCCTCGCCGGGACAGCCAACGTGCCCAGCAACCCCTCCGCTTCTGGCCTCTCAAACCCCGCCAAGACCTCGGCTGGCTTCGTGAGGCCCAAGAAGAGCGAGCAGGACGTGAACGACGACATGCTCTTCGACTTCCTGAACAGCTCGGACCCTCCGGACAGCGGCAGCAGCAGGAGGGATTCCAGGAGAGAACTCGAGAAGGCTCCAGTCATGGAAGTCCAAAGCCGGACGCCTCCGCCTTCCGTTACCCCTCATGCCAACCTCTCGGCTCCGTCCACGCCCCCTTCCACTCGGGGGGTGTCGAGGGCCTCGAGCATGAGCTCGCTGTCGGCGCACAGCATCAAAACCTCGGAGGAAAATTCTGCTAAGGAGCAAAGTCAAGGTTGGAGCTTTGGGTTTTAAGTCCTCCATGATGAGAAGATTTAAGACACTCCAAGTATGGACGCAAACAATTAATCGACTTGGAATTAATTGCCAGTGAACAGTTTATTAGATTAAAATGTGTTCCAATCAATTAATTGACATCTTTTTACTCCGTCTATTAGCGTTGCAGTTTGTGCAATGTTCAAATTTAAAGATTTTGTTTTTCAATTGAGCATATTAAGAAAATCCAGCCCTTTCTGTTGCGGAAAGATATTCTGACCTCTTGATACAAGAAAAAACTAAAGCTTTTAAGGAACATAACTTTCATCTCTAGTTGGAGCTCAACAAGAACTCTGCTGTCATTAAGTTAACAGCTTCTAACCTTTTTCATCGTTTTTCCTCTGAACCGCAGACACACCCGAGAGCTCTGATTCTGGCCTGGCTCCTCCGCAGGAGTCCAGCAGGCCGGAGTCCAGCAGGCCGGACCCCGCCGTCCCCACAGAGGAACCGCAGAGCCAGGTCCTGTCCAGCCTGCGCCTGGAGAACCAACTGCTGCGCAACGAGGTGGCCTCCCTCAACCAAGAGATGGCCTCGGTCATCCAGCGAGCCAAAGACTTGCAAGACGGCGAGTTCAAATACGAATCGCACAGAGACCGTCGACGCGTCTCCCGTTTTTGTTGTTAAGAATTCGGTTTCTCCGTCTCCCTCCAGAATTGAACCAGGCCCGCCTGCGCGCCGACAAGCGTAACTCGGAGCAGTCGCAGACCGACCGCACGTTGAGAGAGCTTCGCTCGCAGGTCGACGACCTCACGGAGGCGCTCTCCGCCAAAGACGGCCAGCTGGCGGTCCTGAAAGTCCGACTCGACGAAGCCGATCAGCTGCTGAAGTCTCGCAGTTCTGCACTGGAGGAAGCACAGAAGGAAAAGTCGAGGTGCTGCCCTGGTGCCACTGTTTTAATATCAAAACTCGGTTTGATTTCGAATCGTCACCGTGGGGAATTATTTTCTTGATTTGTCTGTAGAATAATGCAGGATCACACAGAAGGCAGCAGCATCCATTCCCAAGCTCTGGAGAAGATACAGGAGAGGCTGCGGGAGGCGGAGCTCTCTGTCAGGAGGGAACAGGACAGCTACCGGCAGATGCAGGTGAACCTTTTTCCGCTTGTTGAGTTTGACGAATAGAGAAAAAAAAAAAAAAACCCCGCCGGCACTGAACGCCGCTCTGGTCTATGTGAAGAGCGAGTACGCCGAGCGGCTGGGCAAGCTGGAGGCCGAGCGGCAGACCCTGGCGGAGACGTTGACGGCGGCGGAGCGCCGGGCGGTGGAGGAGAAGGTCAGGGTCGACGACCTCCAGCACCAAGTGAGAAGTGCCAAAGCGGCGGCCGAGTCTGCCAAGCAGGAACTGCAGGACTACAAGCACAAGGCATCACGCATCCTACAGGTAACACTCGGCTTTGGCCTGGAAAGAAGAACAAAAATGGAGCACAGCACCCAGACCTGTCACAGTAAATAAATCAGTTAATTGTATATTAAATTAAAAAAACAACAACTTTCATTTGCTTGATTTATCGTTTTTCTCTCTCCATCTACAAAAACTGATTTTCAGTCTGGTGCTTTGGCCTCTGTTTTTTTTTTTTTTTTTGAAAGACAGTTTTGTTTACAAGACTTAATAATTCATTTTGTTGTTTCTGTTGATTTCTTTACTTATTTGGACTATTTAAGTTGTCTTCCATTTCCAGTGTTTAAATGTTCATTAGAATTTAATGACTATTAATCCCTGCGAATGTGTTCTCGCGTTATTATGTCATTACTATGTTACTAGAAAATGGTCTCAAATCAACAATGTTATCATTCATCACAATATGTTCTGGAATAATTTATCATCCAGCAAAATTTGTTATTGTGGCATTACCTCACATTAATACTCAGAAGGATTTTTTTTGTTTGTTTGTTTATTTTTGTCACTTTAAAACTACAAATCTGCCAGCATCTAGCAACTTTTATTTTTGTTTAGCAGCTTTTCTGGAGAAAAAAAATCCGCATCGGTCAGAATCGGAATCGACAGGTCGGGATTTTGAAGGATCGGCCAGAAAACTGCAATTGGTGCGCCGCTAAATTTAATGCAACGTAAAAACCTAAAGTAGTGAAGGCTTTTAAAAGGAAAAACGATGGATTCTGAAAAGCATCAACCTGTAAACTGTTGCTTGTGGACTTCATGGTCCTGGTTCTTTGTGAAATAGTGACAAAACTCAAAGCATGTTAAAATGCCCTAGTCAAAGCCAGGGCCTAAATTTTATTGTGGAACTGTGAAAAGACTGGGAAATCAGTGTTTGCCTGTGCTCTTGAGGTTCCTCTAAGCCATTCTTCATTCTGTTTGTGCTGTTCTGCAAAGTCCAAAGAAAAGCTAATAAGCAGCCTGAAGGAGGGCTCGGGTCTGGACGTGGGCGACGGCGGCGGGGCTTTGGCCTTGGAGATGGAGGAACTCCGTCATGAGAAGGAGCTCCAGAGGGAAGAGATTCAAAAGCTGCAGGGTCAGGTCGGCACGCTCCGGGCGGAGATACAGGCGAGTTCTCGCGTCCGGCAACAAGAAGGGCTGACAAGTCGCGCTACTTTTGCCTCACGCTCGTTCGATCCGTGTAGGATTTGGAGAACCAGGCCCTGGCAGAAGCAGAAGCATGGCGGGAGCAGCAGGTCCACCTGCAGGAGCAACAGGCCTTACAGAACCGGGCCAAGCAGGATTTAGAGGCCGAGGTGGAGCGCTACAAGCAGGTAAAGGTGGCAGTCGTGGCCGATATTCACATTGAAAAAAACAAAACGGTTATTTGTTTGGGCGGGAATGTTTCGACTGATTGCTGGTTATGCAGGAGCTGCAGTACCTTGAGGACGAGCAGCACCGGGCCAAAGTCAACCTGCAGAGCCGAATCAAAGACAGAGAAGATGAAATCCAGAAACTCAGAAATCAGGTCGGAGCCTCTTTAAAGTCACAGAAAGCATTAAAAAAGACACACAACAAAAACAGATTTCAGCCTGGTTAGAAATGAAGCATGTTTTATTGGCAACTGAGAAGAACTTTTTCTTCTGAACTCTTACTTGATTTAAATTTTGCTTTTTTTTTCAGCTGACCAACAAGACTCTGAGCAGCAGCAGCCAGACGGAGCTGGAGAATCGCCTCCACCAGCTGACGGAGACGCTGATCCAGAAGCAGACCATGCTGGAGGCCCTGGGCACGGAGAAAAGCTCGCTGGTCTTCCAGCTGGAGCGTCTGGAGCAGCAGCTGAAGAGCGCGCAGGGAGGCCAAAGCGGGGGCTCGTCCATCAACATGAGCACCCTGGAGGGTCCAGGTTAGACCTTTCATTAGTTGTATTTTTGTCAGCAGACATAACTTTGACCACTTTTTATTCATATTTAGACCTAAAATAGTTTAAATCTCCTGTGTTTGTTTTCTTCGGCGGCTAGGAACGCGTCAGAGAAACACGCCGGTGCTGTTCAGTGATCAGGACAGTCCGGGTGTGTACGGAAAAGTCCGGAAGGCAGCTAGTACCATCGACCGTTTCAGGTGAGCCTCCGTCCTCGTCTTTCCACGGTTATTTGAATCCTTCCTCCATTTTGACAACATTTCTGTTGCCTGGCAGCATAAGACTGGGGATCTTCCTGAGGCGCTACCCGATGGCCAGGCTTTTTGTCATCCTTTACATGGTGAGAGCTCGTTTTAACACGGAGCGTCGGTTCATCCGTCACAGTAAACGATGAATCGCGTGATAAATTGAAGTGGGCGCGATCATTTCCCTTTGGACAATATTCTTCAGAGAGATGCTCCCTTTTAATATTGTTGAAAAGCCGCCATTTTGAGAAATACTGCAAAGATTTGACACCCAGTGCGAAGTAGTTTGTTTGCGCTTCCTGCCACTTTTGCCTGTTTAAGCTGAACGATTGATTTATTCATTTATTTATTTTTAAATGCAATTTTGGTAACGATCTGTTTTAATTATTGCTGCTTTTTTTTTTTTGGAAATTTAAAATGTCTTCATGTTCCAGTGCTAAGTAAATGTATTTATTTGTATATGTTTGAGTGGGCATATAAAACAGTGTCAAAACAACAATATTGTTGGTTTACCACAATAATTTATGGAACAGCTTATCGTCTGACAATCCAAGTGTTTTAATCAACGCTTTTTGTTTTTTTCCTTCAGGCGGTGCTGCATCTGTGGGTCATGATTGTTCTTCTAACTTACACACCAGAAATGCACGGCAGCCCCGACGGAAGATAGTTGACAACTGGAACTTTCTAGATTTTTTTATGGCCTTCAACGTAAGGAGGCTGCTGGAAAATGGGCCCCGGGACCTGACTCTCCCTGTTTTGCACACACAACGCTGCGAACTGAAGACGTTTCCTCGCATTTCCTGTTGGGTTTCTTGGGCCGACGGCTGAGAGCGCAACATAAATACAGAGTGGTTACACTGTGTTGGTTTTGTTCTCCGCGTTAAACTTTCCTTCCACTCTACTCTTAAGAGATTGTATGCAACACTATGTAAAAACAGACAAAGGGTTTTAATAAATATGTAAGAGGAGAAAACATTGCGTTATTTCTTGGAGCTCCCTAAACTCACCCAAACCGATGGTTCTGGTTGCAGCGCTTTGCAAAAGCATTCGGTCATTTTCACATCATGTCTTCTTACAATCACAAACCTTTTCTTGTGTTTTAGTAGAATTTTAAGATCTTGTGATATAAAAACACCTCAATATGTTGTTGACATAAAGTCTGTTTTGTGATGTGAAGAACTTTGTCAAAATGAGCCTTTCTTGATGAAGTATAAGAGTCCTATACAGGAAGTTTTTTTTTTAGGTTTAAACTATCATGGACGTTTAAACCTTAAAAACCTTATTGTGAAGTTACAAAAGGTAAACTTCCTGCGTTGACGTGCTTTATTTACACATTGTGCTCACGTTGCACATAAATCCAACAAACAGGAAGGGGAGGGGATGAGCCACTGCTAAAATTGGCAGCTATTCATGTTTTCTGAAGTGGTTTCAGGTGTTCACACACTTCAGGTAATCGTGTGTTCCTTAACTCTGGTGAATACTAAGAGTCCGTCGTCCTTTAACCTGGACTGAGACGTGGTTTGGTTACAAACTCTTTGAAAAAACACTGTTCTATTTGTGAAACCGTAATTCTATTTATGTGATCAGAAAACTTACAAAAGACAGCACAATCTTTCTTCAGCAAGCGAGAGTCTGTGGCACATCGAATAACATTTTTGAGGAGAAATTAAGGCAGAAAACGTCTGACAGAATGAGTTGGTTATCCGGAGCTACATAATTGGATTGGAGCGGGACTGGGACTCAATAATCCCAATAAACCCAAACTGAATGTCAACAATGAGGGTTTTAAACCAGGATTTATCACCCTGCCCAATAAATTATAAGACATAAGATAAATAAGACAACGGCAGAAGATTTTGCACAGGCGTATCGTTGACTAGTATTGACCTTCGCAGAGCAGTAAATCCACCACCGGAAATTAAATCATCTTCCACACAAACTTATTATAACAAATTCCAGTATCAGCCACGCTACACGCCGACCAGATGACAAAAGAAAAGCTGTGAGGGTAAAGAAACGGAAGACGATGACAGACCAAATTGCAGTGTAAGAATTGTAAAAGCTGAAGATAACAAGAACCTACAATCTACAGTCGGATTGGATCAGCAAATATGGAGCTGGTCCGCATTGCTCTGATGCTCGTGAGACCTCTGCCTCCTTCTGTGCACTTAAGCGGATACTGGATTTGAGGTGGAACCCACAATACATGGTGAGTAACTCATGTTTTAACAACAGTGGTCTAAAGTTCCTCCTTTGGCCAACTTGCTTCACCAGCAGGGTATCCGATTACTGCCTGGACCTTGTTCCTGGGATTGAACAAGGTCCAATGGCACCTTGAACCTTGAAATGGCAACGTAAGGAAAGTTCTTAGTCTACTTTACTCTTTTGAGATGTACACATAAATACAAAGTTATATATAGTTTATTTATAATGAGGCAGAAAGTGGTAGATGGCTGTTTTTTTGCACAAAAACAAGACATTTATTCAAGTGTTCTCCAGCACAAGTACATACAGAGCCTTTATCTTGTCTCTGGACACTAAACATAAGTATGGGGGAGTCACGCGGAGAATGGGTGCTACATTTGCTGTATGAACTGTTCTTGTGGGGGGAAAAAAAGCGTATATAGGCTATGAAACAGTCATGGCAGAAAGAAAGTCAGAAAGTGTGTCAACAGTATCACACAGTATTGACCTTCCTTTAACAGTAAAAAACAAACACAAAAAAATGGTTGGTGATACAAAAATAAAGGGCAAAAAAAAAGGCATCAGTTCAAAAAGACAGCATGATATTAGACATGAATATTACAGCCTGGAATGTAGGGTTAAGAAGCAATGCGCGTAAAGCATACAGTATGCAATAGTAAAAATGATTACTGTTTTTTTTTCTCACACAATTTCCCACAGATAAAGCACCAACTACAGTAATCTAGCAATCTATAGTCTAAAACAATATAGGAAACCTTTCTTTACTGTTACTCCTTTTTTTTTTTCAAGTACAAAGTTAAAATGCCTTTGTTAATATATTTGTATGACACAACAGGTCTTTTTTTTCATCACTACAAAGAACTCAAAACAGTCATTGTCATTTTCATTTCTCTCCCAATTAAATATGTTTCTGGATAAGATAAACTGTTTAGCACCATTGGAAACAACTACAATCCCTCTTGTTTACATAAGCAGAAAAGAAAAGAAAAAACATGAAAATACAAACTAAAATAAAATAAACACCACCAGGTAGGGCTGTGCGCTAACACTGAGACCATTATGCTTAAAGCTGTCCACTGGCCAATGCTAACACCACAAAGACATTGAATCTGGATTCACACAGATTGGGATGGAAAGGCTAACGTCTAATGGTTAAAGCAAATTCTCAATCAGATTTTTGATTATTTTTTACTTTTATCAAAAAAAAAGTGTTGTGGGTGACATATATTAGGAAAGAATATTTGTACATCTTATATGAATTATTAAGAATAAAAAAAAGAATTGGAAAACAGTGACGGAAAATTTGTATGTACAAAATGTAAAAAAAAAAAAGTACAAAGATGAGGGGGTGTTGGGTTTTTCTTTTGCTGCAGAACAGGGAAAATATGACTCTTCCGTGAGGTCAAAAATTATGGCGATAAGGTCACTTAAAAGTAATTACATAGAGAAATAAAATTTTAAAAATTTAAATCTTAAATAGGATATAGATTAAGTGATAACATCTGCTTTCATTAGGCTCTTTAAATCTTTTGAGAGCTAAAATCTTTGTCAAACACTAAGTCAGTTTTTTGTTTTGACAAACCGCGGCGTTGAGCCTCCTGATTTAGCTTTTAGTTTAAAATCAGGAGCAATGGCCGCCCTCTGGTTTTTGAGGGTGGCTGTGATCCGCACTCTTAACATTTCTCAGGGAAATACCAGGGACCCGAGACAAAAAATAGACAAAAATGACATAATATTTAAACTCTGGCAGACCTTTTTTTTCTTCTGCGCTCGTTGAGTTTGGGCGGTAACTAGGCATGAGCCGCTTACAGGCCCTAGGGTATCCCGAAGTTTTTAAAACATTACCTTTTTAAGCCCGATAAAAGAAATAAAATAAAAAAAAAAAAAATCATCATACCATTTTCTATGGTTTAAAATCATTTTCGAAGTGAAGCCCAGAAAAGGTGCTTGAATAACCGAAGTTAACTTTCCTGGCTGTACAGCGCTACAAATTTAGCTTTAGCAAAAAAAACATCTCCGGTCACAATTGGGTGACCTTTTGTTTGAAAGGTGTGGAAATGAAAGAAGAGCAGCCAATCGCTCTTTTTAAGATAGTGCTAATTTAAAAGTATAGTTGGGGTAATTTCTGACGGAGCAGAAAGTCGGACTAAATCCCAAGCAAGAACGAAAACAACTGCATTTATCAGCTGTTTATGCTCCGTTTTAATTTAATGTTAACCCTATGATACACTAATTATCAACAGGTTGCATTGCTTTAGCTTTAGTAATTGTTGCCTCTTTCTTCTGATAAAAGCTATTAGGTCTTGTTATTGATCCTTATTCTTAACTTTTTTTTGTACAAATACAAAGAAACCGTGGCATTTTCACTCAGTCACACCGACCCATGCCGAGAGGTGGGAGGGTTCGCTGCCGCTTTAAAATAGAGTACAATCTGAACGATGGAGGAAAAGGAAAGGTCAACAAACATCAATCCACCAACTGTACACAGTCCAATAACAAGTTTCACATATCAAAATCCATAACTTGTACTTCTATTGGCACAGCCCTACTGAATACAAAAAAGTATTACACAAGGGTAGATCAGTTCACATCATAAAACTAAACAAAACAAACAAAAATTCACAAAAATGATCATTTAATAATGATAAAAAAAATAATGATAATCAAGAAAGCAAGAAAGTATACATATAAAAGTGCTTATAATGTTGATAAAACAGCACAAAATTGCTATAAAAGGTAGAAGAACCTTGTGAAGCCGCACCACGTTGTTGAGTTTTTGCACCTGACAGTTTTTTGTTTGTTTTTTTCAGTTCAGAGAGGCGGACGTTGAGGAGGACGGTCACCGGCCCTCCAGCAACAGCGCTTACTAACAGTTGTACAGTAACATCGTTAGTCGGGGTGACACTAGAAAAAAGTAGCTCACCGGAGACTTAAAAAGATTCATTTATTTATTTTTTTTTTGTTGTTTGTTTTTTTTGTTTTCAATGACAGGAAACATCATTCCCCATGTGGCTAGCTTCACATCCTGTTTGTGCAGATGCAGGCCTTGGGCCTGAGTGCAGAAAGGCTGGGAGACCAAATGAGCACCAGTAGAAAACAGTACAAAAGTTGTAAAAGAGGACAGGCTCTTGTGTTGCAGTTTAAAGTCTGTTTTGCAGAACTAAGTACATTTTTTTTCAATTAAATGTAAAAACATCCAGCAGAAGTTTTTCAAGCAACAGATTAAAGAGCTCTGTGTTGTCTAAAGTCGTAGTGCCACATGGGCTATGATGTCTGTCATCGTCTTGAAGCACCATGGTGTTGTAACCATTTTACAGTAGTACCTTTATTACCATCAGCTGTGTATAGAAACCGTAAACAAAGAGGTATTTGTGATCTGGTGTTTTGGATTTTCAGAGACATGGCCGCTCGCCGACACCGAAGCGGGAAAAAAAAAATTATATATATATGTATATATATATATATATGTATACATACATATATATAAAAAGAACGCTTTTCACATCTCCGTCGAGGCTCAGTAGCTGGAAGCACGGCTGCCGCTGCACGTCACAACGTGCCGCAGCGGCGCTGACGCGTTTCGCGCACCCGAAACGCCGTCCCCATGCTTCCCGAAAGATTTCCGTCTCTTTAGTAAAACGCGTTCGGCGCTCGAGTGTCTCAGTGTCTCAAGAGGAAAGCGAAGTCTCAAGAATATGATGGGGATTTTGTTCTCTTTTGATACAACCAATCAAAAAGTTTCTCAATAAAACGAAAACAAACAACAACAAAAAAACATTTGAAAGGTGGAGAAAAATAAAATTAAATGTTTTGCTTTGTATTTAAAAAATTACATTTGCATCTATATGTTTGCTTACAAAAGTTTCTTTTGTGCCTATAACGATTTGACGATTTTGGGATGAGAATATTTAGCTTGAAACCATTTTTTTGGTTGGCTGTGCAAACATTAACTTCAAGCGTTCGGGAATACAACATTTTTCTCTTTTGGGTAGTTCAGGTTCATGTATTCTCTCTACATTGTCATTTTTTTCAAGCTGGACTCTATTTTGGGGAGTCCTGATGAGGAAAAGCTAAAATCCCAGAATCTCTATTTAGTGTTGAAGAGTACAGTACTGATTTACAATAACAAGTCAAACACTAGTAAAAAATTAAAAGAGTTTAAAGTTTGCACCGAAACAAATACCAAACAAAAACAAACGTAAGTACCGGACCAACTATTTCAGACGAGAAAAAAAGTTTAGCTTTGTGATCCAAACTTTTTCATTCAAAATAAAAAACTTTTAGGTTTGCAAGCAAATGTTTTTTTGTTTTTTTTGCGTCTTCGCAAAATAACAGTTTGTCCAATTTGTATAGTTTTGGTTGAAAATGTTTTTTTTTTGTCAGTGAGAAACATTTTGATTCATCGTTTTAAAAAGGAACAAAATTCCACTCATACAAGTATTGCTCGCACAAACATATGAACAATATTCGATAACAATGCTAAAAGGTAAAAATAACAACAGAAAAAAAAAACCAACCCAAAATTAAATAGAATAAGAATTACAATTCAAATACAAGAGATAATGTGAATCTATGTCAATGTTTGCAAATTATACGTATGAGTATAATCTGAGAATCAAGGCTCTTATTATTTCTAGTTCCTAAATAGCCTGGAAGGCGACGCCTCGCTCCTCAAACACAGGCAAAATAATCTTTAAGTGGTGCAAACAGGTGGCGGATGACGGGGACGCTCCACGCTCGGCCCAGGAGCCTCTGCCTCGCCAGTCGGCTCATGTTGGAAACATCTGTATAGTGGACTGGGAAGCCGAAAACCCTGACGGGAGAAACCACAAGCAAACGGGATGAGACGAAGAAATCTAAAACCGAAAAGACAATCATGTTCATCTCCAAACCCTCGAGTTATAGCCTGTCTGGGAAGTCGCTGTTGTAGTTTAAATCAAATCTAAAAGGGTCTAAGAAATACATTTCAAGTGATAATGTTAGATATTGGGGAAAAAAAAACAAACTGGTGTTCCACAGGGAACCATTTCAGATCCCATTATTTTTAGCTTACCTATTAACAGCCATTTGGTGGTGCAAAATGATTGCTCCGTCACAAAGCGCTGCTAGTAAACACTTGGTGAAACTGTGCCTCCGAGTGGTTGCAGACAGCTAAACGTAGATTTTTTTTGTTGTGGCGATTTGCCACAGTCTTGGAAAGAACAGGAGCTTCTTAAAGGGACAGAAGCCCATTTCAAAGTGCCTAAAGAGTACGCGAGTTCTTATTTCATAAAAATCATTCATACCTTTCCATCTCCGGGCACCAGAGGATGTCTTCTTTTTCATTCATGTAGACAGGATAATGCTGGTCCTTTCCTTGCTTGATGGAGTTAGACCTGGTGGTGATGGTCCTCACCTTCTCAAACTGGAAAAAAACAAAACAAAAACATGACTAACAATCACAATGTTTTTATTAGTTTAATTAGGCTGTATTTCTTGTAGTAAATTATGCTTTTCCTGTTTAAGAAATATCTTAAATTGGCGGTATTTCTCAAAAATCTGTGGTGCTGTGGGTCCGATTCTCTTCCAAATGCCTCGGGTACCTTTTTAAAACTCATACACTTAACAAAAACGTGGCGAAACCACTCAAACTAAGAACTCATTGTCACAACAAATTTAACAGATCGACTGAGAGCTGTTGCACAAACTGTAGACGTCTTACACAGATTTAATGATTTAGTAATTAGCTTAGTTAGTGTTTTCTAACGTGAAGGAGTCTTTCTACTGAAATTCTTCAAATGTACAAGATATATTTTAAGTAAGATCTTTATGACAGCATTAATCCATAAATTGGCCTTTTCTACACATTTAATATGTAGCCACTACAATTTACAGCATGTAGGAGCAGGAATAAATGAGGAATTGTTGATATTGGTGACATTTGTTTTCAGTCAACAGTTTTTCCTAATGGATTTCTGTGAACTGGACGATGTTCATACCTTTGCCGTTCTGCCGTGCTCCAAACAGTCCTGGAGGTCCAGCCGGTCGGAGCACATGGCCGACAGAGGCCTGAAGAGGAGAAACGAATCGGAGCCGTTTACAATCAGACGAACTGTGGTGGAAAGCTTCCGTTTTCTGGAGGACGTCCTCTAGAGTGTTTTAGGGAGTTTGTGTTTATTTTTGATGCTTCTTTCTGACAGTCCAGCCACTGACCTGTTCATGCCAGGGAGGTTACCCCAAAAGTAACGGGCGCGGTGGGCAGCAGACACCTCCTTGGCATCAATCATAACTGGATTACACTGTGATTAAAGACAAGGATGATTAAACAGCAAGGTTTAATCAGACGGACACCAGTACAGCTTCGTTTCCAGTAAAACACGGTGCAGTTCTCTTTTTTTGTGCCAGTTAAAATGAAAGAAAAATCTGTGCGAAACAGAAGAGGAGCTGCACCTGCTGGATTTCATCTTTATTTGCGCCGACTAATTTACGTTACTTTAATTTAACTTACTTTTAAAAGCCAGCCTAGGGTAAGTCATTTTGTCGAGGGCATAATAATCTATAAAATATAAAAACGTAACATAAAAATGTACAAACAACAAAAAAATGAGAATAATGTTCTTATTTCTTCTTAAATCACAGTTCTGGATAATCCTGAAGAGACGTCCAAAACGGAGGAACTAAATTGTTTTGAAGTTTACAAATATACTTTACAAATATATTTGTAAAGTATATTTACAACAGATAATCAGCTGTTTAAAAGGCAGAGATATATAATAAGAAAAATGCAACTTATGACTCCTCAACAAGAAATCACCACAAGGGGGCAGTCAAAACCCAGTAATCATTTGGTGCCCTGTTAAAATAAAGTTTACCCACTTATCACTGGAGGCAGATCATTTTACATATTAAAAGTATAATCAAGAGGAGGTGTACTGTCTTGTTTTGTATGCTTAACTCGCAGTCAGTCCTCTGTCACTGCAGGAGCTCACCTCTAAAAAGCGAGAGATGTCCCTCTTGTCGCTCACACCCATTGCAACAACGTTTTCAAAGAGCCAGAAGAACGGCCTGTCGTCCCCTTCCTTCGGCCGGGCCTCGTGGAGCAGCCGGTAGAACTCAAAGAAGAGGCGGCCGCTGCCCCCTGTGGGTCAGAAACAGTCCACACATTGATGAACAGCCTTGTGTTTTGTATCTGGAGCAGAAAGATTTAGAAAACACCACAGAGAAGATGCGTGAACGCACCATAAACGCCCTTCCGAGCAGGATTGACTATCGAGAGGTCGTTGCAGGGGCTTCCGCCGATGACGAGGTCAAACGGACCCCACTCCTGAATCTGTCCAAAGACACGACGCAAAGTCATACAAAGGGAGAAAAATAATCCTGTGCTAATACATTGTGACAAGATATGAAATGTTAAAAGTGCTCTACCAATGCACTGCAAATACTTTTGACTGGTGAGTTCACAAGTTTGAACTCATCAAGTCCCCCCAAAGTAAAGCCTCTTCACTTACATGTTTGCGCGTGACATTCCTCACATCCCCAACATACATGATCCGCCCCTGATGTCGGACCATGCCCACTGTGATCGAGTCTTCACACACCTCGGACGCTACGTAGCGATCCACTTGGATGCCAAGTTCTTTTAATACCAGCAGTCCTGTGGAGAGCGCAAAAAACAACGAACCCATCAGCACTTAATCAGAGTGTCAGTTCATTTCAGACTTTAAAATTTATTTGACAGAAAACAAGGGCTGCTGAATCTATAGACCGTGACAAAAGAGAAGAAGATGTCCGACCTGTTGCTATGCCGTCAAACAGCGACAGGACACGAATGGGCCTCCTTTTCTCCACCAGGACTGGGGGGTAAAGCTTTGGTGGATCCTGAAATTCACACATTGGAAGAAAAGTCAGACAGAGAGGCCACAGAGAGGCTCCTCTGCAAGGCACTTGCTTCCACTACTCACAAAATCTTGGTCGTGATTATTTGCGAAGAAGAGCTGCAGGTGGTCGGGCCAGTCTGAGCGGCGCTCCAGAAGACCAAACACGCCCTTCGGACTGCACATGAAGCAGTTCCACGGGTCCTCTTTGATGGCAGCGTGGGCGGCTCCTTGACCGACCAGGAGGTCTACACATTCCACACAGAAACACCTGAACACAGAGATCCGACTGCGTTAACACAGTCACCTCTACATGGCTTTGGCTGGAACAAGATTTCAAACTTTCAGTGTTCAAAGTAGGGACGCAAACAATTCATCAACTTACGGTTGACTGTTTATTAATTGTTTATTAGATTAAATTTAGCTCCAACAGATTAACTAGTAACGTCCGCTTGGACCTTCTTTTAGTGTTGTAGTTGGGCTGCCGCCCAGCGGAGGGCGCCGCTGGTCACCCTTAAGTGGAGCAAGTTGATACAGAAAGAGAAACAGAGTTCAGTGTGGGATAAAAAATGGACTTTATTAGGTTCTGTTTTGAAATAAAAACACTCGGCAAGCTCCTTAAGTTTCACGTGAATGACGCTCATCCAGCTGAGCGTCATGACGGAGCAGGGCAGCGTCATGACGGAGCAGGGCAGCGTCAACTTCTTATGTAAAAGTTCCTGAAGCGCCACAAAGGCGAAGACGTGGCGAGAAGAGAGAGGAACATTAATCGATGACTTCCATTCCAAGTTCAAATCATGTCTCCTGATGGGATTAATTTACCACGGAATATTTTATCTGGTTAAATGGATTAGGCTCGGCTCGAGTGATTCTCTTGTTTTCACTTCAGCTTCATTCAGAGGTCAGAGGTCAGGCTACTGGAATATCGGGTTTCCATCCAAAAGCCCGGCCTGACAAGCAGCGACTTATCATCACAATGTCACATGCCGTCGTGTTAACACAAAGAACAGCCTTGTGCACCGATCAGGCCGTCGTACAGCTGACAACACGCCGTGTGTTGCTCTCAGTGGTATTTTTCGACGTTTGTTTTCTTGCAATCACTGCGCCAGGTTACTTCGGCTGATCTTTCTTTGAGACTCCCAATTGAAAAACCACACACGCTGTAATATTTGTTAGAAGTCGTCGGTGAGCCTGACCTCCATGATGAAGCCTGACATCAGTGTTGTGACATTTGTGATGACTACAGCGAGCTCTTTGTGAAGAATAACGCCGCTACCTGTGTTTGATTTATCACAAATAATCAACGGTCGATTCATCCAAAGATTATGTCGCAGAGCTCAAGGACATTCTCCATTAAAACCGGAGCAAGAGCAAAGCACACCGTGTGTCTGGCCCATACAAATCTGAACAGATGTTATCCGCACGTGAAAGTGCAGGGGTGACTTTTGAAGGATTTTATCAATGGGTGTCAAATTAAAAAGGGCATAAAGCAAAAGCATTAAACATTTTTCACAATTACAATCAAACACCACTTTGATTTCAAAAAAACAAACAAACAATAGAATAAATTGAATTTTGTGATGGTAAAGTGACAAAACGTCAACAATTTGGGAGGGGTCTGAATACTTTTGCAAAACCCTCAATGTGCGAGAATTGGACTACACCATTTTTAATGAAAGGCATCACAGAGCTTGATGAGTTTATTTCAGTTTCTCTGACCTGCCGAGGTTGTAAGTCCAGTAGAGACTGCAAAAAGTGAGCATGTCTGGTTTATGCTTCACATCGTTGAAAGAAGACCTTGTAATCTTTTAAGCTGTAGCTTTAAGACAAACCGTTGTCCTTCAGGTGAGGAAGGACTTTTGATTTTGTTGTCCTACATTCACAACCCTGAGGGGACGTCTCAACAGAAAATAGACCTGAGGTGAATCTTCACTGGTTCGTTCTAAGTCCTCATTTGAGATGCAGACTCTGGTTCTGCTTTCACCAGATCGGACTTCTGAATTCTCAGAATGGAATTCACAGAATTCACAGAATTCACAGAATTCCATTCTGAGAATTCTGTTCTGAGAATGGAACAGGTCCTTCCATTAAGGACCTGTTCAAAACAACGAAACAAAAAAACGATGTGAATTTCTTCTCGGACAAAGCTGCCTGCACGTGTGATGAACATCGCAGCTGTTTAACAAAACTTCCCAAAAGAAAAGCAAATTAAAACTTCTATATCTTCTAGAAAGTTTAGCAGTTTCATTTCTCTCCAGCTCAAAGTATTTCAGTTTGTGTAACCCAGCGGTGCTCGAGGTTTCCGACACATTTTTACTTCCGTACTTCTCCAGACTCAAATTTCTACACTTCTAGACACCAATTGCCACTAAACGCCCCACACAAGAGACCAACAAGGCTGAACGTGCACAGCTGAAGTCGGGGTGGTCGCAACGTAAGCTCGTCACATCGGGAAATCAAACCCCTCACCTGCAACAGTTGTTGTTTCCGCACATGAGCACCTCACGCCCGCCGCAGCAAATAGTGCAGTACGACTGATAACCGTCGTCGTCATATTGGTACGCACATTCCAGGAAGCAGTTCTGCAAAGCACACAGAAAGAGCCGAATATGAGCAGAGAGACATTAAGAAACAAACAATCAAACAAAGAAAACCTTAAACACTTTTGTTGTTTTCAAAAACGGTAAAGACGTTCAGCGTCTCACCTTGCAGCTCTGGCACATTCCTCCAGCGAACAACGGGTGCTCCAGGCTCACGTTCAGGCTTCCACAAGAGATGCAGATGTCTGGAGGAAGACGAGAGGCTGTGATGAAGACTTGAGTGAAAATATCTAGTCAGCTGTGACACAGGTTAGTTGGGATGTTCACAAAAGGGGGTAAGAACATAAATAATTGCGTTTCCTTCAGTGTTGTATGAGAACTGCTGCACAGATTAGATTGCTTCTTAACGACAGTGAGAAATGACCGATAGCATCTGGAGAGCACGTGTGAGCCGGACTTACCCTCCAAGCTGCGGCACTTTTGTCTCACTTCATAAACAAGTCGCTCTGTGACAGAAAAGAGAGGAAATGAATGAATGAATGTTGCTGAAAATGTTACAAAGACCCCCCCCCAATGTTTTCATCACATATGGTAAATGATGCGCTTTATCAAGTCCAGAGGACTCCAAAGCGCCTTCAGTCAATCATTTGAAAAGTCAAAGGAATCGTCCACTGATTCAAAAAAATAACCCTAAGAACTCATGGCCAACTAAAATCAGATGGTATGAGGCTGATTTTATGCTAAATAAATGTTCAAATGATTGAACAATGAGTAAAACTGAGAAAACAAAATTGAAAAGATGATGTTTGTGTACATATTTTGAAGTATTGTAGGTCTCCTCCCAGAAGCTAATTCATGTTTAGTGAACATTTAAACTTTAATTATCTGAATAAACAACAGACAAAACAAACGAAATGAATTATGAAGTCTTAGTAAACAAACCTGTCCTTCAAAAAAAGGCATAGTTAAAGACCAAAACACCGAATTGAAGACTTTCATCATCCAGTTTCAGTATCTCAGCTTTCAAATAACTTCAAATGACAGTCCTATTCTTTCACGCACAAATGTAACATTTACCTCTGCTACAAATACTAATAACTGCTCAAATAAATAGATTAGAAAAATCATACCGAGTTCTATCTTAAAGAAGAATCAGTTCAAATTTATATTGTCAGATCAAAGCTTGACAAACAGGCAAACCGAAATTGTCTGTGAAATTCTGATTGGTGCGTCTCTCCCCAACAACAACACAAATTCCACAAGCTAAAAGACCAAAAGAGAAGGCTGGAAAGGACACGTATAGAAAGTGAACAACCATCTGCAAATCAAGCAGACACAGCTGCATCCATCCGGAAGGTAGAGTAAAAATAGACAATGCGTGACAGGAAGCATATTATGCCAATATTTCATTTTAATGTGTCTTTGATTGTTTAACTAAGTCAATGTGGCTCTGCTGCTCCCAACTGTTAAGACCCAGGATGTATTTTTGTCCTAACTGTAGGTGACACTGTAACATGCAGCAACTTGACCCCATTTCCAATCATTAACCTCTCGTCAACAGAACGAGGAGTTCACAGGCTAACAAAAGGACGGGGGCCCCTCACCTCGTGTCCTCTCGTCGATGATGTCCTTGACTTTCGGTTTCTCCACCGTGCTTTTGCGAGGCTTTTTGGCTGGGGGGGGCGTGTAGGCCGCCGCTTCGGGCTCCACCCACATCTCGGGGCAAACCTCGGAGTTACGCTCCTCTAGCGAGTCGAGGCAAAGTGAAAATTATCGGAATGATTTTGAGTGAGTCCGGCCGTCCCCCGCTCCCGTGGGGTCAAAGGTGTCACCTTCTTACCTTCAGGGGGCTCTAAGCCCTTGGGTCCAGTGGGCTGAAACCCGGTCATCGCCCACTCAATCATCTCCTTGTTCAACATGTCCACTGATTTGGAGGTTTCACTTTCATCGCTGTCGGGGCAGGCTATGAAGGCTTTTCCTGCCCGGCTACTAGCCACCTGCACACATGTGGCAAACATTTTAATCCATCAGCAAAGGGAAAACGAACTGAACTATAAATTGAGAGGCACGCAAGATGCTTCTGACTGAAAAGTGTTGGCTAATAGAGGTCGTTTATCATTTGGAAAGAAAGAGGTGGTGATTTTTATTGGCATTAACAGTCCTGGATGCTCGAGAGAGTACACTCCATTAGCATCGCTGACCTTAGCAAAGGCTAATCTTTCTAGATGCTAAGGAGTCCCAGTTTTATATTCATTTGAACTTCAATTTAGTAAATGTAAAATATTTACAGTAACTGCTATTATACAGATAGATAGCATCACCTTCTGATATAATAATAATCATTCAGTGTAAGATGTTAAATGCATCCTAGATCTTTATTGGTGAAAGAACAAAACAAATATGGAGACAGAAAACTCTGATTGGTGAATCTCTTGTTTAAAATATTCCAACAATATGACAGAGTGAAACAAGAACTGGAGAATAAATCCATAACAATATATATTGTGACAGACACATAATCAATATCAATAGATAACACCTGCGATAATCAATTTAACTGAAATCCAAATCAGAAACGCAGAGCTTTACTGGATGGTTCATCAGCCGCTCGGTCTCTCACGGCACGCTAGAAAAGGCTGGCGGAACAACCTGTGGAGTAACTAGAGCAACACCGAGCCTGTGCAGCTTGAAAATGGAGCGAAATTGTTGGCTAAAACAGGAAGGATCCTCTCTGTGGATTGGCCACATTTCAGATATTTAAGACAAAAAAAATCATTATTTGTATCAATAATGAATTTTTATTGTTGATATGTGGTGCTACGGTAGTCCCAAAATGTACCGTCGCACTAATGAAAGACATTATGTTTTTCCCATAATGTTCAGCCCGAAGTGAAGCATCAAAATACACTTCAGAAGCGCTCACCTGTAACACTTCGTAGATTGCTTTCTTGTACATGGGCTGTTTGTTGTAAGTTGGTTGGTGAAAGGCATTGTTAAATGAACTTAAAGGCAGAAGTTTCTCCACACATACCTGTAAAAATACACAAGAAATAAATTTTTTGACACTGCAATACCACAAATTGCCTGGATATAAAATTTCAAGATTAACCGAATAAATACACGGTAAAAAAAAAAAGAAGAAAGCCCTTCTGGTTTTCACTAAAACAGAAGGCAGTTTTGCTTGAAAAGCCAAAAGAAAAATCACCTGACAGAAATATTACCGTTGGCCCCGAACACTCACCACTGAGAATTTTCCATCTCCAAACCACATGACCCATCTGGTTCCCTCGGCGGCTCTGCTCCGGCCCGTCACACACCAGGATACGATGCGGCCCGGCCACCAGGAAAATCCTCGCAGCTTCCCCCAAACCAGCTCGCCGATGCCAAAACCACGGCCGTCCTGCAGCCAGAAGACAACACAAATCATCCGCTCCGTATTAACTTCTGAGCGCAGTGACAGAGCGTTTCCACACAGCTCATTTTCTATTTTGGAGGGTTGGGGGGGGAGAGACTATCTGTTGCATAAAAAAGAACAAGGAACTATTTTATCCAAAATACCCAAGAACACAGAGAAACTATGCAGCATTTCTTGTATACTGTATACAAACAAATTGTTTACAATGAGCTGTTATCTCAGTAAATATAAACGTCATGCAAAAACAAATTATGTTGAACTTTACCGACCACTCAAGAATTGTTCATTAGAACTTTTAGCTAATACTAATTATACTCAATTTATTTTGTTGGTCAATATACCTGTATCTCCATATGATGCCCGAATTGTGATGCAGTAATCCATCAAGATAAAAATCAGAGAAGTTTGTCTTCCTGATCTCTTTGAGATCCGCTTCTCGTTATTAAACTTCCAGAGGCGAAAAGTGGGCCATGTTGGCGTCTCATCGCAAATGCTACAACATTTTCCCAGCTCTTACCTGTGAGAGCTGGTTATCCATATTTTGTACATGCTTGAAAACCTTTATGCTTGGACTTATTTTCATCACTTTTAATGCACTAACTATGGTACTTTTCGGGAGCTGACAAAAGAAACGTCTGCGGAAAAGGAAATTAATCAGCATTTATTGCTAATTTTTTTTCAATGGATAACAGAATGGAGCCACATGCTGGTTGGATTACTTCCTACATTACAATGAAATTTTACTGCACGATAAATCGTCCCAGAAGTCATTGTGATAAATATTGTTGCCTAATAATGCAAGAACACATTCTCAACAATTAACTTTAAATTTTAGTGAACATTTAACACTGGAAATTTAAATATCTGAATAAACAAATATTGTCCCCAAAGAAAAAAACAAATAAAATGAATTATGAAGTCTTTGTACACAAAGCAGTCCTTCAAAAAAACGGAATAGTTAAAGACCTAAATCAGACTGAAGACTTTCATCATCCAGTTTCAAGCAAATGAAAATGATTCAACTCATTTTAATTGATCACGCGATTAATTGATTTATTGTGACAGGCCTACTAATGACTATTCTATAACAGTGCATTTCAGCTTTTGAAGAAGTAAATTCAATTATATTCTAATGAATTCAAATTTAATTGCGTGTGCAGAAAAGTGGTAGGTTGTTTTTTATTATTCTGGAAATTGCTCAAGTTTGTACTTCTATTTACCCCAATAGAAGTACAAATAGGCATTTATTCCCCAATATTCGGAGTCTGAGATTTGTTCATAATATTGGGAAACTGTGTTATGAGTCTACATTTCAAACATTAGTTGTCAAGTTAAAATTGTAACGAGGTCAAAGATTAGAAAAGTAATAGATTGATGCTGGTGTAAAGCACAGGGAGAGTCGTTTCATGTGTTTTATTAATCCACAGGGCACATTATTGTGTGTATTAGTCAACTTTTAAGACGCCCCACTGAACCAGGCAGCTGCTCTGACAAGACAAAGAGAGTCTAAACTCACATTCACCATTAATGTTATGACCAGAGCAAAGTCGTGCTTCCGCAGAGCGTTACCTCATACTCGGGCTCAGTGTCTGCAGACTTCTGGGAAGTTTTTTCCTCTCCTCCGATGGCGACAGGCTCCGGGGTGGTGGCCACGGTGGGAGAAGCCGGGTCAGTAGGTTGCTGCTGTTGAGGTGGCTGCTTGTGTTGCTGCTGCTGCTTGTGTTGCTGCTGCTGCTTGTGTTGCTGCAGCTGCTTGTGTTGCTGCAGCTGCTTGTGTTGCAGCAGCCGCTTGTGTTGCACCAGCAGAGGTGGCTGTGATTGCTGCTGATACTGAGGCTGCGGCAGAGGCTGGCTGTGCGGCTGAGGCTGAGGTTGTTGCTTTGAAGGCTGCGGGTGTTTGATTATGGGAAGCTCCTCCGTCCGGCTCTCTGCGTCGTCCTTCTCCAGGTCCTTCATTATGTTGATCTCTGACATCAGCTTGGCTCTTTTCTCTGCCTAAAACAAAACAAGACATGAAAAAAAAAACAAATAACGAAACCCAGAGACAACAGAGGAGTTTTGGTAAACAGTGCAGCTATTGAACTTGGCAGCACAACACGGGCAACGGACCTCCTGACGGCAAAGCCAATGCCGAGCCGGAGCCTGAAAGCCCTTGTAAACGGGATCTTACTGTTCCTTGTAAAAGTATTCATACCCTTTGAACTACTTCCACTTTTTTCACTTTAATGGGATCTTATGTAATGGTCCCAACACAATGTAGTCAGTGGCGCCCACGGGGGAAAAAAAAAGTTCATAGGGGTGACCAGACCAGGCCAATAAAAATTTTAGGGGAGCGCATTGGATATAGTGCATAATTGTGAAGTGGAAGGGGAAAAAAAAGGTTATACGTTTTTTAAATGCGGCTTTTATAAAAGCAGCTGCTCTGCAAAGGTCACCGAGTATTGTTCGGGAACATTAGAGCTCAAACAGCACAATGAAGAGCAAAGAACACGTCAACCGGGCCCGGGATGCAGCCGTGGCGGAGTTTGAAGCACCGAACATTGGACACCTTCCCACAGGACTGGTAAAAAACAGCAAAGCGTGTGGCACAACCCTGAGCCTGACAAGACGCGGCCGATAGATAGGGCTGCACCGATTCCAGAGTTCTGGCCAATCTTTAAAAAGCCTGACCTGACCATTCTGATTTTGGCCGATCATTTATTTATTTTTTTGACTGAAATGTAGGAGCGGTGGGGTGACTGTTGTCAATCGCAAATGTGCAGACATAACCTGGTGGGCCGACTTGTCAGCCAAACCTCCCTGGTGGTAGAATAAAAAGACGACAGTGGCTGATTTTCAGACTTTTGCTGAGGTAGTAAAGAGCACCGATCTTAAGACATTAAGGAAATCGACAAATCAGGGCCGATTTATTGTTACACCGCTATTAATAGACTCAGAGAAGTGGCCAGGAGGCTCATTGTGACTCTGGAGGAGCTGCAGAGATCCACAGATCAGGTGGGAGACTCAGATATTAGTCATGGACTCGGCAGATCTAGTGTGTTATTTGCTTTGAAAAGCCAAAGGTGAAAGAAAGTCGCAGGAAGTCAAATTTGGTGTACCCCCAAAACACACAAAATCTTACCAAGTTAAGTTTTTGTCTGTTTTTTTTGTGGAAATTAGTACAGCAATATATGAATAAACTAACTTCAAAATAAAGTTTTTGCTAACTGTAGCTTGCTCTAAGTCAATCATTCCCTAATATTGATTAAAGAAAAGTACTAGTTCCACTGGCATATATTACGTTCAAAATTATGAGTTCAATGATAAGGAGTTTCTGACTTTAAGCAAACTCTAAACAGTTACTTATAAGTGAGTGTGGTGTTAACTATTTTCAATTGCTTGAAACTGAATTGGTTCTCCCAAAGAGCAGAAAAAGCCCTTAAAAAACTAATTTACACTTTGGTAACGTTGGTGGTAATGCTGCTCCTATGCAATTATGTTTACTGGTATCCTACTAAGATGGCGCATTTCAGGGGTAACTTACTTCTCCTCTATTTTTCCTCCTTTTCAGTGTAACATCGCTTCTGCTTCTACTATAAATAATCAAAAGCAGGTTACAGAAGTAACATTAGAGAGAGAGAGAGAAAAAAATCTGCGTTCTGTTTGTTTTTCATTTTTGTTAAAGAGCAATCAGAGTCAACTAAAATCAGTACAGGCAGGTCAAATCTCTGCAGACATCAGAAATCAAAAATCCTCCACGTTCTGATCAGTGCAGCAAAACAACTCAAACACGTCACAGTTAAAAAAAATCATGCTGGCACTAAAAATAGTTCTTTTGAAAATTAGATTTCATCCAAAATCCTGCTCTTAGGAGTTTTTTCTACGTGCTAAAATGAGCCGTTCAGGCATTTTTTCAGCATATATTTCTCACAGAAGCAACTTTTTTTCCCCCTTCTTTCTTATAAGCCAGCAGCTTTATTCCCAAACATGGCTAAAAGCCTGCGCTCCCGTCCTTATTTAAAGAGGCAGGTTCCCTTTAAGCCATGCCGGACAGATGGTCCACAACAACTCTCGCGGAAATACCTTATGTCAGCATATTCTCACTGCGAGCAAGCTGCTCAGAAACACACACCATCGCCACCAAACAAACAATGCAGGTCCACATACCCATACATGCCAGCGTGCTAACCTCATGATCCAGTGTGGGGCTTAGGTTTGTTCACCCCCACACTTGGGGTGGAAGAAGAAAGAGGAAAGAAAAAAAGGCATGAACATTTCTTTGTCTGGGAAGTTCAGGGTCAGGTGATTGCTAAGGCAGTTCTGGTTGGCTAGACGCGACTTGCAAATGTTGGGGGGCCAGCATGGCTGAGTATTTGCAGAAACCTCATCTTCACCCTCACATCCACAGCACAAAGTTCACTTCGGTAGCTGGGGGGGAGGGGTGAGGAGTGGTGGAAGGAAATGAAAAGGGAAAGAAGGAGAAGTTCTCACTGTAACACATGTAAAAAACAAAAAACAAAAACCCTCTGAACCACCACGCTGTCCGTGCTGCAGGAGAACGCAACAGTGAGGTCCCCTGCAGCGCAGAAGAGGACTTTCACGGCAAAGCAAAGCCGCATTTATGCAAATCTCATGAAAGTTTGCAAAGTGCCAGATAAGAAAAAAAAACAAAAAAAGATCTATAAAGGAATAATATTTGTGCTTTTTTTTTTCTTTCTGTTTACCTTTTTGGTTGTTACTTAAAAGTTACGCATAATTTTGTGTTGAAGTTTAAGATTTTCCTTAATCTAGTTATTGCTTTGAGAATCCTGCAAGCCTCACTAAATCCAGTCTGTAGTTATTCAATAACATTTTCTTGACAAATTTGTAACAAATTAACGTCCAGTAGTCTGTTATTAATGAAACTTTATTACCAGATCAGGGGTTTACATGCAATAAAGAGAAAGATACTCAAAATGTATTCAATACAATGCAATAATACCAGTTACTACAAAGGTAGATATATAGTGCCTTTCAAAAGTATTTATATTCCTTTAACTATTTATATTTTATTATGCTAAAACCACTTATATTTTCTAATAAAACTCTGGGGCCTTCACAATAAAAGCTTTATCTATACTGAAATTAAATAACACAGAAGTGGGCTCTGTTTTACAATAGTTGACTTTCAGATATTTATTAGGAAGGAGCTTAGAGAACCCTCCTTCCATGGTACAAATACACGCTACGTTGTGATGGTGTGTTACAAGAAACTCCAGTAAAAATCCACTTTGTGGCTGTAAGATAGCAAAACGCGGAAATGTTCGAACACATACATGTGGTTTGTTGCTTTAAAATGACATTTCTGTCACAACCTGCTCGATGATTTTGTGAAAGAAGCGACGTTTTGCCAGAAAAACTTGTTTCGCCCCGTTTCCAGCTCAGAAGTGCAAACGCACTTCTGTTTGCTTTCTTAAGCCGATGACTGAAAACAGACGAGCGTGTGTGCACGAGCCAACAAAGATGGAAATATCTGCGGCAGCGTAATGAAACTCAGCCACACAATAGTGATGATGATAACCAATTTGACTCAGTTAGTCTTGATTTCAGTTTATTTACATAGCGCCAGTTCAAATCACACCATGTCAATTTAGACAATGCAAAAGACAAACAAGTAAAAGAGTGAAAGGTATTTTACGAGAAAAGTCATTTCAGTCCAGTCACATACTTTACAAATCAGTATCGACTTTAGCTCATTATTAAAACTGATTTCAAGTCATTTACTTGCAGGAATCTCTCAGAATGAGCATGCATGCAGCAACAGTGGAGAGGAAAATGTCCACTTTAACAAGAAGAAACCTCCAGCAGAACCAGAACCAGAGACTCAGTGTTTGAGAGCAGACCCACTGAACCAATCTGACAGAACTGAGTTCAACTCATCTTAATCCAACTTAACTCAATTCATTCAACTCGTCTCAGACTCTAGCAACAACAACAACAAAGAAACATTGCATGTTGGGATCAGCTTTATGACCATTCACTGGGCTCTGAAGTGAGACATCAAAAGCCCAGGGAACAGAGTAAATCTAAATTTTATGTTTTCAGCAGGGAAGTATGAACCAGATGTGACCCACACAGATGGATGTAATTTCTCCCCCCCTTGCTCGTACGAAACACAAGAACAAAGCAATGAAAAGCAGAAGCCAAACTGGGGAAATTTCACTGAAATAAATGGTACCTTCATGAAATATCAAATGACACACCAAATACACTTGGTCATGGGTTCACCAGGGGTCCTAGCTCCAGTCAACGCTTGCCTCTGACCCTGTGGTCAGTGCTGGTTTACAGCAAGGGTACTCACCTCCATCTTCCACTTGGCCATCAACTCCTCCCTGGTCCGCTTGCTAATGTAATAAGGGTCACCGGCCTGGAAGGTTATTCTGGGCATTGGCCTCTGTCGAAGGCTGATCTCCCAACCAACTCCCCTTCGTAGCCTGCCTCGACCTCTCTGTTTAAGGTACGAAAGAAACAAATTAGCTACTTGTTTGTTTTGGGGGGTTTTTGAGTCGATGTTGAGAACTATAGCAAAATTGTGCGTCGAGCCAGTCGCCGTGTTTCATGAGAGAGACGTTCAGTTTGAAATGGGTAGTTTGGTGATTTGCATGAGTTGATTTTGAGAAGGGAGGTCACAGCGTCTAATAACCTCAAAAACACCGGAACAAGCTTTCCTGAGATGCTTCCAAGTGTATTTGATATTTCAAATCTATACACCATTAGGTACCATTTCTTTCATCAGTTCAAAGAGAGAAGAAACCAATTTTTTGTTTCTGGATTTCTCCGCACAGACAACCTGCAGTCAAAAGCAAACAGCAGCGAAGAATGTGCTGTGCATGATTTTGCTTATTTCGTTCTGAAAACCTGAACGGAAAGGCCTCGACCGTCTGCTATGTTACTAGAGCGCAAGAGTGGAAAGTCAATCTAAACAAATCTTTAAATGAGAAACATTTGGTCCTTTGTTGTAGGGGCTTGAGTCCAATTAGAATATCTAGTTGCCAGGAGCGTGTAAGTTTATACTGATGCTAAATTACCAAACAAGTTGGACCACCCCTTGGTCCTCCGACTAACAAGTCCCGACTCTTCCACCGCCGGTTTTTCCAGGCTGCAGTTTATCTCTTTTTGACCAGCTCGCGGTTTGAATGAGCAAATATTTGTTTTCTCAGGGAGGCACTTGTTGTACCTCGTTGAGATTCTAGCTGTGAGGCGTGTTCGTTTTGACAATGCTGGATTTTTTGCCGGGAGCTACAAAGTCAGATGATCTAAAAAAAAGTCTGAAAGGGACGCAACTTCCATTTTGTTTGTGATTTCACCGAATTCAGAGTCAGTAGATTTGATCTAAGTCGTATGGAACGAGACCACGTGCCTTCGAACCGTAGTGTTGTTAGCAAACATTAAAAAACTGATTCCAGACACATAAACTCTAAAGATTCGATTGGACAACGTGAGTCGAGCTCATCAATAAATTCCTGTCAGACCCAAACCAAAGAGTTGGGTGCAGTTTTCATCTAGACTACATGGTTTGTGCTGAGGTTGGCTTCGCTTTTTGGTCCAACTAATTAACGGTGAATGATACACACAGACAAAAGAATGAGAGGAAAATTGACTTTTCTTAATTCTGGCTTTGCCACAAGTCTGCAAGAATGTTAAGTATTTTATGTATTCATGGCAACTGCAGTCAAACAAAATGGCACCACATCTTGTTGAACATCCAAAGATTATTTAAACAACTCTGACCTCACAAAACAAGGATTCAGCCCTTATTCTGACCCATAGAACGACACAGAACAGCACAGAAATCTTACCTCCGTCTTGATTGTGTCACACTCGTCATCTTCTTTGTGCTCCACATCTAGAGAAGAAGACAGTGACACAATGGATAACCTGAATCATTCACCGAAGAGAGTAAAATCCCATTAACAGCCCCTAAATTTGTGCAAAACTCATCGCTTTTTATCGATCAATAAATCGTGGCACGTTAATGAATCCCACGCTTCATTTTTATCACATCAACAAAGCATTTCATCTAAATAAAGCCAATTTGATAAAACCCCAGAGAGCTGCTGGCCGAGGGAGTCGTTTAAACCCAAACTGTGGTTCTGAAAAACTGGACGAGAGGAGCTTGAGCTCTCAGGTGCTGCATGAGGAAACGGTGGAGTCAAGAAGGTCTGGATTTGCTGCCCAGGTTCTGATGAGTGTAGAAAGTGGCCAAGTTTACTTTGGCCACGGCTTATCATCCGGCCCGATGTTTTCCTTTCATGAAACACAGAGCCAGCTGCTATTAGCCCTGGCTGTTGACATTGAGTCATAAAGTCTACAACATATTGTTTCACATCTGTGATTTGGTGGATGCATATATCCCGTCTAGAAGTTCTCGAAACCTGAACCGAATCAGAACAGAGTGAGGTTTTTGGGAAGTCTTTCCATGAAATTGCTTGTGAAAAGTCCTACTACTGAAAATCTCAACAGACGCTGTAAAGCTGGTGCACTTTATCTGGGTTATAAAGATTATACTTTGTTTCCATTTTCAATTCAAACAGTGTGACACATGCCACAGCAAATAAAAAAAGAAAGAAAAAAAAAACATTTAGAGAAACTGCAACACAGTCATAGTGAGAAACTCTTTTCTCACTATGACTGTAACTTTAGCCAAAACTCATATTGACCATAGCAATGTTTTTCAATACAAAACAATTAAAAAAAGCACATTTTAGCTAATTTTTAAAATATATTTTCATTCACAATCTACCTATTTTTAATATATATAAATATTTCACTCTTTGCAAAAGTTATATATATTTTATTTCTTCTAAAACTTAAAAATAGGCATAAATTGAAAGATTTTTAGCAACAAAACCCAACAAATTGTCTTTAGGAGGTATAAACAATATTTTCTTGAAGGTTCATGTAGGTTTCTCATGACAAATATGTTCTTTAACAGACGCAGAAGTGAACAGAGTCTGCTCTAGAGCATATAACCTGCTTTTTTTAGTAATGCTGAGTTAACCATGTGAACAGCTATAGGAAACGCTAAGAAGACCGCTAATCCTAAGCTTAAAGAAATTCCTATCAAATGCAGTTTTTATATCTTATAGTTCTGAAAGTTTAATCAAAATCTGATAAAATTGACTTTGGCAGGTCAAAACTGTACAAACCCCCCGCCCAAAAAATTGACCACATCATTCTAATAAGTGCAGTTTGTGTAAAGTTTGACCAATAAACAGATCAGCAGACGATGCCATCCAAACACCCTAACACTATTCGTCCACAGGTGAATGAACGAATGATGCAGAGGAGGGTGGCGATGCTGTCGGCGCCACGCACAGGAAGAAATGGCCGCAGATACACTCAGAGGAAGTTGCACAACCTGAAGTGAGAACTTCAGCAGCCGAGTAAATAGCCGACAAAAATAGCCCAGCGTCGAGGGGCCCTCAAACCGCAGCCTAATAAAACTGACTCAAGCACAGTAAACGCTCCAGTTGGACTTCCCTCCAACTTGGCCATGGTACTGATGTCTGCAATAACAACACGCGCATGTTATTTATTCCTGAAAAGCATTGTTTGTCTGTGTCTAACCAAGCGCTGATGGAGTTCATAAGAGAGCGATGATGACCGAAACACTAGCGCTGCTGTAGTGATTAATGAAGTGTTGTTTTTTTTCCCCCTCCATCTCACAATCAGATGACAACACGAGGAAGCCAAATTTAGCTTTATCACAGAAGCGCCTGCCAACATATCTGGTATTAGTTTCACAGTCCTTCTAAAAGTCCCCAGGCTCTTTGATACCGCATTACCCCTGCCACACAACACACACGTCTTATGAAGCAGCTGGCTCTGAAATTAGCAAGATGGCACAGAATGAGTAAACAGTTGATTCTACAGCACTGTGTTGGCACTTGGTCCCTGAGGAGGGGAGAGTGTGAATTGGGAGGGGACAACACTTGATGGCAAGTTCTCCTAGAGACCCGTCCAAGCAGAAGTCTTCTCTCTTAGCAGCCTCTTCAAGATTGTTCCACGTGTGGCTGGACCTCCAGCCTCCCCCCTATGCACTGCTTTCGTTGTGATCCTCAGGAATAAGTGACTCTATAACAAATTGCTGAGGCATGCAGAGAGCCAAGGTCACCGGGTTTGTGAGAGGAGCCGGCCCACGATGCCCAGAGAGAGTATACCTTGCCAGCTTGAGTGGGTTCCAGCTTTAGCATTACCGGAGCTCACTTGCACACTCCAGACGGAGCTAAAATCCTTCCTGTGCCCTCCAGATGGATAACACAAACCCTGCTTAGCTCAATATCGATCCAGGCGTCCGCGTCCTCTGCCAAGCTCTCTGCGCTCCAGTCGTAACTGTACCAACACTTTATTGTCCGTTATTTCCGGCCTGTTCCTGCTTTGTTGATTAGTAAAATTAGTTGCTGCTGAAACGACGCAGTTTGTGGCACATTTCAAGCAGTGGAAGCATAGCTAACGCTATCCTAAAGTTCAGATCTCACTGACTCGACATTTACTAACAGGTTACTACATATTTTCCCTTGTGATGAAGTTAATCTGCATTTCAAGTTGGGATGCCTTTAAAGCATTCAAAGCCCATATTTGACAAACTGTACATAGAAGTTGCTGCTTTGGCTCTAAGGCTCATTATGCCGCCTCAGATCTGCTTTCTGACAGCTTTTTAAGTCTTTCACCGCAGATTACTCGGTACCTGCCTTTGACATAAGCCCCACTTCTCAATCTGTTTTTGCAGCCCTCCGTCAAAGACATAAGGACAATGTGAGAATGTACAAAACCACAAGCTGATTTAATGAATATGTTTTAAACAGCATGCTTATGATTTTTATTTAATCCGCTCTCCTTTTAGGTATTACGCCGCAGAACAAGTGTAGGGGAAAATGTCAAAATTTTCAATTAAATTCAGTTATATATTGGCAAAATGTGAGAGAATTTTCAACTTTTGTTGGTAAGATACTCAATCTGTTATTTAGATTATTCACAATAACACAATAACTTGGTGCAAGAAAAATTATGAATTCAGTTTTTTTAACAGCAGCTGCAGGTTGCAATAGAGACTGGAGAGTGGCAGTCAAGAGTTACTATGTAAGAGATTAGATTAGCAAATATTCATGTTTCAGTCAAAAATCCCACCGAAAATCTGAGGAGAGATCTAAAGTTGATGTCCACAAACTCCATTTCTGTCCAATCAGACTGAGCTGAAGCTATTCTGCAAGACGTATTGTCAAAAATGTCAGGCATAGATAAATATCCAGCTGTAACCCGAGCAAAAGTGGTAGTGAAAACTGCTAAAAGTAATATTTAATTATCCTTTCAACTCACAAATCTGTTCTACTTCGTATTTTTCTATCATATAAATCCCCAAAATTTTATATGGACGTTTGTGGTTGTAGCACATAATGTGAAAACATTCAAGAGGTTTATTATGGTTTTGTGACGTATTTTAAACGACTTGTATGAAGCTACATTTAGTTTTAAATTTCGTTCTGTGGCAGGGATCGTGAAATACTAAAAACTTTTTCCACTTCTGAACAACTCTTTTTATAATCAGCTGTGGTTTCTCCTCCAAACTAGCGTCCAACAATAAAAAGAAAAGAAATTACTCAGTTCAATCCTTCTATATTTTCTTCTGCACTGCTAATAGTTATTGATTGGGTCTTTTTCTATTATTTAAAACAATATCTTTCTGTTGGAACGTATTTTTCACCAGTTGCGAGTACAGTGCTGCTGTAAAAACAACACGCATGCCAGAGTTTTACTTTCTCCTTCCATAAAGTTTTGTAGACTCAAACCCGAGTAATTAGTGTGCAAATAATGCGGCTGCTTACTTCCTGAGCAACAAAAACCAAAGCCTCGTTCCCAGCCAGTCAGAATAAATCAACTTTTTGCTTATAAAGGAAAATGTATAAACACCCTACTGGCACCGATTCAACCCCGTGTGATAAAAAAAACAACCTCAAAATAAAAAACCAAAACGCTACGCATTTGGATAGATGTGCAGAAATAAAAGAACAGTTGTTTCATGGGAGACACTGGGACTGCTAAAGCAACCGGGTTATCCCGGGGTTTTGCCCGAGCGAGACGCAACAAGCCCCGAGAACCACAAATCAGGTGAGGAAGAAGTGCAGACTCAGTTTGCGAGGAGTTCTGGCTACGACGTCATCCAGCCGGCACGGCCGTCGCCTGGGATCCGCCAGCCCGCGGAGGAGGCCCGCTGCCAGGGCGGCGGCTGCTCCTCCCCTACGTTTATTTACCACGCTCCCATTCAGCCGACGTCTCAGAGGCCCTCTGGAGCGACAAGGGAGACACGTGGCCGAGGGAGCGGCGGGCCGACGACGCACTCCGCCAGCAAATTTAGGATCACCAGGTCTCCACAGCAACCATCGCACATTGTCTCGAGCATGTGGAGTTTTCTGGGGCTTTGGCTGGATCAGACTAGAGCTAGTTTATTCTGCAACAAACATTTTAGAGAGCAAGAAAATGGAAAAGTAACATGCACGGTGGAGGATCTGTGATGCTGTGGGGTAATTTTAAACCCAAAGGCACTAGTTAGAGTGAACCAAAGTGTGGACTCTACAGGAAAACTGATCCGAAAAATAAAGACAAATCAGCAAAAAAATAATTCAACTGTCACAAATCCACCTCTGTCGTCAGACATAAATCCTACAGAAGAGAAGAGAGCAGAAGGATCTGTATGACACAGACTGAGAGTTTTCTTCTCAGCTTTAGACGGATGCAGAAAGAGTTCACAGCGTTGGTTCCAAAACCAGCAGTGATTTTGCTGGAAGTAGTTATTTATTTTATCTGAGTTAATGTAGCCAAATGAAACTTTGGATCACTCTAAACAGCAAACATTTCCCATGACAGCGAAAAACCAATAAAATTTTATAGCATCCCAGAAGCAACGTCAGGAACACCTCCTAAGTTTTTATGCACTCCTGTGTTCTTTTCTTTCTGGTACCTTTCTTGTAAATGTGTAGATCTGACACTTCTGGCATTGCCGCTAACAGGAACCTGCACGTGATGCTACTCTCATTTCTAGATGATTCCTTTTTGTGAACGAGAACTCACACTTCGTTGGGCGCTCCAGTTTCCGCCTCCCTCTTTTCTTGCGCGGCATCATCAGGCCGTCGTCCTTGTCTTTCTCCAGCTCCCGCTCCTCCTGGCTGGACAGGAAGCCGTTCTCCTGGGAGGGACTGGGGCTCTGACCCTGGGAGCCATCCTCCTCCTGGTAGGAGGACGGACATCTGGGAATTCCATTCTCTACTTCCCGCTTCTCCTGTCTGGGGAGGCAGGCGTCGGGCGTCTTGTCTCCGCGCGAGTCGGTCTCTCCGTTGTAGACTTGCGATATGGACGGCCGGCACAGCTCGAGGTAACTGCTGCAAACGCTCGCGCAGCCCGTGATGGATCCGCAGCTCTCGACCTGCAGGCGAAACGGGACGAAGGAGGGCGAAATGTGAACCTCTGCGTTTAGGAGGATATCGGACATAAAAAAACAAACAAAAATGTCATGAGTTCAACCTGTTGGCATGTGAATCTGCGAGTTTCAGCAATCCCCATCAAACCTCCCTCAACTCCCAGGTTCAAAGCTGGGACAAGAAAGCTGCCATGCAACCACTAACTTACAAGCGAGAAGGGAAGTTGTGTGTTACAGCAGCACAGAACTATGCCAGGAATGTTGGCTTTTCCTGGAGAAAATTTTCCCTCTGTCCTCCTGGTTTCGCTCCATAAAAGAGGACTTCATTCAAGAGGTGCTGACCTGTTTGCAGCTGACATGATTTCCAGTGTGTAATAACGTCTCTCCGGCTGTGAAGCATTATTTGGATGTCATATACAGGCCTGTCACGATAGCCAATTTCCCCAGACGTCGTTGTGATGAGCAATATTATTGTTGTTTTGAGAGCAATTTGCCGTAATATGATGATAATGGCATGATGATGCCAGAACAGCCTTTCAAAGATGAATAAACTACAAATCCTAATGAACATTTAATGCTCCAACTGGAAGACGTTTTAAATATCCAAAATAAATAACCAAAACAACAAATAAGTTATGAAGAGTTTTGTGAACAAAACTCAGAACTAGAGTTAGTTTTCACCAATGCGCCAGACTGAAGACGTAGACTGAAGAGAAAAAGCGACAAATCAAGCAAGTGGAAAATGGAAATCGAGCTTGCTTTCATTTATCATGCAATCAATTAATGAATTGCTTCCTGTGACAGGCCTGGTCATACACAAGTATTTACGCCCCCTCACGATGTAATCACAACCTATAATGCATTTGCAAGGGATTTGTAACGAGAGACCAACACAAAGTGGTGAGTAATTGTGAAGAGTGTGGGGCATCGGTTTGCTCATCGTCGCTGCTAAAAAAGAATCCTGTTTCCAACAGAGTCCCTTCCTTTTCTGTTGGATGAAGAGAGGCTTTTCAAAACTTGTAAAGCAGAAGTGCACCGATTTATCAGCTCCAATTTCCTTAACTTTGGGAAATTGGCCGATACTAGAGACGATAGGTCATTTTATTTGTATAGCACATTTCAGCAACAAGGTGATTCAAAGTGCTTCACATGAGTCAAAGAAAATACAAACAAAATAGAAGTATAAAACTACATATTGTTACCCATGTATAATAAGAATAAAAATTTATAAACTCTCTGGATTCTGATAAAATTAGATGTTGATTCTCCGAGTTAAAGTTTATGAATTCTTAAAGTGAAGCCGATCTTGTCTTATTGCCATCGACACGAGCCCACCGGGTCGGGTCTGCACGTTTGCAGTAGGCAATATTCACTCCATTGTTTCCAACTTAATGACTTTCTTGCAATATTCAGTGGCATTTCAGACAAAACAAGTTGGCCAAAATCGGAATCGGCAGATCAGGCTTTTTAAAGATCTGTAATCGGCGACCGGCCAGAAAACTGCAGTCGGTGCACCGCTACTTCGTAGTGTAACCTGGAGAACTTTTAGGAATGGCCGTCCGTGCATCCAATATTTCTAAGGTTCCATATGACTGAAGCTCAGACCCTGTGAAATCTTTTAGACCCAAAAGGTGAAAACCTGCAGCTGAAAATCCAGTGAAAGGCAGCTTGAACTGTTGAGTTGGTGGATTGAATCCAACAGCACGTCACCATTTATAAATGACTATTTGTGAAAAACTTTGAAAACCATATGTCATTTACCCTCATCTTTCCAGTTTGAACCATTGTAAAGTACATTCAAGTTTTTGATGGTTTTGCTTTTGTTTTATCTCAGGGGGTATGAATCCAATGTGTTCTTGCTGTTGCCTTTAAAACACATGACTTGTTTACTCTGACCATACAGTTGGTCAGAGATAGACATCTTGAAATATCTGCTCTGAATGGCATCCTGGATGCAAAACAAATCATGCAGAAATAGACTTCTGTCGGAGCTGTAACGTCGAGTAAAGACAAAGCCACAACGAAACGCGGCCGGCTGTAAGGAATCCCTCTCAGGCTGCGGAGGTCTGCGTGATCTCATCGGACAAATTATCCATAAACCGAACGAGTCAAACGAGGAGCAGCCTGCCAGTGACTCAGCCGGACAGGGTGAGTGACAGAAACAAAGCCTCCGCTCCGGGATTATTGATGTTCTGACTTGCTCGCAGTAACGAAGGCAAACACAGGCAAAAGAGTGCGAGAGCAAACATGTTTGGCAACTGCTGCCAAAAGCATTACGCAACCGACGAGTGACCCAGTGAACCACATGTGGACGCGGCCAGAGGTCCCGCTTGGTAAATCAGACAGCCCAGACAGGCAGACAGCGGTCAGACACTAAACTGATAATCCTACATAATGCACAGCAGCCTGTTAGCTTTAAAACGAGGCAGTAAATAATATTCTGGATAAAATGTAAAGTTAGACATTTCTTTTTTGGCTGTTTTTTTGTCACACTTCAGTGTAGTAGCTCATTAAATGGGATGTTCCGCATTTTCCAGATATATAATAATGTTTTACAGCACAGTCAAGTCAATATGTTACAAATGCTTTATAAATCAAAAACAAATCGGAAGAAAATTGACTTCACAAAGACTTTTAGACTTTTGAACCAAAGAGACAAAATTTGAACTTTTTCAGGACTACTTGATGTTTTGGGATTGATGATTTGCCGTACTTGATGGTCCACTTTTCCACTTTTCACCAGAAAATTCAGGAGGAAAATGTGCAGCCATCCGTCTGTGATCTTAAACTCAAGCACACTTGGGTTATGCAGAGAAGCAGAGATTCATAGATCAACTAGAACCAACACTAAATGGCCCAAAATGTAACTTAAAAAAGCACCAAAATGAAGGTTTTAAAGTGGTCTAGTCAAAGTCAGGACTTACATTCAGAAGAAAAACTGTGGCCTGGCCTTTAACAGAAATCCCTGCAATGTGGCAAAGGTCACTCCTTCGTGATGTCAAAAATCTCAAACTCGGTTACCAAGAACACTTGATGTCACCTTTTGCAACCAAGGGTTTTCACACTGGGCCTGGTTAGTTTGGATTGTTTTTCCCTTAACTGTAGCTCCTCAACTCAGGTTTAGGATCTGTAACCTAAGACGACCTCTGGGTGGTTGGGCAAATCAATTTTCACAGCTCTCTATGTCATTTGAGAGAACAATGTTCCACGTTATACACTAAATTCAACCAAACCTTTTGGCTTAGCAAAAAGATTTAACATACCTTTCTGTATCTGGTGGACAAAAAACAACCCTACTTTACATCCAAAATGTATGCCAGCAGTCTGGATTTATGTTGAACTGAACTAGCAGGCAAAGAGAGGCAAAAAGTGGTTTGGACACGGGAATCCTCCTCAAACATTAAAGCAAAGCAACATCACCAGCTGAGGACACAAAGGTTCAATTGCTGCCTTTAATTATTCAAACAACAAATGGTTGCAGTGACTTCAGGAAAACAATTAACCAGAAGTTAACTTAATCAAGCCGATGCAAGAGACAGAATGGATAAAGCTACAATGAGTATGCAGTCTGAGACAAACAAAATAAGAAGAAGAAAAGAAAAAGGAGGCATGATCACGATTGTTTAAAGTTTGAGTTTTCATGGGTTGGGTTTGACAGTGCTCCAATTCCATGGTGTTGTCTCCAATGCTAAATGAACTGTGGGCACAGCAAAATTCATACTATTAGCACTGTGAATGACCAGGCAACTGAAGCATCACATCGCGTGAACAAGGAGTCGAGTACATGTACGAGTTTACAGATATGACACCAATGTTGCAGTTTGGACATTTTGGACTTTGGTTCAGCTCAACAAAAAGTCAAAAACCTTTGCTGTTCATTGACGTGAGTACAGCCCAAAAAAAGAAGGGAGTGTTTCCTTCTGAAACGTTTAATGAACCAGAAAAATTCAGATTTTTTTGTCGTTTTCCCAGGGATTTTAGGTCAGAACCAATCAAAGGAATTATTGACCATTTCCTTACTAATGACCGTCTGATCGCTTATTTTTAGTTCTCCTGATAGTATCAAGAGTTGGACTAGTTCCTGTTGGTATGAACTGGGTCATTCAGAGAAGGATAACAACTCAAAACACTGAAGTCGGTCCTCCCACTAGCTGGAAAGCCATGCATGTCAAAGTTTAGTGGTATCTATGCATGTCCAGGAAGGGTAGGTTATAAAAGTATAAGTGTTATCAACACTTTTATGTTTGCTAAGTGCCGTCTTGGAAAACAAACTCCACAAAAGTTCATTCTGAAGTTTGCCTTCATAATAATGGTTCATAATGGTTTTCTTGACCTAACTTATAACAGCATGGTTCCTGGATGTGATCACCGCTGGTCATGAAGGCCCAGCTCTTGTCCGATTGGCTGAAACCGTTTCCTGATGCTGCTGTGATCACAGTAGTGTGTCCCAACTTGACCGCTGTCTTTTCTTCCGCCCCCATTTGCATGTTTATAACAATGGAAGTGCTTAGGGTGGGGTCAGAAGGAGAGACTGTGCGTCATTTAATCTCCCGAAGTTTTTTTTTTTTTTGCTTTTCTGTCCAGAGGAGGAATAAGTAATGAATCCAAAATGGTTTCAGTGCTGGGGACAAGCTGCCTTCAATCAGAACAGACATGCCGACTGAAGCAGAAACGGCTCAGACAGGCAAATGCAGGGCAAAACTCTGCCATTGCTGCAGGCTACCGCCACAAATTTAGCAAAAGTTTTCCCTCTCACACTTTTCTCCCCATTTTGTCACATTATAACCACAAACCACAATCGTTTTTATTGGGTTTCATGTGGTAGGCCGACACAAGGTGGTGCATGACTGTGAAGCAGGAGGAAAAGTATACATGGTTTTCAAAAATGTTTGTAAAATCTAAAAACAGTGGCATGGGTTTGCACTCCGCCCCCCTTTACTTTTGCAGCAACGACGTCGGACGACAAGCGATGACTCGATATGACGACTTCTCATCGCGAAATAAACACATCTGTTCTGTTAAGGCCTCAAATGTTTGTTAGAGAACATTAGAGAACAAGTACCAACATTAAAAAGTATAGAGATTATGAAGCAACGTCTCGAGCTTTGGACACCTTTTTTTTTGTTTGCTTTTGATTATACAAGACACAAATCTGTCAACAAATGACCCACAATTTATTTCATTTTTGTTTTTGGAACCAAGAAAATTATCCTTCAGTCAAACATTTACAACAAGAGAGAATATAGTTTCTTTATCAGACCTTAGTTGGCTAAATCTCTCCCACATTTAATGAAAAAATAATAATTTAAGCCCACTTTAGGAAACAAGGGACATAGTTTAGACCCTGACTGAAAAAAATATGTACTTCTTGTGCAACTGGTGTGCTTTTATTGTGAAACCTCTGGGTGGATATTGTTTGAAGTTGGACAGATATTGCTTAAACCAGACATAGCCGCAGTTTGCCAAATGCCCTCTAGGGGAAGCAGCAAATTTGTGGATAAAGACGTTGTGGTCAAATGACACCAAAACTGGCCTGCATTCAGGATGTCATGGTCATTTTCCAACGTGTCGGATCAATACTCACTGGGAACTGCTTACGCTTCCTGCTGGGTTTTCCAACTTTAAAGGAGGCACTACTAAATGTTGACCTGGGCTCCTTCATTTGTCCCACGTCCAGTAATACGCTCTCACCCTGTTGAGAGAAAATGACCTATTAACACTGGCTAGTAAAGAAAACATATTCTTTGAAATCACCTTTTGTCCTTAAATGTAGCAGAAGTCAGCAAAGCAAATGCACTCCAAGCACAGCAGCAGAAGTGCAGCAGAAAAAAAAAAAGCAACTTGCACATTAGAGGAAAGTGCAGCAGGTCACGGACCGCCTTTAGCCGACAATGAGACAGATAGAAACCCAATGACATGCTCTCTTGAGTCAGGCCGGAGTGAAAGCTCTGCGAATGCGGCGCTGACCTTCAAGACAATTGGCTCTTGACACCATTACAAACACGCTGACCTGCCCCCCATGTGCCCCCTGCTGCAATTTCCCTTTGATTAATACAAACTGTCAACCCGCGAGAACAAAGCTCTACGTCGGCAGCTCCGAGGCCGACGAGAGAAAGGACGGCCGTGATGTCGAGGCTTTGAGTTCGGTATTGACTGAAAGGGAACGCCAGCGCCAAGTCCGAATGCAAATAGGAGCGACTGCGGGGCGGTGGGGGGATGGAGAGCTGAAGCGGCCGGCTAAAGTGGGAGAGTCTGTGAACAGGACAACAACTAGTAGAGCAAAACTGGCCTTTTAGCACACAGCAAAACAGGAAAGAAGAAAAGCAGCTTTTGCTTTGATTTGATTCCACGAAATTTGCACAAAATCAACAAATGCCCACACTTTTTTGTTTCTTACTTCTGCCACTCAGCTTACTTGACCCTAAGTAACAAAAAGTCACATTTACTGTCATATTGTCACGTCTGTAAACTAGCACCCTGTCATTTCTTGCCAAGTGTTTTTTTTTTGTCTAAATTATCGTTTCTGCCCAAAAAATTTTATTCATTTTTTTTTAACCAAAAAATATTTTACAAAAAATTACTTCAGCCATTGTTGCAGGAGGACATCTCTCACAAATATTTCTAAAGTAGCTCCACAAAATTTATTACTTTAACTGCAAATAAGTCACAAATTTGAAGCGCGACTCACACGTGTGAAAAGTTGTTCAATATCACTTTAATTAAAAAGTACTTAGCAAATGCAAAGACAGCTATTTATTAATACGTTAGCAGTTTGTTAGCATCTTCTGCCACCACCGGCCCTTTGGCTCATGACCTTGACATTGGGCAAAATGAGAATGAAGTTTTGACGCCCCTGATCAAGAAGAAGGCGCTCCGGTAAAATGAGATCACGACTGCAAAGAGTTGAGCTAAATAAAAGGCGATCCAGGAAGAAAAGCTCTCAGAGGCCGATGTTTACCGTCCTGCAGAAACAGAAGCCGAGAACTCTGGTTTCCTGACTTTACTAACTTGTCACATTAGTTGATCTAGCTCTTCATCAAGTGAGCTGAACAAAAAGCCCCAGAATAGCAACTCAAAAAGCCTTAGGGAGATTTTATTTTTTCTTCTGTTGTTGCTAAGATCAAGTGCATCCCTCATGTTTTGTTAACAAATACGAACTCCCTAACATTCCTAAAAAATATAAGACAAACAATAAGAAAATTGGATTTAAAGGGTTGTACAAAACGTATTCTTAGACATGAGACCACCTTACAGTTTTGGGATCAATTATCGATAGGTCTGGGAAAGAATAAGAGAAATCCTTTGCAGCGTCCGATCACATTTTGCAGGTGATCAGACGAGGAATCTGCCACCTTTGTCTGTCACAGAACAACATCTGTCGGCATCACAGAAAGTCTGAGCTGATCAGATCAATGAATGGCCGCTGGGCCGGAGCAGCCAGCAAACAGGAGGCGGCGTTTTTCCCAGTCCAGAACGCGCCTGGAGCCAAACGTTTCTGCTCAAAAATGACGTTTTTGCACATTTGCATGAAAGTCTCGTCTATGAAATACAACAAAAAAAGAATAAAAGTAAAAACAGGCGTGTTGCGTGGTTTTAAACAATATTATTATTGACTAGCAATTGCGTTACTTCCACATTACTACTTTTAAATATGTCCATGGCGATCAGAGTTGAGCATGACTGGTAATGTATAGACAGGTTTATGTTTAGCTTTGGAAATGAAATGCAAATTTGACCAGTCGTTATGATGCTTCACACTATTATCTCGTTCCACCTGAGTTGGAAGGCAAAAATTAAAAAAAAACACTTCTTGAGGAGACACAGTGAGGGGTCCAGACAAAACACTTTTTTCTTTCACTCGTCGAACTGGTTTTTATGCACGCGGGGCGATTTTTAAAAGTCAAGCCGCTTTGCAGCCTGACGACGTTGTGCCGCTGAAATGAGATGAATCCATCAGCCGTGACAGTCCCAAGGGGATAAACTAATTAACATAAAGACGTGCGTGTGATGATCAGACTGACTGATGCTGCTGCGTGTTGCAATCGGTAGGAATGAAAGGAAATCTACCTATTCCAGAGAGTAATGCAGCCATTCCCAGCAGGTCTTTAGACCTCTGGCCTCGTGCGATTAGGGGTTGGTCTGCATGTGCTTTCCAAATGTTTTCAGTTTATTGTGTGATTTCTAATAGAGTGCCTGGTGCTTCAGTTTTTTTTTTTTTTTTTTTCTATCTCCCTACCGGGGCAGCAGCATTTGCATAGATAATAGCATGTTTTGAGTGCAGCCTGGTGTGCAGGCTCATTTGGGAGCCACTTTTCGTGGATCGCATGATCTTGTTTGAGGCAGGAAGAGCAGACACCAACTGAGCCAAATCAGAATACTGTCTCTCTGCCCTGCAAACATTTTCTTTTTAATTAAAAAAACAACAACAACAATAATAATAATAATAAATCATACAAAAATAGAAAGAAGCCTACAACGCAATTTGGTCTCGCCCTGGAGTGAACCCCGCCACGGCGTCGACGTCTCCGCGCCGCTTCCCGTCTGGGTAGCCGGGTATTTAAAGGCAACGTCTGTTGCCAGGCAACTAGATGAAGGGCAGCGCTGTGTAATGGGAACATGGGAGGAAGAGGACATCCCCTCCTCTTCCTCCCCCCCATCCCACCACCTCGCTCCGGTGGAAGAGAGCTGTGGAGTCGTTCCAGCTCTGACTGAGCCCACGGCAGCCAACGCCCACGTCGGCCGCCACCATTGCGCCTGCAGGCGTCACGTTATCCGGTGACGCCGCGGGCTCGGCGCAGAGCTGATGCTGCAGGTATCAGCCGGCTATCAGAACAGGAGGGACGTTCCGCGCCGCAGGGTGTTGGATTCGTCCACCTTTTAGGAGTCTCTCGATCATTTCCCAATGTCGGGGATTTATCTGCGCAATATCTCAGGAGCGACGCGATAAAATCTGTCATTTTACTTGATAACTGATTATCTGCCAGCAAAGTATCGCCTGCACTTTATGAGCGTGCGAACGGGAGGCGGGGAACGGACTCTCCCGAGCGCCTCTTCTGATCTACAAATGTCTCCGTGCCTGTTTGTACTTTTGCAAAAGCCAACAGCTGCAAACACGGTATCGATCACGGCCGCTTCTCACCATTCTGTTTCCGGGTGAATCCACGAAATCCGAGCCTTTGCATGAGGTGGAGTTGGAGTTGGTGACAGTGTTGGATGGCATTGTTGAGTCTTACAGGCTTGTGGTGGGGGACCCAAGGGGGGCAGATGTCAAATAAATGGCGGTGAGATTGGAGGGGTGCGTGGCGGTGGGGGGCAGTTTCCAGTGAGAATGAACTTCAAAAAGGAACCCGAAAAAAATAAGATGAAATTAGAGATGACCCTTCTTCTCTTCTCTCCTAGAATAGAGGGAGACAAAAAAAAAAGATGACAAGGAGTTTATTAGAGTCAGCTTAAATGAAAGAAGCGCCAAGTATTGTGATCAGTGGATGATGAGTCAAGACGGTTTAGGTGGGAAACGTGAATTTTCAGGCCTCTATTTACTAGTGAATAAATTGAAATGCGTCCCAGCAGAGATGGAGTGAGACTGTGTGTTCGTCTGGCAGGTTACTGAGTGGACCAGTACCTGTAAAAAGTGGGGTTGTGTTCAGGGTGCAAGGAAATGTAAAGCTGGGAAAAGTCCACATTCGCATGAGATTGTAGCGTCACTTTCTTAGAGATGCAACAACCTCGCGTCAAATTTTTTTTGCCTCGGATCGGTGCAACTCCAAACAGCGAAGAAAGGCAAAGTCTGCCACCGGCTTCTTCACTTTCTGGTTGATGCGTTTAGAAATGAAATCGATTCAGATTTTTTTTTTCACTCTCTCTCGCTCTTTTTTATATTAAAAATATGGAGTCGACGTAAACCGGAATCAGCAGGTAGAAAACCGAAAATCGGAACCAGCCGGAAAAGAAGCTCGATCGGTGCATTTCTAACAATAATCACACACACTCTCACACACACAAAGCTTGCACTGTGACCCATTTTTTTTTCTGCAAAACTAATTCATTTATTTTTATTTTATTTATTTATTTTTTTTAAAGTTTTCTCACTCTAAAGCCAAAATCTTGTCAACTTTTCCATTAGTGTCGCAGCATTAGAACATGAGGAGCCGCAGCAGCCCCCCGTCCCCCTGCCCCCCTGACACACTTGCATATTTCCTCACTTCAACTTGGCTTCACTCTGAGACTCAGATTTCTCTTTGTCGAGTTCACGTCACGCAGCTATAGGAACCTCACAGGCGTCTATAGACATACTGTATGGCGACTATAGCCTGCAGGCCCGTCCAGCGCCACACGCACAGAGCGGCCGGGCTGCAGTCCTCGCTGAATGGCCGGGGCCGCTCAGGATGTGCACCGTTTAACGCCGCGGAATCATCAGGACGTCGCGAGTATTTCTGTGCATTAATATTTCATCTGCACATGGGGCTGAAGTTACTGCTCCAGCAGCCTGCAGTGCGCGCACACCCGGAGCTCGCTGTCGCTCTGGTGGAAATGGGATTTATTTATTTATTTCTAATAAAGAATAGCCACCTTCATGTCATGTGGTGGACCAATTCAAAACGATCAATCGTCTGAAATGTTATTTATAAGCCACTCAGCTCTTTCTGCAGCCAAACAATGTGCTGTGAGATGGTTTTTTTTTTTTTTTTTTGCTGATTTGGGGGTCACTAGTGGCTCCTAATGAGCCTCACATCTAAAGCCACATGCTTCCACATAAGCGATCGCGCGTGGGGGGGGGGGGGAGGGTTGGCATCTGAATTTCTGGTGGCTATCTCTTACGATCGCAAAGTTTTAGACATCTCCTGCAGCATGGGGAGTCTGCGGCGCGACCCGGGGGACGGTGGCCGTGTGACGGGCCACGGCTGCTGCTGAAGGGTAAAATCCCCCGTTATCTCCGCTCGCGTCCGCGGTGTCGCTCTGGAAACGCGAAGCCGGTCCTGCGGTCCAAATTACGGTCAAGTTCACCCCTGCGTCTCCAGTGAGCATCCTACGCAAGGAAAGCGACCCCCCTCCCTACACACACACACATTTCGCTATTTCCCCGTTTCCACCGAGCGCCTTCCGCTCTGTTTTTTTTTTTTTTTTTTGGTTCGTAAAGGTTACCCTTCCTGCGCGGTCACCGGCTTCGACGCGTCTCGAGAAAAAGCGTGAATCACCGTGTGTTCGTTACCCAGTTTTCCCAAGTCCCAGGGCTGACCCTTTTTTTTTTGTCTCGCTTGCTCCCGGAGCCTCCTTCCTCTTTCGCCCCCGTCCTCCACCACCACCCCCGGCCTGACAGAACCTCCTCTCCAGATGCGCAGCGAGCGCTACGGAGGCCCGGAGACGCCTCCGCTCCGTGCTTCCGCCGGGTCCTAAACACAGTCGTGTTACAAATAAAGCTGGCTTAGCTTCATTTTACAGGTTCTACAGATACTTCTGTGACCTATCATTTTTGTGGATAGTAAGTTCGCGCTGGAAATTTCATTTTTCGGCTCTAAGTTAGTCTTTCGTCACGGACCGTAGCGGGCCTCGAACCAGCGACCCTCCTGCTACAAGACCAACCTGTCATAACCCTGTTGTACCTGCTCGTCGACCAGGACGTGTCAGAGATAGCTATCCCAGGCGCGTGCAGTGGGGGGAGCTTTGGGGCTTGAGCACCTGCCCCTTTTGCTCCATGGCCCCAAGTGCCCTTTTGTTTTTGTTTTTTCCTTACACATGTACTACAATTATTACTATATTACTATTATTACTATTATTATTATTATTACTTTGCAAGAAAAACAACACAATAAGCCCTCCGGTCACATTGTTACCTTTGACCTTTTGCCCGTGACGCACGACGCACTTGCCTCTCCCGCCGTGAGATAAAGCGGCTAACTGCGGAGCTCAAGCTAGCGACGTTCCAGATTACAAAACAGCTTTTGGTGAACTGAAAAAAATTATTTTTGGTGAAAACACTGGAGTCGGCTTGCTACTGTCAGATAACGGAAAACGTTAAATGTTGTATCGTTTCTCCTTCAGCACGGAGTCGCGGTTTAAGCAGAAATGAAATATAACAAGACAGGCGTCTTAGAGAATATAAGTCTCTAAGTCCGCCTTTCTCTGAATAAACTGAGCGGGAGGAGACAGACAGGTGAGGAAAAGCTGTTCTTATCTATCGATCCAGTATTTTTATCATCAGACATTAGGCTGTTGTTGTGCTATGAGCTAGCTGCTAGCTAATGATTTTGCTAGCAAAGCAAGGTAACTAAATAGCTTCCCTGTATTGTTAATGACAGCAGTCATTCTTCGGTATTATTTATGCAATAGGGCCACATCGCCAGTCCAAAACCTATCATCTCCATAATGAATATATGTCCGATTTTCTAATTTTCTTTGGTGAATGATGTATATTGCATTTATTCTAGCGTTAGGTAAATGTATCTTGAAGGAGAATTTAAATAAAAGTCCAACAAGGATATTCATTTAGAATTAAAAATAACTCATCCTGAACTACCATGATAGCTAAATGTATGTAATAATCAAACTGTTTCTGTCCAATAAAGCATGTCATTAATGAAGGGGCAAACATAAACTTTTATTTGCACACATCAGAAATCTTTGGTTTTGATTTTAGGCTCTCCCCAGATGTCATCTGAGAATCGCAAGCAAAACTTTGAATAGCAAGCAAAGATTTCTGACATGCACAAAGAAGTTTGTTTGTTTTGCAAATAATTTTTTTAAGTCATGAGATAAAAAATTGTGATTTCAGTTTTAAAAAAAAATTAAGTTAAAAATTTTTTTGTTCAAAAAAATGTTACAATTCAAAATGTCTTTATCACAATTTTATATTATTTAATTGAGGTTAGTATTTTAATTGAATAATTGTGAAACAAATTGAACTCCATAGGAGAGGTCTCATTTTCTCTGAAATTAATATTGTTATGCTATGGACTGAAAAACATATTGGTTTAAACACAACGGTAAAGAACTGGTAGTGTGGTTTATTATAGTGTTCTCATCATAATTCTTTGTTTTGCTTTTTTCAGTTCAAAGACGCCACGTAAAGAGAGACGTCAGAAACAAAAAAGAAAGGCAGTGGATTGTTGACCAACTGGGTCAGCTGTACCAATCATTCACAGTGAGGTTATTAACATTCTTCAAGACATGACCAGCAGAAAACTGTTGCAATGAACAAAAGAGAACAAAAACAGCAAAAAATGCTTAAAAGTTTGAAATTTGGCAAGAGACTGAAATAAATAAGACTTCACTCAACACAGAGAAGATGAGACAATGAGGAAAAAAAAGAAAAGAGAAACTGACAAGAAAAAAAGAAGAGGAAAGATTGAAGAAAATGTACATAGGTACTTACAAAATACACCAAAACACAAATAGAGTAGTATTTTCTCATAGTGACATGCATTAGTTACATTTTTGCTTTTGTTTTTTTCCTGCAGTTCCACGTTAAAGTTTGATGCAGCTCTGCTTTTCTGAATGGACCGTCTTCATCTCCACTGCAAGTACAGCAACCCAAGCAGATGTTCTTTGATTGTATGTCTCACAATTTTATAATCTATCATTGTTAATTAAACTCTGAGAGCTGTGTGACTTTGTTAATATTCTGTCCTGAAATGTGATTTGATGTGCCCTTTTTTTTTTTTTTTTGAGCACCTGCCCCTTTACTAGTCTCTGCACGGCCCTGAGCTATCCCATATTTATGAGATACTTGAATAACTAGACAGCACATTCATAATTATGAGGGTTTTTTTAAAGTTCAGGAGGAAGCAAAAAATCCAGCCTTCAATTATAAATGTCCATTCAAGTTTGTTTCTGATTGGAAATGAGGCAGCACCTCCAAGGAGCATCCGTTTTGAAAACGGTTGTGTGCTTGTTCACGTTATTTTAGAAATGATGAACTTCACATGTTAACCAAATTCTTATTTACAGTAACAACCTGGCAGGGAAGGTGGCAGGCTGAAAATGTGACGCACGCTTCATGATAGTGGATGGAGGATGCATCTTGTAGTAATAGATCATAACAATAAAACTTTTAACTTCTCACATCAAGGCAGGTCATTGATCGTAAAACGACTCGTCTTTCAACATTTAATAAACTGTTAAAACCACACACACACACACACACACAGAAAATGTCCCCACAAGGAGCAGTGGTCCCCACAACCCCTCATTGTAGACAGAAATAGATCCCCACAAGGACATAAGAACCTGCTACACACAGATTTCTCTTGCTATACTTTTTCAGAACAGTGCATTGACTTCAATTCATAGAGTTCAGTTGAACTCTGACCCTTCACCCATTCTACCCAGTGCTGTCCTTCACACCATCAACCCTCTATCCAACCAGAACCTCTGCCTCATCAGAACCATGTTGCTGCCGCCCCCATGCTTCACAGTAGGGACTGTGTGACCCTGAGCTGAAACAGGAAGTGCTGGTTCTGCTATGATGTCAGACTGTGAGAACAAGAATTCTGATCATCAGTGATAAATCATCAAAATATCAGAAGAAAGTTTTTGATTCCTGTAATACCCATAAAGATGTTTTCATACATTTTTTTAAAAGGGGATAAATTGAACAAAACATTAAAGAACCGTTTGTTCTTTAATGACCTTTTGACACGTCTCATTTCCTGTCAAAAACAAACTTTTTTGGTTGCATAACAACAATAATAATAGTATAATTTTAAACTTCAACACGTATGAATATTTTAGTCTGTAACAATATGCGGAGGTTGAGTTATTTAGTTTAATTTGAAGCGATTCTTTGATTGCTTAACTTTTTATTAAAGGTCATTTGAGGATGAGGATCCATCTTCATCTATGAAACATTGTTGAATCTGAAGCGCAAACAAATGTTCGAACTGAAGAATTTCCTTTGTCTCTGACCTTATCGAAATGCATCACGGTTTTAACTTAACTGCTAAACTTTACTGCTTCAGTTCTTATGCTGGCAGTTTATGCAGAATAAATCTGACATGGAATCAGAGGAGAATATTTGCTTAGAAATACAATAAACGTCAATGAATGTGTACCTCCAACGAGATAAGTGCGATCTAGTCATGTTTACCATTGCAATATCATGTCGACAGTGAAGCTACCACAGATTATTCAGGTATGAGGATCGTTTAATGCTTTGCCTGAAAGAACTGCCGTAAATAAAGAGCTGGGTTAAAATTCTCCAGCTTCGACATTTGACCCCCAAAGTCCAGGAAGAGGAAAATGTGTGCAGAGTCACTCAGAAGTGTCTCAAAGCAAGACACATACACCATCGGAGAGACTTTGGCCCAGAAACTGATATCCTGTGAAGTCAATGCTGTCAATACAGACACTGTCAGTGACATTGATCAGTTTCTCAACTAAAAATCTCTGAAGTTAATTGCTGAAGTTTTGTATGAACAAACTGATGAAACAACACTTAGGAATGTGTGTGACGAACAAAATGTGTCATTATGTCTCATTAATATATAATGAGATATCGCATTATATCTCATTATAACATTGAGATATTATACAATCTCAATATAATGATAAACTTTCTCATTTCATTGAGATAGTATCTATCTCATAAAGATGATTATAATGCTATAATTATTATTATTATATTGAGATTGTATCTCATTCTTATAATGAGATATATTACTATATCTCATGTAGATATGAGATACGACAATATAATATTTCATTATGAGATAGTAATCACAGGATCTCATATTGAGATAACTATCTCATAATGAAATATATTGTATTATATCATTATATCTCATTACTATGTTTCTTCCTGCTATATCTATGTAATGAGATATAGCAGGAAACAACTGCTCAGAATATATCTCAATATATCTCAAAACAATGAGATATATTGAGATATTTTTGGAATGCTTTGACCTCTCTTGGTATTGGAATTGAGAGGCCAGATGGACAAATCTGTATTATATTGAGACATAATACTATTTTGATATCATGAGATATCAACCACAGTGGTGCCGCAATTATATTTCATTGTTGTAATGAGATATAATACTATAGAGTATTTTATAGGTTTAAAACTTTAATGTTTGTGATGCTGTCATTCATTCTGAAATGTATCTTGTTTTGTTAGTTTTTGTCCGCTTTGTGTTTTCTCCATTGATTTTGGAGTTAGAAATTTCAGATGTGTCAAGGCACTGACCTGGTGAAACATCACCTAGTACCACCTGGGTGTGGCTCAGCGTAAAAGGCTGAGCCGGGCATCATTTGGCCTTCATTTCAACGGCAACATGATGGACCTCCATGCAACCAGTGGAGGTTGGTGGCATGGAGACCAATCGTCTAGCGGTGCCACTGTGGTGTGTTGTATGTCCGCTTGTCCTCTGACCTCTCAAGTTGTTTAGAGGCCCGACTTACGTGGCGCCACTGCGGTTGGTTGTATGTCCGCTTGTCCTCTGACCTCTCTGGCTTTTTGGAGGCCCGACTTGCGTGGCACCACTGCGGTTGATTGTAGGTCCGTTGCTGGGGGACCTCTGGTTGCTGGGGGACATCTTGTTGCTGGGGGACATCTGATTGAAGGGGGACCTCTGGTTGCTGGGGGACATCTGATTGAAGGGGGACCTCTGGTTGCTGGGGGACATCTGATTGAAGGGGACCTGTGGTTGCTGGGGGACATCTGGTTGCTGGGGGACATCTGATTGAAGGGGGACCTCTGGTTGCTGGGGGACATCTGATTGAAGGGGGACCTCTGGTTGCTGGGGGACATCTGATTGAAGGGGGACCTCTGGTTGCTGGGGGACATCTGATTGAAGGGGGACCTCTGGTTGCTGGGGGACATCTTGTTGCTGTGGGACATCTGATTGAAGGGGGACATCTTGTCGTAGGGGGACCTTTGGTTGGGTGGAGACTTTTGAATTGTTTTTTAAATCAAGTTCCAACTTTCTGTTCAGGTCTCCAACCAGAGCCTGCAAAGATGTGACTGTTTCCTCTAATTTACAAATATGTTCTGATTGGTTTTTCAGTTGTTCTTCATACTTCAATTTGATTGTGTATTCATCCATCATAACTTCTATCAGTCCTTTGTTTCTGGAGGCATATATCTCTGCCTCCCTCTTAAAGTTGTCCAGCTCCTGAAGAATTTTTTTGTCCGTTGTTACTTTTGAAGTAACAACGGACAACAACGATCCTCCAGTTTTGTCTGAACCATTGATGTTTCTTTCTTGGGCTGGTGTTTTCTTCATCCGACGTTCTCTTTCCAACAAGTTCTTGAGGTTTTTAATTTCTTCCTGCTGGACTTGGACTTCTTTCTCCCTTGCCATCCGTTGCTGTCTTTCCTCATCCAGCTCTTTTTTCAAGTCATCGATCTGCCTCGTCAGATCCCAGATGTAATAAGCTGATTCTTGCTCCTTGTCGTCGGATGATCTTGGACTCTCAGTTTGTTTGTCTTCGGTCTCATTGGGGCATTCCTCTTCATCATCAAAATGAAGGACCGCGTCATAGTCAACCTGGATGTTTTGTTCTATCATCTCCATCCAGGAAAGCGCTGAGGGGAAATCTTCTTGTTGGTTCATGTTTATCATCAATTAAATTCTTGGTTGTTTGAAAGGTTTGTAAGATTTGTAATAGTATCCTCCAAGCTTCGATAAATTTCGAGCGTGCTTTGTAGAGTGATCTGTCGCGATAGAGCTGTGGAACAGGTCTGAGAAAACACTGTCTGAGAGCTACAATCAAGAGAGAGATTCCTTTGTTGTATCACAGTGATGTCATAACCGCTGATGTCATAGAGACCACTGGAACTGAACATGTTAATTCAACCTGCTGTTTGAAAAATGCCACACAGTAGCACTAATGACATAGATAGAGAATGATCCGGACTGTGCAGCTAAAAACAATGAATAAGACGTGGAGGAGGTGACCAATCCTTGGCATTAAGTTGGCAACATGTTGAAGATTGAAGGCTCACAGGTGAGCCAGAAGCCAGAACTGCTGACAGCACAGTAAACAGAGATCATTAAAATGGTGAAGGAGCAGATATTGGAATAGAAATCAACTTGCACATAGACCTGAAAATACTAACTGCAGTGCTAACTGCTAGGAGAATTTAAAAAAATTACATTTACACATCTTTATGTTATATAGTTGAAATGGTTCAGGTTAAATTCTGCTAAAATGGGTTTCATAGTTGTCATGTAATGAGTGGTGTTTGGCGCCCCCTACTGGTTGCCTTTAAAAGGAGGAGAAACTGTAGATTCCACACAGTCTGTTCAGCGCTCTACTGTGGTCAGTCATCAAGTCCAGTTCTTTTCTGAACAGTAGTGGTGTTTGTGTTCTAGGACTAACGTGGAGTTTTATTGCAGTACCCAGAACTAGTGACCAGTAGGGAGGCTCACTGTGCTCTTTATTGTTGGCCATTCATTAGAGAAATTCAACCAACTGGCCTCCACACTGTGCTGTATGTGGGGGAAGAAGTCTCATTTACATATTTTCATGGGAATGCATCTACCAAGATAATAGGGATAAATAATAAGCATACATAAAATTAGACTCAAACCGCTAGTTTTAGTATGAGTCCAAAATGGACGCCTGTGTGAATGGACCATCACACCAGATACTGTCTGGAGACAAGTAGAGGAAGAGGACGGAGCGTTTTGGAGCAGCTCAGCCTCTCCACACTTGAATCTGACAGAGAATTTGTGAAGGCAGCTGAAGATTAAAGGATGGGGGATACTGTGATTACTATCTCATAATGAAATATTATATTGTCGTATCTCATATCTACATAATGAGATATAGTATGAATGAGATACAATCTCAATATAATAATAATAATTATAGCATTATAATCATCTTCATGAGATAGATACTATCTCAATACAATGAGAAAGTTTATCATTATATTGAGATTGTATAATATCTCATTGTTATAATGAGATATAATGCGATATCTCATGATATATTAATGAGACATAATGAAATACTATAATATAGTATTTCATGAAATGAAATGGTATATATTTATATTTTCCAGAGTGGCAGAAACAGACTTCCATGGAAATAAAAACTCAGGTACTTCATTGCTCCATTGTTGGTTGTTGTAGGTTTCTGTGAAGTGCAGTGAATGGGAATCGTCTGTCATTGATCCTGACTGTTTTTAGGAAGGAGAAATGTTAGTTTGCCTGAAGTAACACTGGAATGCTGGGACATTGAATTAAAACAATATTCTGTTCTTTGGTGACATATTTTTCACATTTCTTCTAAAAAGTGCCTGTTTTTTTCTCTCTATTGTTTATTAGGATAGGATAGAAAGGCATCAAAAACCTATGATATAAACAGAAACGTTCTGTAAGTAGGAAATAAATAAAGATAAATCCTAATTGGGATTGTTTCTGAGTTATTGTCGCGGGGTGATTAGTCATTTGACAGTTTTGATTGTGTCTCTGTTGTGCTGGTTGTCTAAATGATTTAAAGTTATAGTAATAGTTTCTAGCACTGCTATGATTAGTAGTAGTTTCAGTTCAGTAACTCTGTATTTGACAGGTTGTGAATAAGACTGTCATGACACCGTCATGAACATGAGTATGTCTTCATGAATATTTATGACTGTTGTCATAAAATGTCATTTGGTAAATCATGACTTTTAATACAACGTTGATATTATTCAAAATGTCTTTGTTATGATAACTTGACATTAACCAAGAAATCATGATCTGACATAAATTTGTTATAACGGTATTACTGATCAGTATTACTGATTAAACTTTAAAATTATGTATTTATATTAAAGCTAAAGTTTAATCAGTAATACTGATGAACACAATAAAACCCAAGTCCTGTAACTTTTCCTTGTGTCATCGATTCAGATGGTTGTTTTGTCGCCGGATCATCTGCTGAGACGTTCATTTCGCCTTGGTGTGTTAATATCTTACACAGGCAGAACTTTGGCTCCCCCGAGCTGAAGGGAGGGAACCTGACAGAAATTAGAAAATCTAAAAATGATATTCAGTTAGATTTGTTTTGTGAAACTAGAGCTGCAGTCTGAGACGGGTCCTGGTAGAAACCCACACAGAACCCTTCAACAACCAGCAGAGTCTCCTGGCTCTCAGTCTCAGATGAGCTGTGGTCATTTCTGTGTTATCACTGCTGAAACACACACACACACACACACACACACACATATAGACATAAAGCATATGGGTCAATATGGCTCAAAGATATGCACCTCTGTGTCACATCATATTTCTACCCCACGGAAACAAGAAGTCATGGGTTACTAAATGAAATCATAAAATACTGTAAGTGTAAAAAAGAAAAAAAGAAGTAAAGCTAAAGTGTCAAACATGCCTTGGTTCCATTTGTCTATATGAAATGTCAGCCAAGTGTTCAGTTGGTGATTTGCTCTAAAATATTTTCTAACATGGGAATTCAACTCCAATAGAGTTAGAAGTCCATTACTGACTGAATGAATGGACACTGTATTCCACATTGTTTACAGGATAGACTGTAACACATAAACTGACTCCACATACAATGTATTGAGATCTACAAGAAAACTGTACCGGTTGTAAAAAGAGTAAGAGAAGCAGTGCCAAAAACAAGAACAGCTTTCTTCTAACAGTGAGAAGAATGCTGCCAAAATGAGCTTCTGGCGACACCTGCTGTTGAGATCTGTGTGTGACTCTTCATACACGGTGTATAGTCATGATTATGTCGCTAAAAGTACGTAATTGGTGAAGAAAGTGTTGAAATGTACAGTGCTTTAATTACACACACACACATATATATATAGGCCTATATATGGACTTTATTTGATAGTCCGATCCATATAAGCAGTGCATTTTTGGGAAGTAGAGAAAAAATAAACATTATTTTCCTTTACTTTCTGCTACTAATTTTTACTTTTGCTTTTCCAATTTTGTTGGAATTTTTCTGTTCACTTTTGTTTTGAAATTGCTCAATCTCAGCCTGACTGAGATTCTATGTAATAGATTTTTATTCAAAAAAGAAAAAAGTGTTGGTCTGAACTTTGACAGGGCCGTTCTTAGATCATCTCTAGTGCCCAGTCCCAGATGAGTCTCATCTCATGTCCTTTTTTAATTTAATGTTTGGTTAAAAAAAAAAAAAAAAAAAAAGGGCCAACTCCTGCTCCAAAAGCAAAAATTCAGCTTTTGGGTCAAATTAGAAATGATGTTTTTGGATTCTGGTGCATACACAGTTGCATGTTTTCCCTGCGGGTTCGGCTTCCTCCCACGGTCAAAAAAGAACAAAAAAAACAACAACAACAAAACAAAAAACATGACGGTTAATTGGCACTCAAGAGCATTTCCATCCAACAGCAGAAGAGAAAACATGAAAAGACCAACACGATTTATGTTTTAAGTCTTTTTAATATATCTCACATTTGATGTATTTACAAAGAAAAAAACAAACAAAAAAAACAAACAAAAAAAAAACAACAACTGTGATTTGGTGACATAAAACTACGTTTGGTCAAATCAACATGAGAACGAATGCATACAAGAAGCGTAAGCGTACAGAACACACACATATTTAAATAACATCAGGGAAGCTGTGCTGTCTGCTTTGCACCTTGTGTCTGGGAAAAACCAAAGAAACCCAAAAAGGATTCCAGTGTATGCACCTCTGTGTGACCAGCTGTGTTAACCCAAGTTCGGTCTGACAGGGCGGGATGCATACAATATTGCCTCAGGACGGGTTCAAATAAATGAATCACTCTGGAATATATATATAAAGAATATATATATATATATATTTCCCCATTTTGATAATAGTAGAACTCTTAAATGCGTCTTTTTTTTTTTTTTTTTCAGCAGCAGATGACTTTCCATCCCCAGGCATTCAGTGAACAGATTAAGGTCGACGACAGACTAATAATGCAGATATACTCTGATATATACCTGTGTTTTTATATGACACGCGACGTCTGCAAACGGTTTGGCACGAATGTAAAGGCTGAGCGTAAGATTCCTCCCCCCCGTCCCCACCCCAAATAACACGAGAAAGCAATTGACAAATAAATAAAACCTCTACAACGTCACAGACTAAGACCTTGACACAGAGGCTGACAGATTATCTGGTTTGCTGAATGGTTACTTTATACAGCACTTTACAGCACAGCGACAGGCACAAACTGAAAGAACAGAACAGAAAGAGGAAGAGTTGCAGTAAAATGCAGGATCAGAATGAAAGGGTCACATTTGTTTGTTTTGTTTTTTTTTTTCAAATCTCGGCGTTTTTCACATGTAATTTGTGGGCCGAAACATGTTTTACAGCAGCAGTGGTTAAAACGACTCTCCCTGCTTTCAAATGATAGCGTACCAGGTGATTAGCAGTTTTTGATAAACCCAATACAACGACCAGGCTCCATCAAGGTTGCAGAGCAGAATCATGGAAAAAAAAAAAAAGACAATATACATTAAAACAGAGGAAAAAAGAGGGTGGGGGGAAATAGCAACAGAGGAGCCGCTTTTTGTTTTTTCTCTCAACACAGTGTGTAACGGGTCGCTGAAACCTCTTGTGTAGCTTATAGCACAGGCTTAGTGCATGAACCAGAAATGGAAACAAACAAAAAGCAAAATCTCCTGCTGTTCGGTTAAATAAGGATTACCGAACCGAATTAAGATCCAGAAAATGCACATTTGTTTTTACGGACGGCTACATTACACAGCATGAAATCAAACCAAAAACCTACATGTTAAAGGTTAAATGGTTTGAGAACCTGTGTGGCTTTGAATAAGTTTCTGTCATCATATTTATGAACTAACGAAACAGAAAAGGTATTGATTAATCAGCAGAATTAGCCCGAAACACTGATCAGCTAAAAGAAAAAAGTGTATTAAGTGTCTTGGATATATAATTTAATTAATTAAATAATGGGATTGTTAGGAGTACAGATAATTAGTGATTTAATTAAACATACTTATTTCTTAACTTGGAAAACAATCCCTTGAATTGAAAAGAGGATTTGTCCATTTTTTAAAAGACAGTTTATAGAGCTGCAACAAAAGGTGATTTTTATTGTTAGGCTGTTTACCGTCTTCATGAAGGGTGCCAATAAAAGTGGCCATTGCACAAATTACTCAATGCAAATTACTCATTCATTATTTGCTGATTGATTGATTGATTTCTGCACAGGCGTATAGAGATTCTACCTAAACCAGATCAACGCTCCTCTTAAGATGCGCTTTGGGAAGTCCTGATAAAATCGTACAAATGTGATCCGGAGCAAGTCCAATTCGCTTATTGACGAAGCGCGACCTCCCAGGATTTCTCACATTTCTGGACTTGGACAGCAAATCGTTAGCTCTGCAGTCCCTGAGGACATTTACAGTCATTGCACATGAACATTTTCTGCTCACTTTCATCACCTAAATAAAGCTATTTGAAGCACTTCCTGGTTATCTGTGACCTCACACCCTGAAGGAGGCACCGTGCTGTGTTGAGCTCACAATGCCCTGCGGGTGGGATTTACTGGGAGTTGTTGTTGTGTTTCTTTTGTTTTGTTGTGTTTTTTTGGCGGCAGCCCTCAGCGTTGCTCTCTGAGAGCACATTAGCAGCAGAGTAGTACCGAGACTCATCCAGCGTGTTCAAATGCACAGGTTATTCTGGACGCCGGCCGAGGGTTTTATTTGCCTCTTCACACTTAAGTATTAGAAGAAAGGGAAAAAAAAAACAACAACCCTAATGTCAAAGAATTTTTGCACTGCATTATTCCCTGAAACGATGAGCTTAGAATTGAGGTAAATTAGCTTGTTTTGCTTTCTTGCCATAAGATTTACGAGATAGTTTTTGTACAATCGCCAGCCAGGCCTTAATCTCCTGTCATTTGTTCTGCGTTTCGAAGGAAGTTCATCTCACGTGACGACGGTCACTAATCTCACTTTAACCATTTCGCAGCTGGTTTTCAGAGGTAACAAGTTTCACAAGAGCCTGTGGTAGTTTTACAGTCAGTGACTTTGAACTACGGGAATCATTTCCAAAAACTAGGCCGCCATCACCAGCCTGTGTCTCCACTGATAAAGAAGGGTAACAATATATTCCCAGGGTAGAAATGTATTCCAGAAAATAAAACAGGAACCTATGTATGACAGTCCCAAGCATTCAGAGCTGGTACATTTTGTCAACTTCACAAGTCAGCGTTATCAGTTTAATATAGCTCTTACCCCCAACCTTTCTGTTTTCTGTTAAAGAGTTAAAATCACCAGCATATCTTTAGATCCATCTGTGCTGAAAGAGGGAGTCAATCCTTTAGTCCAAAATGAAAGCACTTATCAAAAGATGAAAGTTGAGGGGGATAAACGTTCCTGGTTTCACAGTAGCAGCAAAGGAACCTCAAGCAGGCATTTGCTTATTCCTCTGGCAGGCTCGCTCCGTCACATAAATCATGGCAGTAAAGCAAACTCTAAAAAAACAGCAATAATTAAAAATAAGCATAAATAAATAGCGCCTCCTCAAGCTTCTTGTCACAGTAACAAGCCCAAAGAGCCAGAATTTCCCCTGTGCAAGTAAACACAGCTCGCGTGAATTTGGAGGACACTTCTGACGCCACAGCCGTCTTCACCACACCAACAAAGACCCGGCATAGCGTCGTACAGTACAGTAACTAAATCCAGACGTGAGTGCAACTTTATGCAAAAACCTAAAAAAACAACACAAAAAAAAAACAGGAAACAAACATCATAAATAAATGTAAACGACTCAAAAAGAGAGAGAAAGCCGTGACGGAGAGCGGGTGGCGTCAGGACGTCTCCTCGGTGAGAAGGCTCCGTGTGTTTACAGTAGTTTATGTACAGGACGATCTGCTGGAATGGGAGAAAAAGAAAAAAAAGAAAAAAAGCACAGCAAGCCGCTCTTCCTACTCATGAGGGAAATTGTTCTGGTAATTTTACAGCAGTTTTTTTTTTCTGTCTTGTTTCTTCGTTTGTTTTGTTTACAGGACAACATACACACTTGGTAATTAGACACATCTTGCTAGGCGCAAGGTGTGACGACTTCTTTTTTTTTTTTCTCCTTTTTTTTTTCACACAGTGAAATTCATTTTTAGATCAGATGCATGCATTACTCTACGTGCTAATGCCAGGGGCTTCCTGCTGATGCCGAGTCTTCCCAGTCGATGACCGGATGTCCTCGCAGGCCGGGGCAGGGATCTCTCCCCCTCAGTGCTTTTGTACTCTCAGTGTGCCTGGGACGCACAAACAAAGAGCATGTTCAGCGCCGCCGACGAACCCCGGAGGGCGAACGAATGAAAAGCCGCCTCGGCGGCAACGCGCCGCTCTCTGCTGGTAAAGAAGAGAGCGGCGTTTGGGGCCGAGAAAGGCAGCAGCAGACCGTTTAATAGAGCAGGGCGAGTTCATTATTAGCCGGAGTCGGTGCCATGCAGGCAAATGCAGCAACAGCACGGTCGTTAGTGGAAACAGATGCCGTTTCTGCGCCAGGAAGTGGTTCGCTTCGCTTTTTCGTGTTTAGTGCGCTTGTCGCGAAGTCATTAGCGAAGTGCAGTCGCTTACTTTCATTTAATTAACTCAAAAGCTTCCCTTAACGCATCACTTTTTCTTCCCATGATAAATTATGTCATAAAATAAAAAGGAAAAAAAGAAGAAATATAAAAAATACATAAATTCTAGAGTTGATGTTTAATAACTAATGAGTTATTCCATCCACTTACTTATCTCGTTGCGCATTTGCATTGGGATAAGTAAGCTGATGAAGAGGTTCTTGCTACTTTATATTGCTTTTTCTCCATTTGTGTATTTTATTGTATGTATGTTCTCTATGTGCCTCCTTTAGTTGAATCAAACTGAATTCAGTTGTGAGCATAAGTACAGCATCTTCTGAAAGTATTTACACCCCTTGAACATTTCGGAACATTACAACACTTCCTCTTATTCTCTTCACACGTTTTTCCTTTTTCCCGTTTTTGTTTAATTATTTTCTTACCCTTTCTCATTTTCTTTATCATTTCCTCCCCCCTTTTAGGAGAATCACTCGGTAACACAAGCTATTCTCTGTACATCAGGGATGTTCTCTATCACTTTTTCTCTGCTTTTATTTTTTGTGATTAGTTTATTTATGCTGTGGTTATTCGATCTGTTTTTTGTTTCAATTTACATATTTTTTTGTTTTTATTGAGTTTTCTTGCATTTTTTTATGAATTTTTATTTTTTCTATTTCACTTTTTTGTCATGAGAAAAAAAATCTGCAATTAGTTCTTTGTCTTTTAAATTGTAATAATTTTTTTCTTTTACTGTTTTTTTTCTTTTTTGCTTTGTCCCTTTTTTGGTTCGGAAAAGTTTCAATATTTCTTTTCTAACTGCTGGTTTGGTCGTTTACATATTATTTGTTAAAACTCTAAAATCATTTAGTGTTAGGTGTGACACATTATTAACTTTAGTACAGGTAGAGGACCAATGGATCAGCAAGTACCTGGACCCACCTCTGTCTCCACCATTCCTCATGTTGGTCTCGTCGTCCTCCGCCGCGTCATCCACTTTGAAAACAAACACAACCCAACATTTCACACGCAGTGACTTGGGTTGAATGGAAGGGGAGGATTCCTTGAACACAGACCTGAGTGGAGCTCTTTAACCAGCGACGACATGGTGTTTGTGATTGAGTCAGCAGCAACTAAAAGATCATTCCGAAGGTTTCTGGGTACTCCTAAGGAACAGGAAGATAGACCTTTATTAGCTCTGCTCAGCTTTGCAACGTGTTGCCTTTCAGCTGCATTACCGTTTTTGGATTTTCTCTAGTTTGGCTTCAATATTTTTGGAAGCTCCATGATTCTCAGCAGGTTTATACATCAGTGTTTTTTTTTTAAGGTTTTTTTTGTAATGAGTTGGATTCGACTCACCCTGAACAAAGGCCTCCAGCACGTCTCCTCCCACGCCTGCCAGGCAGTCCTGCGGTGTGTGAGTCGGGGTGGACCCGGCCGAGGTGGAGCGAATGGGCATGGGCATGGAGCAGCCGGCACCGTGACTAGGAGAAGAATGAGGGGAGCCTCCGGACTGGGACTGCAAAAGGAAAAATCAGTCAAAAATACTTAGATAACCTATTTATTGCATTGTTAACCTCTTCTTTTATTGCAATGCTAGCTTACAGGCAGATAGAAAACAGATAAGTGAAAGAACAAAACAGTAAATCTCGCACATAAGTCAAATGCTCTAACGTAACAACCTAAAATAAATACTAAACAGTAAATGTTAAAGCACTGCATCTTTTAATGACAAGAAAAGTTCAGTAAAACAGATAAAGTTGGTCTAAATTTCTTATTTGTTCTTCATTTATTGGCATAAATGTCTCTTCAATGGGGGCATTTATGCTGCACAGAGGTACAGAGCACACACACACACACACGAGCAAATCAAATGCTGCAGCAATGACCTCTGAATCTCATATTCTACTGCGCAACGCAGACGGTCTGTCTGCACCGAGGAAAATTCACTTATTTCCATGAGCAGAAAAATGGACACTTATGGACGTTCAACTTCCAGCTCAAGATGGTCAGACCTTAAATATGTATAGACAAAAAAGCAAAGAGTACATTTCCTCACTAAGACTTGACGCAGTCACGCAAAGTAAATTTGACACAGTTTGTCAGAGCTGACGTGAAATACTTAAGAAATGTCCATAACTTCAACATTTAAATGTACGGGCATGTACAGATGTTTACTGTCAGTTCTTCTGAGTTTCCTCTTCATGCTGCTCTGCTCGGGTTTCTCTCATTCAAACTCATTTACAGAATCAGGAGGTTAATAAATGTGACGGGTCCTGTGCTGAGTCCGGCCTAATAAAAGCGCAGTATTCTTGAATTGGTTCGAACATGTCATTGAACAGGATGACGCTAACCTTCATGCTCAGGTTCAACGGGAAATAAAATCTGTGCAGTAGTCAGGAGTTGATGTCAATGAAAAATGTGACATTTTTTCCTAAGTGGATTTCACAAAACCTGTTCAAACTGTGTCTGTGAGGAACAGGGGGAAACGCAGAGACCATCAACTACTGTTAGCACTTTGCAAAGCGAGTCGAGAGCAACTTACAGCCTGCTTCTGCTCCTCATCCTATCAGCCAACAAAGGTGAGCAGAGAGAAAGCGAGAAGAGCGAGAGCAACAAAATTAATGAAAAAAAGAAGAAGGTGACTTCTGCATGCATCACATGGCACACGTTTACATGGCATAACATCGAGATAGTTTGTTGTGCTTGGAGAGGAAGACACATTTCATCTATTCAAATGCCAATTATCGGAGGGAGATTAGCAGCAACGAACCAGTAAGAAAACCCAAAGAAGAGCAGCTGACCCCAGACGTTTGACGCTCTTCCTACGTCGGGCGTCTCATCCTCCCGCCTGCAGGTATATCTTCTTGAATCAGGAAGTGGTCTTACCTTCAGCAGCCTCATCAGACCCTCCAGCTGGACCATCAGCTCCCGCCTGCTCTCCTGCAGGGCCGACATGCGCCTCTCCAGCTCGTCCTTCCTGTGTCTGTGGACAGCAGGCAACACGGTTCACATTTTAGGTTTGTTCATTCGCGCGTGGATTTTAGGTGAAAACTGCGGTCTGTGTTCTAGTTAGAGCGCAAAACCAAAACAACAACAACAACAAAAGGGAAGTTGACCCTGAAAGCTTTTGATTGATTTGTGGCAATCTGAAAGTTTTTTATTTATGTTGGGGCTTTTCAGCACCCTCTGCTGTTTAGAGTGTGTAACTGCATATTTCCAGATATTTTGAATCAGGTATTTTGTCAGGGACACGAGAGCAGCAGATCAATAAGGGAACAGAGAAGATTTAAAAGAATAAAAAACAAACAAACAACAACGTAATCTTGAATATTGCCGTTGTGCAAATATCTGCCCTCTGCGGCACCACAGAAAATTATTTCAGGAAAGAAAAAGAGGAGAGACCAGAGGTGTTTTCAGGCATGTTTTGACCCTCTACTTGCGTGTTTCTTCCTGTTATCATCAGCTCAGCGACGGTGCATCGTGTGTCGTTTCAGTGGTGGGCTCATACCTGAGGAGTCGCAGCTCGGTCAGGAGCGTGGGGTTCTGCTGGGCTTTTTCTGGCGTGGGCTGGGAGGCCTGTTCATGCTCCAAACGAAGCCTCTGGATTTCCTGCAAGATCTCCCTGATTTGGGGGAAAATGTTTAATATGCAACAGAACATTTTTTTCACCCCCCACAACGAGAAAACTGAATTAGGTTCGATAATGAAGCGGACCTGTTTTTGTTCTCCAGCTCTGCGATCAGCTGTCTCTGTTGCTTATTGGCATCGAAGTTGAAACTCAGGTCTGTTGGAGGACACTGCTGCTGCAACGCAAAACACCTCTCAATGAAACCAGTGGGGAAAGTTACAAACACAGCAAGAGCATTCAGGCTTTTGGACAGTTTGCTAGGAAATAGCCACAGATGTGAACTGAAGAGTGGAAGGAAACACTGACATATGGGTCTTCAAACCTTTCCAACCAATGGAAATCTGAAAAGTGTGGTGTACATTTTTATTCAGCTCACCACAGTCATTGACCGTGAATTTTTCGTCTAGTTTTCAGTGCAGATATCTTAATACTTCACAATACCATCGAAGGTCGTCCTGGATGTTAAAAGGCTGCTGCAACAAAAATGGCTGAGAGTTCATTTCCACTTGGTGGGACAGCACAAACACCCAACTTAAAAAAATTAGTGTTTTTATACTGGTTTTGCTTTTTTTTTTTTTGCTTCCAAATATAACCAGACTTATGATCAAACAATTTTGCCATGATTTGATGTGCATTTTTTGCATTTGCTGCTCATTCAGTGAACATTTTGTGACCAGGAAGTGCTTGAATGAAGTGTGACAGCCATTTTCTCGATGTTCTCAAATGTACATTTTTAAAACAAGCAATGAAACATTTTTTGTCTGTATTTTAGCGTGAGAGACGTGGTGAAAGAGGCTCTGAAGACAGTTTTGGAGACGGGATGAGAAAGAAGCGCTGTGACGTTTTGGATTTTACTAGGAGTGTTTTGGATGAGTTTTTTGGACTATAAGTGTGTTAGAGTTCCACGACCATAGAGGGTTGAAAAAAAACTAACTTACAAGTAACTTTTCAGACGCAACGTAACAGAGCCGGTTTTAAGTCAATAATTGCTTATTGACATAAATTGTGCAAGTGGAACAGTTTAAAAAAGTTCCACTTGCACATTTTTCACTTGAACCAAGAGGAAATGTGTTGTTTTAAGTTGAATAATCTGCAAGTTGAACTTTAGTATTTAGTAGCTAAATGATTTCTGAAGGACATTGGTTGTGGTGGGTTTCATTTGGGTTACCACCATAATATTTCAATTTTTTATGTGTCAAAAATATGAAAACCACGTGTCATTTCCTTCCACTTAATAATTATGCACCGCTTTGTGTTGGTCTGTTCAATAAAAGTCCCCAGATTACACTGAGGTTTGTGGTTTTAACAGGAAAACGAGCTCCCAACTTTGGGATCCGACATGAACACAAATTTTCAGAGAAGTTCACAACAACAATTCACTTACTGTGGAGTTGCCTGCCTCAGCTGCCAGGCGCGCAGCGTATCGGGCGATGAGCCGGTGCTCTTCATCTAACCGACTGGGACTCTCCAAAACACTGACCAAAGTCAAACACAGAGCAAAACATCACACACACACACACACACACACACACACACACACACACGCACGCACACACACACACACACACACACACACACACACACACACACACACACACACTTACTTACACAGTGAATCTGACATGCAGAAAAAATATTTCAATAAATAATTCAGGAGTCCAGAAAATGAGCAAAAAAGAATGAAATGACTGGATAAGCAGCATGCAGGATGGTTATATGGCAGTTACGAGTATCTGCTTTGGTCATTTCAGCCGAGAAAAGAGATTTCAAATATTGTCCAGTAGTTAAAAGGATCACGGGCGGGACTTATGGTGTGGGCAGATGATTTCCAGTTCCGACTGGAGGACGACCTGCAGCCGGCAATTAAACTCAGTGTGGCTGTAAAGCTGCTGCATCGACCAACAGTGCTAAGCAACTTCTAGAAACAAAGCTGAAGAAAGCAGCAAAAAGTGGCTTTTTTGTGCCTTTTTTCTTAAGTATTTGATGCCAATTTAAGGCTTCAGATCATCAAAGGAGCTTTAACATCCTGTACAAATAGCCTGGGGAAATCCAAAACAGTGTTTTTCAAATAACTATTTTATTTTATCCAGGCAAAAACATCTCCCTAAACTTAACAAATGCATATTTTTTGCTTTTACCTCATTGGAGGGTTTTCAAACCTGAAACGCCATAAATGTCGTTTTTTTCTCGGCATCTCGATTTTCGCATCTTCATATTCAATTCAACTCCATTCAGAAATACTTTATTTATCTCAAAGAGAAAGTAAATGTGTAAAACAAGATGAACATATATATATATATATATATATATATATATATATATATATATATATATATATATATATATATATATGTATATATATATATATATATATATATATATATATATATATATATATATATATATATAAACACACATCTGGATAGAGGTTAGTTTGCATAGCTATTTTGTACTCAATATATGAAGTAATAATTTCAAAATTGCATTTTTCTTTAAATCAAAGCTTAAAGCCTGCTTTGAGTTTTTTTTGAGTAAGTGTTACACTGATGAATATGTTTGATGTGATGACATTTGACAAAATTTTATGTTTATTGCTTGTTTACATATTTTTATGATGTGACTCATTTTGAAATGGGCCACACAAATAAACTTGATTTATTCATTTTTTGCTCACTTTGGGTATTTTTGTTGGAGATATACATTTGTTTTATGAGCTGAAACCTTCAAAAAACATAACCGGGGAAACTGCAAATTTATCTACTTTGTTATCATTGCATGAACGACCCCTGAATGAACCGAGGTAATGGCTGAAGTATCCGTCAGATCCCTTGACCCGCTCAATGTTGTGTCAAATTAAAAGGAAAAAAAAACATGTAAAGGAACTCAATCAGAGCGGGACATTAAAAAAACATCTTGCTAAGTGGGTCTCGTTCTGAATAATTTACAGACTCTCTGATACCGATGTTTCTTGTCAGAATACGGCGACACATCAGGGAATTGCTCTGGAGTTCTCATGCTACGTCCACATTGTCCTAGTTTTTTGACCTAAACAAACTAATTTACCTTTCAGTTTTTTTTCCTGATCTGGTACATTTGCTGTACTTTTGTTTTTTTCAAACTTCTTTTGTTCTCTCAGATGTCACGTTATTCCCACATACTTTTGAACAAGCCTAAAACGGCCCATTGCTTACTCCATTTCTGAAGAATCAAACTGGTGGCACGGCTATTCAGAGTATTATCTGGACCAGATTGCCAGACTCCTAGTTCTGAGAGTCGGATTAAGTCAGAACGCCGGGGCAGAAAGCCAATATCAACTTAGCTGTGTGCTTTATTTGGAGTTTTTTTCACCGCTTCACCTTGCGATCAAACAGCCCTACCCCACAGGGAGCAGAAGACGTGACATTCATCTCTACTTGAAATGAAAATAAAAAGTAAGAAATGAGGAGAGGTCATTTACTTAACAGGTAATAAACTGTGTTCCTGGAGGGCGTGCTGATCTCCGAGAGGCACAAAGGGGCTGCCATGTCAACAGAGAAGATGTCTTTTTAAAAGCATGCATGGAGTCTGCATGCTTTTGAAAAATGTCTCAGTAAAAGATTAAACTTTTTCAGGTTTGAAAATCTACCGTTTCTGAAATTCAAGAGTTGGCAATCCAAACAAAAACCCCTCTGTCTGTCGGTTCGCCGTGATCGCACTTTGTTCTTCACCCAATTAAAACATGAAATCGGAAAAGGCCAACGGACAATGATGGCGGTGGAGACGGGGACATCTTTAGCTGAAGCAGAGTGACAACAAGTTTTGCATTATTCAGCAGGAGCACATTTGACTCACTGGCCTTTCATGTGACAACAGGCGAGAGAATGATGGGAAATCTTAACAGTGGATTCACAGGAAGACAGGGAACAACTCAACCGGGCTGAACCGAACTGCAAGAACACAAAATCTCACCAAGTACGTTTGGTGTAGATATCTTAGTACACTTTAAATAAGACTAAACTAACTAACAAGTAACTTTTCAGCAAGATGTAGGTTTTACTTAACAGTTCTGGAATATTGATTGAAAGCTCTAGTTGTGTTGGTAGATTATTTCCCTGGGCTGGAGTTGCCATAGAAAGGTTTTGTTCAGAGGATGTTAATGTGACTCAGTGAAAGTACAGACCTGAGTCCAATTGAGAATCTGTAGCAAAACATGAAAAGTCCTATTGATAGATGATTTCAATCCAATTTCCCTTTCAAAGAAGAAATGACAAAACATTTCAGTGTTTCTAAAGGTGGAGGTCTTTTTTTTTTTTTTTTTTTTTTTTTTACTGCAATTGCTGCAAAAACTTACTCTCTCAAAGTACTGATGCAAACGCATGACATACTTTTTTAAATAAAACCTATATAGGGAAATGTATTTTTCCTTCCTACTCAGAATTATGTGGTAAAACTCTAATAAAATGCACCGAAGCTTGTGGTTGTGTCATGACTGACTGCAGAAAAAAGCCTACAAGGGCGATTGCATGTTCTTGTTCCCATCTCTTAGGAAAATCCATAACATGCTTCCCCAGGATTCCTGCTGCGTTCTCATCGCCACTTCAATGTCATCCCTTTTGCTTGGGACTCTATAATCCCTGTGATAAATGAGAGAAGACATAGTTTCCGCCATCTTGTCTGTCCTAAGTCCTTCATGTAGTCTCTTCAATTCTTCAAACGTTTCTTATATTAGTTGCTAGTTGCTCTAGTGTGCTTCTTGTTTGTTTGGTTGGTTTTTTTCTGAAGTTTCTCAACACCACAGATGTTAGGAGCTGCTTAGGGTTTAAGAAGTTAAGAATAAGACTACAGATTACTCAAATTAGTCAAGCAAATGAATAAGAATCGAAGCAATTACCGATACAATAGTTACCGTGTGATTTCATTCGCTACTTTTGCCTTTCAAATGGCAGCTGTTTTGACCCCTTCGAGGCAACAGTATCCTCCGCGAGTGTCATCTTCACACAGCGGCGCTGACTCACAGAGCAAAATGTCAAGGCAAAGGTTATTGGGCTTCTTCGTTACCGCCACAGTGAGAGAAACCTCGGGAGAGTATCGCCTTTCCTCGCACTGGAGCTGCAACATGAACCCATCCGCTGACCTCCATGGACGCGTGACGTCATTAGACAGCCAAAAACAAGCAATGCGCCGTGAGAAATAATCTTTACTGCTGTTCATCTCAATCAAATGTTAGAGTCATAAATGATTGGCTTGATGGTTAGATTTTAAAGATTACGAGAAGAAAAAAAAAAAAAAGCACATTTTAAATTAATGGATTCTTTTTTATAGCCAGCTGCCCTTCAGCTGACAAAGTCCTTCCACACCCCCTTCGTTCACGGTCTCCCCCAGATTTCCGACAAAGTCGTCTTGACTAACGCGCCACAGGAGCTCCCGAGTCTCTCAGGGCTCTGATCTCGGGAGCACAAATTGCCGGAAAGATTTGCCGGAGCGATACAGCGCACACGAGACGAGGAAAAACTAGACCTGCAGGGAGAGGATGCGTTTACGTTGCAGCTCCGTCAGAGCACTCTTCCCCTTCGCCGCCGTCATAACCACAGAGCTTCGTTACCCGCTGTGAGTAAAGAATGATGCTACAGTCCAGGCTCTCACACAATATGGACTGAAATGAGAGGAGGCTCTTAAGCCGACCAGGCACCATCCAGCTCCATCATAATCTTTTTGTCAAGTCATCCTGTTAGGTAGATGTGATCGCATACACACTGTGACAGCAGAGCAGCATTTTCTAACTAAAAATACACCCGGAAGGTCACGCTGCACAGAGGCAAAAATACGTGCAAAGGGGGGTATGATTCGCCGTTTTTATTCTGATCAGAGACAATCTGTCGTCTATTTCAAGCGCGGCCTCAAATCAGGAGAGATTAAAAAGGATTTATGTGGATTTTTTTGGGCAATATATGGAGGTAATTTGTCGTCTCAGGGCCAGGACTGCGATCGTGTTTTTTATAGTAACTGTGAGTAAAACAAAACAAAACAAAAAAATGATGGTTCGATACCATCGACACTAAAATTTGACAAAAAAATAAGACGCAGTGCTGAATTTTCCCACTGCTTCAAAAACATGATATCGACTTTGGCATTCTGATATAAAATTAAGCAAAACTTTATACTCGCTTGCTTTTATGAGCACGTTACCACACAATTTTGCTGATCAGTTCAAGCATTCATAAAAAGTTGATACAGTGCCACAGAGGTATTCATAATAACCCTTGAACATTTGACTTTTTCTCACAATACAATCACAAACTTTATTTTCAATAAGATTTTTTGGGACATGATGTCGTGCATTGCGACATAAATTGACATAAAAAAAACAGCCATCCTGACGCCGTTGTGTCTTTTGCCACACATTTTAGTAATTTTTTCTATAGCAAGTAAAACAGAAAAAAAAATTGATAAAAAAATAAAATCCCCATAGCATAATGCTGCCATTACCATCTTTTAGCTTGGGGATCACGTGTTCAAAATGCTCTATGTTTGACACATTTTATTATTATTTTTTTCTGTAATAATGTTAAACCATTCAATATTACTATTAAATTTACAATTACGTGCTGTTTTGTGTTGATCTATCACATAATATCCCAAGAAAATACATTTAAGTTGGATCGTATGCCTTTGCAACACTGTCATATGCATCCAGTGGCTAACTAGCCGAAACTAACTAGCTTAACAGATAATCTCCTAGATTGTCAATTGTGATTTAATATATCTAGTTATCTCAATAAGTGACGTTGTCAATGCCAGAACTGTTATTTCTGGCATTCTTTCTTATTCCAGAGAAATCTCTCTAAAATGAGAGATTTCTCTGGAAATAAACAGAGACTTTTTAAAAATGTTTTCCTCATTTGTGGCTAAGTCTTCTTTAGCCAGTTGGCTGGTTAAGGCAGCGGGATGCTATGTTTCTTTAAGGCATACTGAGAGAGAAAACTCTGGTCTGGCACTGCAGTGAAAGGATCACAGGAACGGGACAACATAATATTTGATCAGGTTTGAAATTCTCCAAAAACTTTGGAGTACCTTAAATCTGGTCCTTGTACAGTCAATCATGGGGGAGATGACAGTCGTATCTTCAAAAAGCTTACCTTTTGGTGGGAGTGGGTGCACCAGAGGACATGAGCATTGTGTCATTCATGTTGTTGGTCGCTGCTTTCGGCTGACTAAAACAAGACAAGATTAGAGGTTTTTAATGCTACGCCGCAGAGCTCTGTGCTGCTTGACACCAGGAATGGGAGGTGAACAATTTCCATTTTTATTAATAATCATAAATCAAGCTATTCTAACTTCAGCTTCGTCCAGCAGTAAGTAAGAGCTGAGGCAGGAAGAGGAATCATTAAAACGCACAGAATGTGGTGCACTGAAAAAAGAAATAAAAAAAGGGCAGCACGGTGGAGCTACTGTGATATAATCAACTTTCCAGCAATTGATTTAGATGTTTTTAGGCAATTAGCCCAACTCTAATTAACAAGTGCAAGAGCGACAACAACCAACAAGGATTCTAATTAAACCACAAGTCAAAACAAACAACAGGCCCAACACAACCAACAAGGATTCTAATTAAACCACAAGTCAGAAAACAAAAAACAAAAAAAAAACCCGCCACCAATAAAACGGAGGAAGGTGACATTGCGGGAGGTAATTTGAGAGAGTAAACAAAGCAATGCGGCCCATATGGTGTCTGGATTCGTGTCGGGACTCGAACTCTCAGGGCACGGAGTCTCATTAACGGATCAAAACATCCCTCTGAAAACAGCAGCCGCTCACAAACACACGGAGGTCTGCACATGTCTGATTTGCATCCTCTGAATCTGCAGCTTGTAGTTATTAGCCTCGATACTGTTTCACTTTATTTACATCTCTCGCTATGACACAGAAGGCAGAGCACTGTGGAGAACTCCTCTGCCCTGACTCGTCTACACGTAAATTTATTGATATATGAGAATACTGTTGTTAATAGCATCATGCAGGGGTTTTTTCCCCCCATTATTCTACTTTAAAAACAAAACAGAAATAAAAAAACAACAACATTTAAATAGGATCATCTCCGTTTAATATTTTCTGTTTAAGTACTTGATATTGCACAATAGAAAAACACACGAGTAAGTCATCTGCTCTATTCTTTCATCAAAGCCATTTGCTCCAACTTTCCACTATTTTTGCATCAGGAGAGCAAAAGTAAAAGTGTGAGTGTTCAACCATACTATTTCTGTCCTCCATGAAGAAAACAAACAAACAAGCAAGCATTATGGAAAACAGTCGCATGAAAATAAGGTTTATCGGTCATCAAGTCGCCTGAAAACCAGCTGGGGTCAAAGGACGAGGTCTGACTTACCTCTGCGGGGAGAGAGAGCACCTGCCTCGGTGGCAAAACACATCCAACCACTGCTGCTGCTGCTGCTGCTGCTGCTGCCAGATGCCTAATCTGTCCTCAACTGAGCAGGCGAGCATCTCAATGTACTACACTGCTGCTGTCTCCAAGGAAACTCAGCAGTCACATGACTTTGTGACGACGTAGATTTTCTGTCTCACTCACGCTCCTTTTCCCTCTCTGAGGCTCGGCTCTGACTCTGTCTTTTCGCCTCGCTACATGCAGACAAGCTGCAAAATGGGGAAATGTAATTTGCGTTAGCTTAGCCAAAATGCTAATAGGTCAAAAATAAAAATGAAAAAAATACAAAATGGGTCTGATTTAAAATTGTGCCAACTATGGTTGCGAGCATATTTACATTTACATATCTTAACTCCTCCCTTCACCTTCAGCGAGTTACATAAATCAAAGCTCCTCAGCGTGAGATTTCTAAAAATAATCTCCAGCCCCTTTTTGAATCTATTAATGCAACACATGTGTAGCAACAGGGTCCAGTAATAAAAAGAAACAGCACATTTTTATATTTGGGTGTCAGTACTTTTATCTAAAATAAGTCAAATCTATAATGTAGCGCAACTCTCTCGCATAATGGCTCATGAAGTTGATTGAGGACGTCCAGCCCAGACCTCCATCCGGTGTCTCAGAGGTCAGCTTTCAGGCAATAAAAAAGATCAAAGCCTGCAATGCGCTAAGGCCCGTTTCTCCCAAATGACAAACAGTACAATATATTCATTACATGTGGCACAGCGAGACAGCGGAAACTAATGGGCTAGATCAGAAGAATATTTTGAAGGAGTTAGTATCTAATCTGTAAAGGAAAACTTTGATAGCGGTGGGAGATTAAGTTTATTTTTGGGTGCTCTGAGCCACGAACACTGTTGACTGACTAAATAAACTAACATTGCAACTCTGCTAAGGTCTTTCAAAACCAGAATGCACATTTTTTTATTGCTTTGTGCATTTTTGGCCAGGAATAAGATTTAAACAACATAACCAGAGGAATACATCTCAGCTGTGAACAGAGCAGCAAAATGGCTTCCAGTGATATATAAGACATGGAACCAGGAGTCTGAGCCAAATGAACAATTGAGTGCCAGATTGCTAAGTTATGTGGTTTGTTGTCATTTATTCTGTGGTTATCATGTGAAATGAGATAACAATTGTCTAAGTGTTTTGTAGGAAAATCACTTTCTGTTGTGTCTTTATGTTTTGTGATTTAGTTAATATCTTGATCATTTTCACCAATGGAGGCTTAATATGTCTTCTGAAGAAGCGTTGGTATTGATGACTCATTTATCAAGACAAGGTTGAATGAAGTAATAGGAAACAAATTTCCTGAATAAAAGAGCCATCAGCCAAGGCAATTAAGAGCACAGAATTAAAGGTATTAATTCAGCTCCGTGCCTTCTTGCCCCTTCGCCCCCAGCGTTGACAGCAAAATCACTAGAAGGGGAAGGGTGGTGCTTTGTCATCAGAAAATATGACAGATACTAACTGCTTAATGAATGCTATTCTTTAAACACCTGACAAAACTCAGCACCACAATGTTTTGGCATATTTCCACCAAAGATATGACGTACCACACATTCTCCCATCCTTCTAGTACATTTGGGAAGGTGGTGTAATGGGCCTGCTAATTTCCAACAAAAGGAAATACGACCAACTGACACCCATAACTGAATAGGTCAGCTTGGACCACCATCCCGTCTCGCGCAGGTCAAAATTGTTTATCGTATGTCATATATCACCCACCAGGATAACTCAATGACTTTCTAGAAGAAGTAGACCCTTTGCTCTCTTCTGTCCCTTGTTCTTGATGATGTGAGTTTCCACCTCGGCAATCATGACTCATCAAATTTTGAGCCATCACTTCACGTGTTTGAGCTACAACTGGTCCACAGTCTTCCAACTCACAAAGTTTACCAAAGAGATAAATCTCATTTAGCACTTTTCTGATGACTATTTTATGGATGTCTGAGGGGTCTCCTGAGAAGATCCTGCTTCGACCCCATGCTCTTTCAACCTCTGGCACATTCTCCTCCCTCAATGTTACTGATGCCAAAGAGTCATTGAGCTCTTGCCTGAGCTCTGTCTTCAACCCACCAAACCCACTCAATCCTCCAGTCCCACTGTTGGCTCAATGACACCCTCTGGTCACTGTGTGACAATGTTCGAGCTGCAAAGCAAAAAAGTCCTGCAGATCTTACAAGCTGCTTTGCTATGTTGTCATCATTCTCTGGACACCCAGAAATTATTTTCTTAAAATTTAAAAAAGCCTACTTAACCCTGTGCCACGCACAGATTCAGATGCAAGAAAAGAGTTTACCAAACTAACCAAACCTTCCCTAATCAAAAGTGTCTAACTGCTGCTTTTATTCATTTTGCCCACTGACTGAGGAAAGTGTGACATGTAATCATACTACATGTCTTGTTCCTACTAATCTACTCCTGTCAATAGCAACTGCAGCAGTCTCACATGTAATTAATGCTTCACTGACATTAGGTATATTTCCCACCGGATTCAAACATGCTGGGACTATTATATTCTCCTTCAGACCCATGGAGAACTACCGACCAGTCTCTCCTGCTTTCATCCAAAACCAGTGGAGGGGTGGTCTGTGAACAGATCACAGTAATACTGCCAACCTCCTTGACACAAAACAATCTGGGTTCAAAGGTGGCCTCGCCACTAAAGTGACTCTGTTGTCTGTCACAGAAGCCTTGAAAGAAGTCAAAGCACCAGCTCCTTATGCTATTCAAATTATCTGCTGCATTAGACTGTGAGACACTAAGTTCAAATATTTTCACCTAGAGCGGAAGGAAAACAGTGGTCACATCCTGGCTCTGTCAATCCAAGTACCATCAAGCAACTGACGTCAAAGTTATCACACATTCAGGACACAGTGAGTGATCCCCACGTTATGAGACCGAATCAAAGTGACGGGATCATAAAAACATGCTCCAACACGTGACGCATCAACAACCACTGCTGCAGAATTAGGTCACCATAACTGTGCAGATTCAAATATGGCAGCGAGAATGATGTGTGATTCACTTAAGAGTAGGAAATGAGGCAAAAGGCGACAAACATAAATAACATGTTAAAGGAAAGTAGCACAAGAATGGCAGAGTGAATGGGAGTTATTGTCACTGGGGCTGAACGATATGGCTGAAAAACCTACCACGATATTATTGTTTCATATCGGTCGATATCGATAATTATTGAGTTTTTTTTTTGTTTTGTTTTCAATATTTGAAATACTTCCAAACTAGTGAAGTGACGTTTCTTGGTTCATTCACAGTTTTCGCTTCAGGTCGGTGGTTTTTAGTCGTAAGTAGTTGTGAGGCACTGTGGCGAAACCTTACGCAGGTTGTTTCTAGGTAACCAAAGAGCGAGTCAGCTGATGCCGCACAGCTAGCTGAGCTAGCCATGAGAGGTTGTGTAGCTAAAGCTCTTCCTCTGCCTACATCTCCCAGAATGCTGTGCGGTTCTGAATCTGAGTTCAGTAAAATGATTGAAAATCTATCTATCGATATTACCATATGTGTCTATATCAATATATATTGTTATTGATTTATTGTTACTGATTATCTCCATTCCAGTTCTAATCAGTAATTTGAGTCTTTGTAAATGATTGTTCAATGCAAATATGATGAAATTTCATTGGTTGATGAATTTGTGATTCAAACTGTTTCAAGACACTAGAAATCTTGAAATGACTTGGCCTTAGCGTCAGCCTCCAAAATTTCAAGACCACCATTATGAAAACTTAATCCTGAAAATCTCAGGATGACCAATTACACGCCTCATATCTTGGTTTTAATGACGCCGACGTATTTTTGCATTGCCCAGGAGATAACTTCAAATTGTAAAGCAGGGACATACGCTTTAAAAATTGTATGAATTTGTAAAGAATTTATAGCGGAGAGAAATGTACTTTCTGAATATGGAAGGTGCCACACGATTTGACACTACGGCATGTATTAAATCTGAATGCAAAGTACAGACAACGCCTGCGTAAGTCACTTTGACAGAAGCGGAGCTGGCTCTATCTGTGAGAGGAAGTTTTTCAGACAAACGGTGGTTCCCAAACCGATGCAACCTCTTCTAAACAACAAATCCCCAAGAATCTACCCGACACTTTGAGACAGGAGGAAAAATTCACAGCCCAGTTCTCGGTCAGGCGTCGCTCCACACGCCGGTAAATATTTCAAAATAGTACGAGAACAGCAGCACTTTGTCAGAGGGCGTTGTGAGGGTTTGGACAGCAGGGGAGCATCTGTCCGTTCGATTTGGGTGGGCTGATCAAACCTGACGCTATAGCCTGATTCTGCCATGCGTTCTGACACAGGCTTTCTCAGCGCTACACACACACACACACACACACACACACACACACACACACACACACACACACACACACACACACACACACACACACACACACACACACACACACACACACACACACACACACACACACACACATACACACACACACACACACACACACACACACACAAACTTGTACATATATAAGTTTTCCTTTAACGGTTTCAATCAGATATCAATTTGGAGATTGCTTAAAGTGCCACAACTGGCCTCTAGCTAATATTAATCTTCACAGATGAGTTGAGTCTCATCTGTGAAGATGAGACTCACACACACACACCTGAGATATGTTGGGGACTTATAATATGAAATGACAGCTCAGCGAAGACAATGTTTATCCAACTTGGCAAAGACGGGCGGTAGTTGCTGCTACTGTTACTCTTATTGGGATCAGTACGATTCAGCAAACGAGGTAGGAGGAAAAGGATTCAGGAGTCATGAATGATATGGAGATTACTTATCCATTCACCCACTAATACTTTAAAATGTGTCAGCTCTCTATCTTCTCCTCCAGGATACAACAGGGGAAACACCAGTCCGTAGTTTGTTACTTCAAGACTGAATGATTATCAAGACGTCCACAAAATGTAGATAAAAGCCTTCAGATGATCCAAAACTTTGCTACTGGAGGACAAACTGACCACTTTTTCCTCACTCTACTACTTTCTTCTTCTACATCTCGCTGCTGTTGTTTAAGACGTTATCTTTATGTTTTTTCTTCAGGTTTTTTTTCCAGAGGTGCTACATCTGCTCCTGTTTGACTGTTATGTCTTTCTGGGTGGAGGAATCAGCTGCCAATAACTAAACGTTCCCCCTCGATCGTGGTGCTGTATTTATTAGCATGTGGCTCGTGATGTTTTTGTCTCAGCTGCTTGGTTAAGTACTTTTTGGTTGCAGGCAGAGCAGTGTAATGTCACTTTTTCCACCGAGAAAGTAATATTAAATTACCTTGATGGCCTCCTGGTGAGCGCACGATTAATTTGCAGCGTAGCTGCTCCTTTGTAATTCTCAGATCAGCAACACGAAGCAGGCGTAGCTGAGCCACACGTGGCAGATTAGCAACCACTGCAGTGACTACGCTGCTCCACACAATCTCACAATGTGAGTTTAATGCATAATGTCACCCATACCAAACACAATGGGAAACACATTGTGTTTGTGATTCACCCCAAATGACCTTCTCTATGCTCTGCAAAGACTGTCAATGTTTCTTTTAAGAATATCAAACAAGAAGTTGAAAGTTAAACAAAACACACATGCATTGACTGGAGCACTTCCAAATATTTCAGCATATTTGTTGCTGATTTTGTCATCAGCTTTATATCAGGTTGGTTACTACTTAATTACTGATATATTTTCTATAGGATCTTGTGATAGATACAAAGAAAACATTTTCAAGGAGGAGGTTAAAAGGATGTGACAGCGTTTCACATATGAGGACTCGTGAAATTATGCTCGCTTGTAAAATAGGATAAAATGTTAAAAAAAGAGACTAAACATATTTTCTTTGGCTGCATGACTGACTCATTCATCCTCGGGTACATATGCAAATATACATTTTCTTGCAGTCAACAATATCTTATTTATAATCAAAAGAAAAGCAGAGGTTCCCCCCCACCCGCTCCAGATCGAGGCACAGAGGCAAAAGGATCGAGACACGAGTAACAACGGGCAACTGTCACATCCTTTTTTTCTAAAAGTCAGTAAATACCCACTCGCTCCACATATATAAAGATAAAATGTCATCTACAACTGAAGTGTCCTTCGGAGAAAAACAAAACAGCAGATTTTGCTATTTGAACTGAATTAAAAAGTTCAAATTGCAAATTGCAGGGTGTGTGTAGTTAAAGTTGCTTCCTAATTATCAGGTTGATATACGAAGCTTCAAATATCTTATTCAGGTATCAGTGTGACTATGTAATTCATCAAGAAAAACAACAATTTAGATAAAGAAAAACATATGCTGAGGGGCATTTAGGACTCTGTGGCAGGATTTACTCTTTTAGGGCGAATCCTGTAAAAAACAAACATCATAAAAAAAAAAGAGAAAAGCTCAATAACCGGGAACAGAATAGATAAATGTGTGCTGAGGGCACTGGGAAGATTTAATCCGACATTGTCTCGGCCGCAAATCGTATTTCTTTTTATCGTTATTAATCTTCTTGTGTGATGTAATTTCATGCTGCACAGCCTACATGGAACAACCTAATCCAATCGCCTCGTCTCTATGTACAAAAAACCCTCAGGTCGACATGATGAATTGTAAATGTATGCAAATGTCATATCCATCTTGAATGCATACATTTCAACAGTGCAGAAAAAAAAATGAGAAAACTTCCTGCCAGTGGGAGGAGCCTGGGAGTGAGAACTCATTTGGAGCTGATAGTATCCATCACGCCAGAGAACGGGAAAACAGAAAGGAATGTATCATTCTGTCTGTCTGTCTCCCTTGCATTTACTGAGCTACGCTCTCCTAAAATGCAACTCTCAATCAATTACTCACTGACATTTGCTTGGAGCAGAGGCATAAAAAGACAGCTTAGATTGATAGCCGTGCACCGCGTGTGAAGGAGGTTCCTGTTACGGCAAAAAGCGATCGGAAATGTTGAAAAGTCAGGTCGGAAAGTTGAGCTATTTCCGGTTTGTGCCTGGTGTTCGGAAACCCATTTGTCACGTCTTTAAAGTTGTAATCTTAAATTTAGGGCTGAAATGATTAATTGGATTAATCGTGATGAATCGATTATTAAAATGAATGAATCAACTAATTTAGTAACCGACTAATTGTTAACTGGAGAAAGAACAACATACAGTAGTTAACCCAAAAATGTGCATATATATATCTATATATCTATCTATCTATCTATCTATCTATCTATCTATCTATCTATCTATCTATCTATCTATCTATCTATCTATCTATCTATCTATCTATCTATCTATCTATCTATCTATCTATCTATCTATCTATCTATCTATCTATCTATCTATCTATCTATCTATCTAGATAGATAGATAGATAGATAGATAGATAGATATAAAATCCTAAATGAAAAGTCCACAGAATTTTAAAGGTACTTTTTAAGTCAGATTAATGGATTAACTGTCAGAATAATCAATAGATTAATTGTTTACAATTCATTAGTTGCTTTAACTTTTCTATATGGGAAGCAAAAGAGTCGCAGAGAAACAACACAGAAATAAAACATGAAGGGGAACTCAGCGATGTGCGCTGACTCCCAGCAGCAGTGCGACTGACTACGGAAACTCTCTGGTTTTTCAGCCGCGATGCAGACGAGTGTGCAGAGTTTAAGACGGCAGCAGAATGTAATGCACTTCCTGTAACGACTTCCAGGACGCTGGAATGTGAGACGGACGGCACCGTCCTGGTCTCATTGCCAACAGATTGATGAAGGTGACTGAGTTGTTAGCATCCTGCGCAGCATCACACATGTTCCCGTTATAAAAAAAAGAAAAACCCGGACTGGATGTCTTAGTGAGTCGAGATGCCATAAGTCGTGTGATGATCGCGTAGCGAAACGATGGAAAATGTTACATGATGGAAATGGATTCCGTGTCATAAGAACATTGATTCCTACTGTGCTGTTCATCGACATGTTGGGAGAAGCACTTACACAGTATGGGTGAGCTCCTGAGGTCTCTCGGCCTGCTCGGGGAACACGGGGTGCGGCGGCTCTCCGATGGGGACGCAGCCCAGAGATTTGCTGATCGCATGGCTCAGCTTTTTGGCCGGAGACTTCTGTGATAGCGGGCAGGAAAAACAGTGTCACCTCTCGCCTGATCGGTTGATTATGATGTTGTACGCTCAAACTTAAGCTGTTTCACAAATCATTTACGTCTGAGAGGTATGTGCACTCTCTAAAAATGCTCAAACATAAAAATCGTACCAAGTAATTTTAATCTGGTTTCTAGATTAAATCTTATTTACAAGTAACTTTTCAGCAAGCTATAGGAGCTTGTTTTTAGTCAATAACTTCTTAATATTGATGGAAAAGTACAGGCAAATTAATTCACTTATAAAAACATGTTTTTCCTTTGTCCTAAGTGAAATAATCTGCCAGTGGAACATGTACTTTTTCACAAACAATTGAGGAATTACTGACTGAAAACAAGCTCCTCCTACATCTTGCTGAAGTTACTTGTTAGTTTTTGTTATTTTATTTTATTTTAAGATGTTTGAACTAGAAACCAGATCAAAATTACTTGGTAAAATGTTGTGTTTTTGCAGTATTGATGAGGAACTCTGGAAGCTAATCTAGTGAGCTGCTCGTCACCAAATGTACATTTTTGTATCTCCTGCTGTTAAATCTGCAACCATGAACACAGAGACACTTTATGCATCCACATATGTTTACAAAAGAACTTAATCCCTCAAACCTTATCATTCCTTTTAACACACACTACAGGAAGTACACGTCTTTCTTGTCTTTTTGATGCATGTTGCACATATCTTCATTTATTTTATCGCACTCAGTTTTTTTTTTTTTTTAATAGAACTTTTAATCTTTCCATTTCCAGAAGCTGGTAGAATCTGCAGTGTGTGTTGTTTCACACCTGCGGTTACGATTCATTTAAACTTTTTACCAATATCCATCAAATCTGGAGACATAAAAACTCCTCCATTGAAATCGGGTTTTCCTTTATTTTATTTCCGTCTAATAAGTTATTTAACCAAAATACTAAACTTTCTTGAAGTGACCTGTACAGTCTGAATAGAAATGCCTTTAAAGTCAATTTTACAATAAATTGGTTTGACGCAATGATAAAAATATAAACTGTATTGTGTACACGGAGCACCTTGAGGCTTTTAGGGATAAAAACATAATTGGATTTTGCCATAAATATTTATTTCTATAGAAAAAGAGGCATTCTACAATAGGAAACCTGCCAGTGTAGGAGAGGCAGTACCTAAATGCAACTTAGATGCTTCAGACTCATTTAAATTGAGACTTTTTCACTTTTCAGGACCACATCCAGCACAGATGCATCTACGTATCCTATAATAAGTGGCAAAAAAAAACCCCAGTTTTGGCATATCAGACTTGTGTTTTGTGTCTAATGCTTTCAATCATGGTGTTCCAGTCCCGAAGCTACATGAGCTTTTATTCTTTCCTGCAGAATGGGAAATGGATTTGGGATCCAGGGTAATTTCCCTTTCCTGCTTTCAGTTTATGACATCATGATTGAGCTTCAAGGGAAAGCGGTAACGCAATCAATACAGTTTCATTTTCCAAAATAACTAAACCTCATAAACCCCTCGCCTCCGCCGCCCTGCCCGTAGATTGTTTTGAAAGATCATTAACCGCATGCTGACAGCTGTTCTGTCATAAAATCACTCCTCCGTCTTCGAGAGGTTCTGACTTTTAATTTGCGCAGAGACGGCAGAATTACAACGCAAACCCAGGAGGGATCGCAGATCGTTTCCTTACCCAGGACGAGTGCTCCTTCATTTGGTGCTGGTTGCTGTGGGGGCCGTTGGCGTGGCCCCGCCAGAAGCAGCTCTGACAAAGCTGGTAGCCGTGGCACTGCTGGCACCGGTACCGAAAGCCCATCATGCTCTCGCTCCGGCAATAAGAACATTCCACCGGATGGAAGACTGCTCAGAGAAACACAAAAACAAATTCGGTCATTACATCTTTTTTTACATTTATTTACATTTATTTCTGTGCATTGGTGCGTGAGAATCCGTCCACCTTTCCAGCCATTCCTCTTGAAATACCTCAGAATATTTGACAAGTAATAGAAATATTGTGTGCTTTCATTTAATGTGTTACTTTGAACAAACAAGAAACTGGAAAGCAAAACAGGTTGGCAACAAAGCAGTAACTTCTACTTTGTAATGCTTAAAGTCGATGGGCAAACTTTGGGGAAACTATTTTATGCTGCAAAAATCTTACCAAGCACTTCTGGTCTGGTTTTTAGTCCACTTGAAATAACAAGTAACTTTTCAGTAAGATATATCCTTGTTTTAAATCCATAACTCCTTAATATTGATTTAAAAACTACTAGTTCCACTTACAAGGGAAAAATGTTTGCCAGCAAGTTGTGGGGATGTTTTTATTTTCTTTAAAGTCTAAAACACACTGCGGCCTTTCATTCCCCTGAGAAATTTGTTTCTGCATGTACATAATTGTTATGCTTTATAGTTCTCATATTGTTTGCTTCTTTTTCCACATGCAAGCAGGTGTGCAACTTTCTGTGTCTGTCAGCGTTCGCCGTAACCGTAGCGACTTACCGTTTTCAACATTAGCGAGTCGGTGCATGAGTGGCAACCATACAAGACACTGAGGAGGAGGATCTGCCATCAACACGTCCAGAAACGTGTTCAACATAATCTTCTTCTAGAGAGAAGCAGGCGCACGTCAATGAAACAATTCCCCTCCCCAATCATAAAGAAATGGAGATAAATGAATAAATAAATAAAGCTTTTGGTTATCCTCTCCCTACCTGTTGAGGGAAGCACATCCGCACCGAATGCTCCGTGTAGCCGAACGACGGGCCCTCGAACACCGCTGTGGGGAGCTTCAGCACCTCCCTGAGGAACTGATCGAACTTTGCGAACACCATGAGTCCGCTCGAGTCTGAGATCTGTGAAAACACGTCTGAGGGACATGCGATTGTTTGACTTTATTGTTAGAAAAGAAAGGGGAGAATTTTTTATTTATATGCTCCATGATCTCTTTTTCATAGTTTCACCAGAACCTGAATACATGCATGATTCATTCAAGTAGCATATAAAGGGTATGTGCTGCAACAGCGCCCCTCTGTGTTTAAATTAAGAAACTGCATGAGGAACAGTTGGAAAGGAAGATGTCTAAAGCTTCAATTGCAATAATTTCTAAATCCTCAGACATTAAACGGTTAAGTCAGTGAAAATTGTACCCACAGCGCAGCTTGTCCACAATCTTCCCTCCGCACATCGTCGCCAGCATGGCTTTCATTGAGAAAACGGTCAGCTTCCCATGACTTTCACTGCATGTTAGGGAGGAAAAAACAAAAAAGAAGAAATATATTGTCAGCAAAAACATCAGTGTGATTAAAAACTGTTGATGGTTGGTCGCTACAACTTCTTTGTTTAAGCAAAAAATATGTTTTAGCACATTATCAGAGTAACAAATCAAACTAATAATTAGAAATAGCGACATCGACATCAAGGCTTGTGGTACAAGTAACCAAAAATTGAAGGGGAAGAAGAAAAACAAATAAATAGCAGTTATATTAATCTTTTGAATGTATTTAAAAATATGAAGTAAAGCCTAAAATAGGTATACAGTGTTGTGAAAAAGTATTTTCTTCCCAAAAGATTTTTTTCTGTTTATGCTTTAGTGTCAAATTTAATGTCTAAGATCATCAAACTAAAATAAAGATAACATAAAATGAGAGTTTCATTACAGGAGAAAGCACCAAATGCTCATAATTACTGATCCATGATGCCTCTCTGTTGGATTTAAGTTTAGGCTTTGACTAGGCCCCGCTGAAAACTTCCAAGACGTCGTGCGGAGGATCATCGTCCTGCTGCATAAACCAAACGTGCCAAAAGTGCTTGAGTTTATTAATGTCAACACCAGCTTGTCGCACATTCTCCTTCAAGAATGTGAGCAGAATTAGTGATTTGGTCAAAGCAGCCCCAGACCATCACTCTACCACCACCGTGTTTGACTTCTCTTTCTGTACATCGTAAAGCAGATGTGATGTTCGCACACCTTCCAAAAGGTTTCACTTGTGTCATGTCAGTCTACAGAATATTGTCGAAAAGGTCGTGAGGATCATCGAGATATTCTCAGATGAATGAGAGAGAGCCTTTTAAGGTTTTACATTTTGTCCACATCACTCTCCGAGTCTCTTTTAAACTGTTGAATCATAAACAATTACCATAAATGAAGCAAGTGAGCCCTGCACTACATCAGATTGTTTTCCTTTTCTTTTGTCTTGTTTTTTGTGGTCACTCTTTTGTCCTGGATGTACTATTTGAGCTGCGATCAATGCTGGGAAGGTTCGCCACTCTTCCATGCTTTTTTCATTTGTGAACTATGACTCACACGTTGACTCACTCGAGTCTCAAGGCCTCAGAAATGGTTTTGTAATCCATTCCAGACTAAAAGAAGTCAATAACTTTTATGCTTTTATCTGTTCTTGAACGAGGAAAGTTTGGCTTTTCGAGATGTTTAAGCCGTCTTCGCTTCCTGACTCTACAAGTGTGGCAGTGATCAGGGCTGCGTGTGTCTGGTAAAAGTGAATCACAATCAATTCAGGACTTCAGAAGGTCAAAGGTAGGCAATTATTTCTTCCCATAAAGCCTTAATAAATGAGATAGTTACTGTTAACTTCCTTTTGGGTTCAATTACGTCTGCTATTAAAGTCTGTTTGACGATCTAAAGCATCTAAATGAGACACAAAACTTAGCTTGGATTAGTTTGGGGGTATGAAAGGATTGTGTAATTAAGTTGCCATCATTCTTAATGCTCAGCTGTTTTACTTCAGCTTATTTGTTTTCTCTTCGGCCCTGAGGTACCACAGAGCGCGATAGTGCTCCTGCCGAACTCAGATTGGACATAAGGGACAGATAACAAAGCTGCTTCCTGTAATCGCAGCCATTAACTCAAAGTTTCCCAGACACGCAGCAGCGTAATTAATAATGGAGCAGGACTAGAATGGCTTCACAGATATAAGTAAACCAACTAAATGGGTCCAGGAATGGACAGGGCAGGCATCCAATCAGGAACACATGTTTATCTTGTGATAGAGAACGTTATCACCAATGATAAATGCATTTGCTGTGCCTTCAAACACACTGATAACGTGAAATGTAGGTAAATATGACTGCGGGTTAATTCAGCTGACTGAAACATCTTTAAATATTTTATTTTACTTAGGGGTTCATGGAAGTTTCTGAAATAAGGGCACGATTGCAATCTTTAAAGGTTGTTGTGCTTTTAACAGCTAAATAAAAAGGATTTTTCATTTCTTTTTTCCAAGGGTTAAGTTGGTTTTGCAGCTCTAGTCAAATATATTTATATACAAGAAATTCATTTTAAGGGCGTCTACTAATCTTTACAAGCGATGCCAAATAACTGACATTGCATTGTGACATTACTAAAATGTATGTTCTCTGCTCATTCGCTGCTACAATACTGTGGTGTCAGTCCCCCGTGCTGACCGCATGTTTCCAACCTGTCATAGGTGGCCACCATGAAGTTCAGCAGCAGGCCAATGGACTGCTCCACGTTGATCTGGTGGGTGGTGGGCAGCCGCTTGTTGAGCTGGTAGTAGATGGAAGACAGAATCGTCTCCAGCCGCGACACGCTGATCTCGGCGTTGTGGTCCAGCGTGTTGAGGCCGTTGTCTCGGAAAGCCTCGATCATGTTCCAGACGTCCACCAGATGGACTGTGAAAAGAAGCGGGGGGAGAGCGCGGGGACGCACGCTCTGATCAGCTGAGTGCGTACTCATGTCTGTAATCACCACGCAAGTCTCTTCAGAGCCAAAATTTGACAGAAAGAAAAGACAAGAAAAAATAAAAAATCAACAATCTGCATTCTCTTACGGTTGCATCGCTTTTGCACAAACCGGAGTTTGCAGGCAGTCCGATAGGTTGACAATCTGATAACGTCAAAGTTTTGTGCTCCTGAAAAACAAAACAATAATGGAAAAATATATGAATTAACCATCTTAGTCCCAAACACCTTTCCAATCACAAACAGGCTAAATGCAGGCACATTTCAACACGATTACTGCATGTAAGAGAGCAAGCTGGTCAAACAGTGACAATGAATAGAGAAAAGAGACTTCTCTGAGTTGACTGCACTCACTCATTTCCATGAAGAGCTGCCTCTTCTCGACCATGGCCTTGCCTCGTTTGCTGCCTTCCTCGATCATTCTGTGGCACATCAAACACAAGAGCACGCAGCACTTCCTGTTCAGTCAGCAGCGCCACATTCATGCACAGCGGAGGCTTTTAAATGGATAAAGTTCTCTGGTAAATTACGACTCGAAGGCAACAGAAACAATGCCTTGGAAAACGTGTTCACACCCACTGAACTGTGAGGTTTTTCACCCCAACCTGAAAGGACTTTTTTACAACACAAGTTAGTGCCGGATGGGTTTCTAGATGTAAAAGTATTTGCACTGATTTGTGTCAAAACTCAAAAGGATTTGTTGGTTTCAATCCACGCGATCAGAGAACAGTTGGCCTCGTCAATCTGGCCGAAAGTAGGCGACAGTGTTTCTCCTTCGTGGATATTATTCTTCCTGCGGGGGAGTTTAAACTTCCACTGGAGAATAAATTAATAGTTCACCAGTAAATGATATTGTGTCCATCCACTGCTGACAATTAGGTAGATACATTTTTAACAATATTCAGACAATTTTAAGGTGATTGTTTTTTAGGAGAGTTTAACAATGAAACTGGTTAATCAAATAAAAATAGAAAACATTTTTTTTTCCTTTCTTGTGTTCCATCTTGTGGACATCAAGCGGAGTTTGGAGACAGTGAAAGAAATAGCAGATGAACTTGTTTTAGTTTTCAAAATATATCTGGGCTCTGGAAACAACTTCACACACTCAATAATTGTAGAAAAAACAGAAAAATTTGCTAAATGTTGAGCTCTGGGGAAAAGGCCAACAACGTGTTTTTATTGCGTTTAAACACAAAATGTAGAAAGATGTTATTAAGGTGCTATGGTTTCTTCAATAACATATTTTTATGTCTATTTGTCTGAACTCCACACTAAGTGTAATGGAGAGATCATTTAAAGTTTACCATAAAATTTCGCAATCCCCCGGATAGCTGCAATTATTTTCATTTCTCTTGTTTTTACTCCTGAACCAGACGGTTCTAAAGTGCTTACCTGCTGACGATTAGATCTCGCACAAAGTGATGCCTTGAAGGTCAAACCTATAAGGAGAGGACATAGAAACATTAGTGGAAGTTTCATATAGGAGATTTTCAACTTCTTAATCTCGCCAAAAATGTATTAGTGTGTTAAAAAAAAAAGTAATTAAAGCCTCCCTTTCTTCTTCCCTTCAAAGGCTTCATTAACTCTCAATCTGGGCTGTCGTTGCCCCCTCTCCGCTCATGTAGAGAGACATGGGTGCGCTTGTTGCGGGACCCGTTCAGCGCCTGTGGTCCGCACAAATGATAATTCTCCATGACATCCTGCTCAGCAACGCCGGCATCCTGTGGGCTAATGACACCAACAGAGCTGCACGGGAACTGTTTAACGATGACGGACAAAGAGCGCATTAAGGCCGGCCAATTAGCGACCAGCGCCGGGTGTCCCCGGAGGGAGGACGCCAGGACCACGAGAGCCGTGCGTCCCCGGGCGGGGGTCATGTGCGCGCTTCACGGGTCAGGTGAGCGTGCCGAGGTTCGACAAAGCGCAATGAGTTTTGAGCGAAAACCTCCACGCTTCGTTCTGTGTCAGAAGTAGGAAGCTGAAAGTTGTGTTGGACAAAATGCAAACACAAGATTCAGAATACTCTTGTTTTTGTCTGATGGACAGACACAAAGTGGTGCAGAGGTGGAAGGTGGAAGGAAGTCGATACGACGATGACATGGTCGTCGAAACTTTTGAAAAAAAAAAGTCTAAAAAGAATCTGGTGTGCATTTGTATTTACTCCAACACCCCTCGATAAAATCCAGAGCAAGCAACTCACCCTCAAAGCAAATAGAGTCCACCTGTTTGTTTCATCTTAGCATAACAGCAGTGGTCTAATTTGACAGTCTGGATAAGGAACAAGAGGCTCATCGTAACTCTGGAGTTGAAATTGTATTACATGACTTTATTGCGCTGATGGTAATGTCATGTTAGGTTTTTGCCGTCTGAGCTGCACAGGTTTGTTGTGCCGGAGAAGTTTGTTCTCTGCAGATGTATCTTTGTGATTCTCTGTCCTTGGCATTAAGAACAAAGCGTCAACTCTGTTTTGACAGAGCTTTTACTCTCAAATGTTCATGAATGTCTGATTTTCTAAGTTCTCATATCATGCACACAATATTGTTAAACCCATCTGAGTAATTTTTCCCGTAACAGTGCTTGGAATATGTGTTTTTTCTGTCTTTTCTGTAACATGCACTGAAGTCGTGGATTAGACCTCAGTACAAGTTTGGTCTTTGTGAAAGAGTGGGCAAGAAGAAAGCCAGCATTGAAAGAAGGAGTTGATGGGAAGATGGATAGAGCTGAACACTGTTAGCGGCTGCAGAAGACTCCTCACCTTCTAACAGGACAATGACCCGAAGCTTAAAGCCGGTGCTACAATGAAAAAGCATATTTGTGGATTAGAGCGGCCCAGTCAAAGTCCAGAACTGAAAAATAAAATTAACTACTTAACTAATATGTGACAAAAAAATCCTTCAACAAAATTAAGGTGTATGACTCCTTCAAATGGAAGTAAATATTTGCCATCAAGAGCTGAATCAAAAATACCTCTGAAATTTGAATGTTGTAAATTTGTACTTAGTTTCTTCAGTGTTAAAATGTATTTGACACATTTTGTTCATATTTTGCACAATTTGTACTCTCTTTCTTTAGTGTCCAAATATATTTTATACACTAAAAAAGTAAGTATACAGCTTTCAAATTTAAGGCATTTTTTAATTCAAATACTGATGGCACATATTTATTTCCATACATTTTGTAAAAGAACTGTTGTTTTCTGCTCAGAAGTCCTTGATACAGCACCTGATATATAGTTACAATCTCAACATATATTCTTATACTTATCTTGTTCCTTTATTCCAAAAACAAACATAAATTGTGAACAGTCTGACCGGAGAAACCCAGTAAGGACATAATTTGAAAAACCTTCAATCAGACACAACCCTGAAGCCCTGTGAAAAAGCATCTGGTTCCTAGTCAAAGCCCAATTAAGGCACAACAACACAAAACACGTCATCTGATCCAGAAACTCATTTTGGACTGGTGTTCAGACAACTGAGGTTTTCTACTGGTGCATACAGAATACAGTATCCTTTGCTCAGGAACATGTTGGTTGTTGTGGGGGTTTTTTTTCTTCCTCTCAGGAATACATTATAGAGGTTGGCACATCGAGATCCCTTCTGGTGGGATGACTAGAAATCAACGCGTGGCATCTGAAGCCAACTGCATCCAGTCGGTTGCACACAAGCAGAGCGGCAGAAGCAGGAGCAGATGACAGACAGCTCTTTAAATAAGTGGGACCGGGCTGACATCGGGTCTGTCAGCGCAGCCGCACCTTCGGATCGGCGGTCATGACAACATCCGAGCAGAAGGACTACCGCAGTCCCTCCTCGCCGCTGATATCATTCATTTCTCCCGTTCTTTCCGCGCAGATCCCTCCGGGAGGAACAACAACAAAAAAAGAAACGCAGCCATTTTACTCGTTATTTAGGTTATCTTATTTTCGCGATGAGAATTGTGTGTCGTGATGATTTGATTTTCTTCCCTCCTCCTCCTATTTCTTTTTTTTTTTTCTTTTTTTCTTGATTACTAAATAATGCAAATCTTGCATCTTGTCAAACCTCGACAGTATTTAAAGACAGACGGCCTTTACCGGGGTGAACCGCAGGCAGGTTGCGTTTAGAGCATCGTCACCGTCGGAGTCAGATGGAGAGGCTGAGCGGAGCGGGTCCGCGGGTATTTCCTCCGTGACTCACCGCCGCATTCTCCCGTCCGTCCGTCCGACGGACAAAACGAGCGTTCTCCGCCGACGTTACAGCTGCCGGGAGGGTGAGGAACGGCTCGGACCTGCCGTCATCGCATTTCTTCGGGCTGCCCTCCGGTTTCTTCTGCCGTTGAAGCTCGGCGACTGCGGATGCGGCCGTACGTAGAGACGCGCGAGCCGAGCCGTTCCGCCGCTCGGCATCAGCAGCGACCCAGCGGCAGGGGACGGCAGAGCGCAGGCAGGCGCGCAGATGCCATGCGCGAACGCCGACTGTTTTACGCATGCGCGCACACTAGTGTATGGTAAGCCATTTGTGTAAATAATCGATTTATTATTATTATTATTATTATTATTATTATTATTATTATTATTATTATTATTATTATTATTATTAATAATAATAATTTATTTTTTGGGTAAATTATTTGATTATTGTGTAATTATTTTTCTTTAGGAAATAACAACTGAAGATCACATAAACAAATAAATGACACGCACCTGTTTGTAGGTGTACAACTATGGTGAAATAATAATAATTAAAAAGTATTTTCCCACTTACAGATGTCCTTAAAACTATTTGAGTAAATAGAAAAATCATTTTTCAAATTATGTAGTGTATTGAAAGGAAATAATTATCCAAAGCAACCTGGCTCTTGATGAGCTCAGTTTGACTACCGTGGCCTGCTAAATGTCAGCTCTTGTTTAATTAAGAAATCCCTTCAATAGAACTTGACATGAAACATGAAGCAGGCTAAACAAGAAGTCAATGGATGGGTGTAAAAAACGCACAGAAGCACAGGGAGGTAGGGCAAGACTTTATCAAATAGGGTTTTTAAAAGCAAGCAAAAATGTTCAAAAATGATCCTGAGATATCTTAAAGTGAAGCAAACATTGGGATATGTGTTCATGTTGGATCAGTGAGAGTTGAAATATTCTATGCTATAACCATAAATCTGCACGTTAAGGGTATTACTATAATCCCACTAAGTGGTTGAAAAGGTGTTGACTAATGTCTCAAAAGATTTCATAAAAGGAACTTTTTGGCCAGCAGCCTGATCCAATGTCTACTCTGACCTCAACGTAAACATTTAGGATCTACTTTAATACCAATGTATGAGGAAGTTTTTCGTGATGAAACTGAAAGCCGTTCAGGCCCTTCATGTCTTCAAGACAGTAAGAATAAATCAGAATAAAAATTATCTGCATAATGTGAGAAACAACGCAAAGTGGGAGAAAACACAGGGCAAAGAGAAGGGGACCAAAAACTGCGCCCTGTGGAACTAAAATGTTTATCACTTTTAGAAAGACCAATAATTAACATGAATCCATGTTGAAGGATTTTAAGAAGAAAATCTAGCGTTCAGCTGTTACCCCTCATGCCTCCAGAGAATAATTTTCAGCTATTTTTGGTTTTAAAAATCCACAAGACATATTTTAAAATTATTTTATTTAGAATAGATTATAACTTTAAAATACATTTTGTTTACAAGTGCAGATTACCATGTTACATTCACTGGAGTTTTACTGGACACAGAGTGAAACAGACGAGTGTAACAAATGAAACTAGTGACAAAGGTGACAGACAGTTGAAAAAGAAAAAAAAAAAAAAAACATGGTGATTGCTCATAGTAACCTCAACCCGGCTAGTTCTCGATTAACCACTCATCTAAATTTACACAAACAGGTAGCTTCAGTAAAAATGAAGACTGCCGCCTGATGCACGTTACAGTCTTCGTCAAGCTGCCTTTCTTGAAGTGCGTTCCAGTCCCCAAATTTAACTGTAAATACAGCCGTCTCTGATTCTACTCCTCTATGTAAGACGTGCTATTCACATTGAAATGACTAACTGCATAAAAGTTTTTTTTTCCCCTAATACTACTCTGAAACCCAAATTTAACAGACATGACCATCCAGCTATAAAAAGAAAAAAAAAATACAGGTAAAAATGGATCAACTTAAAATTTAGACTGAGCCATAGTTTGTAAAAAAAAAAAAAAGAATTATTGTAGACACAGGATGCACACAGACAAAATCTTCAAAGAGCGTTTAGGAAAATGGACTGACTGCAAAGACTGGTTCACACAGACATATATGGGCCATTTCAGATACAAAGTTCAATCATTCCCTATGGTGGTCTGTCCTGTCTACAAGTTATAGGAAAAAAATTAAAACAAAACGGACAGCCAATATATTACTATAGCAAATACCCTGTTGATTTGTCCCAAAAAATAGTAAATAGATCTTTTATATTAAAATATATTAATTAAAATATATTACTTTGATTAACAATTCTGAGATTATAAACAACTTCTGATTATTTATTTTGTTTTTTTAAGGTGGCTTTGGCATTTTACCTTGAAAACAACGGCTAAAAAACAGGAACATTTTCACCCGTGCTGGATACTATAAAATATTTTATTTCATTATTTTTTTGGTTGAGTAAACAGCTTTCCACTGACCCTTTTGAAAAGTAAGGTGGGGCTAAGTAAGCACTTAGATTGTGTTAATATCACAATGTACTTTATGTCACAATGGTTATTGTGAATAATTAGGCTTACGATACCTCATATCACCTTAAAATGGAAGATTCTCGTTTTCTGGGAAGGTCAGAGATAAACGTTTACACTCATCTATAAATTTGACACTTTTTGTACCAACAGATCATTTTTAGAAAACCTACAATTATTTGACCGTGTAATATTTTTCTTTCGATTGTAAAATATCTTTTTGTAGTAACAAAAATGGATAAGTGTGCTGCACAAAGAAAATATCGACTACCTACATCTAGTATTTACAGTGAAAAGAAAAGGTCTTCATTCTCTCCCTTTACTTTGAGTGTTTTCATTTCAACTGTTATCAATCTGTACAGAAAATAAAACTACTCCAATTTATGGGACGCTTTAGCGACAAAACAGTTTTAGGGAGGGAAAATGTGGCTTTAAAACAGTAGTAGATTACGTCAAACTTTTACTTGATATGAAAAAAACAACAACAAAGATTAACCACTTTCTATTAAAAATATAAAAAGATTTCAATTGAAGTGCTACGCTGAATTCCATCTTTACAACATGATCCTTTGCAGATAATTTGACGCCATGATTTTTATGTGCAATCCACATGGGCAGATTTTAAAAACATTTTATGCATAATTCCTCAATAAACCTATAAATCCATGAAAGTTTTTAAATATCAGTGTGCTCTGTATTAATGTACCTTTCTTTTTTTAATATATGTATTTATATATAAAATTGTTACTTCCCTGCCACACATGCATAAAAATCCAGGCAGGAAGTTTTGTACAACCCATGATTTTCTCTAGTGCCTTTTCTCGATAGTAACCCCAATTAACCCTATGATAAAAAGTTCAGCCTCAACACAGAACAGTCATGAAGTCCTAAAAATAGCAACATTCATTTTCCCTCCTTTAAAAACAATACACACACATGTATATATGTTTTATATAAAAATATAGACTAATCTAGCGGAGTGCAAACGTTGACTGTGCGATTTCTCACACATCTGACTGAGTATTAAACTGATTGAAAATTGATTGGCATCTGTGAAAACAGAGGTGTGGATGAAAAAACAAGACCGTCCAGTGTAAATTCTTGCTTTTTCCAACAGTGATCAGATCCTGGCTGTCGCAGGTGTAGAACAGTTAAGATACTGCGCCGCATTTTCTATTCACTCTACATAACCTAATGCCATATTTGTGCCTGGACGGCATGTAAAGCTTAGGCATGGGCCGGTATTGAGGCATACCAAATATAAAATAATAATAATAATAATAATAATAAAAAGAAAAATCTACTTGATTTGTTGTTTCAATTGCATTTCGATGAGATGCCAGAAAAATAGCTGGAGTGAGAGCCAAGTATGTTTGGCGAAATGGACCGTATGGTACGGCGATGCTGTAAAGTTTCACGTCACAAAATAAAAGACAAATTCGGCTGTTTTGAAAGAGTTCACGACGCGCAAAAATACTTACAGTCATATTTTGGAAACTACAGAAGTGCAGCTCAAAATTAAGCTAATTTTAAAATGTTAAATGTCTGCGACACCATATAACTCAGGCTGACAATATCTTTAGTTAAGCAGCTTAAATCAATTTGTCAGACATCCATGGAGCTTCCAGTTAAATCAAAACGCTCTTGTTAATCCATACAGCTCCTGCGTTACAGAAAACTTTAGATTCAACAAGATTTGGCTTGAAAACAGGGATTTCAATCGTTGATTAAAATTCGTCGCCAATATCAGTTCAAGGAAAACAGAAGAATTTTAGTGTTTTAACAACTTATATTCATAATAGCAGCGTCTGGGCGCCACTCCACAGTTCGATTTAAAAATGTTGATGTTTTTGAGGAAAGTTCAAAAACATCATCATTGGTTAAAGTTCAGCGATCCGTGGCGTGTGTGTGTGCGCGCTTCAGAGTAACGGCCAGCACCAATGTGTGTTCCCCTTAAAGGGTCATTGAGGTCGTATAACCCAGGTGAGATGCAGGAGCTCTAAAACACCAATTTAAGTTGACAAAGTTAATAAATTTGTAAATCTATAACGGTTTAAATATAACTTCAATTAATTTTTAACGCAGGATTCATAATGAGTTAAAGTTTAGGTGAGTTACTATGTCTATGCATCCTATTTACAATGTATTAAAGTCGATATATTATTTTACCAGCAGCAGATTTTTTTTTGTTTCAATTTTTAATAAAAGCTGCTGGATTATTGTCTTTAAAATAGTTGAAGCTTGTGGTACAATAAAAACTTGATATTTTTACTCAAGTTTACTGTGTGAAAATGTCAAGGGTCAAATGGAAGAAACACAAGATTTGGAGTCTGCTTTCTGTCATTTTTCAAAATGTTAAATGTACCGATAATACTTAAAAGATGGCAAAATGCTGAAACTGCAATTATAATTTATCTTTGTCCCAATCCAATGTTTAATTATATTAGATCTCAAAGTTATTTCTTGAAAAAGTTATTTGGAAATAAAAAAAATTTCTATTTTTTTTCTCTAAATCTGGAATTTTTTTTTTTAATTTCATCTTTAGAAAAAGTATTTTGACTTTTTCTTGACATTTAGCTTTTTTTGTTATAACTTGTTCTTGAAAATGGATTATGACCTATTCCATGGCATTTTAGCATTTTAAAGTATTAACTACTTTAGGACATTTGAACATTTTTTGTATTTTTTTAAAACAGACAGAGGGAAAAAAATAACCCTTTTTTCTCAATTCATTCTCCAAGTGACCCTGATATTGTGTTGCACATACTGGCCCATGCCTAATGAAACCCTCACATCGTTTAGTTCTTTTTAACTCCATTTCACTGTACCACTAAACATGACACACACAGCTTCGAAGGGCCAATACAGTCATCGTGGCAGAAGGCTCCACAGCCTTTGCACATGATCATCGCCTTCAGTCGGCAATAGCATTTCGACTGAACGTCCTCCATGTTGCCGCCCTCGATGAAGGAGGACTGCTCGCGCGAGGTTTCGCCCTGATGGCCGTGGTCTAGCGCGTGACCGGCTGGTATCGTGGTGACGGTCACCGAGAACGACATGACGCTCCCACAGATGCCCCCGCCGTCGACCTCCGACGAGGACGCGGAAGAGGCGGTGCTCGCGGCGTTGTGGTTCAGAGTGTAAGGTACAGACATGCTGATGGTGCCGCCGTAGCTGGAGGCTACCGCCGACTCCTGATTGTTGAGCGTCCTCTGAAAGGCAGTCAGCTGCTGGTGACCAGGGTCCATGAGGGAAAGATATGGCTCAGAGTTTCCTTGATTGTTATTGCGGAGTTCGAGGTGACTTCGGTGCGCTGGAGAAAATGGACTGCAGTCTTTGGCTTTAGCACTGGTGATCTTATTGTTGGCACCGCTGGCTCCATTGCTCTCAGATCCAGGCTCAGTCTTTACGCCAGAGTAATGATGAAAACTTGCCGGGTCGTCGGCCCTGGTAACTGCACATCCCTGCTGCTCAGTTTTCACCCTAGTAATGGACGTGAGATCTTTCTTCACTGGTTCCTCCATCTTAGCCGTCTCCTTTCCGTCTGTGCCTTCCCTCTTCAAAGCAGACTTGTTGGGGCAGACTGAAAGCTGCAGTCTCCTGCTCTCTGATCCCCTGCCGTATGTGGACACGTTGAGCAGGTAATGCCCCGTCATGGCCGGCTTGGGGATCTTCCTCCGGCCCAGAAAGCCAACCAACACCCTGGACTGCTCCCGACACTCCTGTGCATGCAGCATTTGCGGAACCCTGTGGTGTGCGGGAAACGGCCCTGCGCCTCCAGGCGGCTGGCTCTGTTGCTGAGCTTTCCTCTGCATCAGCGTCTGCAGGATCTGCTCTTGGGTTTCCTTATCAGGAAGCTCCCGGTGATGTTTTGTGCATTCTGCGGCTCGTCCGGCAGTATTGGCTTGCGGAGACACGTGACTATCCCCTTTATGATCAATGAAATGGGTCGCTTTCCCCTTACTTCCAGAAGCCTGGCTCGAAACCCGAATCTCCGTGTTGGATAGGGGTTTTGGGAGCATCTCGTCCAGTGGAACCTCTTTTCCCTGCAGCAACTGTGTCACAAGGGGGTTGTTTGCTGGAATGCAAGAACTGGTTCTGGTTAGTGATGCAGCACTTGCTGGGGCTTCTTTATCCTTTACAATATGCACTGATGAATGTCCTACTGAAGCATTGGAGCTCTTTTGGACTGTACTGGTAAAATGATTGCTTTGCCTGTCATCAGCTGGTCTTGAGCTGAGCGGAGGAGAAAGCTCAATGGATTGGTTGCTGCTGCTGCTGGTGGTGGTGGTGGCTGGTAATCTAGTGTAGGTCTGAGGGGAAATTGGGCTGAGGCTGGGGCTGGGTGATGGCTGCCTGTGATCACCACCGCTACCTCCACCCGGTCCCGGGCCCGGCACTGCTCCCTTCGATGCGGATGACACGGCGGCGGCCGCTACGCGCTGCGCTCGGGCGAGCTGAGCTTTGGCTTTGATGTAAGCCAGCGTGCGAGCTCCGGTGTGGCCCGGGCTGCTGAGAGGGCCCTGGAGGGGAGTCTTTGGTGAGACTTGGCTTGGTGACAGAGGGACAGGAAGAATTCGTGACACGGGGATCTGAAAAGAGAGAAATGTTTGACAATTTTTGGAGTTCCACTGGGACATTTAACAGGGAATAAAGTCGAGTAAGTTTACGAATCCTTAAAGGAAAACCGCCATAATCCAAACTGCGGTGCTTCGCAAATTTATTCTTGCACTGTTAAATCATTCTTTAAGTTACAACTACACAAATGAATGTATTTTATTAGGATTTTATGCAATGAATCACCACAAATTGCAAAGAGCCAATAAAATGATTAAATTCCTCTATAACTCAAGTTCCGTCAGATTGACTAAGGAGAGAAAATGTGAGGACAAATTTTAAAGTCTTTCCATAGATCTTCAACTAAGTTAAGATCAAGACTTTTTTTATTCACTTATGTTTGTGGCAATGCTTGGTTTACATGTAGGCTTGTTGTCCTGCAGTAAAATTAACCTTAAACCCATGCTAAAGTCTTTAACATCTTACAGGTTCCCATTCATGACTGCCATGTAGTTATCTCCACCCATATTCAGATGAATTGCGAATCCTCACTCAAAATCTGGTAAATTATTTAGTTTACAGGTTGTTTCTTCACCGAGATCCTAAAAATGGTGGCTTGATTCAGACTGAATTAAACACAGATTAACAGGACTGCACAAGGTTTTACTTCAGGGTATCAGCACAAAGGCAGCTGAATACAACTGCAGATTTATCTTACTTGTTATAATTTTGAGCTACAATGTGTTCGTTCATAACATAAAATCCGTGGTTATGACGTGATAAAATGTGAAAAAGTGAACTTATAGTTACCAATCTCTTTAAAGAAGACAAATGAGGAAAACCATCGTTAAATGGAAAGCGTGCGCATTTCTCACCTTGAGAGGCGGGACCCTCTGACTTGTCGGAGACGGTGTGGCCGGGCTGGAAATGGATGACGCGGAGGAGACCGACGACACGGAGGAAACGGAGGACAAACGGGGCCTTTTCTCTGGAGTCACCTCCCCCTCCGTCCCGCTGAGGGTTTTCCTCTTGTGGGCGTCCAAGGCGGCGCTGGGCTCTGAGGCGGCGCTGGGCTCCGAGGCGGCGCTGGGCTCCGAGGCGGCGCTGGGCTCCGAGGCGGCGCTGGGCTCCGAGGCGGCGCTGGGCTCCAAGGCGGCGCTGGGCTCCGACGCCACCTCTTCGTCACCCGCAGCAGGTCTCGCTGGCGTCACCAGCTGGTCATCGTTTACATCCGCACTGGGTGTTAGTGGGGGGCTCTTCTTCACAGACAACTCAGGGAGTTTCTTCTCCTGTTTTTCCTCCTTCTGTTGCTTTTCACGAAGTGTGCTGATCGGGCTCCGCTCGGCTGGTTTCTCCGATTCCAGTGTTTTCACGGCCGCCATCGGCGACGGCCCGGCCTGAGCGGCTGCGCTGAGCTTTCGATCCTCCGCCTGCTGCGACCGACGCGTCTTCATGGGCTCCATGGTGGGGACGGACTCTTTGTGTCGGGGCAGCTCCTTCGGAGGGTCCGGGGATTTCTCCGCTGGTTTCTCGTCTCTCGTGGTGGCGTCGGTCTGGACGCAGTCCTTGGCGCTCTTCTTGTCCTCCAGAGGCTGAGCAGCTGGATTTGTCTGGCAAACAGGAGAGCGGCGCCTGGCAGGCTCCTTATTCCCATCGGGCTTTATCAGCTCTTTGGACTCCTCGTAGCTGAGGCCCGAACTGTACAAAAGAGGAAAATTGAAAGACGTTTTTATCTCAAATATTAAATCATAAATATTCTTGATTTGTGACGTCCTTATGAATGTTAAAAAAAAAAAGAGAAAAAAACTTTTTGGGCACATTCAAGGTTGAGAACATCTGCTGAGGGTTTGACGCTTCGCAGCAATTCTGCACTTAATGTTGGTACTTGGAAACCCACTGAAGTTTATTTATTTCACAGAGACAAAGAAAAAAGTCAAACTCATTAAACTGATTAATTACAGAGTGATGCATTTCAAGTGTTTATTTCTGTGAAATTGGATGACTTATAACTAATAAAAACACAACATTCAGTTTCTAAGAAATTTTGAATGCTACATAAGAAAAGTACTTTCAATTTAGCACACAGACTGCATCAAGGTTTTATTGCATGAAGGTGATAAATGGACTTTTTCACTGTGAAAACTTCAAACTGAATTGATTATGAGCAGATTTTCCCTTCCCCCTCCAGACTCTGACCTTGATTTCTAAATGAAATCCACAACTGATTTTCCTAAGAAGAAAAAAAAAACAACAACTTTGGAGCACAAAACCCCAGTTCTTTTCCCATCCAGCCCAGATGTGCATTATCTGGGTAGGTGGGCCTCTTGGAGCTGTTGCTTGTGAATCTTTTCCTATTACATTTTATCCTTCCACTCAACTTTTCATCTATTTTGCACTTGTAGTGCTTTTTTCATCAATCGGAACAGCCAGCTTCTGTAGCGACGACCTTCAGAAGCTGGCTCTCGTGGTCAATAATCATCCGATGGATACAACTGCACTGTATTTTTGGACATGATTTTTGAAACAGACCTAAGGAAAACTATATAAGAGCATATTTATGCTTCTGTCACCCTAATGTGACAGAAGCATAAATATTTTTTCTCTTACAAGAACAAGTTGGAAGTAGTCAAATCGGTCCTTGTTTATAAGCAGTGTGCTTTTTCAAACAGCTGATGAGCAGTGTGCAGCAAGAATGAAACTGTTGAAAGCCTTGGTATACCTTAAAATGGGTATATAATACATGCCTACTAGTGAGGTAAGGATAGTTGATTTACAGCATTTTAATCTTCTTTGGAGCTACAGAGGTGTCACTTATACACACGGCATTCATTTGAATAACTTTACTGAAGACATTTTCCAAACAATCAAAATCTCCTTCAGATTTGACAACTGCATGATTATGAACAACTCTACCTACTTTTCCCCGTAGTAATTTTCAAAGAAAGCCTCCTTCCAGTGCTCAACTTTCTTCTCCTTCTCAATTTCCTGACGCATTCGGACCTGCAGCTCGGGTGTGAATTCCCCTGCGAAAGGAGAAAGTTTTATTTCGATTTAGAAAAAGAGAAAGCAACACGATATCGCCTTGGAGATATCTTTTATATATTTTATTGCTTTATACGAGAAATGAATGTCGTTATCAACCAGGAGCCGAGCGACTAACCTTCAGCCAGCCTCTCCTTCCACGACTGCGCTGCCGACGCAAAGAATTCGTTGTTTAAAGCCGAGCTCGTAACCTTCAGAAGGCCGTCCAAGCAAGCCTGGAGAGAAGAGGCACAATGCGATGACTAATCTCTTAATAGTCACTGGAACATTGATTGCAGATTTGAGAGTTAGTAAACTACATTCAGAGCTTTGGACAAAACCTCTGCTTTATGTAACACTGCTGAATTTTTTCATATGAATCAACTAAGACGAACGGGTGTGCTGCAATATGACACTTTAGTGCGTTAATCGATCTCCAATGCCACAGAGGTGTAAGACTCACCTGTCGGTCGACCTCAGGCAGGAGTTTGACCAGCTTCTGCTGGCAGTCGGGAGGCAGGACGCAAAAGGTGTGCTTGTTGATGAGGGCTCTCAGGTTGGTGTTAACCAAAATGGAGTCTGGCGTTTCCACGTCTATTTTAAACTTAGTGCGTTTTATTTGCCCTTGGAATAGATGCGAGACAGAAAGAAATTAGCAGAACAGATTTTGATTGAACAATCGACGTGCTTGCTGATTTGTTCACTAAAGAATCGTTTGTTTCCTATAAATCAAGTAAGCTTAATTTGTGCAGCACATTTCAGTGACAAGGGAGTTTAAAAACATCATACAGTCGCCAATTATGAAACAAGCGATGCACAGTATATTTTGTCAAATGTCCTCATCTAGCAAATATATCAAATAAGTTGATCAATGTTCCACTTTTTACTCATCAAAGAAAACTCTAAACAGGTAGAATTTTAGACCAGATATAAAGGAACGCTGTTTGATGTAAGTTATCCAAATAATGAAAAATATAAAAATAATGAATAATGAAATTCTAATTTAAATGTTCTAGTAGTTTCTGATCGGTACGCTACAAATGTTGTAGACTGTAAATTACCATAGACCCATTTTTCTGTTTCATAGAATATGCACGTCAATACATTATCTTTACACACTTAACCTGAGTGGGGTTAAGTGTGCTGGTGCCCGATTCCAGCGGGTGTATAGAATATATCCAACCCAAAAAATAGAATTGAAATAATAATCCAAAAAATAATAAATAAATAAAAAGTTACACCTGCTGATTGACCTACCTGCACTGAGACGATCGGACCTCTGAGTGACTTTTCTGGGTACGACAGGGTGGCATAACTCTATTTGGACAAAAGAAGAAAACCTTTGTGAATTTGAAGAACGGCTAACTGTAAAGCTACAATCACAAAGTTTCCTATTCATTACCAGGGGAGAAGAGTTTTAGTGAAGAAACGAATCACTTGTTGTGACACATCTCCTCTCCTTTTGTATGACGTGTTACTCCTCAATATCAAATGATCACCTGACTCTAGCCTTTTTCCACGAGTCGCAACCTACAGCTAAATCTTTAATGCTCGAATGCTGACTGAATTAATCCTGCTGCTCAGGCCATTTTTGAAGCGCTCTTCATGTGGAGGTGAGTAAATCTTCATCAATGACAATGCATACGCATAATATAGTAAGAAATGAACTTATACCTTTACCAGGTTATTGATATGGCATGTGAATAGCACTAGCATAAATTACATAGCAGTGGTGGATTTATGAGCAATATCAAATGTAAAGAAATTCAGGCTAGATTTTAATTGAGTTAATGTCACGCATCTTTAAAAAGTTGTTGCTCTCTAAACTATTGAGCCATTCTGTTCAAATGGAGAACAAAAAGCTGAAATTTTTTTTTTCTATTTTCACAATGAAAAAAAATATTAAAATATGAATAAAATGATGCAGGTGCAAAACAAACCTAAAAAAAAGAATCCTAATAAATAGTACTGAGATGAATTTAAGCTGATTGTAGCAACATACGTGTTGAAACCTACCAGACTTTGTTGTAATGTTTTCTGCCATGTCTTTGATGGTCTTTAGTAGCAGCCTGGAACTGGAGATGGCTGGCATACCACCCTGTCTGCGCTGATTTCTCTGCTGTTGCTGCTTCAGCGCCTAGAAAAACGGCAGAAGAAGGAACAAACACCAAACCGTGTAAGACAAAAAAAAAAAAAGAAGTGTGTTTTTTTTCCCCGGCCTACACGCAAAACACTATGTGAGGTGGAAACTTAAACTGCATATGATTTTGGGTAATCATCTGGAAACGTGGTGTGGCAGCATCTAGTTAAGGAAATATTCCTTAAAAAGGGAGAAAGAAACAAGTCAGTCAATAAGATGATAGATGGAGTTAAATACAGGCGAGTCCTGGAAGAAAACCTGCTAGAGGTGGCAAAAGACTTGAGATCGAGTCGGAGTTTCCATCAGGAAAACAGAGATAAACGTCTGGAAGACAGCACATCGACGTGACCCAGTCAAAGCCCAGACCTTAATAAAGTTGAGACTCAGCAGGAAGATTTTTAGAAATGCTGATGAGAGATGATGGAAAAAAAAAACAACCTTCAGCTGTACCTGAAGGAAGAGGCTTTTACATTAAGTAGCGCACTGGAAGCCTGATACACTAAAAGAAAGACAAAGACAAAATGTGGAAAAGCTCAAGTGGTATGAAACGTTATCACAAGACTTTGAACAAAACGGAAAGAATCAAGGAGACACAGTAAAACAAACATGCAGCGTCAAAACTTTATATTTATTCAAATAACACCAGAACGATTCCATGGACATATCAAACCGGCATGTATTTTTTTATTTTGTGGAGTAGAGTGAAAGATCTTTATATCAAAATAAGAGGGCGTGGCAAGATCTCATGTTACACTGCTAACTAATAAAACAGAGACTACTGAGAAACAACCACTCTGCACTGTAAATAAATAGGCTTAAAGCGTAAAAAAAAAAAAGAAACGTACCTGTTTGAGTGCTTTCTTGCTGTGTTTCTGTGAGGGAGAGATGAGTTTACTGGAGGAGACGGGAGGCGATGAGCACTGTGGCTGCGGAGACGACGGCTGTGACTGCAGCTTGGAGGGGACTGGAAAATAGAAAAGAAAAAAAAAACGGTTACAAATCTACGTTTCCTGAGGCGAGTATGCAAACAATCAAGCTGGGCAATTGTTTTGATGAAACTGAAACCAATCTTTTGCACAAAGGAGGGAGGTTTACGTTACCCATCTAAGATATCTTCACGAAAAATGGGCTAAACATCTCGGCAAGAGCTCTATTGAGCTTTGTGTTTTCTCATACAGATCTCTGATCTCCCAGCATTTGACTTTTGTGCCTTTATTAGCTCAATGACAAAAAGGTAATTTCTCTCACTCTGCTGTAAAGACGCAGTGTCTTTTTATGGCAGCTTCAAACTTATGTGTAATGAGGAAGTGGTCACGGGCCAGGCTGAGAAAATTCAGCTTCCTGTCTCAACAGTCGCTTGAAATGTTCAAGTAGCGGCAAATAAAGAAAATAAACACAACCAAACCAAAAAAAAGCTAGAAAAAAACTTTTCCAAACTTACACATAAAAAGCCAATAAAGCAAACACAACCCTCCCCCCTCCAACAAGGTAGACAATAGAAAACGGATGTGATTCCACAGGTTGCTGATGAATCGAGAGTCAAAAAAGAAACCGACCTTTCGCCGTCATGTTGGGCGCTCAGGGTGTCCCAGAAATATACGACAGGTTCAATCTAACTTTCTGGAAGAACCGCTTTCCTTAAGCTTGCATTCAGGCAAATGAGCTGGCTTCCTGTGTTTGAGCAACAATGCTTCACAACAGTTGAGAAGAGGCGTTAACGCTCACTGACATAAGAGATCTATGTGCCCAATCAGCTAAAATAAGTAAATAAAGAGCTGTGTGACGACCAGGATTTTGGTTATCCTGATACTTCACTCATTCACGGCAATAAAAAGTTATAAAACAGAAAAAAAAAGCTGTTCTTTTATGAGCAAAGAGTTAAGGTTGAAAGATGAAAGGTGCTCCTTGATATCATAAAAAAAAATACTTTTTTATATTAAACTTGTAAATTCTGCGCAATTAAAAGAAAACGGTCACAAAATTGATTTGCTGGAGCAACCCCCCCCCCCAAAAAAAACAGATTGAGCCTGTGAAATTCAGATCAAAACTCTCAAACTTTTATGTGAACGTAAGGGACGGTACCTCTTCGCATCCAGCGTCCTCTCCTGCCCTCTGGAGGAACGGTGCCGCTGTTCTCTGAGCTTCGGGAGTCGGATAGATTGTCGCTGCTCTCGTCAGAGCCCTCCTCCGACAGCTTCTTCAGCCCCTCTGAGATGTCCTTCTGAAAAACAGAAGTAGAAGAGAAAAACTGTAGAAAATAGAAAACACTGTCAGGGGATTTGTGAGCTTAACCCTCCACATAAAGCGCAAAGAATTCAGAATAGCTGGTCATTATTTTATTGCATCTTCAATCTAAAGGTCTTACTTTTTACATGAGAGGTTTTTATGAGTAACACTTTGAAAAGTGTGCGGCAACAGCCTAGCCTTTAGCTGCTAGCAGTGCTAGAGTCGGTGTCTACTCAAGTCAAGTTCATTTGTACAGTACAGTTCAGTAAAGAAGCAGTTCAAAGTCCTTTACAGCATCAAAACATATTGTAAAACTAGAAAGAAATGCCAACATCAAACTCTTTGAGGAGCATAAAACCTACATATGGTTTTGAAGAACATGAATGCTGCTCTTCATGTTCGGTGCTGGTTCTGGGAGAGTAGTGCTCCAGTGCTTCCTATTGGCTCTTCATGTTTAAAAAACATTTATTCTATTTGTTCCATTTAAAAATCAATGTAGAGCTTTCTGCTTTTTCTTGCATTAACTTTCCCTAAAAACACACAAAAAAATGTGTCTCGTTTACCTACTGTTCATCTTTGACAGAGATCCGTCGTTGCGTCCCATATAGTTAAGAGTCCTGGGGTTAGCCGTCATGGCGCTGCCCGAGAGCCTCGTCACGAACAACGGTGTTAATTTTTCTGTTTTTGTGGAGGCTATTTATGTAGTTCAGACAAAACTATCGTTTGGCATTTCTGTCTTCTTCCTGTTGTACTTTCCCATACTGAAATGTGACCACAAAACCAAGGTCTGTACTGAAAGAAGACCTGCGTCACCCCTTAAACCTTTAATAAACACGGCACAACAAGCCGATGACTGCCGTCCGTCAGATAAAAGCCGTCACAGACTCAGCGACTCCACAACAATGCATGAACTAAAACCATTTTTACTGTTCTGCAACTGACTAACCTTTGTTGTCTAACTAACTAACCAACCTTTAACGTGTAGACTCCCATCCTGCCCGGGACTTTGTAGAAAATGCCCTCGTCACCCCGGGAGTTTGTGTGCAGCATGGCGTTCAGGCATGCCAGCGGCGAGGTTCCGCTGAGTGATCAGAGAAAACCATGAACTATGATTATTGACTTCTATTCCTCAAGCAGCTATAAGTAAAAAAGAAAAAAAATAAACATTGGAAGAAGGGTAGAGGCTGATCAAACATCTGAGTGCCGTCATGCATAAGTTCGGATCAGAGTAACACGAGGGTGAGATATCTGCCCTGCGTTTCACATACAGTCAGTTGAATTAACTTGAGCTAAAGATGAAAAGCAACTCACGTTACCTATTACATTTTCTGAAATAGAAAAATAGGTATTATATGTAACATAATATACTTTGAACAAAAAAAAAGTGATAAGATTCCCTATTACATTTATTTAAAAAATAAAATTTAATAAATTCAAGGCTCACATGAAGCTATATCTATTTCTGTTGCGCAGTTGTGTTATGTATAAATGTAGCGTGTGGGCGTAAGGTGTCAAGACTAAAACTATGAGTTAGTTATTTTTGCCACTGAATCTACAACATTGTCGTCGTTAAAGCATGCAAGATTTAAATCTGAACAAAGTATGGAAATGCGGTGAGGTTGTTAAGGTGGGATGGTGGGTGGGGGAGGCCATCTTTTTCTTGTCTTACCTTCTGGATGAAAAGAGTGACAATGAAACAAAAAGAAATTAAACAGTTATTGATTAAACTAACTGTGAATATGAACAGGGAAAAAAAACATGAATTAAAGAAATAAGGGAGAGAGACAGGTAGTGTTGCCTTTTACGGGAAAGGAACAAAAAATGCTTTCTAAAATGTGGGTTTACCTTATTTCTTTAAGCCTCTCTCTTTGGATCACCTGCAGGATCTCTTTATGGCTCATAGGAGTATTAGGGTACTTCTCCAAAACCTAAAAGAATTTAAAATAAAAATAACCACAACAAAATAACATGATTAATAAAGAACAGGTTCTTAATCAGGGAAATTACTCCTTGTTTTTATTGGATCAGGGTCAATAATCTTGTGTAAATTTTAAATCAGAGATATGGCGCTAATACAAAATGTTGCAGAAAAATAATACAAAAGATATGATAACTTTAGTAATATTTATTGCCATAATTCATCATAATATTCAGTTTATTCAATGGGTGACTCTTAAAATGCAAGGGAATTTTATGGTACTGCTAAGTCCGTCACTATTGACACTGTTAACATATGTAGATTTAGAATAATTTTCAATTAAACAGTTGGTTTGTTTTCAAAAGATAGTAAAAGTATGGATATGGCTGGGCAAGATGTAAGAGTAGAAATCGGTGGAGTCAAACTGATACCGAGTTCTTAGAGTAAAAAGGAGTCCCAACATTTTTCTGTCTCAAGTTCAGAGAGTTTTAACCACCAGCCACTTTTCCACCTCATTCAAATAGTTATTTTTTTCTTTTAATAGGTTTTAGTTTTCCACTGAATCATTTTCCTCTTCCACTCGGCATTAAACCCTCTCTCCCACTATTTTCATCCTTTACATAACTTGATTACTTGTAGATTTGAGAATGGCTGCGGCTTCTCTGGCTCCAGGAGAACTACGTGCAAATTTGACTTCATGCGACGATACAGTCAAAGGAAGTAGTGGAGGCTGCAACCATCTGTTGGTCAGTGCAACACTTGGTTACTGGAGGAGAGCTCAGACAGCACTTCTGACCAAAGAGTTAGAAATCTATCTACAGCGCCCCCTGCTGCTCGGTTTTTAAGATGTGGCAAGGTTAATTGATTTAGTAACTTTTAAGAGAAAAAGCAATTTAGCTTCATTGTATTTTTTTTATGCATAATAACATTACGGTGCTTGTTCTTTGTTATTTTCTTGCACAGTTTTGTGTCAAAGGGCTTGAATGATATGGAATTTGTTACATGTTTTCCTACACACAAAGCAAAACGACGTTTCAGAGAAATTAGTTTTGTAGATGCTTTGTCTCACAGCATGCAGGCCAATATCTACTCTACTTACATTCAGGTCTCATCCACCTTTCCACTTATTTTTTCACACAGCAACAGACAAACTTTAATGTATTTTAGTTTGATTTTATCTGGCAGACAAACAGAAATAAGCAATTTATTCCAAAGTGGAAGAAATCTGCTGCTAGATTAGTTGTGCATTCCACAAATCTTGCCATTGTTGAAATAAAACAATAAAAATCCCCCACACCATGACACACAGCGGCAGCAGCAACATCATGGTGTGGGAAGCAGAACGGTAATAAATGCAGGCTGACGCAACATCCAAAAACAACTGAATGGTTTAGATCAACTCAAAATGTAGAATTCAATTGGGAATTTGTTGCAAAAATTTTAACATCGATGTTCAGAAACACTGCATTCAATCGGAGTTTGACCTATACTCTATGAAAGCTTTTAACCACAAAAGCCCAGAAGTAAGGGGATGAATACAGAAGCAGTTTATTTTTATAATGAGAACCTGTCTATAATTCTCCAAAGAAGGAGTTGAACCTTCACATGGTAGAGACTTGCAGGTAGAGCAAAAACATGGTTGTGCATGACCAAACGTCTTAGATTTTTAATTGTAAAAATAAACAAACTATTGAACAATCATTCATCACTTTTCACAAATAACCCTAAAACATAAGACAGGTTTTGTTTCTTGCTACTCGACTAAATGTGAAAAGTGAATACTTTTGTTAGGCACTATATGCATATGTATCTCGGCGTGAAGCTGACCTCATCTTGTCATCATTTCTCTGCAACCTTTCACATTCAACCCTGCAGCGACTTTACATTTTACGCATTAAAAAGTTATTATGTACACTGTACTCGCTGTCAGATACCTACATCTTTACAATTCAACTAGTTTATTGAACATAAACACGTGTCAGTGGACTCCAAATATCCAAACAACTCGGTAAGATTTTCTATTTGTGACATTCTTTCCGAGAGTTTTCATATTTAAATACTTATTAGCATGCTAAGCTAGTCCAACTAGCTCGAAAGCTAATAACACTCATTGGCCAAGTTGGCATGCACCCGAAATACTTTGACGTCGGTAAAGAAGACATAAACGTAACAGTACAAAATAATACTTTATTGAAAATGACGTCTTGGTTTTAGTCTACTCGAAACTAATCAAACTTGTTGACGGAGTTAGCGCGACCTAGCCGATGCTAACCTGGCTAATAACGCACCCCTGACGCGGTCACTTTCTCCGAATCAGCTCGATAAAGATTTGTCAGTCCGACCGTTTGCGTGAAACGCGAACGGTGGGCTCAGAGGCGTGCTTGGGTGTGCCTGGGTCACGGTAACAAAGCCGCGTTCCTCCTCAGAGAGAGCGGACGGGGAGTCGGCTCCCCTGCCTGTGACAGCAGCCGCCTTTGGACCGACAACACAGGCCTCGCGCGGTGTGCGCAACGTTCGCCTCCACCAGCAGGTCATGAACTCGTCAACACAGTTGTACAAGTGGGAGCGTTCAAGGAAAACAACCACAACAAACGGAAGACAAAACACCCGAGAGTACCATTTTAGCGGCTTCCGCCCACGTCCTGCCCTTCTTTTTCTTCTGTCTCTCTCTCATGGTGGATGTCCCGTGGCGGAGTGGCGTTTGAATTGTCCGTCTCTGTTGAAATGTTTTTTTTAGTCACCGTGCAAGACCTACTCCATCTGCCATGTTGGACTTACTGTAAAGAGTCACGTGACCGTCGGAAACGTCATCCTCGTACTGTATGTGGCTGTCACTGTAAAACCCTCCAGCTCCCCACGTGTAATTTAATGATACTAGTCAGTGGTGTGTTTTCTTTTAAGTAGAAAACGTAGACTTAACAAAACGTAGTTGGATAATGAGGTAGGGCTGTGTGGGATTTTACAAAGTACAGTAAATAAAGTGTGCGCCAAGGAACACAACACTCTACTTTGGGTTGATGACATCATAGGAGGCATAAGGAGGGCCAGGTGGCATTTGTAAATAGCTACGATGCCCTTATCTTAATAGAATCTGATTATTGGCTTTTTAAGTATGGCCCCGTCCTTTTCTTTATGAAAGTCCAGAGGTGTCACAATTTTATTTAAATTTTTTTTTAAAATCATCAATCATTGAGGTGAACTCATTTAAGTTGTGAAATGAATGTATTAATAACTTATTAACTAGGAGTTTTTATTTTGGATCAGAGAAGAAAGAACTTTGGCCTGAATTGGACTTTATGTGAAAGTTCACCAATCAGATCTCATCAGTAATATGTGTATGTAAATAAAAAAGAATGAGAACCTAACTTGAAATTTTCTTGAATTAATTTCAACTTTTAATAACTTTAATACATTACATTGAACTTCAAAACCACTTCCATGGCACTTTATGTTGCAGAATGTTCCTAAAAACCAATGCAGCTTTCTTAAACAGCGCTCCGCCACTTTGCTCCAGCCATACCAAATACAAGCAAAAATTTTGGAATAAGGAACAGGGAGGCAGGTGACTGGATAGGAAAAAAAAGTAAAAACACACAAGTGCGTACTGAGAAAAACGCTGATCAATCTGCTGGGCGGTATATGACGTGAGAGGAGGGAAGAATGTTTTTGAGAGAGCAGGTTTTATCTGAATTAAATTAATTGCAAGGAAATCAATAGAAAAACAGACCATGACATGGTAAGAGACACCCTGTGATTTTACAAACTGCCTGTCACTTGCAACTATGATGAGACTCATTAAGAGAAGTGCAATACAGGTTTGAATGAAGAATGACAACATTGGCACTTTGAGACTATTCAGTGTTTATTTTGTTATGTAAGCAAGTCAACTTTTCACAATCATGAAAAAGTAAGGCAGCTAATCAAGACGGCACTGCAAGCTTTCTTCACATTTTTTTGGTTCACAATTACATTAGCCATAAACCGCAGCAAAACATCGTAAAGCACACAGGTTACATTAGGATGTTCTCCCATTCGGTCAGCCTGGATGTGTTTGGCAGAGACTTGGCCATCTTTTCCTTTCTCTACAACTGTGTGAGCGTACAGACTTTCAATTTGAAGATTTTAACAATCATACTTAGAAAATCAAAAGTCAAAAAGCTTTTACTGGCTCTAAAAATTTGGTTAGTACAATCTGAGACGAGCGACTAGTTTAAACATTATTTATGAAACGGATATTAAAACAGAATGCTAAAGCATTGAGTGCATCTTAAAAACATTGCTACAGAGTTACTGAAAGGCGCGTGACTTTTTCTTCTTCTTCTTTTTGGGAGCATTTAAGGCAAGGATTGATTTCGTTCCAGACGTTTGATGGGCTGTTTGGACGCAGGTTTGCGCACTCGAGATGTGACGTCAACAAGCAAGCCCACATCATCACCTCTCCACCACCATGCTTAACAGTTACACATCTAAAAGGGATTGTAATCTAGATACTATGAGATGTTAAGTTTGTCATTGTTTTTTTGTTTTTTTATTTTTTATTTTTCGTCAAGAAAACGCTGTTATATCTTTCTTAGATTGACAAAAGCAACAATTACTTCTTTAAGATTACAATTAGCATCTTTCCACTTGGTCACCATGCAAAAACATTTCTAATTGTTTTTAAATAATAATGATTAATGGAGGAGGTCAGACTTTCTGATGACTAGTTATTTAGGCACACTTAAAGGTATGTCCGTACTATGACATACCTTTACCAAGTAAGCAATAAAATATTTTGTCTGATCGTACATTTTGTTTGATTGCACATTTTTTCAGATCAAACAATTTGAAAATTTTTCATGTAAAGTAAATCCAAAGTAAAGTTTAATCAAATTTGGATTGCTTTCCTTTTCCATTCATTGTGGTCTGATCCCGGTGTAGTTCAGCTGATTCTTCTGTCATCTGACCCCTACGCTGCCTGAGCAAGCTAAAATGGGTCTAGGCGACCCCATTCTACAAAGCAGTGATTTTTGGAGTCATTTTTTTGGGAGTTGCTGAAAACCCACTTATTTGTGGGTTTTCAGCCCACAAATAAGTGGACTGAAAACATCCCTTTGTCGGGTACAACTTGACAAATAACCGGTACAAAGACATCCTGCAGCACACAGCACCATTTTGTACCCAAAAGGCAATAAATAAATAAATAAATGAAGTGCCAGAGGGGTGAAAAGACCAGTATTTGATCATTTTCATCTGAGATCACTTAAGCATAAAAGCGCCTGCATTTTTATCATGACTGTAAGAGATGTGCAGCAAAAATTACTCAGCCAAATAAAATAAGGCTCCGGCATACCATACTGAAACTAAGAAATCAGAACATTTTCAGTTACAGAAACTGTTTTTTTTTTATTGTTATTATTTCTTTTTTTAAAAATAAACTCAGCTTCAAAATGAATTAATATAGATGGATCCTCCTTAACTGCAACCTCTAACTGGGCACAGAAAGAACTAAGGCCAGCAGACAGAATGTGACAGAAAATCAGGGGCTTGTTTGGACTGGGCCTCCCAAAGAAAGATATGCAGCAGAGGATGGTCTTTGCCTTGGAGAGGGAGAGCAGCTCTGAGGTTCTGATGTCAGAATAGAGGAGGATGAGGATGATCTGACAGACGCAGCTTGTGGTGCCTGATACCTGCAGACCAAAGAAAACAAAGCTGTCTGTAACTGCAAAAAAAAAACACCACAACGATGCGATACTTATAGGGTTTGTGAGTTGCGCTGACATGCATTAGAAATCGTGACTCATTCTTAGCAATTTAACTGCAATGCTCCCGTGGCTTGCACCAGCATCATGTGTTAATACTGTTTTTGTTTGCAGATTTAAAGGAACCATGTTAATTTAAAGATTAAAAGGTAAAGAGTTCAATTATTACTGCCTCTATGAAGTATTTAAAATGAAATATTCCTCTGTTTTTCTGTCGTTCACTTACCAGGACTGGGATTTCCTGACCCTTGAAGGCGACGCGCCTGATGCACGCACGTTCAGCGACAGATCCGGCAGCAGCCTGGGGGTGAAGGCTCGCTCCAGGCATTCGCCGTTTAGGTTCAAGGTGAACATGGTTGGTGGAGACATGTCTAACTCCAGCAGCATTATGTTTTCTGCCTGTAAGAACAGACGACACTGCTCACAATGCAATTATGACGGGCTGTTTCCGATAATATCAGTGAACAGGACTTTGACACATCAAACCAACATTTTATTGTCGCTTTGGTTTTATATTCCAGGTTGTTTTCCTGTAGAAAGTTTTCTGCAGTCTTACAATTTTTTTCTTCCACTATTACTTATATTTACTTCCATCATTAAAAAAAAAATCAATTCTGAACAGTCTCCTTCTCCCTGCAGAGGAAAAGCATCCCCACAGCATGATGCTAGCACCGCCATGTTTACAGTGGGGATGGGGAGAATCTTATTTCGATTAAAATACGCAGGGGTGGGCTCCGTTCAGGATTTAGATGACTTCTGAAAGCAGTTGGTTGCACTGGTATTTGTTTAGCTTACCGGCATGAGAACCAAGGGGACTCAATGCAAATACATGCCACACTTTTCAGATTTTTAAATACTTTAAACCCATTTATGCAATAACAATATTTTTGCAATGCAATGCATAGCATCTGCATTAAGGCAAAATCAAAATCTGCTGTGCCAGTGCACCAGTTATTTTCCAGATTAATATGAAAAAACAAACAAACAAAAAAGCAATGTTGTGTATAGATTGTTGAGGCCTTCACATTTCACAAACAAGGCTGTTCTGAGCATGATATTGCAGTAGCGTCAGATCATTCTAGTGCTCCTTGTCTGCCATCTGGCCTTGTGGTGTAAATATCTGAGCACTGACCTGGTATCTAAATGGGGTCCCAGTAGCGGTGGCAACAGCCATCTGTGCATATTGGCTGATTGGCCTCTTGTATCCCACAGCAGAAAGAGGCCGACTCTTGACCCGAGTGGGTGTACTGGGAGAACACATCAGAGCAGACGGGGTTAGATTTACATACAGATCCTCTGGAAACAAACGAAAATAATCTGGTGTTGTAATGGCGCACAGATCCTGAAAACAAACACAATTGGAGTTTTGACTGGCATCTTATGATGTTGGAGATGATTTACATTTTTTGCCGCGCGCTTGACACATTTTTTCATTGCCAGGAGAGGCGTAAGCCCACAAGGCTCTGAACTCAACGAGCAGTTCTAAGGGTTATTGCGGTTTTGACTTTTATCACGCTCGATTTATACGCCCTGCATGACTCGGCAGATTCAGCAGATGCAGTGGTACGTGCCGAGGTCGATGCACAATTGATTTACTGACCTCTCTGAAGGAATAACTGGTTGTAGCCACCACTGATCTTCCTCGCCGTCAAACTGCAGCCTGTTCATGATCTTGTTCTTTTCCTCGGGGGGAATAAAATTCTCAATCAGAAGATATCTGTAACACACAAAATAAAATGTCCATCCAAACTGACAAAACTTGTGCAAACGTAATAAAAAAAATAAAAAAAAAAAACCCAATATGGAAAAAAATTATCTAAACATCAGTATTCAAAATTTAGCACCAGTATTTATAATATATCAAGATAATCAAGGCTTGAGTTGCAGACCTTAAAATGAATACAGAGGAGCATAATGCCGACCAATTGCAATGGATGTTATGTTGGGTACAAACAAGTTATTACAGCATATTAAAGTAAAAGTTATGGTTTTAAGTTGAAAGCTCTTAGGTAATTTTTATTATGCCAGCAGTAGGCAACTGTAAGGTGCCTTCATTTAGTATAAATCCTAATATCGAAGGAAGCTAAATACTATTCCCAGAGGTCAAAACTAAAGGAGATGTTTAAGGGTCTTTTATTGTTTTACAACATTCAATCGGTCAATAAATGTATTGATTTTTACACAGCCACTTGCAAGCTATAAGTTTTCCGCGCCATGCATATGGAACAGATTTTGCCCACTGCACACATGCAGGCCAAAGATCTGTAAAGTGCAAAAGTATCAAAAGTCATCATGTCTTACTTGTACTTGAGTTCTCTGGTTAGTTCTTCCTGAGTCTCTTCCAGTTCCTGTCGGATTGTGATGTGCTCGTCAAAGATGTCTTTCATCTCTCCCCTCAGCAGCTGGAGTTTAGCAAACAGCTGCAGAAAATGGATAGAAACATTTCTATGAGCTATCATCAAGCAAAACAAACTGGATTTGAACTTCGGCTGCAGCACATTTTTCAGTGCCTACAACTACTCAAATAACGGGCAACTTCTTTAGAGATTGTGCCACTGTGCACACGAGAGAGAGAGTCACCCCACCCTCTTCAGCTTCTTTGTCTTGTGTTCCACCTCCTGCTGCAGGGAGGAGAACGTCTCTCTGATTTCCAAGGTCTCTTCATCTCGCAACATCATCTGCTGCTGGATCTCTCTCTCTCTTCTTATCTGCGAACCGAGCGATCGAGATTAAATGCAAACAATCGAGATACAATCGAAACGAAAGTTATGCGACATGCCAGGATGCAGCAAGGGGTGTGTTTCTATTTGAGCAATGTTCACCTGTTCTGCTATTTCTTGTCTTTTCTGCTCCAGTATTTTCTGCTGCTCATTGGTGTGATCAATGATAGTCTTTCCACCGACCAACAGCTTGCTCTCCATGGCCTGCGAACAAAAACACAGTGAATTATTCATGCTCGTTCCTTTTGATTAACTCGTGTCTCATTTATCAGCTTAATCAAACACCTTGTATTTCTCGATGATTTTCTCCACCGCATCTTGATCCCACTGCACGTCCCCCAGACTTCTTCTGTACAGATTTAGGTTCCTTAGTTTCTCACTGCCACCCTGGCAGGTCAGAATCTTGGCACTGTCACCTCCCTCAATCAGGCAACGCTTCCCGTCTTCTTCTGCCTCCTCGGCCGCCTTCCACACGTCTCCATCCTTCTCGCAAAGGATGTCCTCCTCCATACCCGCCAGGCTTTTGCTCAGTCTCTTGCTGTCTCTCCTCCTCCGGCGCCTCTCCTTTGCCAGCATCCCCTGCTCCTCCAGCTGAGCCTTCAGGCGCGCGATCTCCTCCTGGAACTCCCTCAGCAGGGCATCTTTGGGGTCCTCATTAATACGAGGCTTGTTCTTTATCCTCTTGGCTCTGCTGGCGTACCTCAGGGTCGCCAGGGTTTCGTCGAAGTTCTTGTGAGCGGGCCCCACTGTTGCAATCATGACCGTCTTTGCGTTGCCACCCAAAGAGTCTTGAAGCAGGCGGGTCAGCTTGGAGTCTCTGTACGGGACGTGGGTGCTCTTCCCATCCACCAGGGCTGAGATGACGTTCCCCAGTGCGGAGAGGGACAGGTTGATCTTGGCCGCCTCCTTCAGACGCTTCCCCTTGGCACCCGTCTTGCTCTGGCGCTCGCTTCCAGCCAAGTCAACCATGTTGAGCTTTCCAACGCGGATGTGGTCCTCGCCGTCTGGGCCTCTTTCGCTACATTCTACAGTCACAAGGAAAATGGCGTGGGACCTGGAGCTGCGCTCGTTCATGTTGGTGAAGCCCACCGACCTGGACTGGTTTCCAATGTTCATGACGTGCTCGATCTCGGTGGTGTTCTTCGTCACCACCGAAGACAAGTCCTTCACGTAAACCCCACAGTCTGGATTCTCTTTGAGCTCCAGCTTCTTGTTGTTGTCCTTGCACAGGAGATCCCGGATCTCCTCCTGGTAGATCTCAAGATAGGACGACCTCACCAGATACTTCTGGTTCTGGCTTCTGGATATCTGGGTGAAGATGTGCTCGAACGAATTCGGGATGACGCCCCTCTTCTCCGGGTCCTTGGACACCCCCTGCATGGTGTGGGTTTTGCCTGTCCCGGTTTGCCCATAGGCGAAGATGGTGCCGTTGAAGCCGTGGAGCACAGACTCCACCAGAGGTCTCACGGCATCGTCGTAGACGTCCCTTTGCTTCGAGTTCCAGCCGTACACCGAGTCAAACGTGAAGACTTTCATCGGCTCGTCAGGCGGCGCCTTTGGGTTCCGGATGGTGATCTGCCCCAGCCTGTCATCCACCTCCAGGATGTTCTCACACCCCCCAGCCTCCTCTCTCCTGCTGAGCGGCCGGCAGCGGACCACCACCCTGATCGCCTCGCAGTGTTTGCCCGCAGACATGTTTCTCTCTCTCTCTGATCATCGACTGTTCATGCCGCTGATGCCCCTCACCGAGTTTACATCGCCGGTCTCTGGAACCGAGGCAGTCGCTCCTCTCCTCCACGCAGGTGCGGCGGCGATGACAGCAGCAAAAACAACCGACAGACACGCCCCGTCTAAGGCAGCCCCGGGCCGCTTCTCATCTCCTCCGGCCCGGGCATCTTCCCGGGAAGCAAGCGACGGAAGGGGATGTGTGATCAGGACGCTGCTGAAGGGAAAACAGCCTCTCATCCGGCTACTCCCACGCCCCGACCACGCAGCATCCCGGCTGCACACACCCTGCTCTGCGGACAATGGAGACCAGACATGTGACCCGGCGCGACGAATTGGATTTGAGCGAGATTTTGTCACGATCACATTGTGGAAATGACACATCTTTCGAGAAAAAAAACAAAACAAACAAAAAAAAGTAATTGTAATTGATCATTACAACAGATCAAACAACTTGCACTGATCAACTAAGCAAATACCTCAAGAGTTTTATTAAGGAATTCCGATTGTGAAGTGAAAATAGCTTCATAAATCAATTTTTTCACTCTTCTGTTAGTCAATATAGAGATGCTTTGTTATGCTTGGCCACAACAAGTCATTGGTGAGGTCACGCAGCTTTTGTTTCCAAAAGAATATTAATGGGAAATTTAGTGGAATGAAAAACAGTAAGGAAGGCACACAGGCGTACAATCTACAGTACAAAAATACATTTTGAAATGAATTACTAGATTATTTTTGCTATATTTAATTTGAAATGTACCTGATCGGCAATCCCTTTGCATAATAATTATTGACTGTTTTGAAGAGTTAGCTGATTTATAAAGTAAATCCAGATTTATATTCCACTTAAAACAAATGACCAACACTCAGAAAGGCTTGCAAAGTTCAGGTTATGAATTGTAATAATCGTTCTTCAGAATTGGCGTTGTTCCATATGTAGCTAGCTTCAAATTGATCTGTTGTGGGTAAAAAGCAAGTCTCCTCCACTGAAGGAAACCATCTTTAGGTTTGTTTACGTCCGTTAGTGAGAAGCTCTTCTTTAACCCCGAGAAACGTCTGTACAAAAAATAAACTTCATATGCAAAACCAAAGGCTAATCAATAACATTTTTATTGTAGCTTCACATTTACATATTTCTCCATACCAAGCAAGGAAACCTTTAATGTACAAAGAAAACAAGACACTTGCTGAATCATTATGTACCTCAACATTCATGAATATTAAAGTCATTTGGCAGCATCAAGTGCTTCTTCTTTGCAAATGTCTTTACAGATGCAATGTGTAAATAACTGATGTCCATATGCCCCTTAATCTATACATCAAATGAACATTCATGTAATGTAAAAAAAATTAAAACAGCCTTCCACCGTTGCCGTCATTATGCACACTCTCGCCAGTTTGTTAGGCACACCAACCTAAAATATATGCAATCTGTGGGTTTTCACTTCAGTCAACACAAAAGTGAAAAATCCGAACTGTCATGAAAGTTAGGAATTATTGCATCAGACAGCATCAGTTTAGGTTAGCTGCACCTAATAACCGGTCAAAGTGTACCGTCAGCATGTTTACCCTCCTCACTAATCGATGTTAGGCACATTGTAAGTGACAAACTGGAGTTTTTCAGGAGCTACTGGCAAGTCGGTCACTTGTGAAATTTCCTGCTGGAATCCTTCGCGTGATCCAGCAGGAGTTGGCATGGAGTGAACTGATTCCCGTACACTTCTTCAAATTTCCTCATCTTGTCCACCAGGTTGTCGGCACCGAACGTGTCTACGAAGCGGAAAGGTCCTGGAAGCGTCGGAGAGGGGACATTTTTCAAAACTCGTAAACACGATCAAGGATTGTGTAAGTTTCACCGGGGACAGGTTGACTGACCGCCGAGACAGGGGGGAATCCCAGTCCGAACACAGCGCCGATGTCTCCCTCCAGCGGGCTGTTCAAGATGCCCTCTTGCAGACACAGCACCGCCTCGTTGACGAATCGAGAAACGAGTCTGTACTGCACATCGGAGTCCGACGAACTGCAAAGCATTCACAAGCAAAACAACTTTATCGGCAAGAGTCTAAAAAACAACCCACAGACGATCTCACAGCATCATTATTAGATCATATCTGACCTCTAGCTAGCAACAGGATAATAGTGGCTTTGGTTTTGTAAAAAGATGCAGGTTAAGTAGTAAAGCTACATGGAACCAGCTCCTTAAATTAGCAATAAGTAGTAAAATGTTTATTGAAACTTAACATTTATTTAGTGCTTTTTCAGTGCAAATTGATAACATGATAGGCAACTTCAGTAAACAACATAATGAAATTAAGAATAAGTTTGGATTTACTATGGATTTTCTGTAATCTGAAAACTTTCCCCAGAAGAAGTTTAAATACATTCATACATTCTTAAAATACCACATAGAAAGTTGCTAATTTGTGTGGCCTTGAAAAATATTTCAACTTAATTCTGACTGAATGTTTATTTTCGCTTTCATTGGCAGAATGGGTTTTTAGTTTCAAATAGCCGGCTTCCTGGCACAGACCTCGCTTTCAAACATGCAACAGAAATTTTCAGTCAGAGTTAAGTTGGGGGGTTTGTAAGAGGCTTAATGTCAGCCCGCTTTATCCATTTGAAAACAAAATTGAATGCATGTTGTAACCAGATTTAAACACTGGAGACAAACTGTGACCTTTAGATTAAATAACATTGGTTATAACAATCAGAAAGAATTTAGGAACAACAGCTTAATTGACAAGCAAATAAAATAGTTCAAATGCTCAATTAAAAACCTACAATCATAATAACAGGTGACTATTATTATACAAGGCGAGTATCTACATTTCTCACAAGCACCACATGTTTATTTAGTGAAAGACTAAAGAGGTTATTTTCCATTTGTTGCATGTAAAATAGTTTCATTATGACTTACACGGCTGGGTTTGGTGTGATTTTGAATTGCTCCAGAATGTCTCCGACCTCTGGGTTGACATCTTTGCCTTTGCGGCCTGGATGGTAGATGTAGCAGCCTTTTCCTGATTTCCGTCCTTCAGAGTTAACATTTATTTCAAAAGTGAGCGAAAAGGAGCAATGGGTGCATTTACAAATCAAAACTGAAACAATAACCTCCCCCCCCGTACCTTTAAATCCCATATCCACCATGGTCCTTAAAACCTCCACATTTCCGCCACCAAAGCGGGAGCCAAACGCTTTGCCAAGATCCTCGGCCACGTGAGCCGCGACATCGATGCCGACTTCATCGGCCAGCGTGGCGGCGCCCACAGGGAACCCGAAGCTTGTTGTGAGTCCATCCAGCTTCTTGGGGTCGACGCCTTCCTGCGTGCAAAAAGCACGCAAAACAGTTAAATAAATTCTCAATGAGATTCTGCGGCGTCCGTGAAGAGAAACATTACAGCTGGATTTTGCAGCAACGACTAACCTGAAGTACTCTCACTGCTTCAGCCAGCATAGGTGCCAGACACCTGGTTGTGTAGAACCCAGGTCCGTCCTGAGAAGAAATTAAGAGTCATAGTTCTTGAGAATATAAACAAACAATATATATTTTTTAATCACATTTCCTTTGTCCTCCCCCAATTCATTTTCAGGTTAAGTTTTCAAACATTTCCAGAACCACCAATGCAATCTAAAGGGGATAGTTTCAATTCAGTATTACATGACATCATTTATCACTATGATTAATAATGTCTTAATGAAAATATTCTACAAAAGTAAAGCTAAAATATGACATTTTATGTTTTAAAAATTCTGTCACAATATTGTCTGGTATGTGAACTAAACACAAATTTAACAAAAAAAGTCCCCCAATTTTAATAACTAATGTATAATTGCCAATACACAGATCGATGACTCATTGAGCCATTAGCAACAATAAAACTCTTTGCGTTGAACAAATCGGTTTGTGTTAAGTTAAATGACCTTCCTGATAAAATCAAATATTTAAACGCGACCTAAATAATCACTCGACTTTCGGTAAGGAGTCTTTTCTCACAAAACTTCGCTACAACTTCATTACCAAACCGAGCAGTTTGAGTTTCAAGCTCTTTCCAAACCTTGAAAACACCTGACTGAATTTACAGGATTTCCAGCACCCTGTTTAATATCGAAAGAAACAGAAGACAGACAGAGCCCTAAAACTCACGCCGACGACTATGATGACTTTGCCCTGCTTCAGGCCGACCGCCACAGCGGACGCCGTCGTGTCCTTTGAGGTCTTATCAGTGGTTATAATCTCCAGGAGCTGCATCTTGTCCACCGGAGAGAAGTAGTGCATTCCAACCACCTGAGGGTCGAGACAGTTATTCAGCTTTTCTTCTTGCAAATAATATGTTTTTTTCAGTTAGTATTCACAACATTTCCAAGATCCAACCTTATCTGGTCTCTTGCTGGCAGCAGCAATGTCCTTGATGGGGAGAGCGGAGGTGTTGCTTGCGAATATACAGTGAGGGGGGATAACCTGCCGGCAGATGTGGATAGGATTGACTGAAATGTTGCTGGATTCTTACCAGAAAGTGTTTCAAAAAGAAAAAAGTAACATCTCAGCAAGTGAATATACTTACGGCTTCAACTTCCTTCAGGACGACATGCTTGATGTTGATGTCCTCAAACACGGCTTCAATAACCATGTCGGCTTTTTCAAACCCTTTGTAATCCAGCTGACCGGTCAGGTTGGACATTATGGAGTCCCTCTCAAAGGAGGTGATGCTCTTCTTCTTGGTCTTATCGTTGAGCCTGGTTTAAATATATATATATATATAAAAAACTTAATAGCATTTAATAACATTCAAAATTGCTACAAAGTTGCAGAAATCAGATGAGCTTTTGAGCCTCCTGACATGACATTTGCACCGACCCTTTGAAAACCTGCTGCTCTCCTCTGGACAGTCCTTCCACAGTGGTGTCCTTGAGGATTGTATTGATGCCTTTATCCACGGTCACCTGGGCGATGCCTGCTCCCATCAGACCTGCTCCCAAAATGGCAAGAGTTCTGGGAACCAACAGGAAACAGGTCACCTTTTACTACAAATAGTTTTGTCATCACCAGCAACCGTCCCAAATTAAAGACACGCACTTCACCGGTCTCGCCGGGGTTCCGAAGCGATTCTTCTTGCACGCTACTTGACCGTGATACAGGCCGATCAGTGCGGCTGATTCTGGGGTTTGTGCCAACTGACCAAAGTTCTGGGGCAAATGAAGAGATGTGATGCTCAGTAAAACGAAACCAATGTCCAAATGATGCAAGAAAAAAAAAAACACTTTACCACAGACTCTGCCAAGTATCCAGCGATGGGGCCCTCTTCCACTCCAGTCTTCACACACTGGAGATAAAGATAAAAAAAAATACTGATTTTTCTTCTTTTCTTTTAAAGTCTGCTTACTGTAAAGAAAAACAGTTTTTGATGACAATTGGGCAAACTGCAAACAAAACATTATGTTTAAATGTCAAACACGGTAGTAATTGTCTTTATCCCAAAATACCACCAAGAGTAACACTTAGAAAAAGTTTTTTGTTTGTTAAAACAGTCACTATTTTTTACAGTATAGTATGAGACAGAAAAAAATAAAGTAAATAAAATCAAACTCCTCCACCTTCTCCCGATGAACCTGCAGGCAACTTCAGAAATATACAGTGAGCTCAATCTTTTCTCAGATTACCTGTCTCAGATTATGCAGTCACAACATAGTGGCAGCTTTAATAAATATTTTAAAAACATATTTTTGCAAAAGCTCCACACTGCAGCTTTAACTGTGGAGTGGGATGACGAGATCCCTCTGTCTTTCTGAATTTGGAAGAAAAAAAAAAACCCTACATCTTCTGCGGTGCCTGTTTTCAAGAATGTACAAAATGAAGGTTTTCTCCAGTAGCGCTATTTTAGCTAATGGCTAAAAAACGTCTTCATCTCACAACCTGAAGGATTTTACTGCAATGCGGGATAGACGAGCAGCGCTGTAATTCTCATTTAATCTTACAAGAAATGTACTGCACTGTTTGGTTATATGTTCAGTTTATGCAGGAAGTAAAAACATTTTGAACTATGATAATTACAGCTTTTTAAAAACAAATCAAAAAACAACCAGAATCAATAGAAATATGCATCAGGTTGTCAGAATTTTACAGATTCAGTTTTTTTTTTTAAATGGTCAAATGATTGATGCCTTTTTCATTAAATTCAATTTTTTACCATTTGTCAAAATTGACACAAATTTAAAGATATTTATGTGGATTCAAAGACGAAGCAGACTGTTGGGACTGAGCTGTGTTTTACTTACTTCAATGATCTTCAGCGGTGCTGGATAAAGTCCTTTGCTCTGCTTCATGACTTTATTGCGGACAGTTTCAAAAACTTTATTTCGTACAAACTCAAAGCTCATCACGTATTCTTCGATTCCTGTGGACGGAGACGAATAATTCCATTTGTGATGAAAGAAAACATCAGATTTAAAACACCAAATGAAAGGAAAAAGAACTTACTCTTCATCATGTTTTTCTTTTGCTGAATAGAGATGCTCTTGTTGGCAATCCCTCTGGCATATTCAATAGCAACTTCTTCCAAGTACTCCATTGTTCTCTCCTCTGGACTTTTCAGCCCAGGCCCTGAAGCATGAGCAAAAAAGTAAATCATCTTTCCAACTCAGGGATGGAAAGGAAAAGGCAATATCTTACAAAACCTAAAGTCAGTAAAGCGTTCAAAACTTCAGAGAGAAAAAAATAAAAAAGTGTATAAAAACAGACTTTTACCTAGTGGGTCAACAAGCTGGTGGACAAGCCCCATCTTCTTGGCTTTATCTGGTCTGATGTTTCTTCCTGTTAGCATCATGTCAAAGGCACTTGGAAGCCCAAGCTAAAGGTCAACAACAACAGCAGACATTTACTAACTGGTGAGCCAGTTTTTGTTTCTTAAACACTTCTAAACAACTAGAGAAAAATCATCACACTTGGGACGTTTTGGGGTCTTTTTTTTTTATTAGATACAAACATTTTACTTGTTGAAAATGATTATGTCTGCTGGGCCTCCAGCAAGAGGAGAGGCAGCCGATCTGGGTTTTCAGACACAATTTAGATGTTTTCACCCTTTATATCGTCATTCTTAGTGAAAGAGATTACTAGACCTTTCAGTTCCCTCAATGAGTGTCTGAAGGAGGAATATATGAGTTTTTCTGACCATCAGGGAAAATGGATACTAGTTTATTATCCAGTTTTGGACTGTGACTCAGAGCTTATGCCTATTCCTAGATATTTGAATATGTATCTGGAACACAACAATACTGGTTGGGAAGTTTCTAACAATATCCAAATCTCGAATAAGCATGTATTCCATTTTTTTGTTCATTTTAATTATAATTTTTTCCAATATCCCAGTATTAAAATGACTTCAAAGAAAAATTTAAAGTAAAAAAAATATATTTATATGACAGAAAATGATGTTGTGAAAAACAAAGTAGCATTTCTGGACTCTGTTTAACCTTAGAGCTCTAAAACATTCAGCACTTCACTGAAAATGAAAATGACCGAATTCTGAATACAGTAAATGTGTAAATGTTGATGAAAGTAAATGTGCTTATGAGGTGATAAGATGCCCACGAAATGAACATTTAATGCAAATCAGACTTTGGAAAACCTTTCCAATACAAACCATTTTGGGGAGCCTCTGTGTGCCACCAGCTCCAGGCAGAAGGCCCAGCATGACTTCAGGAGTACCAAGAACCGTCTTCTTGCTTTTTGTTGCAATTCGATATTGACAGGCAATGGCAAACTAAAGTAGAAAAGATGACAGCATTACAATCCATCCTCCCGAGCAATAGCTTTAAGGTTTAAAAGTTACGTTTCCTACCTCCAGGCCTCCTCCTAAACAAGAACCATTGATAGCAGCAACAATGGGTTTAGGAGATCGTTCAATCCGTTCAAACATCTGCTGTCCTGCCTGAGAGAGTTTGATTACCTCCTCCGCATTGCTGCAGGCCTGGATCATACTAAAAGGAAAACAAAGTTGTTTTTTTAAAGCAATATATTCAAAAGAACATACTGCTTAAGACTCAATTTGATGTTTTACTTATCAAGAACGGATCACAAAGCATTGTGGGAGGGGTTTTCTATCAAGAAGGACAAGTTCAGAGACAATTTTTCATAACTGTTATATTTAAGAACATTATTGACCGCTGGAGACTTACTTAATATCAGCTCCTGCAATGAAGGATCCTGGCTTCGAGGAGATGAGAACAGCACTTTTCACAGCATCGTTGGCCCACACTTCATTCATGACCTCCGTCATCTCGTTTTGCATCTGAACTGACAGTGTGTTAACCTGCAAGTCGACATGGAAACCGACAAAAGTCACATTTTGTCTGCATAATTCAGATACGTGCAGTTGTTAAATTTAAATCGGAACGAGTTCGCACCTTGGAGTTTGGGTCGTTGATCCGAATGACGGCGACGTCATCCTTGACTTCGTAGTTGACGTGTGTTCGGGCTGAAATCAGACAAGCAGGAGCACATTTGTTTCAATGTAATCGAGGGGGAAATTATTCACATATTCTGTGTGTAAAGAAAATAAATTACCAAGCATGGCAGGAGCTACTGAGAAGGTGCGGAAAGTATTGCCTGAGAAGGGAAACAGTGGAACTGGAACATTATTACAATTGCATAAAGAAAAAAAAAGTATTCAAGAAGAATTTCTGTTTTGTTTCATGCCACAAAATTCTCAGTTTATGATGTTAAATTATGTAAACATATAGTCGTTGGAAGTTATAAGAAGAAAATACATTAATAAATCATTATTAATGTTTAATGTTGCGGTCAATATTTAATCCACTACTCATAAGATGAAGCAGTTATCCAAGAAAATTTGCAGAAAGTTTTCTAGCAGTTATTTCTAAAATTATAGAAATAATGCAATTTTTCTAAATTGAAAAGTAGGTTAGACATCACAATTCTTCATGTTTTATTGTGAACTGAACGGAACAGATTAACCCAGAATGTCAGACCTTAAAATGCTGCAATTTTCTTAGTTCTGCACCTAAACACGATAAATATAAACTAAATATAAACTAAGATGGCAAACTAAAGTAGAAAAGATGACAGTATTACAATCCATCCTCCCGATGGATTGTAATACTAAGATAAATATAAACTAAGATGTTTATATTTATCGGCTCTTTCAATCAAAACTGCTTTGAAAACTCAATGAAACGCCCTCCAGTTTCACGTTTTATATCTGATCTGTCCCTGTGCTGTTTTTCCTCTAGTTTTATATTTAATGACTTTATATAGATGTATAGTCTGTGCAGGAGACACTGAGATTTAACTGTCTTGACCTCGTCGTGGCCGTGCTATGTGAGAATGACCCTTCACCTAGATTCTCCGCCTACCAGACACAGTGACAGAGGCCATCACAATGGCGAATGAATGGCACAGTGCTTCAAATTCAGCTCCAAACTATCCAGACTTAATTGCCAACGGCATTGCGTTACAGCTTTAAACAAAATGATGTCATTCGACTATTCTTTTCGTAAACGGATGCAATCACACCATTGATTCCCTAGCATTGAGCTAGCTAGCATTGCTAGTTGACTCAAAATTCTGCAGCCTCAAATAAAAATGTTATAAAGAGAAAATCATATCTGCAAGAAGTGTCTGTGTAGATTCTCATAAAGATATGCGTTGGGCTATCAAAACGATCGTGTCGTGACATGCAGCTCCACATATTTGATGTGAGCTAGCTAGCAGCTAGCCAAACAGGCTAATTACTCGACAGGGACACTCTAGCTGAGCCCGGTGTTTAGAATATAACTCTTCGCACAGTTTTTGTTTCCGTTAGAGATCAACACTGAAAAAAAGGTGTACTCCACCTGAGAGAAGACCATATCGTCTGGCTGACAATCTTGAGAGAACACCAAGAGCTCGAACACCAGCCATGTTGGGAGCGGAGGTCAGTTTGAGGAGCTACTGAGCGCTGCTAACAGGACTCGCTCACTGTCAGATAACCATTACTCTACTTCCGGAGACGGAGCCATCGGACAAGAAGCTGATTGGCTGTTGTTGAAACCCCGCATCTCGTTGGTCGAGTTCATAACCTCGTAGTTTATTGGATGTTGTTCAGCTTGATTTTTCACCATGGGATTTTTCTAAATTCCCAGTTTAAATACCTCTTAAATTAATTAGAGCTGTCATTTTGCTGCTCTTGACATTGCGTTGTTTTCAAAACCTGTATTTACTTTATCTATCTATTTTTCATTTTTGTAGTTATTTCAAGCTTGCTATTGTCTTAAGAAAAGGTCAATTATTTACAACTTAAATGAATAATATATAAATATAAAAACACATATCTGTATATTTTATTTTTGATACCGTTTGATTGCAATGACATATCAAAAAATGCCATCCAAATAATTGTATTTTCAATATTATGCCACATGATGGAGGCAGAATCCAGATTGAGTTCTCTTTCAAAAAATTATCCCAATGTAAAGCTTGAAATAGCAATAAGTTTTAGGTTTATATAAAGTGCTGTATTTTTGTTATTACAAGTTTTTTTTAGATTAAAAAACGTTATTTATTTGGCTACAGAGTAGCAATTCATCAGTAGTTTGCAGGAGTCTGTAGAAACAGATTCAGCTCTACATCATGCTATACCAGCATATTCAATAAATCTTAATGTTAGGATTTGCCATTGTTAGGTATATTTAATGCGCTTGTTAATCAATGAACAAAGCTGTCTAGTTTCGCAACAAATCTACCTTTCTGAATGTGATAAGTGGCTTTTGACTGAGTTTGATTTCATGGTCTGATTATTTGGAGGTAGAGGAACTGCTTCTACATCAACAGGAACTGATCCATTTCACGATATGCTGCCTTTATTGCTCAACATTCACTGTGTCTGGTGTGATGAAACATTTTAGAGGTCTTTCGGTCAATATATAAACACCATGTGGAGCTACATATAATTTTTGACTTGCATTTTCATCCTTTTTTTCTTTTTCACAAAGGAAAGACCCAAATTGCTCAAAATCTACCATGCAACCCTTTTAATGCAGTTTAGCAGTATCTTGTGTAAAACTGTATTTTACAAATTTACAGACTGCAGAAATCTGTGAATTTAACCCCCCCACCATATGTTCTGTTATTATTAACATCTTTTAACTACTTTTAAGGAATACATTTAACTCTAGCTGTAGTTCTGACCTTTCACATTCGAGTGTACGGGGGGTATTTGAATGCAGCATCTGTCATTTGAGGAAGGCGGGTCTACAGGATGGCCATCCAATCCGAGGCGAATTCTTTCCATAGCAACTCCAATCAGCGAAGAGGGACTGTCTGGTTGCAAAGGTCGGTGCTAGAAAGCAAGCTTTCATTTTTTTGAGCTTCACCGTGGCTGGGTTTAGTGGCAATTTTTTTTCTTGCTTATTTATCAGTCAAGCTCACCGTGGGTGACCCATTTCTGTTTTCGCATGATAGTACCGCACACTCGTTTGAAAGGCGAGCCTAATCTGCTCCGAACATAATAGGGACACGAAATTACCATGCCATCCCCAATGGAGGGATCTTCAAGAGAAGGTGACCTGTTTACTGTGAAACATGAGCTGAAAAATGGTAAGTCAGCCTGTCAGCCTTCTGCAACTCAACGCAGTGCGTTTTTAATGTGCATAGAGACGCGCATATGTTACCTACACAGCCGCTGAAGGAGGAATGTTTCCAGGTTAGCCTGGAGGAGTCAACCGTCGCTGTCAGTTGGGCGTTTTGAAGTAAGCGCTAACATGAACGTCGACGTTACTCGGGGACAGCAGAAGAAGACCAGCGACGTCAGGCTGCCGTTTGAACTAAAACCCCCAGTCAGACCCCCCGCACACCACCATTCTCTATGCGTGTCAGAAACTGCAGCTAACTGCTAGCGTAACTTCCCCGTCCTCAACCGCGGTAATAACATTAGCTTAAACTGCTTGGTAATTGACGGCGTGTTTGTCAGCTTAAATCAGAGCATCCGCCAAGATTATGCTAAGTTTATCGCCTCAAACATGCTTGTTACATTTTAATAGAAAGCGCAGCTGCGATGCAAATGATTTGCAATGTCAAGACGTTCTATGAGTCATGTAACTGCAACCATAAGCTGCCTTTATTGACAATAAAGGACAAATGAATGCATTCACCCTAGATGCATTTTTATCACTAGTTTTGTGTTTCAGTAACTTTGCACATGGCTCCAGCTGTTGGTTCTATAAAGGCCAATAAATAAACAGAACGATTGTCACTGCTGTTCTAATTATAGACTCAAACACACTGTCATCCTGAGTCTAAATGATGCTTGATTCACTTCACTTTTCTTTTTATGTGTTGCTTTTTTTAGCCTGTTGTTTAAGGTGTGTATTAAATTCACTGTAAGATGATAACACAGCAAGTATAAATAAATAACTTGGAAATTTTATTCAAGACTAGAAAAAGCAACATTTATAAATAATCAAATATACTGGCATAGTAATATTGTGTGTGACATTTACTGATTACTTGTGTTTATCTGGATGAAGGTTGTTTCCACAAAGCCAGCCGACTGCACTGACCAGACATGATGTTTGTAGTTTTAATGCAGCATTTATGGGACCAGAAAATATTTTTAAACACCCAAATTTGTCTTTTTTTTAAAAAAAAAAAAAAGAAAAAAAAGTCAACTGGCAGTGAGTCAAATAGCAACAAGTGCGGATGTGTAGTTATGTGTATTTTGATACATGGACATTTGAGAGGACTTAAAAACACAGGGAAATGTAGAAAATTGTTGCAGTTTTGAAAGTAACTGTTTTGCTTCAACCTTGACATAGCCCGATGGATACCAGGAACCAGCCTACCGGCAAGAAAAATAGCGAGATCACAAGAAACTCAGTGTGAGACGGGAGCTATAATAGTCCACGGTGTTTGCAGCTTAAAAGTTCCTTCCTCCCGCAATAGCAGTAGTCACAGATGAATTACGTTTAGTGTTGACATGCATCAGTAATGGGTGTGTAGAGCTCTGCCACTTAGTGCAGAAGGTTCACACTTGAGTTACAGTTGTTTTCGAATGACAGTGTTCAAGCTGCAACATGACTGTGCTTCCACTCCGGTTCACTACCCTGCCTCGAGCATGCAGCGCATCTAGCTGTCAGCGATTCCTGTTTTTTTTTTGTTGTTGTTGTTTTTTTTCTATGTGTGTCATTTGATTGCATGTCTACTCTGCTATGAGAACAAATTAAAATTTAAATGTGGTTTTAATGAGTGTTTACGCAGTTAGTAGACAGAATATTTTATTTCCTATGAGGAGAAAAAAAAGTAAACCTGTCGGATAAGCAGTGAAAAAGCAAACCAAATCCATATTCAGATATATATATTTTTAATCTTTGTGAGAACCTTCCCCTCCAGTAATTTGATGAGATTCCCCTTGACGCGCAGCAAGGCATCGTCTGGTTGGACGTTTCTGTCTGTCTATTAATAACCACTAAAATCAAACTTGGCTTTGGCAGGGAGTGCTCGACAAGGAGGTTATGCAACCAGGATCCCTGACCTCCAATTGGAAGGACAGTGTTGTTGTTTTCAAATGGGTTACAGCGCATTTGATTTGCATTTTATTCCTGCGTCGTAAAAAGAAAGAAAAAAAGTCGGCGTAAAAAAGAAAAAAAAAGAGATGAAATCAGCCGTATCAATGGCTATTTTCAGGCCGGGAGACAGAAGGAATGTGTTCACTACAATGGACATGCGTATCTGAAAGTGTGCCATGCTCAGTCAGCTGTGCTGGGTGACAGTGACTGAGGAAGATGTGTGGCTTTGCTGAATGCACTGAAGCTCTTTGATGGAGGGTAATGACCTTTTGCTGGCTAATCCAGCTTGTTTGCCTGCATTTGCATGTAGGAACTTCCTTTCCTCTAGGATATTTGGTGCAGAGTTTCAGGACCAGTCAAATCAAGACTTTTTGTTCTGTTTTCTTTGATTATTTTTAATGTGGAGTCATCTTTGCTTTCACTGAAATGGTTTCATGTCTTCAGTTTTAAGGCACTGCTTGCTGAGACAAGGAAGGAAACTGGCTTTGTTTTTTCAGTGACATTGTCAAGGAATTGTAAAACTATTCCTCCCTCCCTCCCTCCCTCTCTCCCTCCCTCCCTCCCTCCCTTCCTTCCTTCCTTCCTTCCTTCCTTCCTTTCTTCCTTCCTTCCTTCCTTCCTTCCTTCCTTCCTTCCTTCCTTCCTTCCTTCCTTCCTTCCTTCCTCCTTCCTTCCTTCCTTCCTTCCTTCCTTCCTTCCTTCCTTCCTTCCTTCCTTCCTTCCTTCCTTCCTTCCTTCAAATTGTTTTTGAACATTCCATATTTAATTTTTTCTGACCAGAAGGCATTTGTTTGTATTAAACAATGTCTAAAGTCCTTTTCTAATAAATTATATCAAATGAATAATCCTAAACTCTTTTTATTGTCATAAATCTTTTTTAGACTGCTATTATTTTCAGATACATTTCATTTTTTTTAATCTTGATATAAGAATAACATAGTAACATAGATCATTTTCTTCTTTTGGTCTTTCTCTCCAGCCAACCTGACAGGCCACATTGAGAGGGTGGGCATCGAAAACTTTGAGCTACTAAAAGTGCTGGGCACAGGAGGTGAGTCTCACTGACCGTTCTCACTCAGAGTACAGGTGCAGCAGTGGAGACTCTCTTCTCATAGGAATGTTGTTGTTATTTTTTTTGCATTCACATTGATGAAATGACTGCTGCCTAGCGCTTTTTGATCGATTTTAAAACACAAGCAGAAAATATTGAACTTAACCCTCCTGCAGATTGCCCGTTTTCTTTGGAACGGGCATGTCGTGCGAATCATTTCTCTTTTAACCCTTCACCCTCTGTGTTTGTTTCACCCCAAAAGCATACGGGAAAGTGTTCCTGGTGAGGAAGGTGAGTGGCCACGATGCCGGGAAGCTCTACGCCATGAAGGTGTTGAAGAAGGCGACTATCGTCCAGAAAGCAAAGACGGCCGAACACACGCGGACGGAGCGGCAGGTGCTGGAGCACATCCGCCAGTCTCCGTTCCTCATAACGCTTCACTACGCCTTCCAGACCGACACCAAGCTGCACCTCATTCTCGGTTAGGACACACAAGGAGCGAATTGCCTTTTAAAGTTCTCTTTGATTTATGTTTAAAAACAAGCAGAAAAAAAAACTACTTTCTTTTATTTTTTATCACAGATTATGTAAATGGAGGAGAGCTTTTCACGCACTTGGTGCAAAGGGTGCGGTTCAAGGAGCAGGAAGTAGCACTGTACAGCGGAGAAATTGTCTTGGCACTAGAACATCTACATAAGGTGTGTTGTGTTTTCAATCTGAAGAGAATCGTCATGCTGTGCGTCATCTGTGTAACCTCTGCTGTGTTGCCTCGTTGCAGCTTGGAATAGTCTATCGAGACCTAAAGCTGGAGAATATTCTACTGGATTCAAACGGTCATATAGTTCTGACAGATTTTGGCCTGAGTAAAGAATTTGATCAGGTAAAATTCATCTCCACAATGCCTTTGTCTTTTAAACTTTAGTCGCCTAATTTCATATTCACAGCAGAAAGTGAAACTCGGCATGCATTCTTGTTTGGTTTTAGTAAAACAATACCTCACCCTTCATGCCCGAAGCCCACCATCTAGTTGGACTAGCTTTCTTTTTTTTGTTTGTGTTTTGCAGCTTCTACTTATTTTGACTTTGAATTCAGGTCAAATGTTCAACAAAATATGATGGTCAGGCAGTTTGTTTTTTTTTTTCTTTAAAACTAGACTGAAGTAAAAATGTTACAAGAATACAGTCGTAGTAAAACTTATCAAAACGATAAGAGAAGTGTCAATGTTACCAGAATAAAGTTGCAATATTAGGAGAATGAAGTAGGTATTTTATGAGAGCTCCTTCCCACAAAAAACATCAACAATTACGCGAGCTTTTACCTTATTAAAACAGTTTTTTTCCTCGTAATTTTATCCTGCTAATATAATGACTAAATTCTCGTAATTAAAAAAAAAGTATTGTAGTCTCACCCTAATGCGCCGTTGTAGGGATGAATAAAATGAGAGACACTTTTTGAAAATGTTATTTCTCACAAAAAAGTGGAGAAAAAAGATTAAAATTAGAAATTTTATATGGTATGAAAAGAATCTGAGATTATATTCCTAAACCAATAATTCAGTTTCTGCTGAAAATGGGCAGATTTTATTCAAAATTCTGTTTTTTTATGTGATCCCACATCCTTAGCAGGGGAAACAGGCCCACAGCATCACACATCCTTCACTTTTCCCACCAGTAGAGAGGCCCTTTTCCAGAAACGCGGCAGAAAATATCCCTCCATCATTTTTTAATGAACAATTCACTTTGCCAGCGTCTAGCCGTCTGGAGCTAGTTCAGCTCCAGACGTTCAGAGTCCCTGGTGCTTCTGATAAAACTTTATGCGCATAAAATGGACAAGTTTATGCGCGTAGCTCTTTTCTTGAGTTGCAAAGGTTGACATACATTTAACCATTTAAATGCCAGCTTAACTGATTTGATTAAATGTCATTTTCCATTATTCGTTGCAGTAAATCCCTGAAACATAATCAATTTAAGTAAAAATAAATAGTCTTAGATTGGTCAGCAATTGCTATTTATTTATTCCCTTTTCTGGAATTTTGTGGAAAAAAATTCGCTTCCACGAGTTAAAAATATTTGGACTTAAATTTAAAGGGCTAAATTTAAGCCCATTTTCACCACATATGAAAAATAAAATCATCATGGGAGGCTTACAGTAAGTGTAAATGAATAAATGAATAAAGTACTCTAATTAAAGGTTACTTTTTTTAGCGAAAAAAAGGTAGAAAATCGTGCCGACCTGTGTGCCTGAAACATCAAAATATTACTATTTTCTTGAAAACTAAATGCAAACATGATATCATAAATGATTCTATACTCAAATGGAGACAAAACTTCAGTTTTCATTGCAAGTCTGTTGGGAAAATTTGCCGACGAAGATGTTAAATGTGAATATTGGTCAAAACATAAGAAACCCTGACGCAATTAAATCGGTGTTGCTCACCTTGTTGTTTGAAAGTCCATCCTTCTATTCTTGATGGTACGCTTTTAGACATGCATCCTTCTGCTCTCCTTTTTCTGTCATGTTTTCAAGAGGAGTAATGAAAATGTTGCCTCGGTTATATGCACTTAAAGGACAGAAATACCTAAATATGCGGTTAAGTATGTGGAACTTTTCAAAACATTGATGGATCAAAGCTGAAAAACAAAATAATTTATGACGTTTATGCCCCAACCTGTTAAATAGCTGAAATTATCACCAAATATAAAAAAAAATAATATTTTTTTTAAATTACCATGGGAGGCTTACAGTAAGTGTGAATGAATAAAGTACTCCAATTAAAGGTTATTTTTTTTCCTGCTTCTGAAATTATAAATTATGCTAATGCCATAAAAATAACCTTATTTTAATACATTCAATACAAGCCAGTAATAGTACAGGGTGCTGCGAAGCCTCAGGACATTTTTATCTGTTTATAGTGATGCTCTGAAAAGGATAAAATTGCAATTTTTAGTGAGCAGTTCCGGTTTTACTTGAGCATATTCATTTGAAATAATCCATTAGTGATATATATATATATACACAAAAAAGTTTTTACTCGTTTCAGCTGGACACATCTGCGTAAAGACGGTGCTAAAGTTAATTCGCTTCTGTGCACCATCAGAATTTAGTAACATTTCATGAAAACGCCTGAGGACACTCTTGACGGTGATGTTGCTAGGCACTTGTCATTCAAATCTGTCAAAAAAGCCTCTTCAGTTCTAAAAGAAGAACTGAAGACGCCTGCGTGGCTGAGCCTCTCCACAGACAACACATCAAAAACATCTGTGTGAATTTTTTTATTTTGGTTTAAAGATTCGTGAACGTCTGTACTGACTAGTATTGTTGATGCTTCAACGAAGATGTCTAACAAAGACTGCTTCCTTTTAAAATGTGTTCTTTATTGTTTTGGGGGTTTTTTTTTCAGGTTGAGAGGGCTTTCTCTGTTTGTGGCACTGTTGAATACATGGCTCCAGAAATAGTTGAAGGAGGAGATTCTGGACATGACAAGGTAAATTGGTAGCTTTGACGCTTTAAAATGAAAAAATGCCTAATTTATTGCAATGAATTTTCCTTTGTAACTAAAGCCTTGGGTTTGGCCTTTGATGCGTTCCAGGCGGTGGACTGGTGGAGCCTCGGTGTGCTAATGTACGAGCTCCTGACCGGCGGATCGCCCTTCACCGTCGACGGAGATGAAAATTCCCACTCGGATATCGCCAAGTACGGATTCGTCTATGCGGGGGGTTAGGTTTCGTTGTCGACATTCAGCACTGCTGACGATGTTCATGTCGGATATTGCAGGAGGATTTGCAAAAAGGATCCTCCTTTCCCCAAAGACATGGGACCGCTGGCCAAAGACCTGATCCAACGACTCCTTGTCAAAGATCCAAAGAACAGATTAGGATCCGGTCTTAACGGAGCAGAGAACGTGAAGAAACATCCGTTTTATCAGGTGGAGATCGTAGAGTGCTTTACGTAACTTTAAATTTCATTGAAAAAGTTTTTTTTTTTTTTACTTTTTATGTATTTATAGCTACAAACCTTAGTGCATTTCATTAAGATTTTATTTAATATACCAAAAATTGTGATAGTTGCGAAGGGAACGCTTCTCATACAGGAAAAAAGAAACTGGTCAGAGTTGGTAGGAGAGTCAGTGGAGGCAACTACAGTGAAAACCTGTTAGGGGGTAAAAAGATTGGTGAGAGGGATGAAGGTTCAGCTTCCATCTGGACAACAGAGCTACATTGGTTTACATCAAAGCCTATTCTGCTTCCTTTTTTTTTTCTTTTCAAATGTTCTAGTAAAAGCCCAGACTCCATCATTCAGTCTGGTAGAAACATAATCCCAGAGTTTCTCCTGTAACTGCAATGAAAACTGGTTAAAAAAATATGTTGCATCACGCACCGATCTGATATTAATATCTGTATCGGCCCGGATACTGAAAGAAATTCTAGATTGGGTATCAGTGTCAATGTGCCTGATCCACAGTGGTGGATGCAAAGGCAAGAACCCCCCACTTGATGACTTTGCATTTTTGTGTTTGTCATGATGTAAAGCACTTTGAAATGCCTTGCTGCTGGAATGTGTTATACAAATAAAATTTGATTGATTGATTGATCTATTCAGCCAATTCTGTGCTTTGTGCTCAGAGTGAAATCATGCTTTATTATTTATTTTCCATCATATTTCCAATTCCTAATTGCACTTTCTGGACTATTTGAAACAAAGTTTGCTGCACTTCATTTTTTTTACATGTGAAAGATGTGAAAAAGTACAAATACCTTTGGAAGTATTGGCAGGTTTGCTAAAGGCTAGGAATGATGCTTCATTTTTTTCTTTCTTTCTTTTTTTTTTGTAGAAAATCAACTGGGAGGACTTGGCAGCGAAGAAGGTACCTGCGCCGTTCAAGCCGGTGATTCGGGACGAGCTGGATGTCAGTAATTTTGCTGAGGAGTTCACAGAAATGGACCCCACTTACTCCCCCGCAGCACTGCCTCAAAACTGTGACCGCATTTTCCAGGTGGGTGAACAGGAGGAGATGTAAACAACCAGACTCCGTGTTTTCAGCACTCTGTTTTTTTTTTTCTTTTTTTTTTCCTGCTGTTTCCTTAAATAGATGCTCCTTTGAGTTGCTGCACAGTGTAACATTTAATTCAGCATGCCCTGGTTGCCTGGGCTTTGTGGCTGCAGGCGTTGCAAAGTGTTAACACGGATGGTAAAAAAATTTAATAAACTAAGAACAATAAAAAATCAACAAAAGCATTATCTTTTACTCGCTTTTTATCTGCGGCTATATTTGACGTACTTCACAGCAATTGAAATAATCGATTCAAGTTCTGAATGTCCTCAAAAGGTTGCTGTAAGTCAACATGAGTCTGTGTGTGCATTGGTATTCAAATTGACTAAAGGGTCTTTTATTGAAGTAATTGCTGCCATATGCAGCTCTCATTGAAGTAACAGATGTGAATGACTATTTTTGATGTAGCTTTGAACCATAATATGGCCCACAACTCCATGCCAGCTGATAGCTGTCTGATGTATTGCATGAAATTTCAACTCTGATTGCCTTCTGGATCCTTGAGCTCGGCAGATCAATAGATCCATTAACGGGCTTCTCTCATGAAATAAAAGGTTACGCTTTGAGAGCATCACCACGTCTAAATCGGTTACGCCTTCAGTCTTTGATTGCCAACTTCATCTTGGCTTTTTCCCCCTCTCAGCTGCCGTTCGCACACTCCCGAAATTTTGCGGTCTTTATAATTTGCAAGCCTAGCAATCTCTGAGATAACGACAGCAATCCCAGTTTAAGCCGTGCACTTGCTCCCCCGTGGTGCCTCACAAAACAAAATTAAAATTGCATTAAGAGCGCCAAGATGTAATTTCACGGCAGAGCAATCAAATATTCAAGCCCGGCAATTTAGGGCATCTCATTCATTCGGCATCCATCCTTCCGTCCATCCATCCATTGCTGTCATTGCATACCACACAGCTGTGTGTGTGCTGGTGTTGAGGGGGGAAGAAAACGGAGGGAGATTAACGCCAGCTCAAAGCTCTGGGCTCCCCACAGCTGGAATTAAGCAGTCACGCAGCACAATGACAGTTTTGACAATAGCTACAGCTGGATGGCGAGCTGTCACTCAGAGACGAGCCAAAAAAACAAAACAAAAAAAACAAACCCCGCCTCGCTGCTGAGCCGACGGCGCGGTTTGGACGGATTAAAGTCAGGAGGGTTTTCCAACGCTTTCCAACGAGGAGGGCCTCCTCTGCTCTTGCTCCTGCGGTTTATTCCTCGTTAAATGACTCGGTGAAATGTAAACACAGACGCGCTCTTCTGTTTCTGCTCGCAGGGATACTCTTTCATGGCCCCCTCCATCTTGTTCAAGAGGAATGTGGTGATGGACGACCCCATCCAGCTGTGCGGCGGCTCCGAGAGGCCGGGCTCCGCCGCCGTGGCCCGCAGCGCCATGATGAAAGTGAGACGAGCAAAAACGCACTTAAAACTAACGTCCGCTTTTGCGGGTAGATGAGATTTTCTCTGTTGCTTTGTCTTAAGTTCACTTTTCTTCCTTTTTGTCGAACTTTGCTTGTGTCACACTCTGCACTTTGCGGTCCGTGTTCAGGCCTGAGCCTGTTTAATACACAATGTTTCTTTTTCTTCCGTGAATGCCGGCAATATGTTGCCTTTTGGGAAAATAGAAACACAATGATTTTTAAGTCTGTACTTTGTTTCAATCTTTTGTCCTAGGGGCATTTTTACATGTATTACTTTGATATTTGGGATTTAAAAAGAAAGAATTTTGTTTTTTCAAAATTTGTTTGTGTTACAAATATATTTGGTACTATTTAAAGGTTTACTTTCACACTTTTAAACATTTTAGCTTGCATGGAAGCCTGTTTCCTTTTAGCACCTAGTTCCAACTATATAAGTTAAAGTTTTAAGCTAAACTAAACTTTGTTCCATGGTTTTTTATAGAAACCTGCTTTTTAAGTTGCTAGCTTTTGCTAGAGAAAATAATGTTCATGTCTTGAGTACCTTTATTCAGAACAAACATATTCTTACTTATTAAACCTATTAAACCTTTTAAATTCATTTCAATAAAAAAAACTTTATACATCCCAAGGGGCAATTAATTATTGGCCTAAGTCATATCATCCATTGGTCCAGAATATAAATAATATAAATTCCCAATGATATACGTAGAAACTATTGATGTAACTTGACATCAATTTACACCTCTGAAACAGTTCAAAGGTGTAAATACTTTTGCAAGCTGCTCTGTTTTGCCCTTCATTCACAACCTGAGAGCTTCCTTTTGTCTCTCAAAACAAAGGTTTCTGTAAATGATCTGCAAGCATTTTCTTCCAACAACAAACATACTTGGAGTTCATACAGTTAAAGAAGAAATAAAGAAACATTTAGTTTTTGATGATAAACCTGGTTCTTGACTTTGTTTCATGCTGTTTAATCTGGTTTCTGTTTACCTACTTCTCCATAATCTGCATCTCGGTCTGTGTTGAGAGCAGAGATGAAGAATCTGAAATGAGATGTAACGTGAGACTTTGAAGTAAAGGCAGGTTTCTGTGACACATTGAACCACTGGTCCACCGTTCTTCTGTGCAGGACTCTCCTTTCTACATGAATTATGAGATGGACCTACAGGACAGCGCTCTGGGAGAGGGCAGCTTCTCCATCTGCCGCCGCTGCACGCACAAAAACACCGGACAACAATACGCAGTCAAGATAGTCAGCAAGCGGTACAAGCTTCTTTTCGAATTATCTTTTTCCACATAGGTGCTTCACACTTTGCTATATTTATAGTTACATTGGATGCATCCAGCCCACCACTGGCTTCTCTAGCAAAAAGAAATAAAAAAGAAAGAAACTGGGCACTGGTCAGCCTCCTTTAAAGAAGGTCTTATGGAAGTATTACATAAGACATGTGTGAAACTAATGGAAGTAAGCAGAGCGCCAGGTATGAGCTCAAGCAATCCAGCTCTGTTCACACAGTTGTTGCTTTTTGGTTCCAATACTCCCACAAACCCTGCCTGCATCTTGGACGCTAGCCGCCGACTCTTCGGCTTGTCACACTCATTCACTGACAAATATTGCTCCAGATATTGTCGCCACTTTATTAAGAAGCCACACAGCTGAAAAACAAACCTCATCTCGACAATCCGGGATAGAATCATGCTTTACTCATCGAAGCTGCTTTGGCACATTCCTTGACATGTTCAGCGCCTTGAATTGATCGTTTTTGCCAGTTTGCAGGTGCAAACCTCCGTACTTTAGGGGTTTTAATGAGTTTCGATCAGATTGCATAATTTATGTCACTGTGTCTGGAGATTCTTTTGTAGCCTCCTGCAGGTTTTCTTCCACCATAGCATTAGCTGCACCCATCTTCCCATCAACTCTGACCAGCTTGTAACCCTGATGATAAATTCCATAGCACGATGCTTGTTGAGGTTGATGTGCAGTAATACTTTTCTGCTATACACAGTGTTTTGTGTCCAGTTTATATTACCTTCTTCTGCATGTTTGCTGAATAGTTGGTGGAAAGCAGCAAAGAGGAACTCTTGAGGAATTATGCTCTTTTAAAACTTGTTGTGAGGAGGATCTCTGCAACTCCTCCAGAGGTACCACCAGCCTCTCTGCTGCTTCTCTGATTAATCCTTTCCTTCCCAGGCCTGCCAGTTTTAGGGTTTCAGCTGTGCCATACTCCTATTTCTCCTCATTACCTGAGGTGACTTGTGAAGGCGGTTGGGGGCGCTGAATTGTATTTAGGGGCCTTAGAATGAGGTGGCTGAAAACAAATGTAACCCACTTTTTCCATATTTTGGTAAAAACATTTAAATTCCAGTTTCATGCTACTTTTGTTGTTTTCAATCACACCAAATCCCATAAAAACATATGAAAGTTTGGGAATATAATGTGACAAAAATGTAGGATTTGGCGTCTTTTGAAGGCAGTTGGTGCCACTGCATTTTACTTTGGGACATTAGAAAATCTTTTTTTTTTCCTTTAAATTGCAGTTTTATGCCACTTTTATTGTTTTATCACATGAAATCTGATTAAAACACATGAACGTTTGGGGAGAAAATTGTAGCTTTTTCCAAAACGCTGTATGAAGAGAGGACCAAGATTAGGCAAATGTTTCTCATGATCAAACCATTACCAGAGTAAATGCTGTTCTGGAAGTGCTAAAAGTTACAGGTTGGAAGAGAATAATTTTTTTTGCATTTATTAGCAAAATCATACCACCCATACTTCCACTGGCTATATTCACTTGCAAGGTCACAGGAGTATTTACCCAACTTGTTCAGGGATACATTTTTAATCAACTGATTCAGTAAAATAACACCAAAATCCAATATAAAAACCACTGTAGAAACACAGAGCTCCCCTGAAATGGCTTTCACTTGACTAAATTTGTGCTCGTTCATGTCTGCTCTAGGATGGAGGCGCAGACTCAGAGGGAAATAGCAGCCTTGAAGCTCTGCGACGGCCACCCGAACATTGTGAAGTTGCACGAAATTTACCACGATCAGGTAAAGTTGGATCCGACCACATTCGGCCCGCTTCCTGCAGTCGTCTGCGGAGCCTGTGGGACCAAAGCCTTATTAAGTCCTAGAACTGGAACAGGGCAGATTAATGGGAGCCTGCCGGGAGCCTTTTTGGTCTTTTTCTGTATCGCTCTCATGTTGTCCGCGAATATCTCTGTGTGCATGATATATCAAAGCTGATTTATTTCTGAACCACAGCTGTATAAACAAGCTTTTTGTTCAGCTGAATGGAAACAACCTAGATTCACTTGCACTGCTAATAGAGTTGCACACTTAACCCAGAGTGAGTGTGCATACTCTTTGACGTGGCTTACCTCGGTTATTTGGGAAGGTGTTTCCAAGCGTCTGGCTGCATACAGGTTCATTAGCCAAAGTCCTTCATGCCCAGGAGCACCACTTTAGTCCTGATGAGCTCAGCGGGGTTATTACTGTACCTCGTAGGCCTGTGACCCAGATCAAAGTGGCGCTGCCTCGCTTCGTCTCCGCTGAGTCCTGCTTTTGTTCCTCACATCCAGCACTAATGAGAAACTGTACCCCGTTGCCCAGACACTTTATTCTCCTCCATCTTTATTAGAGCCCTTTCACTTTAACTCAATACTATTATGGTTTGATCTCATATTACTATTATGGGATGGGCTGTGGTTGATCTATGTTTCGCTTATCTGCTTGGCATCCAGGTAAAGTCCTAACAGTTAATTAAAAATAATAATTTAACATCGCAAATTTAACAGCATCATTTGGCCTGGGGATTGCTTTAATAGAGTGTGGCAAAAATATAAACAGACAAGCATCATCCCAAATATGGGAAAGTTTGCTAGCCTTACAGTAGGTGTGTTTACTCCGAAATGCACAGATAAGGAAGCCATTTTCTAAGCTGCCGTTTTTTTTTTTTTTTTTTTTTTCAAGCTATGACCTGCCAAAAGCAACTTCAGCCAGATTCTAATGTGTTTTTAAGATTCATAATACAAGGAAATGTGAGCACTCCATCCAGGAAACACAGTAGTCCTCTCCCTCTTTGGAGAATGTGGACCACTTCTTTTATTATGTACTTTTTTTTTGTTACGTGAAGATCATCTGGGGACAATATCTCAATGGTTTACTAGTGCCTCTGAGGGGTCAGTTGATAATTGGGCGAAATAATCAGGAATTAGGTCATTCTGTCAGGTTCACTTTCAAGCATTTTGCATGCTGAAGTGAACGATGTCAATCTAAATCAGCCCAGCTCACCTCGTTTCTACATTGTCAAATGTGTAGGAAAGTAATTTAGCGACGATATTATATCTCCTTATGATAATAATATATGCAAATGTTTCCAACATGTTTCAAGAATGAATGAAGGCTCATAAAGATTAAAACAGCTTTAAAGCAACTTTGCTTTAATGTTTAATGTTCAGCTTTGAAGTCGAAAGTCTTGCTCTCTCTTGCCGTCTGGCAGCCTTAATGAACCTCTAACAGGTCTTGGTCTGTCATACATGATGCAGTTTCCTTTTAATTAGCTTCTTATGTCTTCTGTGGTTCTTCTGACCTCCTTTTTGACATTGAAAACAACTACCTTTACTCAGTCCACGCTGTTGTATCATAAGCTAGCTTGTTCCGGTAGCGCTTCTTGATGGTGCATTCTTTGCACGTGTTTTTGACTTTCTGAGGCCGACAAAACTGAAAAAATCTTTGAAACTAAGGTGTTCTGTGTTGTTTTTTTTGGTCTAGCTCCACACATTCCTGGTTCTGGAGCTGCTCGGTGGAGGAGAGCTGCTGGAGAGGATCCGGAGGAAGCAGCACTTCAGTGAGACAGAAGCCAGCCGCATCATGCGCAAACTGGTGTCTGCTGTCAGTCACATGCATGATGTAGGAGTAGTGCACAGGGACCTGAAGCCAGAGGTACAACACATAACTCAAAAGAGCAAATTTTTTCTTCTTTTTTTTTTTTTTCCATGTGTGTCTTTTGTGGTAAATGCAGCCTGGCTGGATCATATGCTTTGAAGGGAGAATTACTGTGTTTTTCTGAACTGCATATGATGTGGCTTGTTGTCACTCTGACTCTGCAATCTTCTTCAAAACAAGAGTAAAATTGTTTGACCCTAACACGGGTCAGAAGGACCCCAGCCAGTCTTGATGTACAATTTAGCAGGCTCTTGACTGAACCGAGCAGAAGGAGAGAAAGAGAGAGAGGAAAAAAAAAAACAGAAAATGATTGCTGTCCGTGTCTCGAATTGCTTCGTAGAACCTGCTCTTCACAGACGAGAGTGAGAACTCCGAGATAAAAATCATAGACTTTGGCTTTGCGCGTCTAAAACCGCCAGACAATCAGCTGCTGAAGACTCCGTGCTTCACCCTGCAGTATGCTGCCCCAGAGATCCTCAAATATAACGGCTATGATGAGTCCTGTGATCTGTGGAGTCTGGGGGTCATTCTGGTGAGTGTGCGACCATAATACTGGTAATCGGAATAATGAAGTGTAATTCAATATGCAACATGCTGTTGTTCTCCCTGTCTTTTTTAGTGGTCATAATTAAACATTTATGTTTAATTCACAAAATTAAGGCTTTAAAATGTCCTAATTATTTTTTAAAAATGTAAGTCTGCCTTTAATACGTTAATCACAGGTTTTATTTTTCTGTCGGGCAAAAGGTTGAGTCACACGCAGACATTGTTGCGTTCTGTGACTCACTGCCATCATACCCTGGCTAGCTAGTTAACTATTTTTTTGTGTGTGTCAAACATGGGTAAGTGCAAATTTATCGCAAGTTGGTTGCACAAAGTTCACACATTTCTTTAGAAATATGAGTCTTAAATTGCATTTGTAATGGTCTTAAAAAGGTCTTAAAATGTCCAAAATTTGAGTTGGTGAATAACTGCGTTCCTGGTACTAATCACATATGAGATGTGAAAGATGACTTCCGCATAATGTTGCAGTAAAGGCGTGTTGCTCCAAATATTAAAAATTGAATGGTTGCAGGTAGGCACAAAAAATTTTAACTAAAGAGAAATCACGACTCGCCAAAGATGGAGATTATAGTTTTTAAAAAATCTGAAATCCACAGAATTCTGGTTTGTGTTAGAGAACCATACAATATTTTTCACTTGCTTTTAGGGAACATCCTTTTTGATGACTCCATTATATAAATTTATAATAATCACTATTTAAATCCGCAGATCCTCTTTAAAGTTTTTTTCTGAGGTTGATCTATCCTAATCTTAAGCTTTGTACTCAGCCGATTTATTTGTCTGATACAGTTTTTAGATTTCAAAAAAATGAATGCTGGGTATGGTGCATAATTTCCATCTAAGCTCTTGGTGTGCCGTGGTAACCGGACTCAATTTAATCTGAACAGAAAACGACCAAACCAGCGCCCGCAAAAATGGCATCCTTATGCAGTCCTTTTTAAACATTTCTGGATGAAGGAGGAAATAGAAAAGGAGACGTTGTGTGGACAAAGAAACAGAGAGAAATTTCTGCTTCTGTTCTGGCCAGTCATCCGTTCAGAGCAACGGCTTTATATTTATGCGCTGCTTTGCTGTTCTCCCCCGTGGGAGTGTGGGAAGGGAGGGGATACATCTAAGTCTGCTTTATGAAGCTTTGATAAAAACGGGTTCTGACATGCTGTGTGCACAATGGCCTGCAAGCCAAGCGAGCTGAGACCGTAGCCAAAAGTGCTCTTCCCCCACTGCTGTCCTTTTAATGAGAAATCTGAGGGCAGACGTAAGCCGACGAAGGTGAGAGCATCCTGTTTGCTGATCTGAGCACAGGACACTCTACTTTTTAGTGCCGCCGCAGCCACGGTCAACAATCTCCAGCATAACAATGAAAAAATGTGGACGGTCGTGATCGGTCGAGAGCGCTTTCAAAGCGTGCCATATAAGCGCCGGCGCCTCGTTCTTTTCCCGGCTCCGTCCAGGGCGCCACGCTGTAAAGTGAAAACAAACATTTAACGGTTTGTGTGCCACACTCGGACACCGTTTTAAGCATTAGAGCATATAGGCTGGTGATTAGGTCTGTGCCCCTGATCGATGCTGGTTTTCCTCTGGTTTCAGTACACCATGCTGTCTGGACAGGTGCCTTTTCAGTGTCAGGAGAAGAGCCTGACCCACACCAGCGCTGAGGAGATCATGCACAAAATCAAGCAGGGGGATTTCTCTTTTGGAGGCGAGGCCTGGAGAAATGTGTCCCAGCAGGCTAAAGACCTCATACAAGGTGAGGCTGTAACCTCTCACTATGTGTTTTGCTACAACATTAAAAAGAGTGAATTAGATACAAAAATAAAGCATCTTCATGTGTTAAAGCCACACATATCAGTGTATTAAAGTCCTTAATTTGGAGGTGATTTGGGCTAAGACACTCTTCAATACAAATGTTGGTTTTCAAGCACTTGTATTCATATTTGACTGTGACAGTGTATTATTCTATTACTTTTTTTGATGTTTTATTCTTATATCTGAGTAATTTATAGCATATTTTGGTGCAAACCGATCCTAATCGGTGGAGGATTATTTTGCCCTCGTTTCCAACTTCCTCTCAACCTTAGCAAAACGCTCAGGAGAAACGCGGCAAACGACAGTCAGATTGGGGTTGTCCCGTCAGACCGTCAGTTCCCGAAACCGCACAACGTAAAACTTGTGAAAGTGCACGTGGGGTCGGCGTCACCCCACCGGACTGCGCACAGAGTAAAAAAACTTGTGACTCCATCTCTTCAGAGGGTGAAAAACCTGGCTTTTCAACACTCGCAGTTCATAGTAAACTCAGTAAACTTGCAGCAGACAGAAGTAGCTTCAAAATCCGTTTCTACATAAAGACATGGAAGCTCCACACTTTTTCCATTATCCAGATGATTGATAGAATGGTACTCTGTGAGGTGTTCAAAACTTGGAATATTATTTTTGAAACCTGCTTCAAGCTTCCCTACCCGTCTGCTCTGTTCCCTGTTTGTTCACTAATGTCCTAACAAACCTGAGACCCTCATAGAACCTGCATTTATGCAGGCTCTGTCTGATTGGTGAATTTTGAACAAAGATGATTACCCTTGATTTTATGTCGGGGTATCAGAGTAAAAACCGTGCATCTGGAAAGTATTCACAACGCTTCACTTTTTCCACATTCTGTTACGGTTCCAAATTGTATAAAGTTGATTTCTTTGCTCAAGATTCTACACAAACAGTTCATTATGACAATGTGGAAAACAGTTTTGAGAGTTTTCGCTAATTCATTTCAAACAGAAAACCAAGATATCACATTTATGTAAGTGTGTAGAATTTTGTGGAAAAGAGAATAATTTAATACTATTTGGGATGCTTTCCATCTGCACTGTACAATTGTATAATTTGTTTGAAAAACAACACAACCTAACATTAAAACTATGCATCACTTCCTTTCACTTCACTTTGTGTTGGTCGATGAGCCGCTGAAAGCACTCAAACGTTCTCATGTGGCCAAATTCTGATTCAAAGGGCATAAAAACCTGTTCTGAGTTGGGATGTAAACATGCCGGCAGTATTGCCGATACGACGCACAGATTTGAACTAAGATATAAAATTGCTGTCAAAACAGGAAGTTTGTCCTCAACTGAACTTCAGTGAAGCATTCATGTGCTGAGTAATACGGTATATTAAAGTGTTTTTATGAGTAACATGCACTAACTCGCCAAAAGCGTCTCGGGGACAAACATTTTCTGTCTCTGTCATAATTATGTAACAATTTTGATATTTTGTTGCGTCTACAATCTCCCCCTTAATCTAATTGTTACTTTTCCCTTTTTTTTTCTTTTTTTTTACTTGAGCACCTGACTCCTTATTACATCCTTATTGACGACAAAGCTAGAAAACCTGTTGCTTATAGCCGTTTCTTCTTCTGTGGGATATCATGATGCTTCTTTATCAAACTGGAGGTGACTCAGTTTCATCATTTAGATATTATATTTAAAATAAATATTCAGCAGTAAAATGTTTGGTCCTAAAATTAAATTATTGTTCAAAAATTTTCCATTGAACATGATGAATCGATAATTAAAATAATTGTCAACTAATTTAGCAGTCGGTTAATTGTTAAATGGAGTATGCAGACTGTAAGAAAGGTGTTCTATGCAGAACTCTTCAAGGGGCATGATTAGCTTCACCCAGTTCAAATTTCGTAAATAATATCAGTTTTGCACCTTTTAATATCTAGTTATTAATCAGTAATCCCAAAACAATCAACAAATCAACCCTACAATGTATTAATGTCAAGTCAAGCAGCTGAGCTTTTCACATATGTTGTTGATGTTGGAAGTATTTTCTCAGCTGCCGGTGCTTCTTTTGCTACAAATGATCAAGTGTTCATTAAAAGGAATTCTGATGTTGCATTTCAGGAAATAATGTTTTTCTGAATTGAATTATTTGTTTGTTAACGTATTTTGAATATTGTAAATTTGCAGGATGTGCCAATTTAAAAAAAAATCTGATTAATCAATTAATCGTCTAAATAAATGATTGATTAATCGATCACTAAAGTAATCATTAGCTGCAGCTCTAACACGGTAGTTTAAAGCCGTTCCCTGTTCGGACTGAATCCAAAATAGATAGCGACCAGGATAAGTGAAACATAGCCTTGCAGCAATTCATTTCTTGTCATATTTTTCCAAAAATAATTTTTTCTTTTCAAAAATTCTTGTTTCCCATACTTTTGTTCTTTCAAATTTCAATCCGTTTGAGAACAAAAACCTCTTTAAGAACGCGACAATCGCGCAGTGGAGAAATTTCAGGCAATTTTACACATAATCATCATCCATACTATCGCCCCCTGCTGGCCATTGCGAGCTCTCTGCGTTGGTTTAAGCACCTGCTCGGGGGAAGAGAATCACTTCCTTTGCGGGACTCGCACATGACTCACCTTCCTCGTTCGTGTGTTAAGTGAATTATCCTTTTCCTCCGCCTTGCAGAGCTGCTGACGGTGGACCCAGACAAGAGGATTAAGATGTCCGGCCTCCGTTACAACGCCTGGCTCCAGGACGACAGCCAGCTGTCCTCCAACCCACTCATGACCCCCGACATTCTCGGCTCCTCGACTGCCTCCGTCCACACTTGCGTCAAAGCGACCTTTAATGTAAGAGCGCCGCGAGAGAACACTGTTGTCAGAAAGTAGGTGAGAATGTTCTTTCTATTCTAGTAGTGGTGTTCTTCTGGGAGCCTGCCGCTGAATCCACCACCTCCTTGAAAGAAGTTGTGGAGATGCTGTAGAGTCATCGTTTGACTCTGCATCGTTTGACTCTGCAGCTGCACATTGTTTGGGTCGTGCATCCACTGGCTTTAGACATCCGGATACGTCTCAGTTAGATTCAAATCTAGATCTTGATCGAACCATTTTAACCCAAGATTATCCGCTTAGCTAAACCATTTCTCTTTATTGTGGGATTTTTCTTTTCTTCCTCGTTTGTTCTGAGGAAAAGGATTATCTCTGCTACCACCATGTTCCATAGTGGGGGATGGTTTGTTTGTTTTCTTCCACACAAAGCATATTACAAGGTTGCTAAAAAATAAGCCTGTCGCTATAAGAAATTGAAGGGCATGATGATTTTACAAAGACATTATAATCCATTTTGTAATGGTTTTGGTTTATTTATTGTTTTTGGTTGTCGTCTTTTGTTTTGGATATTTGAAATATTGTCCATATTGTCCAGTATTTTTTACAAAACAAAAGTTTATTTGTCCTTGAGAGAGGGAGAACTTGCAATATTGTGGCAAGTTACTTGAAAATGGTCTCAAAACAATATCATGACAAAAATTACTGAGGCAATTTATCACGTTGCGGTATTTGTTATGGTGACAGGCCTGATTAAAAACACAGCTTCTGTATTTAACAAACACAACAGAGACTTTTACTGATGTGCTGGGAATGTTGGACCAAGGGAATGACCGACATCATCTTCCCTCCTGTTTCGTCTTAGGCTTTCAACAAATGCAAACGGGAAGGTTTCCGCCTACAGACGGTGGACAAGGCGCCGCTGGCCAAGAGGAGGAAAATGAAAAAGACGAGCACCAGCACGGAGACGCGCAGCAGTTCCAGCGAGAGCACGCACTCCTCCTCCTCCTCTTCGCAGTCTCAGGAGAAGACGCTAACGGAGGGCGAGCCCAATCCGCCGCCTTCCAACAGCCCCTCCGTCAAAACGCCGGGCGTCGAGGAGACGGACTGCGGACACCGGAACACACTTTCGGCCTTTCGCTTCTCGGAAGGACAGTGAGGCGGCAGGCGACAGATCCGGGCGCAGTTTTTTGGTCGGCGGGCCGCGGAGTCGGACCCGCGCGGCGACTCTGTCTCCTCCTCCAGCTCTGTTGCATGGACGTCTGCATGTCACCAGAACCGAGCATGCAGCAGGAGCAGCAGCTTGCACCGTAATATATATCAATCAATCACTCAATCAATCACCATTAGCAATAGCCTCTCTTTTCTTTTTCTCTGACTTTCACACTTCTTCTGTTATCAATCAGGGTCTGGATCAGGCAGAAGTTGTTATTGTTGTCTTAAGGGCTGCCCCACCGTCCCCGGTCCAGGAAGATGGAAAGGAGACGTCTTTACTGTCGTTATTAGAAAAACGAAACAAAAAAATGCCCAAAGCAACGCGGGTCCTCTCCTCGTTCTTCGTATCTGTCTGTGTCTAGGCGGTTTTTGTTGTTGTTGTTTTAAAGGGAAGCCTGTAGTATTTAAACCGCGGATGCTTTGTAAGGGAGGAGAAGACGCGAAGCAAAACCTCGGGAGAAATCGCGTCCGAGAGGTGAAGCTTTTATTTATATGTGAATTTTAGACTGTAATCTAAGCTATATCATAAGCTATATTGTTAACTTATTAATGGTTCCAAATGAGCCTGAATCGAAATAATGAATACATGCGAGTGTTCAAAAAAAAAAAAAGATATTTTTTTGTAAGTACGGTTCCTTATCCACAGAAAACCTGGTGGGTTTTGTAGACTTGACTGCAGCTGGCTGGATATTAATAGTCATGTAGACTTTAGCATCATGGACGCAAAGGAAAAAAACAAAACAGCCGACGGTGTTGATGTTAAAATGAAAAATGTATGCATAAAAGATTAAAGAGGCAAACGTGAGCATTTTAGCCCAATGTGTTTTGTAGTTTTTGCCCAAAGCAAAGCATTTCTGGTGACCCTGAGAGCAGAGCTGAATTTAGAGAGTTGTCGCTCCCTTTGACGTGGAGCTACTTTAAAAGTTAAAATGGCCACTTCTCTAGAAACGGGGTCAGCAGCGTTGGGTTTTACTTGGATCGCGCTGCGTCAAAAAAAAATACAAATACAAAAATTAATTGCGTCCTTCCCACTACGGTCAATTAGATCGCTGGGAGAATTCAGATCCGCTCGATGTGAGATGACGATTGAAAAGGCGATTTCAAGTGGTCTCCCGTTCAGAAATAACGAAATGCAATTACTTTGTAACAGGAAGGTGGTTTTCGTTGCTCACGTGTGTGTGTGTGCGTGTGCCAAAATTGCAGCCGAATCAAGTAATGTCCGGTTTCCAGCTGCGAGTGCAGAAGTGTGGATATTTCAGGAGACTGCAGGGCAACAAAGTCATGTTGCTTTCTTGGAAGTCTTCAAACTTTTTTTGTTCCAACAGCGACAATAAAAAGTATTCACCCGACTTGGGTTTTTTTTTTTTTTTTTTTTACATATTTACTTCTTTGTTAAATCAGTCATGAGCGACAATTTTTTTTCAGTTATTTGACAAAAAAAAAAAGCTTAATCTCAAAAGTAAAAACTGACTTTCTACAAAATGTTAAAAATGTATGACATAAAATCAGTGACTGGATAAAATATTACAGCCTTCAAGTTGATCTTTGGAGTTTTCCGCCAGTCGTCCTGAGAGAACTGTTGGAGCTCTTTCCGGTGCCACAAATTCTCTATCGGGTAGGGCTTTGACTGGGCCACTTCAGAACATCCACCTTATTTGTCCTCAAAGCATTTCTGTGTAGCATTAACTGGACGCGTCGGGTCCCTGCGTTGCTTGAACATACATATTCTCTGCAGCCATAGCTCTCTTGCAGATGGAAACAAATTGTCCTTCAGGATTTCTATATATTTCTTTACCTTCTACCTTTAAGGTACAATCAGACCGAGCACGTTCTGCGCGTCTGGTTTACATTCAAGGTCTCTGGAGGCGACAAGGGCCCGTCGCGGCTCATTTCGCGCGTGATTCGAAGCATTTGTGCATCTTTACAAGATCACAGCATGGTGCCATGTTCCTTGCATGTCTCCATGATGGATTTAATTAAACTCTAGGGGAAGTACAGTGCCTAACAGTTTTGGGGATTTTTTTGTTGCCATCTTCTGACTGATACGTCTTAAAACATTTTTCTCAGATTTGCTTGTAATCTTTAGTCTTAATGCTGTTCTGGTAGCCAGGTGACTCTATATTGCAGTCACATAAAACAAATTCACTTCACTCATGTTATTTCTAGTCCACTAATCGTAATAGTACTACCAACTGCCTGGACCTCTGTTAAAACCTTTAAACCAAGTGAATATTTATAAAATTGCTTGCATCTTAAATACTTTTATTTCATTATTTCATTGTAGAAACCAGTTTTCACTTTGCAGTTAGAGGAGTTTTTTTTTGGTTTTGTGAAAAACAAATATAATTTTTTTTTTTTTTGCTCATGATTGATTTGCAAAAGCGATAAGTAGGCAAAAACATCCGAGGGCGTGAATACTTTTTATAGGCACTGCATGTCTGACTTGGCTCGTTCTTCATCTCTGATGCTGCCATTGCTCCATCTACCGTGTGTGAAACAAGGAACCGTGCAGACATTTGGTTAGTCCTAAGTTTCTAGTGCATGATGTAATGTGAACTGAAACATAAACCACTTTTATCCTTTTTTGTATTAATGGCCTTTGAGGCAGATTCCTACTTGATTCAGTGTGAGTTTGTTTACTGGCCTCGATTCAATTTCGGACCTTCAAGTTTTACTCCTTCCATGTACCAAACTCGTTCTTTTTAACGACGACGCACCGATTGAGCTTCGACCTACTGAGACCAATTTTTGTCGACTACAGTTTCTCTTTATGAGAAGTTTTAGTAGCTTTCCTGTTGTGAGGGGTCTGTAAGGTTTTCTATTATTTCAAAACAAGACTAATTGATTTCTGATTTGAAATGCTAATGCTTCTTGCATCTCGTATTAGAGATTAGCATGGCTTCCGAGAACGTAGATCCTCTTGAGGTTTCTAGAAGGCTGCCAACATGTTCAAATTCAAACATTTCCATTGCAGAAAGAGGTCAAAAACTCTAAAAGGTCAGCCTTCCTGCAAGACTTCCTGAAAGTATGGTTTTAGAGCTGGAATGGTGTGTTCACTGCCATGTGAAAAGGTGAGATGTTTGAGTTTTCCATCGGTCAGAGCCGATAAAGCTAAAAACGGTCTGATTTTGGTCGCTCGGTGCATCTTTTTCTCCCTATGGCCTAAATATGCGGACGTTCCAGTGTTCTAGTCGGCATAGTTTGACTGTTTTTAACGCCGTGTTGTGTTAGTAGTTATATCTCTCTTTCTACTACTTACTGAAATACTGTACTTTCTTGATTTTACATATATATAAATATATACCGGGGCACAGGAGGTGGGACATGAAATCGAAATCCTGAGCTTGACGTCTGTGTCCACTCAAACACTCAAACACTCATTCGCCATCTTCCGTTTTCATGCACTCCGACTCCGAACCAAAGCATTAACTTTTAAGGTAGCCGTCGCTTTAAGCTGCATGAAAACGGTTTCCTTTCATGCAATTATGCAAAGAAGTGCTTCATTTTTTAGGATTGAAATGTTCGACATTACTATTACTACAATTTTTTTTTTTACAGTTGACTTGTTTCTTTTTTTATTCTCAGCACACCATCATGCCTAAAACTATGCACCTCTTTTCACCTCTGTCGCTTTTTTCCTTTAAAAAAAAACATAGTGTATATATAAAGCTATATATATATATATATATATATATATATATATATATATATATATAAGAAAACGAACCAAATGGGTTCAAACATAAAAAGGATGTTGCACAATGTACATATACTGTGCTTTTTTTTTTAACTTCCGATAGCATCAGCCATTAAAGAAGAAGCAGCAGCAGCAGAGTGGGGATCCGTTGCCCTTAAAAAAGACAAAAACAACCGGAATCCTTGAAACTGAACACTACAAAGCTCTCGTCTAAGTTAGCTCGCATGAGTTCCCTGTTGCTGCCTCATTAAGCCTGTTCTTTTGTTTGGGTGTATTAATAGCTCAAGTGGAGGAAGAGGAGGAGTGTCCTATATTGTGCTCTCCTCTGGGAGCCGTGCTCCATTAACTGATGTGCTGCGCTGCTGTTTGCTCCAAAGAAAATACCGTACTCCACTCCGCGTCTCTGTGGGACCAAGCTTCACTTTCTTAGCAGGGGAACAGATCAGTGAATCACATTAAAGGGCCGGTTTGGTTCCAGAGTCTCCCGGGGACGACTCTCCCTCCTCCCCCTCGTCTTGACGAGCACCATGTTTGTTGTCCAGCTACGGAAAAAGAGAGAGAGAGAGGGATGCTTTACTCAGAATTTGCAAGTTTAATGAAATTTCTCCCTCTTCCTCCAGTTGTTCCTCCATTTTGAAGTTGAAACGTCAATGCCTGAAGGAACTCATCCTTTTAAAAGAAAAAAAAAAAGAAAAATTCAAACACTCTTTGTCTGAGACAGAGGTCGCATGTTTTGTTGCTAAAGTGACTTTTTTAGAGCGTATCTGTGTGTGTTGTGTTTATTTATTTTTTTTATTTTAGCACAGCTTCTCTTGTACACCATTGGGGACAAGTCTGCTTTTATTTTATTTTATTTGTTTTTTTATTATTATTATTATTTTAATTATTTTATTTCTTTGAAGTGCCCAAACCGATTTTGATGTTTAAAACGACGCGGCCCTTTAATGAAGCGATTCTCCTGCCAGGAGCACTTGAGGAAAGACTGCAGTAGTATTTCTATTTCTGCCTCAGGATAAAAAAAAAAAAAAAAAAAAGAAAGAATAATGGCTGGGGAGGGATTTCAGAATGGAAAGAGGCTTATCTTGTGTGTGTATTTATTGATGTAGTCTATAATAAGGGAACCACTTTTATCAACCTGAGTATGTTTCAGCTTGTTTGACTGAAATTCATCAAAATATTCTCAATAAATGTCTGTTTATGTCAGCAGCTTTGCTGGGAGTTTTTTTTTTTGTACTGAAAGTAATGTAATGTTTATGCTTGTTTAACTGACAAGGCAGAGCAGTCTAAATGTTATTTATGTTTTTGGTGGCTGTTGATGTACAGTGGAGAAAAAAAAAAAGAAGTTTGACAGATCTTATTAGGTACCTTGATGATTTATTTTCAGACAACGTTGGCTTAAAATGACTCTGCGTCATAACTCGATGCAAAAGCAGCCATGTGGGAAGTGGTTACTGGATTCTGACCTCTTCTAGGAGCTTATTGTGACATGAATTGTATTTTTATTGTTTTATTTTTTTGAAGGGGGGAGGCGTTTGTCGGTTTGCATGTGTGGTTCAGAAGGACGCGTGGCGTCGGCGCCCGTTTTTGTCACATTGCATGTGCCGCCGTTCGATTCCGGTTTCAGTTTTTCAGAGGCGATGGGTGGAAACGTGCTGTAGCAGCAGATCCCATCTGAGCGACTGTGCGATCACAGAAAGAAACAAAAACCGAGCTTTAAGAGCAACAAAGCAAAAAAAAAACAAAAAACATGTGCTTTCAGTTATTTATTTTTTATATGCAAGAGTAAGAAAAGACCTATCCCCCTCTTTGGTCGTTTATCTGTCTGTTCCTGTTTATGGCTGTTGTTCTGTATTCTAAAACTCAATAACCACTTTTACCTGATAAATGAATATACTTATCTTCTTTGTAGAGCACTGTGGAGATCCTCTTTTTTTTGTGTTTGTTTTTTCGGGTCACATCAGTTGCTTTAACTGACCAAGGCAGTGGAGAGCAGGGGGAAACCTTCATTTTCTTCAATAAAAAGCTTTTTACTGGCTGACCTCATTGCATGTTGAATATGTTTTCATCAGATCTTAGAAATAAAATAGATTTGCAGGCATGCAAGGTTTGTACAAGGAGCGTGACCTCTAGGTGGCGATGTTTGTCAATGAATCTGATGCACAGTTTCATTTTGGCATATGAGCCGTCACGTTTTTTGTTCAATGCGTTGGCGATAAATCAGTTTAATCCTTTTTAGCAGGATTATTTTGATGATGGCTACTGTGTTCTTTTTAGTCTTTATCTATTGCTTCCTGTAGAAGGACATATGTTGTGTCTCTGAAGTTGTCACCAAAATTACACATAAAGCATTTAGTAGATGTAGCAGCAAGGATAAATTGTGATAAAAATACTTTTGAACAAGAATATATATAAGTAATGTGTATAGTAAAGATGAATGAAATCACTTAAATGTTATCCAGTTACAATATTTTCTCCTGAACTTTCTAAAAAAGTTTCTAAAAGTTCACCACTGCTTCAAATAAATATGAGAAACTCAAATAATTTTTCTGAAAAACATCATTTTGTAATCTTGCCAGCTAAAATAACATGAAACTCATATTTGCATCACTTGTATAATGGGTTTTGTATGTCTGACCGAAGGCTTAATAATATTGGGGCGAAAGACTCAACATTAATTGAAGAGTTGTGCAGTATCGCATGCCAACAGGAGAGGGCGCTCTCTGAGTCTGAGCTTTTCCCTAAAATTGAGAAAAGGGTGATATCATGCAATTTATTTGTCAATTTTTATGTGTCTGTAACATTTAATATAAATTCTGCACACATACAAAAATATCAACAGTTTGAAAGTTATATAATTTTCAGCCAATTTAATCATTTCAGCGACTTCTAAAAGAGGGGAGGCCATTTTTAACGCACCCTGACTCGTTACAGGTAACTAGTAATAGTTGCCTGCTTTCACGTACTTTTAGTCCGTGTAGTTTTGTTTCACTTTAAGAAAATAAGTGCAGCGCAGTGAGAAACGACGTATGCCGTCTCGCTGTTTTCGTCGCGCCCAGATGCTTTGAATCAACAAATAAATGTCAGACAAAAATGACCCGAGTTATGGAAAGAAAAGAAAAAAAAAAGCTTTCGAAATCAGCTCCATGTTAGATCATGAATTACCTGCCATAACCGGCTCAGTTCACCAGCCTGATTACTGTGTCTGCGAACAAATGCAAGCCACACTTTTCAGCTTATCTGTAAAAAAATAAAAATAAATCAAGTAAAAGTTTATTTGTGTTGCCTTATCAGAAAAAAAATACACTCAATTTCATGAAGTTTGTGTTCGTGCCATGAGTAAAGGTTAATATATGTTAATATATATATGTACACACACACACATATAAATGTGTGTGTGCATGTGAGAGCGGTTTATGTTTTCAATTGTACGGATCATTTCCGCAGGACCCAGATTGAAACGGCCGCAAAATATTTGAAAAACAAAGCCGAGTTGTGCATCCGTGGCTTTGAATCCCTCCTCTGTTGGTTTCACCCCACTTGCTGCATCCACGCAGGGATACAGACGGCGCACTTAAAGGGCACTTTCCCTCCAGCTAATTTCGCAACATGGATGTTCCGCAGCAGAAACTCATTACACCGCTTGCGCTCTCTCCGTCTCTCCGCGCAAAGATGTCTTTTCTTTGAAATCTCGGCTCCCTGCACCGATACGCTGTCCATTACGAGACAATGTGTTGCATACACTCTGAGTATGTAGATGGGAGACGCACGCTGGAAAACCCATCACAGAGACCTCTAATGAAAATGACGCATCAAACAAGACGGACAGAGGGGAACGCTTTTACGCACACGGAGGAGACGCGCGTCTGGTCGATTTAAAACATTCTCCGAAGTTTGCAAATGCACGAAGGAAACCGCTGATAACAAAACTCACATTTGAAATGTATGAAAACTAGGTATTTGGGCTGGGAGGGGAAAAAATTGAGTCCTTTGACATGGAGAACGATTGAAAGTCTTTTCTAACAGTCACGGTTCTCATCAGTGGACTTCAGTGTCGCTGCGCTCCTCTGCCAGTGAGAGTGGTTTGAATTAACACACACACACACACACACACACACACACACACACACACACACACACACACACACACACACACACACACACACACACACAAAGGAGCTGTTGTGTATTTTTGATGAAACACCGATAAACATGAACATGAACTATAATATTGAACATCATTAAAAAGACGATATTCGATAATTGTTGAAATGATAACAAATAAAATAAATAAATAAATAAATAAAATTGTTTACTTTCTGTGCAATGAATATAGAATACATAAGTTTCACTTTCAGAGTGAATATGGGATTTATTCCTACTGTTTTTTTTTTTTTTTTTTTTGTCCTCTTCAGCCCGTTTGGGTCAAACTCGGACAGCTGTACATCTCAAAGCAGGTGACTTGGGAGGAAATGCACAACTCGGGTGGGAAAATCTGCCACCATCAGGACACCTGTGAGTGGAACATGTTTTTTTTTTAACAAGCAGTCAGAGCTAGAATAGTTCAGATTAAAGGTGCCCAAAGTGCAGCCTGGGGAACGTTTGTGGGGTTTTGTAATGTCTTTAAATCAGCAGAGGTGCTTCTTTTTTTCTTTCTTTTTCTTCATTTATTTTTAGAGCAAGATTTTCTAAAATTCTTTTAAAAAGGAAACTGTCACTGTTTTGCTTTCATGATCATTTTGCAGCAAATGGGACCAAACAAATGAAAAGGTCATTCTGTTTCAGGGTCAACCATTCGGCCTGGTCTTGGACACCAGTCATTCATTCGCTCGCTTGTTGACAACATTAGGATCCGGGATCGTGACTTGATGAGTCAGCCAGGGTGGTTGAAAATGGAAAAAAAAGAAAAGAAAAAAAAAGACACTCTTTTCTTTCAAGCATGAACTTTACAACTGTTGATATGTCGGACTCAATTTCTGACTCTGTCTGCTGATCTAAGGCTGTTCTAGATCCCTTCGGTTGGTTTCCCCTGATGAAATAAAACCGTTCAGTCTCTGAATCGACTCCTGATCAACTCAGGCGATTCCCAACTCAGACCTGACACATCAACCCAAATATGAAGTATTTTAACCCTGAGTGGATCATTATTACACGTCACTTCTGTCATCTTCAGAGAACGACATTTATCCTCATGGACTCAAACAGGGATGGTTTATCTGCCATAAGTCATGATAAAATTTAATGCAATCAGATGAGATAAAATACAAATGTGTTTCCTTGGAGAAAGTTTTAAAGCAACAAGATTAAAAGAAAAAAAAATACAACTAACTAACTAAATAGGGCTATCATCATTTGCATTTAAAGAATAAACAGGACAAATCTTTTGTGAATGGTGCATGCAGACCAGAAGGTAAATTTTTCTTTGTTTGTTTTCATAGAAGATATTCATGCCATCATTTGTTTTTAATATAACGCAGAATCTGGGAAATGCCAAATAGTAGCCAGTAACTGAATCAGAAAAGATGAAGGGAGAGATTTGATAGCTTTGGTGGCTGCTCTGAGTAGCCTTCCTTCCAGTGGGCGGAGCTAGAGTTCAGTGGGCGGGGCTTCAGGTCTACTGTTTACTGGCTGTTGTCATCAGCCTGTCCTCAGTCTGACTGGTCTAACGTGGGCGGCAGGTCAGGAATTGCCAGGCTTGTTTTGGGGATGTTGTTATGTTGCTGTTTGCTAATTGCGATTTTTGTGTTTTGTAGAAACCTGTATTATATTGCCAGGACACTCAAATGACTAAATAATCTTCTAAACCTCAGACTGGCTCCCAGAGATTCAGGAGTGACCATAAACCTGCTGTGGTAAACTCTTAGTTTAGTTACATGGCGAAAATAATCCTCAGTTTGATCTGGACATGTAAACAGTCGGGCTGAGACGATGATGGACGGACCAGCCGACACGCGAATGAACCGTTTTCTGGAATGTGAGCGTGCAGGACCCAGTGAGGCTCGTTCAGTTTGAACAACTCTCTTAAACTGTCACAAACGATCCCCAAGAGTATTTAGTGTCCAAATAATGAGTAAAAACCTTGAGTTCACCTTTCAGACCAAAACAGAAAGAGAGAGAGAGAACAAAAACCAAAAACATCTTCATAGAGCTTAACCTTTTGTCAGCCGATGATAATCTAAGACATTTATTTTGTGTTAAGTTGATTTTAATGTTTTAAATTGTCTTGTTTCTTCAATCATTCCACTTCCAGTTGAAGGGTTGAGGATAAGCATAATTCTCCTAATTTATCAATCTCATTTATTGAATAAAGTTTGAAATTTTAGGCTTTAAAAAAAACAAACCATGAGACTGAAATGATTTTCAAGACTGGCTGTTCTAGATCCCTTCGCTTGGTTTCCCCTGATGAAATAAGGGGGAACCCTTATTTGAAAGTCTTTGAACGATTGAACGATAAGGGGGAACCCTTATTTCATCAGGGTTTCATTCATGGTGAAGTTGAACACACCATGAAGAGTGTTCAACTTCACTCTTCATGGTGAAGTTGAACAAACGCTATTCTGCTCACAATTCTTGTTTTTGCCTTTCCCCCCCATTGTGGTAAAATGAATGAGTCGGTGCAAATCATTCACGAATCATACGCAAAGTTTGTCTTGAGAAACAGGGAACCGCCGTAAAAGTTTAAGGATGAATTTGTTCTATCGTTTTAAGCATCAGCTCATGGTTCGTAAAAAGCCAGCAGGACGTGAATGTGTGCCAGCTTGAAATCCTTTAAGCAAGCCCCAACTACAAATGTGTGTGTGTGTGTGTGTGTGTGTGTGTGTGTGCGTTTCTGACTGGGCTGCTCACAGGGCAGGATTTAAGCTGGACTGCCGAAGGGTGAAGTGCCTTTGATCCTGTAGAGGAGGGAAAGCATTTCCTTTTGTCGCTCTCCAATTTTTAACCGGCTTGCCCCGGCACATGAGCATGATGGGGCTGTTTCCATTATCCACCTTTCCAACCAGCCCCATGCCCCCTTGTGCCCTTCCATCCCCACTTCACCCCCCCTCAGACCTCCAACCCCACCCCGTTCCCAAAGCTCCTGGCATTCCTGGGGGCCACCAGTGAAGCGGCTTTAGAGGAAAGGCCCGCCCGCTCCTGGGTGGCCTCTTGTGCACAAGCAAAGGGGTGGAGACAATGTCTTATTAATTGACTGGGCGTCTTGAGCAGGGCGCAGGAATTCGCGCACAGGGGGAGACGGAAAAGTGGGATGAGAGACGAGCCAAGAGGGTTTGGATGGAGGGTGGAGGCTGAGCAGATAGAGGTACATCGACCTTAGAAGTTTCAGAACGGTTTTCATTTGATTTGTTCCAAAAGCGAAAAAGTCGTGAAAAGCTGTGGGAGGTTTAAAAGTATTCTTTTGAGAACCAGGGTCGCAGCTACGTACTTTCTGAGGTGCATGCAGACACACTAAAGCTCCAATGTGCAGCTACAGCACACAGTTGACAAGGTTACTATAGTTAACTAAAGAAAAAACAATAACTGGAGCTACGTCGTGGCTTATAAAACCACCTAAAACATACTGAAAGAATGGATATACTAGATAAACATTTTGTGTTTATCAGTCTATTTATTGATTTGTACTGATGTAAAATATTTTTTTTCCCAGTTTACGTCGGCTGTTGGCGAGTTACGACACCATAATCGTCCCGGTGTGCATAGAAATGGCGACAGCAAAAGTTGGGAGAAAATGCCAGTCAGTGGTCATCCTACAAAAATCTAAAGCCTTTTTTTTTAAATGTTGTCTTCTGTTGAGTATTCGTTACCCGATAGATATATCCATAATCAGAATACAATACTTTGACTTTTTAAAGTTTTACTAACTCAAAAAAATGAATTAACGCTAACTCAATTAGACAAATTTAGTTAGTCTCCAAATACAACAAAACTGTAATGAAAAACGCAAAAACTATCATAATTTGCGACTAGTAGCATGAATATTTACAAGCCTCCTCTTGATAGTCCGACATGACGTACCTGCTGTCTGTCAACCACATTGAAAAGGTTTATTTTGACGTCTGTAACCTTCACCCTCTTCCATTTTTTTGTCTTCTGATCTTTATTTCCTGCCTCTCCGTCTTTAGCTTCCCCTCATCGGACAACAACACGATTACAGTAAAGATTAATCGGGCCCCAGAGCGTTCTTGATGAGGAGTAATTTCTCTGTCGTGGTCGTGGCGCCCGCTCTCGCTCAGCGCCACAGATTTTTGTGCCACTGATGCCGACTACAGTTGGAAAAATGCGCTCTAATTTGATTAAAATTTGTTTAGCTTAATTTGTTTTGCCTGATGTAAATATTATCACGAGGGCTGGACAATAAATTAACAACAAATTATAACTCAATAGACATGTAATCAATACCAGTAGCCAAGACGATAGAATGTTCAATAATTCGACTGAACTCCGATCCAGAACTGTACGGCATTCTGGGGGATGTAGGCAGAAGAACTTCTTGCTGCGAGCTAAGTTAGGTAAGTAGCATGGACTAACTCACTCTTTGGTTAGCTAGCAACAACCTGCTGAGTAACCTGCGCAGCAGCAGTTCAAGGTTTTGCCACTGTACCTCATAACTACTTAAAAATAATAATAATAAAAAACAACAACGGTGTGAAGTGAAACTGTGGATAAAACGTTACTAGTTGGCAGGATTTGAAGTATTTAACAAAAAACAAATCAATGATTATTTATGTTGAATATATATGTGTGTGTGTGTGTGTGTGTGTGGATGTGTGTGTGTGTGTGCGTGCGTGTGTGTGTGTGTGTGTGTGTGTGTGTGAAGGGGTGGGTTTGGGATGCGTTGGAGGGGCTACCATCTCCCCATGTGGTCTCTCCCCCTCCCAGGTGTCCTCACCCTAATCCCGTTACGTGTGTCCCCCATTGGGGCTAATGGATAGGCTATTGTCTCCATGTTGTGTGCTGCTGTGTCCCCCGTCCCAGTCACCTTGAGTCAGTAAAGTCGACTCTGTCATGTTTGGACTGCTTCCCACAGCCGGGGGTCGCCATGACGACTGTGGACACACAAACACCCTTCTCCCCCCCACTGACTAGAGCGCCATTTTTATTTCTCCCTTTTATTTTTTTTTTTGCCACCATTAATTTAGGAACCAGTTCTCCAAAGCTGCCCATCATCTGCAAATGCAGTAAATCTCATTCACGGATTAGCTTGTTAGCGCATTTGTTGCTGCAGCAGCAGAGTCGCTGTAACTTCACAAAGTAAGACAGATTCAACTCAGTTAAGGTCAGAGTTCAATGAAAAAAAAAAGGACGCCAAACAACTCAATTCAATTCAGTTTGTCATAAGCCTTTCGTAATAAGCAATTAATCAATTAATCATGTGATAAATTGAGACGAGCTCAACAACTTTCATTCTGATGAGTCGTATAGTTTGAATTTTATTTCTGGTGTTGTTTTTAATGTCATTTTCTTTGCTCTGCTTTATTTTGGATATTTGAATTATCTTCCAGTTTCTGCTGCTGCTCTCTCAAAGTTTATTAGTCTTTGAGAGCAAACTTACAATTTAACACCGTTATCATCGCAACAGTGGAAACGGCTCTCGAGACGACAATATTATTGTTTATCGCAATAATTTCTGGGACAATTTATCGTTCAGCACCATTTATAATGGTGACAGGCCAAGTTTGCCGCTTTCAATTCAGTTCCATTCAGTTCAATTCAGTCAGAATAAATACTTTATTGATCCCGAAGGGAATTTACATATTTATTACTTATTAAATTGAAATGACTTGTACTGCTAGAATATTACAGAACAGAAATTGGATCATGTGTGTGCTGACATAAGATGTTGGACAAAGAACAGAGTAAAAAGTGAATTTGGTCATCCCGCGTGCTGCGTCTTCAAGCCTTCCTGCCGCATCCATCACACAGAGACTGATTGAGCTGACCTTCAGGCGTGCCCTGCCGACCCCCAGGCTTCCTGTCCTTTGTCTGCCGCTCACAATGCCGCCAGTATCACACAGAAAGACGAGGGCGGGGTGGCGTGGGGGATCTGAGAACCGACCAGGGGCGCGCTCCCCGAGCACGGCTGACACGGTGGGGTGTTGCTGGGTGAGGGGGCAGCAGCAGTGGGGCTCTCTGGGAAGGGAGCTGAGAAGCCCCTTTTCAACGTTGCGTGGTCTTTCTAAATTAGAGAAAAGACAGAGAGTGGTGTCCTCTTTCACCCTGCCACACTGGGACCTTTAAAAAGCAGCCTCAGTGGTTTCTCAAGAGAGGTGTCTCCTCAAGAGACAGAAGAGAGGAGAAGAATAAGTGGGTGAAGAATTTAATTGTGGCCCTGTGCAAGGACTGGCAGTAGGAGGACGGCCACTCTAGACTTTGTAAAGGACCCAGACAGCGGGCCTTCCTCTCTCCTCTCTCCATCCCTTCTTTTTTCACTCCAGAAGAAATGCCATACGACGTATTTCTGTCAGGTAAAGCTGAAGTCATCCAGGTCATTTACGTAAGGAAAATGAAGAACGTGTGCTCTGCTGGCGACGGATTCACGTCTCCGCGCCCCTCTGAGGTCTCCTCCGAGGACGCTCGAAGCTTCAGGGCTCACTGGTTACCATGACAATCCATCCTTTCGCAGGGGTCTGGAACAATCACCTTCTTCCACGGCTGCATCATAAAGACGACATTAGCACGACGTGGTCTCGGCAGCTTGACACGTTTTGGGCATTGCTGACAGTGTGAGTGACAAGATCGAGGCATTGTGGTAATCAATTCATCTTTTTAATGACTGCAGTGCTTACAGGGCAAAACACTGGTCCACTCTGTAGCCGAGGCTCTTTACACACAAAATCTGCAGCGACCTTTTTGTGCCGCGTTTTCCTGAATAAGGCTCAATAATGATGCATTGATTAAGTGCCTAACCTGAGAAAAATGCTGAATGAATAACCTGGTGGCCAGCATCACACGCAAGAAACTGTGAAAAATCGGCATCTTAACGATCGCCATTAGTCTTTAGTCTGGCTCCTTTAAATAAACTGCATTGGAAATATGCACTCATTGGCAGAGCCTGCTGCACGCACACACACACACACACACACACACACACACGCACGCACGCACGCACGCACAAACGCACACACGCATTCCTAAATTTTATTCTTTCCTAAATACAAGAAAGGACTGCAGTTTGTGAAGTTTGAAGGGCTAAGACCAAAACAATGCAATGACAAAAAAATAAATAAATAAAAAAATAAATCAAAATCTGGCCTGCCAGGTGCTCCTCATCTCACCTGACAGGCCAGACCCATTCTGTCCTAAACCGGGCTGCAGGCCTGTGGCGGAGGTTCCCCCCTTTACCCAACCTCCATTAATTCATCAATTTGCAATGCTAATGCATCGGAGACAGCTGTCCTCTCACGGCAACTGTGATCTGTCCGAAGCCGAGAGGGAAAGGAAAAGAGAAAGAGAGAGAGAGAGAGGGAGAGAAAAACACAAATAAAAGTGCCGGGTAAATGGTTCGCCCCTATTATCGGCTGGCCTTGCATGGGGACCGGTCCTTGAGGGAATGAATTACAATGCCAGTCCCTTTCACAAGCGGGAAGAAGAAGATAGAGGCTCAACTCTGAAGCAATGTCAACAAAAACAAATGAGGGCAGAAAATTAAAGGCGGAATGAGGGAGAAGAACCAAATTGTTTTTTCTTATTTATTTTTTTATTTCAGCTGCTCCATTAAAAGTAGTTCTTTTCAGCAACTCGTCATTTTTTTTTCTTCTTTCTTTTGGTCTACATGAGCTTTCGTTCACGACTCAGACATCTTTCTTCTGAAGATCTAATTAGCAAGCTTGTCTTATCAATCTCCTGGCGGTGAGAGAGACCAACGCTGTTTACTAAAGTCCCGTACGGCGACAATGTTGTTGTTGTTTTGTTTCCCCCCCCTTTTCTGAAAGGAACTGAAAGGCTCTTGTTGCAACGAGCCTTTCATCTACTCTGGATTTCCTGCTCTTGATCTCAGTGAAAGTTGCAGTTTGTGTTTGAAAAGGACGGACTTTCATTTCATTCATGCTATATTTCATGACATATCTCATTTGCAGTATTTTTTTTTTTTTTTTTTACGGGCTTTAAGCAGAGGAGCACAAGAGGAAAAAGTTCCCCGCGTAAGGCATCTCAATTTGTAAGAATTTCTGTTAATTCAGAAAGCCAAAACATAATGCTGTCGCTTCTACTCCCATGGCATCGACATTTTAGTTACAGTCTTGAAAAACGACCAAATGCTGTCAATTTGTAACCCTAAATCATTTGAAAGTTTAAAGTGAAAGAGGCAGTACAATGTGAAGTTGTGTTATAATGCTGTTCCCTCTTCAACACCATACCTGGAGCATTCCTTGATTCTTTCAGGCATGTTTGAGAAATCCTTCAATCTCCCCCGGCAACTTGATTGTGTTATCAAATGTGGCACTATGTGCCTGGAAAATCCTCTTTTAAGAGTTTTTTTCCAGGTGGTTGAAAAAGTAAACGTTCACAAAAACCAGCAAGTTCTGACTTCAAACCTTCAGGCCTCTGCAAGACAAAAGAATGACTTCTTGAGAGGAATATTCATGCTTTGGGACGCTCCAACTAGAGTCCAGAGGCAAATTTGACAGAAAATCGGGAGTTTTGTTGCCCGTTGTGTCCCAAAACACCTGTTGTTTGAGACGGATCATTGTGAAAAGATCCGCCACCTGGTCCTTGAGCCAATGTTGGCGTCTGAAGAAAGATACCGCTCTCGGCCAAAAAACAAGCAGTCAGATTCAGGAGGAGAGTCTTTGCGCTGTCCATCATCTTCGTGTACATGCAGCTCAGCTCAGAAACAACTTAATATTAGACAAAAACTGTTCATCCACTGTTATCAGTGGCTACGCCGACTAACGTGGGTATTCACAAGTTGTGTTATCAAAAAGAAGCTGCGGCGTAACAGAGAGCAACACAGAGGATGATTGTCAGCACTAAGACCCTCCTCCTGGCTCTGATTGGTTGGTCATAGTTACTGCTGGGAGCACTGGGAGAAGACAGAGAAACTGTTTCACAGATTATCTGAATTATATCATACTGTCACAAGAGGTTGAACAATCAGAAGGCTACACAGGTTCAGTAAAGAATGTTTCCTGGGCTTAATGTCATAAACTGAGATTAAATAAAGCAACGGATCCATCGTGAAATTAAAACATGTGCTGCCTCTGGAGCAGATTTTTCTTTGAAAGAAATCTTTGGGTCTGCAAAACTTTTTATTTTGCCATGTTAAAATACTTCTATATAACAAATGGTAAAAAGGTGTGGAGGTGGAAAAAAAAAAGCAGAAAACACTTTGTAATCTGTAATCCACACGGCGACAATAGAGGTCAGAGAAGACAACAGAAGCCATTACGTTCCCTTCACCGCCTTCACTTTCTCGGCTAATACTGTTTGCCTAAACTGGATTGGAAGAAATGAGGTGGAAAACTCAGAGCATGTGTGTGTGTTTGAGAGGTGGGGAGGATCCATGTCGGTGCGCTGGGTGGGTTTCCAGCAAGAGGAGGGAATCAATTGATTCCTGCTGAGAGTAGCAGCAACTGTGTTTCATCTGAGATGTCATCTCTCTCTATCTTCTCCAGTTTTTAAACCCCTTCCCACACACACACACACACGCACACCCACACACACACACGCACGCATGCACGCACGCGCGCATGCACACACACAGGCCTGTTGATGTCTGGTAGCAGCAGTAATCCCTGTCCTAGGCCGCCCAGATCATTATAGACTCTGATCTGTAGTCCCTGAAAGAAGGAATTAGCGGGGAACACAATCCCGGTGACCTGTGTGACACGAGGACAAAGCCTCAGCTGCTGGGGGTCCACATCCCTTAACCAGCCCATATGGCTCAGACAAAACTGTTACAATGGTCCGCACAAAGGAAACACGGTGGGAGGGATGGTTGGCTCGCTTCTGTGCGTACGTGTACCCACAGGATCTGACGATTTGTCTGTGTTTGTACATTAACATGATGATGATCGGGGATTATCGGCTGTAGAGCGCGAGGAGTGCGAAGCCAATTATTCCCTTTCCTCTTCTGACATAAATACTGTCTTTATGTGTCATTCGGCCGAACGTGAAGGTGGGCATTTCCAAAACAAAAGAGTGTCAGAGTTGTCCCTCGCTTTTTGTTTCCTTGTGCTTAGTGAGTACGGGCAAAATTTGAGGATGTATTTGTACTTTTAATCTGTCTTCAGTACTAGTTTCAGCAAAATAAAGGCATATTTGTGACGTATTGTTTTCTACGTTTGCTTTAGGGTTGAGACTTTACCAACACGAAGTAGTACATAACTCTGCATCCCTGGAGCCAGGACGATTCAGAAACAGCATTCAGTTTTTATGCTGCACTAATCTGGAGCAAACTTCCAGAAAACTTTAAATCGAGGCCGAAACGCTTCTGTTAGAGCTGCCTTTGATTCATAATAACTGGAACACTGATCTGTATATGTGGTGCACTTTTGCTTGACGACTTTCATCGTGGCATTTGACAAAATGCAAAGCTTATTGCCAGTTTCATGATTGGTGACAGTAGTATGTTTTTATGACCTGAAGCACTTTGAACTGCCTTGTTGGGCTACTCAAATAAACTCGATTTGACGAGAGAAGACGCGGGATTTGTAATGTTTTGTGCATTTTCATTCAACCATTGAGTCCCTGAGCATTAATTTCCGACCCCTGCCTCAAACGTTTAGATGGATCTATGTCTGAACTGAGCTGCGGCTTCATATTAAGACCGCCCAACACATTTCAGTCTGTGGCTGGTTGTTTTCCTTTCTGCTCAGTCCAGGCTCCTATCAACTCTGAGCAGCTTCCACGACTCTGCGGAAGAAAAGTGTTCAGTGTTTCTCCTGTTCTCTCATTTTTCCTGTGACATACTTGTCACAATTTCAAAACTGGACTTTTCCCTACTTCTCATCCAAAACAAGGGTACTTCTTCCAACTTTTCAGGAAGGGACACATTTTTGGGGTGCAGATCTAGTCAGCGCATTCTCTACTCCTCTTCTTTAGTCTTACTGGTTGCCCACCATATTCTCTATCAAACCTCTTCATAGACTAGCTGGATTTAGATGAAGGGCAGTTAAATGTCCTCATAAGGATAGAAGTGCAAGATCGTGTGAGTGAAATTCATCTCCTTTACAGGCTGTTTCCTGCATGTGAGCCCTTCCTTTGCCCTTTCCCTGTGAGCTGATGGCCTTGCTAAGAGCCCCCCTGCTGAGGTCTCCCTCTGCAGCTCTTTGTGTTTTGCGGCAATTGGAAGAGACCTCCTACTTTTAAAACACACACATACACACACACACGCACACACACGAGAGCTCTCTCTCACTCTGCACTCTGTCCAGTCGGCGCCCCTCTCCTTCCTCCCAGCGCACGCACCATACTTTCATTTAAATCTCTCCAGATTTACTCCTCACGCAAAAGGAAGAGTGAGGTCCCTAACCCTAACCCCTCCTAGAATATCCAAAGTCATTTTCTATATGAAATTAAATGAATTCTTTAAAATCAACACGTTCCTTTTGGTGCAAAGTTTCCCCCTGTGTTGTCACTACTACGAAGTGTAGCTTAAAAGAAAAAAATACTAAAAAAATGAAGGTGTGCTCTGTCACTAGTGAGCTACTAAAGCTGTTAAAATGAAACCCTCACCCCCATATTTTGTTGTTGTTGTTGAAGTATTGGTTCTCAACAGAGTAGATATCTCTCTAGGCATTTTCATTGACCATATTCGGTTTAGTTTGGTTGAAGCTAACGAGGCTAGACCAAAGCAAACTTCTACCAAAATAGAGCAACTCTATCTAAAACTCTTGTCCTTCTGCCTTCCTGGTCGGACCATTGCAGGCTGATATCAGTGTCACCTATAGAACCGTTAATTGACGTCTCATCTGCATGTGGGTATAATTGACACAGATGCTGGTCGTCATTTACACGGGAAATAAAAGTCATGTTTTCAAGTTATCTTGTCTGAAACGCACTGAGATTTATCTCTGCAAATAAAAGATGTCACATTTGCCATGGAAACATTGTGTACAATCATGGTTTTTTATATATAATACCACTATATATTCCAATATACACAACACAAATCCATACTTTTTCAAGCATTTTTTAACTCCTTAAATTCCTCTCCTGGCAGTCAGAGTTCTTGTTTGGCAGATTTTATTTTGTCCCATTCCACATATGAAAATTTGGAAATACTTTTCAACTTGATAGTGTCAAAAATGGGCATTGGTTCTGGACTATGTTCATATTTTATGCAAAGTCATTGAAAAGTTGTTTAATATCCATTCCTTATATGTTTAGATAGATTAAATATTTTTCTCCTCGTTGGACAATGCGACATGAAAATCAATAAATGACCAAAAAAAAAAAAAAAAAAATAAAATGCAATAGCAGTGTACCCAGAAAATGAATTATGAATGGGAGTCAGCGGCATAAAATGATTACCCGAAAGAGGGAAAATACCAGATAAATTAACATTCAACCCCAAAATACTCAAACTGGTCAATTTTTTTCATTTTTACTGGCACATCAAAAGTTGAGCAGAAATAAATAAGAAATCTGGAAGGTGTATTATGTTACAAAAATGAAAAAAACAAACAAAAAACACAAGGAATTTGACTTTCGCTCGTTTTAGGAGTAATTTCACTCTTCTCTGCCTGCTTTGCATTTTTTGCCTCAAACTATTTCAGGGAAACACATTTTACGACGACTCCAATTTTGAAAAAAAGAAACGGCCGAGTGCTCAGCGCTGACAGTTATAGCATTTCTCTAATGGTCCTCAATGCGGTGAAGTGAGCCACTTTTTGCTCTTAGACCACCCTTCATCAGATATTTAGAATACCAGGAATGATTACACAAAGCTGCTTTCAGGGGTGAGAACATTGACAATGAGTTATGATAAGCCTCCACATGCCGTGTTATTTTATTTTTTTCAGCGGTTTCCTTCTCCTTGGACACAAACGTTTGCCATGAGCCACGTCAGCCCAGCGGTGATGCAGCAGAGGTGCATTTTCTCCATGTTCTCTCTTTCTCCCTATCCACTCTCTTCTCCACTCTTCACCCTCTCCAATTAGGGGGGCTCCAGCTGTGTACCAGTCAGGATCAGAGGCTGCCTCTATTAGCCAAATCCATTTGTGTAGCGATTGAATCACTCCCCCAATCTTCTCCTCTCGTCCCCCAGATCCCAAATATGAGTCTGTGTACACCCTCGTTTCACTAGTGCACCAACAACATGCAGGCAAACACCGCAGAGCCTTTCTGTGACGGCTCTCAATGGAGGTGAAATAGAAACAGGGAAAACAGGAGGATATCCGAGGCCACCGTATGAAAGTGATGCTAAAAATGTAATTAGACTATTTACACTGAGCTGATGCTCTCTGGTACAAATTTAAAAAATGAAAAACAATTTGTTAATGAAACTGGTTTCATCTTTCTGAAGTTTACAACCTTCATAGTTGGAGAGAGAGAGAGAAAAAAAAACCCATCCACATAGGGACCTGCTAACTTCACCTGTTAATGTATAAAATTCCTCTCTAACATAAAAGACAGTTTTCCTCACAGACCAACAAGAAAACAATCTGGTTAAAGGTGACCTCGTCTTGCTGTGCTTTCTTGCATTCAACAGGAACACAGAAACATAAAGAAGGGACTTGTGGCACAAAGAAACTCTTTGAGTGGCTTCTGAATCCCTCCTCGTTCCTGCTAGATTTTACCGTTCACTCCAGAAGGTGGCACAATTGTGTAGGGACTGGACGAAGGCCAGCCTTGTACCACAGTGCCTTCAGTGCGCCACAGACAATCTGTAACCAAGGACTTCATCCGCATGTGGTTGAATAAAACAGAACAAGCTTGTTTGTTCAGTCCAAGGTAAGAGACTTCTTGACCCCGATAGGGTGATAACAAGTTGGGAAAATGTCACGGCCTGGAGCAAAGAAAAGAGAGAGAGAGAAAAAAATTGGCTTCTTTTACAGAATCATATTGTGTGATTCAAACCAAAGAAGGGTAAGTCTTTTGTAAATCCGTCCCCTTTTTAAGAGTACTTTCCCGGTTTCCACTTGCCATCATCACATTTAGATTCTCTCTTCACACAGTCTTGGTGCTTTCTTTCTTCTGCTCGACCTTCTTATGCTGCCATAACAGCTGCCATAACACCGGCTTGAAAAATGTCACAGCCGTTTACACAAACGCTATTTTAGGAGTATGTAAACCGTTTGCCTTGGACGGTTGTTTGCATAGACGCTGATGAATATTTACATGGGATGCGAAGCGAGCCGGTGCTCCACCAAAGACCTTCCTCTCTGAAACAGATACAGTCGACTCAGTTTATTACAAGCGGAAAAAAAGAGTTATGACTTGATAAAATGCAGCCAAATTCCATATGTCAATTAGTAGTCTGTAGGGTTAGGGGTTAAGGTTAGTACATAGGTTTTGTAACAAACCTATGTGTTATGCAAGCATTTGGTGACAGTGGAGAGAAAATGTTTGACAGAAAAGTAAGATGAGTTAAAGAGCTAAAAAACAAACTGCTGTGATGTTGACTACGTTTTCTTCAGCTACAATTACCAGAAAGGGTTTAAATAAACCATGCTTAGTACACGTTGCACTTAGGAAGATTATTGATGGAGCACCACTTCCAACCTCACTTTGTTATGGAGATATTTATCACCTAAAATGACCCAGGACAGATGGATGAATTGTCATGGTTTTTGAGATCTTAACTCCTGATGGACTTTGCGAACGCTAAGCTGTTAGCTAAGAAGAGTTCTTCTACCTCTTCAGGAGGCAATTGAGAGCTTCTTCTCATGGTTGTTCTTTATTATTTTGCCTGTAATTATGCTTTAGCTCACAGTTCAGAAACACACAGCAGATAATAAACTGTCACGTTAAATATTTTGGTGATTGCTGGATGCACTTAGGTTTTCATATTTCCATGCACCAAAAGAGACAGAGACCCAATTGTGTATAATGTTCTGTCTTTCTACAACAGCATTTAAGAAAGCTGGACCCCACTTCCTTAAAGTGACTCTAAGATCAATTATTGTCTTTAACAACAAATCTGACCAGAAGATTTCATTAGAATCAAAAGATTTTCAGGTTTTCGACCAAACCAACATATTGGTTTGGCCTTTTTGGTGTCCAGTAGAAAATGGTAGGAGATAAGTGTATTTATTTGGGTTGCGTTGCGAATTATATTGAAGGGAGTGAAACTTGAGAACCGTCATAAACTTTGCGGAAAGTTTCTGCACCGAAGCAGGATTTGAACACGTCCAGCATTGGCTAGCTTAGCGAAAGCGCTAACTCTCATCAAACCTTCTCACCAGCTGGATATCTCCGTTCTGAGGCTGCCATGGATTTTAAAATGGATTTAAAAATATGTTTAAATGTTTACCAAGGGTTCTGTGACACTTTATAACTCAATAACAGGTCAATTATGGGTCTGTTCTCTGAACTCGCACTTTTTGTTTGCAAGCAGCCAGCTGGTGTTGATTGATCCCAGCTTATGGATGATAATGCATGTTTAGAAGATATTTTATACACATACTGCTGTCTTGCTTTTATTTACTGGTGATCGAGCCGCTGTTTTGTACTTCCGTTTTAATATTGAAATATAAATTGTCTGCCTGGTGCGCTTAAAGTTTCAAAACACAAAGCATAACTTTGTTTAACAATATTGAGTCAAATGATCTGAACATTTAAGTTTGTTAACCATGTTTTAAAAATTCCATGAAATGTAACTAATTCATTCACTTTGAGCTGCTAAATCTTCACAACTTTGGTGCAAAACTATTAATTGCTAACTGTTGTCAAAGATTTAGATAATGTTGACAGTTTTCTTTGGAGTCGTCTGCCCTAATTATGGTACTAATTCATGTAAAAATAAAAATAAAAGAAATACACGTCATTTATTTTCTGGGATAGAAAGAAACTTTCTTTTATGTAGCAAAAAGTTTTTTCCAACAATGAATGTGAAAATGCTTAAAAGTATGGAGCACTATTAATATTTTATCTTAAACTACCTTTATGTTAGAACCAATCTGCAATTGAAATCTGAACTAAAAGCTTCTTTCAATTTCTTATGAAGTTCTCAGCAAGAATGTCAGGGATCTCCAAGGTCAAATGTTCAGATCTCCATTCCCCTCCATCAAACCCTCCAATAAAGAAGAACCTTCGGCCGCCATCGCCGAACTTCGAATCAACTTAGTTTTGTCTTCTGCGAGGCTCATCACTCTCAAGATGGTAGTGCTGATTGGGATTAGTATTTTCAAAGCCGGGGCGGGAAAGCGAGTGGGTGTTCGGGGGGCGTGTAGGTGTTTGGCGCGGAAAAAGACAATACAATTAAATGATTAATGCACAGCGGGCACACTGACAATTAAAACTATTATAGAAATTAAAATGGCATTATGTCACAGTGGAAAGCTGATGATACCCATGTCGTCTTTTTTTTAAAAAGCAATTTTCATAATTTCAATAATTGAAATTACTGCATATTCATTCATTTACTGGGTGAGGAGGGCTGAGAGCGGCTACTAATGAAATGCAATCATTAGCATCCAAACAAAGTAATTGGGTAGTCTTTTATCCTTGGAGATAGGTGATAAGGCACAATCACCCTGTCACCCCCCTCCATCAAAACGCAAAAGCAAGTAATTAAAGCGCAGACAAAGATGAGACCAGCGCTGCGGCTGTGCTGTACACCACTGAAAACAGCCCTGATTGCCTTGATTAGGGACCTTACTGTACCCTCTGATTTTGTTTATGGATCCGCTCCCCATCTTTCAGGAAAAGAAGGCGGTAGACGGGTGTGGGCTCCGGGTTTGTTTTGGATGTGGCTAATAAACCTGTCGGGAAATTCTTGGGGAATGTCGACGAAGACCGCATTCCCCCAGCAGCCCCTGAGGACCCCACTTCCTCCCTGTGATGGAGCTCGAAAGCACAACTAAATCCACATTTAGCTCAGTTAGAGATCGGCTCCTTGTACATACTTAAGTTAATGGAAAACCGTGCGGCTGCGCGGGACAATTACCAACCTGCTCCGGAGGACAGGGGAGTAAGAAACGGGAGGATGGGTGGAGGTGGAGAAGTGACTCGGCGAAGAAGAGAGAGGTTGAAGTGAGAGGGAGATGGTCACATGAAGAGTCTTGAGAAAAAGAGCTCCTTCTCGCTTGTCTCTCTTGTGGGGGACATGGTACGCTCTCCCTCTCTCTCTTCCCGGCCGGGTCCTCTGCGACTTTTAGGGTGCATCTTTGCGCTGTGCACCCTCGACTCCCTTCCCCACTTCTTCCTCCGCTATTCCCCCCTCCTAGGGGAGGGTCATTAGGCCCTCCTGGAGGCAGTCAAGAATATAATGCGAAAGGGGCCACCTGCCAAAAAAAGAAAAAAAGAGCGCAGAGGATCCTGTGCTGTCCTTTTATTAATGGTCTCTGGTTCTACGTGTTGACCCTAAGCCTCGGGAAGTTAGAGCCAGTGCCTTGTAAAAGTATTCTCCACCGATTGAACTTTTACACACTTTGACATATCTGATAATATAAAGTTATAAAAACAAAAACATATTGACTGGATCATAAAACCAATCTATTGAATTAAGGTGACAGTTTCATCTCACAAACAGCAATGAATTACACTGGGATTTTATTAGATAGACCAGCAAAAAGCACAAGTTTGTGTTTGTATGTATTCAACCACCTTCACTCTGCTACCCTTAAGCAAAACTGTTTTTATCTTGTTTCGTTGTCATATTGCCCGGGTAACTGTTGTAAATGACATTTTATTTGATTTTTTTTCAATCTCAGTCAGTTTTTGACTTTCCGTTTAAATAAAATTTGCCAACGAACAGGATTCAGCGCCACTGCTTGTCTCTGAAAGTTACCTAATTAAGAAACAGTGTCTAAGTTGTCTAATCTCAAATGAGAGGATGCCCATGGAAAGTAATAAACAGAGGACTTCATGCATTTATCGCATCGTTTATGATTTATCGTGACAAACGCTTTTGTCGCGATAAGAATCGTGATTAATTCACAATGTTTAAAAACCTCCACAACTGACAGCGTTGTCTGGATTTTCTTTTTAATACACTTTTCTCCATTTCTCTTGAGAAATATATTTAGATGCAGTTATTGTGTGCAGTTTATTGATGCAAATCACACTTTCTATGCGACTTTTGTCCTAAAGAACCACATTACTAATGAGAGCAGTATTTGTGTTTGTGGGTGAATGGTTGTGTTGTCATGCAGTCACAGTCATGCATTTAACTACAAAAAGTTCTTTTAGCTATGTTTATCATTATCACAATAGCACCACTTAAAACTTTAAACTTGTATTTCCCAAGGCTACAAATGTGGGAATACTGTGGGAAATATTTTTTTGGGGCGGTTTTTTTTTTCATCCGTAAAGTCAAGCTGGTCAGAGTCGAAGAGAAGATGAATGGAGCTAAACGCACTTCAATTCCTAGACAAAAACCCATTAGAGGCTGCAAAAGACTTGAAACTGGAGGTTTGTTCTTTGGCAGCACAGCAGCCCTGGTGCAGAGCAATATTTGCAGAGTGCTGTTTGTAGAAGCCTTGCTTAGTTTTAGCTAACTCACAGAGAGCGGCTGGTAATGAATTTGCATTTAGTAGAGACGCATCCCAGAAGACATCCAGGGTCAGTCATCAAAAGTAGTTGAGGTTGTTCTACAAAGACTTGACACAGATGTGGTTAAATACCAGAACACGTCTCTGTGGGATTTCTTTCAACAGGATAAAGTGATAAAATTCCACACTGAAGCGTTGTGTTGTAAATGGAGTAATGTGAGAAAGGAGCATTGAAAGCTTTTGGATTTGCGTCTTCAGTGCTCCAAGAGGAAGATGATTTCTTGCCAATGTAGAAAAAAGTTGGTATTTGGTCACCTTCACCTCCGTCTCTTCTGAAATGGACAGATGGGAGGACAACAAAAGAAGCGAAGCAAAAACTCCTCCTCTTAGAGCCTTGGACTTCATGCCCACCGCTTCATTCTGCGGCTAGTGAAAGTAGAGCTTTTCATCTCAAAAGATCAGCAGATTTCTCTCCTTCACTCTCTCTCTTTCTCTGTATCTCTCTTTTTCCCATTTTCTTCCTCCACTCTTCACTCACTCGTACACCTTGGCAAATGGGAAAACTGTCCTTGGTTGGATTCTGCTTTTCAAAGGAATCAATTCTCGTTTGTGCACACTTGATCTAACCCTGTGACAGGCATTAAGTGTCTCCAGCCCGATACGGAGGCCTCGTGCTCTGTGTGCTGATGGACGCGGCCCATTATCACACAGACACACACACACAAAAAAGAGCATTTGTTCACATGGTCATGCGTGCGCAAACGCGGCCACAGGGACACAAGCGTGGATTAATAGACACATTGCACTGAATGCACATTTCACTTAAATATATGTAAGTTTATGCATGCAGGCGACACGGACTGAGTCAGTGTGACTGTGAAAGCTGTGTGGAATACAAGTGCGGACGGTTTTGATTGAGGTGTAGGACTGAATCGTGTGTATCAGGGCCAAACCAGATGACCTCCAAAGGAGATGTTAGAGGCCTGAACAGATCCCAGGAGAGAAATGCTCCAGCCTGGAGGTAACTAAGCTGAGAGGGGAGTCGGGAAATAGGTAATGAAATGAAAACAGGAACAAAATTGAAGTTGGAAGACACATTTACACATAAAAAGAAGCATAAAAAAAGTCTGATTATTTAAGAGCCTCCAAAACGTCAGCATCTAAACCACACCTAAAGGGTGACAAAAAAGTAAAAACAGCTAATCATATTCAGAGATCGGCTGCAGGAAGTTCGAACTCTCGGATTCTCCGGCGATTTCAAGGTGCGGTGCCTTTAGGGTTTCTATTTTACAGTTCTCAAATATTACCTAAATTGTGAGTCAGTGTACTATCTTCATACCAGCCGTTCACAGAGACACTAAACTGTCCGGACATTTTTTAGAAGATAGTTCAAGCAGATTGGTTGGAAGGTGACTGAAAACGACAGATTTCATCTTTTACTACAGATTGTCAGAGGGATTTAGGTCTGGACTTTGACTGGGCCATTCAAACACATGAACATGTGGAGGTTAATGCTCCAGTCAGGTGGACAGTATTCCCTTCTTGATTTTTCATCTGATTTTGTCCAAAAAATGTTATGACTTCACCCTCTGAAGATGTGAGCTTGAAGTTTTTCCTCCACATGCACTCAAGTCTTATTAAGTCAAATCTTGCATATTAATCAGGCGCTAAAAAAACTGTGACATAACCGTCATTATTGCAGGATAACATGAACCTCTAAATCTGAAGAAAGGAAAAGAGCAGTTAAAAAAAAGCACCTTTCATTAGTTCAGTAGTTGAAGTAGAACTAATTTTGGTCACATAAAACAGAAAATTTAAAGTGTGGTTTGCTTACAAAAGGAGTGAAAAAGGGTAAAGACGCAGCATATCTAAAGGTTTCCACTATACTTTTTTTTTTTGTAGTTTACAGTATGTTATCCGTTTCTCCTCACCTTCTCAGGATGCCCAATGGATGTATTTGTCTAAAAGTGTTTGTGATGGTGCTTTTGTCGTTTGGGTGTGGGCCGCCATGTGTTCTGCTCGTGTCGGTGGAAAATGAGATCAAAGACCTCGATGCTGAAAGTCCAATTTCATGAGGAAAATCCTCCCACATCTGCAGTCACAGCCAACGGTTTCCACTGCAGCCGAAACCTTTATAGATCCAGGCTGGTGGGGACAAATCACATTGTTTTAGAGTTAGAGCACAGCGATGAAATTCTTCTTAACACAAAGGAAATCCTTTTACTGAGATAATAAACAATACATTATGCCAACAACTCACGTTCCTTGTGTTTGTGCTGCAGTCAAAAACGATCAGTTTGCAATCACATCAAGGTATCAGAGCTGTGAACGAGTTGGACTGAGACCACATTCATAACTATAAGTAGGAATTCCTACAGACAGGAAAGATGTGGTGGATTTTGTTTCCTTTTTGCACACCCGTCATTTTAAACAACATCATGTGCAAGGAGGCTCCGACTAATAATGCTAAATCTTAAGAGCAGTTTTCTCAATGAACAAGAACTTACAAAAATCTTTCCTTAATTGTAGTTGTAGAAAAAAACCCTCTTGTCTCTTTATCCAACTGAATGTAAAAACAATACAAATCTCTGATTTATCATCACATCTTAAATCGTTATTTGAATAGTTTATTGAAAGTACAAAAATGTCTTTCTTGTTGTCGGCCATGAGTTACTTAAGCCAGGCGTAGGGGTGACGTCACACTGTGTGAGGAGAAGAGGCGAGTCGAATAATACGCAGATATAAACTGACTGACAAATTATTTCATTATTTTTAAACACTTAACTTTGCCTAAATTTGATTCTGGAAACAGTTTTTCAACAAAATTCACATTTTCCTGCTTGTTTTAGCTTTAGGCAGCAATACGCAGCGTCTGATTTGTCTTGAAAGTTGGACGTCGAAACCTGGTATGGCCTAAAAGTCACACTGCTCTGGAGACACAAAACCACTGCATTTCTTTTTATGTTCAGCACAGACAGAATAACAACTTCTATGCTTTTTTAAGGGAGATTTTGCAGATATCGGTGCTTCTATTCTGAACAAAGACTGGTATGTGCAAACACAGATCTCGCTAAACCTAATTCATTTTGTGTCAAAACAAACAACACATTCTAATGATTTACTCCAAGTGCATTTTGGTTTGATCAATGCATTTGGTCACATAACTACAGAGACCTGTTGGCGTTCTCACTGATCGCTATAAAGATTCAATTTAGAGTTTTCCACCGGCCAATTACTGATCAGGATCGCGACGAATCAACAGATTCCATTGACTGGATGATTTCTCAGTGGATTTCCATTTGTAACCAGCATGGCTGAAGGCCTCCAACTTCACTACATGGATAAAAATCAGCAAAAAGCCATTAAAGATAAAATAAAATAAAAAAACCCCTTCTTGCTCAAAGAACTTATTCTTTAACCAAAAGATTGCATTTTCCTTCCCAGGCTGCCATGGATGCCAGGTAATACATAACTATAATGTCTCATGTGGTTTAAGGGAAGGCGCTAATCAAAATCTCACTGTACAACTTTAGCGACCACATTACACAGTAACAGAGTAACCATTTCCCCCCCAAAACAAACAAAAAAAAAACCCAATGTGGGTATTTAATAGTTTGTCTGTTCCCTACCTGCCTTTTTCAATATTCTTTAATTGTCTGTGATTTCTCCCTTGTTGGCGTGTCACACAGCTGCTACAAAAAAAACAACAACAACAAAAAAAAAACACGGCGAGCGTTGAAGAGAGAGAGAAGAAAGAGAAATTGGAGACAGAAGAATGTGTTTGATTAGAGCAAGTTTGCTCAATCTTGAGTTCGCTATTGTGTTTCTGGCGGATGTGTGAATGTTACACCGACCAGAAAGGCTAAGGAAAGACGGGCATGGGAAACATGCACACTGACATTTCTTAATCAAATATGGCAATCAGGGGGCCAACCGACAGCATACCATTTGCAATCCCTTTTAATTCATAATCAAAAGCTGAGCAAATGAGGGAGAAATTGAGAAAGAAAGAGAGGAGAGAGGGGAGGCAGGGGGAGAGCGAGGGAGAAGGAAGGAGAGGGAGAGAGATGCAGGTCATTACATCTCTTTTTACTGGCCCGATGAGAGCAATGTAGAATTAATCAGAGGCCATTAGGCTGTATTTACTTACCACGGCAGGGGCTCTGATCTCTCTCCCTCTTTCTCAGGAAACGAACCCTGATATGATCCTACTCTGCCCCGGCCCTGCAGTAGAAGAAGATGGAGCGGGACTAAGAATAAGGGTATAACGAGAACGAACCACACAGCTCTCTCTGTGTGTGTGTGTGTGTGCGCACGTGTGTGTGTGTGATAAGAGAGAGTGCATGTGATCTGGGACATTATGCTGCATCAGGCGGGTGTTGTATGTGCCGAGGAGGTAGCTGCAGCGAGGAGAGGAGCTGGAGAGAGATGCTCTTAAATCAGAGTGTGTAATCCCCCGTGGGGTCAGCCTGTGGCCTCTGATGTTGACTCACAACTCAGGCTATCACACATCTCTCTCCCTTTCTCTCCTAATGCACTGCTGCCATTACTCACCCGGGTCACCGAAATCCCCGGAGTAATGGGGATGTGGCTGTGGCATCAACTTAGCGCAATCTCAGGAAAATGGAGATCAAACATCCCCAGAAGAGAGCTTTTTCTTTTTTTCCTTTCTTTTTTTTTGTGGTCTGACTTAACACATTTTTTCCCATCCTTAATAAACATCTTAATGATATTGACATAATATGGTGTGTTTTCTTCCCTTTCCTTAAGACCTGAAGAAATGATATGTGTCAAACACAATGTACCATTTTGTGGGTTAAATGCAAAAGAATCCTGAATAAAAATGGAAAGATCCAGATTCTTCTTCTGCATGAAGTATTGTTGTCTCAGTAACAAAGGTCCTGGTGATATTCAGTGAAGTTTACGCCTCATGAAATCAGGATAACTCAAGTCAAGTTCATTTGTATAGCACATTTCAGCATCACAGCATTTCAAAGCGCGTTGCGCTATAAAAAGAAAATACAGTCACCAGTTATGAAACAAGCAATGAACATAACATTTTGTCAAAATCATCCTGACATTGACTCCCTGCAGCTCAGAGAGGAGACTTTAATTGGTCACTTTATGGCTTAGCAACAAAATAAATTCCTATCTAAGCCTCTAAAAATCATCATTTCTGTTTAAGAGCTTTGTTATACAATTCTTGATTCACTGGAAATAAAATATAATGTCTACAGCACCTTAAAAGCAGGAAATACCACCTGAACTTATTCACATTTAGTGTAACACATCAGACAGATTAGGGTAAAATTGATCAATACAATGTCTGAAAATGCAAAGAGGGTACTTCTTGACTATAGAAAGGCCAAATCTGCCAAGAGAAGCAGCAGGAAGTTCTGCAGTGACGCTGGAGGAGCTGCAGTGCTCCACAGCTCAGGTGGGAGACACCGCTGAGAGGAGATATTAGTTTAGGACTCCACAAAATCTGGACTCTACCGAAGATGGGTAGTCACTGTTGAAGGAAAAATATTTAAAAAAAGGAAAATAAGCGTTTTCAAAAAGCGATGTGGGGAACTAAGGAAAAGGTGATGAAGAAGGCGTTGCTGTCAGATAAACTTTTAGGCCTGTATATAAATCTCTGTGGTGGAAAACTACCAATTATGTCAGCCTGAACTTCCCACATCCCACATGGCTGTGGCAACACGATGCTGCAGAGATTCTTTTCTACAGCAGAGCTCTTGAAAACTAGTCAGAAATATTGGGAGACTGAGTGAACCGAAGTATAGGACAAGTCCAATAGAAGGCCCGAAAGATGCTACAAAATAGATGCATTGAAATGGCCCAGTTAAAGTTCAAACTGATGCCCAATAGGTCATCTATTCAAAACTTGACCTATTTCCATCTTACCAATCTTGAAAGTACAATTATCAAAGTTGGTAGACAAATCGAAAGATTTGCAGCTGTGATTATGCATCTTTGCAGCCCAATTTCCAACTTCATGAATCTCTGTACGGCCTCCCAACCTTTATGCTTTAGTTTACTATCACATAAAACAACTGCTAAATGCACAGAAGTTTGTGGATAAAAACAGAAATGCTTCTGTGAGGAACTGCAAGAGGCCCGAATCTTTCAAAACTGCACTGAGAATCTATTTTTGTCCAGGTTATTTTATTTTTAGAGATAAAAAAAAAAAAAAAAAAAAAAACGTCTTCTAAAAATACCCAGTGAAGTTAAATAAAACAAAAGTAATACAAGTTATGCTCATGAGTGCGAAACACAGGCACAATATGGAAAACAAATACCAGCCTCTATCTATGTGGATACAAAGCTGGCTGCTTTAAGCAAAAGAATATTCTACATTTAAATATTACAAATGACATGCATGGTGTTAAAAACCATCAACTCTGACAAAGCATTTCCCACCAACTACTCTCACAGAGCGAGATTTCAAACGATTCGCTTAAATAAGTCGGTGTCGTCTGGTTGCATTTTATCCGTCTAATCAGTCCCTGGCTTTTCTCTGTCACGGACACATTTAATAGCCTCTCTGCGTCTGTTTTGTTATGGAGTTATGTTGTTATATCTCCCATAAGTCAATGTATTCACCGAGAGGTCAACCTTTTATGGATTGGATTGTAAGTTATAGAAGTTACAGTCGTGTCCATATGAAACCGGCTTCAGTGTTTGCAGAGCGCACAATGATGCAAATTATAAAATAATCCAGTATTTACATCAAAACCAGACAGATATCCCCTCACATTTCCCTCGAACAATGTAGCTTTCCTCCCTTTCTTTGTATCTACCTGTCGCTCAGCCGTTGGACTGTCTGTCTCTTATCCCTGAATGTCAAGTGACGTTCAGTGGGGTTGCTGCTCTGCTCTGTAAGTATGACGGACGAGGCCTTTGACAGAGAAAAGGGATCATGTGGAGGTGTGCAGATGTGTTTGTGAACATAAAAGCGGCGAATTATACAGGGAGATGAGGTCGACGCGAAAGCTGCAGACACCGAGGAGTTGCTAAGTTGCTCTCGTGTTTGTAAGAAAAGAAGATACTAAACCAGGTTTCTAGCTTTTACATTTTTGAAATGTAAAACTGCTTTGATTAAATAGTTTTCGGTTGAATTCTCTTGGAATTTGTTTCTTGGCTTTAGAGGCTTTTATTTTACAGTAATGTAAAACGGGAAGGAGGCAGAGAGACAGGAGGGAAGACATGCGTTAAGGGAACCAAGGACGGGAGTTGACCTCCGGTCGGCCATCTTGAGGTCTGTCGCCTCTGCATGTGAAGCTCCAGCCACTGCGCCACGCAACGCTTGACGCAGTTGTTACTGATAGCTTGAACTGTTTATTTTTGTTGCTTAAGCTTTTGCCTACCAACCATCTCTAGCACCCAAAGTTTTCCTGTTTCCAAACACCAGTCTTTAAAAAAAGAAGACTGGATGAAAGTGGGTCACTTCTGGAAATGTAACTTATCACATGATTTGATATTTTGCTCAGGTTGTCAGTTCCTGGACTTCTGTCAGGGAAAGTGTTAGTTTTCTTAAACAAATAGACACAAAATGTATGGGCAATTTAAGGAGGAGTTCAACTTTGATGAACAGGCTGTTTATCAATGACTCAACATATCACACCAAAACAACATTGCATAAAGACAAACAAACAAACAAACAAAAAAAAAACGTATGCAAGGTTGCATGACTAAAACGTTGGATGCAATTCTACAGGTCAGAAAAATGAGTAGATTTTGTTAATAAATTTCTAAACATTTATCATTAAAACCTGTCCCAGTTACACTCCTTTAATGGCGTCAATGCCTTGTATTGATTTATAGACTCTAAGGTAATTAATAATGCGTGTCTTTAGTCGTGATTCTTTCAAAGGGAGAAGAAAAGCAGCACACCTTTTAATCAATCTTTACAGACATAACAACAAATAGAGATTTTCTGCAGTCACACAAACATTAAACTGTACTTTAACATCCCACACTTGTATATTTTTTGCACTGTAAAGCCTAATAAATTAGTTAGGGTTCAAACAACTATTTCACCCAGGGGTAATCACTGAATCAATTCATGGCAAAGTCTCAATTTTAAGGACAGAGGGCAGTTTAAATTATTTTACCACTTCGGCTCCTGAAACTGCAACTTCAGGGTCGGGATTTAGGGCTCACCTCAGTTAATTCTTCACATGAAACGGCACATGAAAGCCTCTGGCCCTGACCGGCCACTCCGTCATGGCACAAACCTTTTTTTTCTTTAAAACAACTGATAGGGAGACAAAGGAGGCTGCAGCATACTTTCTTTGGGCGATATGAGCAAACAGTTAATGGCGTTTACTTAAGATTAACAGGACTCACCACCAAAGGAGCCCAGTGCGCTAGAAAGAGAAAGAGCAAGCAGAGAGGAGAAACACGGGGAAGAACAAAAGGAGAGGTTATTTAACACTTAAATCATTGTGGTCCACATTGTGGCCGGTCTGTTTGTTGGGTGTGCCTGAGGAGTGAAGGAATGTTATGTTTAGAAGTGAATAATTTGCTCAGGCTCTGAATGACACGTGCAGGTGCAACTCTACCTGAACACGGGAACAGACGGAAACGACAGCTAGAAATAGTGGTTAAAGTGGAATCAGACAGAACAGAACAATAACTTTGAGGACGTTTTTGAGAGTTTAACATTAAGAGGAGGTCTTTCCACACACAGTAAACGTCAACTCTCCACGACTTTTGCTTGTAGCTGTGGCTCTCCGACAAAAAGATGAAGTGAAGTTTTGTCATTTCTACTAGGAGGTCAACTTCGATACTGCAGAAGTTTTAAAGGACCTCATAATATGTCCATATGCAGCTTCAAAATAAGCTACATTTGTTTAATCAAAAATTTGCAGGGTTTTCTAAAAGTGAATTTTACTGCTTTTTCACTCATTTCCAGTCTTTGTCCCAGACGATGGCGACGCATCGCTCTGTGTTGTCTGCTAAAAATGAGACAAACAAACTGGTGGGTCAAGGAGAAATCAAGTAACAGCAGGTAACAGATGTACACCACCACCACACACAGAAAAACAACAACTAAAAAGAAAAGAAGAAAAGAAGGCAAGATGCAACCATCATCTGCTCCAGATCTGGATCTGGTCCACAACTTGTTTTAGGTCTAATTATCAATGAGTAATATCAAAACGGAGACAGTAAACTAATATTAGCCTAGCATTTCAGCAAAGTTCCTCAGCTTTTACAGAAGACATTTTTGTAGCTGCGTCACGACATAAATCAAGTTATACAATGTTTTAGGGGAACAGCTGGTTGTGCAAGTTGGAGCATTAGGTCCAAAAAACTCAGTTAGTCCTGGATCAGAAAAGACACTTTGATGTTTTGGTTTTTCACTTTCATAATGTGTGCTACTTTTTAATTAGTAGCAAAAATACTTTATAAAGCAGTCTTTAAAAAAAACAAACCCTTGAGTTGATAGCAATAAAGCAGTTTTTCTACTGAAATGTTGAAACGTTATACATGTTAAGGACGTGTTAGCTCAATTGAACATTGAACTCTGAACCTACGAACAGAAAAATAGAAAATCTGGCTAAAAAAAAAACAACAAAATGTGACTTTTTTTTTCCTTGTGCAGAAGGATTGGTTTATTCGCTTTCTTTATACTTCTGTGCAAAGAAACACTATTTGTTAATGCAGTTTAATTAAAAAAACAAAAAAATGGCTGTTGTCCTGTGAAGGGAAACATTGGGGAAGTATTTTTGGCATAAAGAGCCATTTCTTTTGCTTGTAATTTGTAAGCAAATTCAATAAAAAGGACCTGCTGAGTGGTTTTTCAGCCCTTCAACCTCAATTAAAAAAAACTAATTTGAAAAGCTCAATCTACTTTACACCAGATTTTTTTCCCCCTTTGCTTTTATTTCTTTAAAAAATGCGGATAATGTAAAAAAGTATTTCTGGTTGGAGGCACGCTGTAGGAAAGTTTAAACTATTATTTGCATCTACTAATGGTATCTGTAGCTTCATCGAGAAATAACTAAACTACACTTCACCAGACATGTCTAACACTTTCAAGCTTCATCACGTTGCGAACAATAAAGATGAAGAGCCAAGACTTCAGTTGATATTTGGTGAATGATTGTTTGCTGTTACTTGAATTCCTGTTATTTCCCACACATTTGTGGTTTTGATGCTGACAGTGTGAGAATTAACTTCCCAATTTCCTAATTTGAGTGGAACTCGACGCGCAACGCGGCAGAAGTCTCCCAACTTTGGTCAGTTTGGCTTATTTTTCCCTCACATCTGACAGGCGTGGTTGGATTGTTAAACTTTACTCCCCAGACAGACCTTTAAAGCGCTAAAGTTCACTCTCTAATCAGCGCTCCACCCCACCGACTCTAGCAAACGCAGCCAGACAGACGGCTGCCTCCGCCACACAGATGCAGGCTGCAGCCGTACTGTAAAAAAAAACAAAACAAGGCAAACCGACAACTGCAGCTGATTCCTCCGGGAACGTGTAATTTTCTCATTTAGCTCACAAGCGTTTGGCCCGACACCAATTAGCACAGGGCCCTGACCCCAGACGTCTGCACCATGAGACACGGCGCTGAGTGATGCACCACGTGGCACGCCTCAATCAGCTCGCGCGCTCCTTCTTTTCTGTTTTGCTCCCATTAAATCATCGCCATATACATAATTCATACACCTCAGATTTGGCGGTTTATTATAAGCCATCTTGGAGAGTGGGAGTATGATTATATGTCAGCTTGAACTCTTTTTGAGGCATCTGCATAACATCTTTCGAGAACCCCTCTTTTTTTTTTTTTCACATGGTCACAGCGATTGTTACCGTGGTTACATAAAACATGATTGCAGGACTTCAAATTTCACTGTTGACCATTAACGTCTCCTCAAACGTACCAAAGCATGTGAGCATGTTCCTCTTGACAGTCAAAATGCAGATTTCTGTTTTGCCATGTTATGCAATACCAAGTCTGACCATAGGGGTGTGGGGTCACCAAAGTGCTACTGCTGTCACTCATGGCCTCTTAATAGGAGAGAGCCTTGAAAGTCAATGAGGAGGGTGTAATTGGTTTCGGGTTGTCTAAATATAATATTCGGAGAACAGCGAGGAGACGGAATCGACTTGTATTAAACTATTAAGGCGTCCTTGTCCGATTGAGTCTGCTTAGGCTAAAAGTTATGACACGAGTGCACGAACTAACACTCCACAAAGTTAATATTTTTCTGGATATGCTGTTTGAGCTAGTTTTGTTTGATTCCCCTCCGCATTTAAATCGAAACATCTGCTCAGGCTCTCGCCGACGGCGCCCGCGCCGATGTTTGCGGCAGACATTTGCAACTGAAAACACGCATGCATGAGTTTGTACATGGGTCCATTTGCACGTGTGCACATGTCTCTCCTCCTTGACGTTGTCTGTGCACCCCACCAGGCAGCTCTTGGCCTCCTCCTTTCTTTGCTAAGAAACCATCCATTCTGTGTGAGTAATCAGAGCTGTGCCTCCAGGAGCCCAGCCAAGCCTCTCATCCTTGGGCTGCTCAAGAGCTGCTTTAATTAACCATCATACCACAGATGGGATCGATTTTTTTTCCCTCCAATCCCCCCCCTCCCGACCCTGCCTCCGCCTCCACCAGCTCCTCTATCTCCCTCTTTCTCTGTACCTCCTCCCTCTCTTGCCTTCTATCTCCGCTGCCTCTCTCCCACACACAACTCCCGTAATTGCGCTGGAACGGTGCCAGCCGCCGAGTCGGGGCCCCAGACTCCAGGCCTCTCCTTCTGTTCTCCTCCTCAGACCCTGGCCTCACCTGCTCAATACCTTATTAGTGTCAGAATCTGTAGAGAGTCATTGCGGATTAACTAAAGAGATGTGAGATTGATTTCTGCCCCTGCAGATAAAATTGAAGTTTCCTTCTCTGTGCGTGTGTGTGTGTTTGTGTGTGAGGAAGACAAGAGAAAGCAGGGAATATTTTTCCAAAAAGTAAAAAAAAAAAAAAAAAAGTGGATCTTTAGTCTTTCACCTTGAAGGAAGACACTGAATGCATGTGCATGCTGTTTGTTTTTGTGCATTATGCTTCTCTAGCATGTATGAGGGTTTTTGAAATGAGGGTTTGCTAATTTGCTATTGGAAGACCCACTTGAGCCTGTGCCTCTCACGCAACAAATTAATCCGCACTCTTGCCTTTACCTTCATTGGTTTTCATGTGGCACTGCGGAGGCACCCGGGAGCCCCCATGTTCCTCTGTGACACGTTGCGTTTCAGAGAGGGCTTCTCCATCCACGCTACAAAAAAAAACATACACAGAGAAAAAAAGAATCCCCCCCCACAAAACAACAAAACATGTGGCGCACTCTTTTTCTTCCCCCCGCAGAATTTAAAACATCCATTTTCTAATCTGTGGCTGTAAAGGCGAGCAGAAATGACAATATGTTCATTGATTATTCATGGCTAAGGGATGGCTCTGTATGTGTCAACGAGGGCTCCAAAGCAGCCAGTTGGGAGAGAGATTAACATTTATTTTAGAGGTGGGTGAGTCTGTATTAGAGGAGGGGGTGGAGGCAGGTGAATTTTGCGTGTGTGTGTGTGTGTGTGTGTGTGTGTGTGTGTGTGTGTGTGTGTGTGTGTGCGTGGCTGAGGTTGGGGCTGGAGGGAAGTGGAGGGCTGTCTCCTCAGGATTGTGCCGTAATCACAGGCCTCCGTCTACATGGCACATCTCAAGAGTGGTGTCAGCTGGGCTCTTCTCTGTTTGCTAATAGCGGGGGGTCAGGCCTTACTCACAAAGAGGTACGTTTGATCCCCAGGTACGGGCCACAGAGGGGAGGAGATGACACTACAGAATGCTAACAGGTCGCTCGACGTGCTTATTTTTCTTGCTGCGTCTCTGCCCTTCACCTTCAAATTATCTTTGTTTTCTGCAAATAAATCAAAGCATTACACACACAAATTTATTTTTAACATTGTAGTGAATACGAGGCGTAATAATTAATATTCACTTGTGGGATCTCATAATATTGGGAAAACAGCCTTTGGCTACAGGGTCCATAGACCAGAAGAGCATTATTTTTTCATTGTAGCATTTTTTTTATGTCTTGTTCTTGCTGTAATAAATGTGAAATAAACATATTAAAATGTTCCGATAATTGCAATTCAAGTCAAGGAAGTTTTTGCCTATTTTCCAGCCATTAAACAATAGCATTGTAAAGTATTACTGTGAGTCCAGAAGGGGAGTTCTTAAAACTTCAAATCACTGATTTATGTATGAGGCTCTTATTTTCAAAAGAAAGTCGTTTTTGAGTTGTCCTGAAATTAATAGACAGCTCCTACTTATAAAGAAAAGAAGCAAGAAACTGGACCAAAATACTAGGCCATATTTTGTGTTATTTGCAGTACAGTGGTTTGTTTATGCAAATGAATGAAACTGGTGACAGTCAAGGTACAGTGTGAGACAATTTCAACTGGCTAAGGAAGCTAGCATCTGATTCGCAGCGTCTAGCTAGCACAAAGCTAAAAACCTACTTGACCTTTTCTTATGGGTCTGGACCACAATTGATCATCTGTGGTTCAAAATGTCAAACGCTTTGTTCAACTCTGATTTGGAGGATTTTTACACTCCGCAGAGATCATCCAACGCAGAGTGTGAGACAATTATTTTCTATCTGAGAGCTTAAGACGGAAAAAAAATAAAATTTGCAAATTATGACAGCCGAAGAAATATGCGAGAATCAATACCACAGTCTGAAAGCAAGTCAAACCTGGAACAAAATTTTTGTCACTGATTAGATTCTTAAGATACAATATGTAATTTGTGAAGCATTTGCTTTAGCGGACAGAAGAAGTAGCAACATATTAACGGTAATAAAAATATCGCTAAAATTTGGACTCTAATGCTGAGCAACACAAACAATCAGTACTGAGTGTTTTGTTGTAATGCTTGCTGAACGGGGAAGATACTTATGTTTACAGTGGTTTACCCATGAGTGCATATATTCCGTTACAATTGATTGAGGAAATTATTGTATAAGCACAACAATTTAAGGCATCTGGTTCTAGCTGGCTTAGCCACAGCGCTAATGCTAATGCTAAACATGCTAGTTAGCGGAGCTTCCTAACACAGAATGCTGTTGTTGCTGATGAATGGCGCATGTTAGCTGAGGATTGTCACAGAAGAGGTTAAAATACATTTTATCATTTTAAGGGGTACAATTTTCAATTTTATTACTAAAAAATTTGACAATGATTTACTGTTGTGTCTTAACTTTAAGTGAAAAAAGTAAATAAATACTAGTTGGATCCCGACTCTTTTGTAATCCAAATTAATTGATTTGAGTAAATAATTTGATCGTTGTTGAACCTGCATCACTTCTACTCGGAAATATTGGTTGCAGTTTACCCGAGTAAAAACAATAAATATTTTTCCACCAGTTTTCTTTTCTGTATTCTAAAAGATAGTTTTATCAGTGTCGGCGCAAAGTCTTAAAATAAACATCATTCTACAGTTACTGAGATCCAGATTTAAGCAGGATATCGACAACATATTGACTGTATCACTAATGAAATTGCTATTGCAACCAGTTTGATCAGTCAAAGAAACTTTTAGACCGATGATAGGCTCTGCTCTTGTTGTGTAAAGACAGGTGCATTGCTTTTGTGTGTTACAGCTGCTGATTCCGTAGTGTGGTGTTTGTGTGTTTGTATAGAAGCCGTTGTGGAGGCGGTTGCCAGTCCGCGGGTCCCAGGGCCCAGCTGCCAGAGTGAGGCAGAAGAGTCAGACATCATTGTGGTATGATTTCCTCCTCTCCTTGCAGATGGAGTGTTTTTGTCAGAGCGAGGGCCCACTGTGATTGCCTCTTCGCCACCCGTGTCAGCTCGGAATAATACTGCAGCCGGCCCCCCACCCGCCGCCCCCCGCCCCGTCCCCTGCCACAGGAACAAAACAGGATCGGCACAATCCATTTTCTTTTTTCGCCGCCAAAATGGAATAATTTCAAACAGACAATCCCTGCTAGTCTTCAAAGTCCAGGAAAAATCAAAAGACCGCCATTACGGCAAAATTTGTGAAAGGGCTGTCCCACCTTTCCCCTCGGATCTGCCAAATACTACGTCCAGTTCTAACTAACAAGCACTGCCGCACATGGGCAATGGCAGTGGATTGAGGAGCAAAGCTGGCAATCTCACAAGAAATAGCACTAAAGTGACACATGAAAGATGCATGCACACCGAAAGAATAGATGAAGCAGCGAGTGAAATATCTCCTATGGCCCCCTCATTTCAGACACCATCTTCAGATCTTCCCATGCAAAATATCTTGTGTTTTACCTATGAATCTATACATCTGTAGCGATCCAAGTTCTGTGTAAGCCTGTCCTTTACAACCTTAATGATACTTCAGCAAAGTGTGGTGGCAGAGAGAGGGCGGGAACCAGGAGGCTTTCCCTCAGAAAGAGCTGAGAGCATCTTATCAGGGGAGAAAAGGGGCTAAGAGTGTGGCTGCTGTAGTGCCTGATTCCATATTCTTGGGTCATAGATTTTCAAGAACTTCTCCTCTGTTTTTCTTACTAAAGCGTATCAGGTGAGACATGCCGCCTCAACACCTGCGACTGACGACACAGTGCTGCACACAAGTATGTCTACCTGCTGAACTCCTGTGTTTTCTCACGCTGCAGCGATAAACTTCAGTGGGTTTTGGTGGAATTTTGCACAAGAGACGAACACGAAGCAACACGCAAGCGTGACACGCAAGGAGCATAAACATGTTTTACCGATGTCCTTTTTCACAAACACAAACCTGTAAAGAGTAGCGTGTGTTTGTGTTGACCCCCATTTATTCTAATACCCCTAAAAGACTTTTTTGGAATCAGTGAACAAACAAAATCATAAAGACCAAGAAGCATAAGAGACAGGTCAGGTTGTGGTTTTGGGATAAAAACAACATTCAAGGTTTTGAACATCTCTCAGAGCACATCCCTCATTTGCCAATGAAACGACGACGGCACAGTTACAAACCTACCAACACGAGACCGTTAGCTGTTGATGAGAGAAGCAGCCGAGACACGGTAACTCTGGAGGAGCTGCAGAGATTCGCAGCAAAGGTGGAATAATCTCGTCGACATGCAATCCATAAATCTCTATGGAAGAGTGGCAAGAATAATCCTGATTAAAAATTTGCCACACTTCATGAAGAAAACACAGCAACAACGTAGAAGAAAGACCACCGATCAGAGACTAAATTGTAGTTATTTGGTATAGATGTAAAATATCATGTGTCACAAATCTGACACAATAAAGAGCACCGTGGCAGCACAACAGTGTTTAGATACCTTTGTTCAGCAGAAACAGGCAAATTGTGGGAAGATGGATTAGGTAAATGGAGATATCCTAAAAGAAAACATGGACATCTCTATCGACTGTAAATGTAAAAAGATTCAATATTTTGTTCATTTGTTAGATTTTAAAAAGAAATGTGACAGGATGGCTGTGTTCATATCCAGAGCTGAATCTGATTGCTGCTCACAGATGCCTTTTATCCAGTTTAGCTGCGCTTGAGATAATTTGTGAAGCCAAACAGGGACACGTGTTCAGCTTTGAAATGTAGAGAAATAGTCCAACATGTTGCACCTGTAATGGCACCAAAACCTTTTCCGCTCGTAGTGACTTAGAAAGGCCAAATGCAAACGCATGCCACACTGTTTAGATATTTATTTGCAAACACTTCAGCATGATGCACGAGCTTGTGTTGGTCTATGAGGTGAAATCGTAACAAAGTACAATAACGTTTCTTGTTGTAGCGTGGCAGCATGTTCAACCTTCAAAGCGACTCGATCTTTTCCTGTTGCTGTAATGCATCAGGCGGGGAACGCAGTTCTGTACTCAGCATCTACAAATGAACATATGTGCAGGCTGAGTCACTGCACACCATGATAAATCTTAAAATGATCAAAGGCTCCTCTTTCCTACATTTTTTCTGCAGTTTTTTTTTTCTTCTGCATTTTGGAGAAGTAACTCTTCACGTATTTCAAGAACTTGCAATGACACAGCACAGGTTCGACGCTCTGCTATGCACAGGTGCTTGAAGGACAATATCGAAGTAGTAGTCTATTATTGTACAGTGTGAATGAATGAAGAGTGATTGAGTGCAGTACTCCACGCCACCTATATAAAGCCCAAGTATTGCAATGTGAGGGCCAGAGAGGGAGAGGGTGAGAGAGCTCTAGAGGCCTAAATGAGGTGAAGGGAAGTGGAAGTGTCCAGTAGGGGGTCTGCTGCTACGGGAGGAGAGGGAGAGGAGGGGGGGAGCAGGGGAGAAAGGAGAGAGAGAGAGGAGGGGGGGGGGCTCGCTCGACGCAGTGCCTGGGCCAATGCATGAGGGTTTAGGGCTAAGTGTCTCATCAGCATCCAGCTCAGGTGCTGCCAGGGCCCACGCACTAACTATGCCCTGACTTGATTGTAATTGCCTGAATTCAACTCCCGCTGCTCCCTCCTGGCAATATCACAGGAACATTTAACTCCAGAGTGCCTGGAGACCATGCAGCAGGGCCACAGCGCACAGCTGACTGCCTCTTGTCACAAGCCTGTGGGCTGCAGGGGGATCCTCTCTTCTGTTGTCTGCGTTTTGTGGAATGCTCACAGGTGCACGCGTCCCCCCCCCCAACCCCCACCCCACTCGCTCGCCTGGATGTTTGCGAAGAAGCAACAACTGGACTGGGTATACTTTGACATGAGCGTTATGAAGGCATTTGCTGCTTTTAAAGTCGCCTTTCAGAGGATGACAGCAATCTTCATGTTTCCCCGATGCCTCAACCAAACTCTAGACTTTATGCTTGCCACAACAGAAAGCAGCTTTGGGTTTTCAGAGCTGGATAAACAAATCATTTAACCGTGAAATCGTTACACAATCAGAGAAAAAGAAAGAAAGAAAAAATCTGTCTTATTTTCTGTCAGCCTGTATTTATGAGTTCAAAACAGAACTACATGCTTGATTGCGTCATACATTCATCATGGTATTTTTTTTAATCATACATTCAGGGTCTTGTAAAAGTAAACTTTTTTTTAGACAAACTTCATTATATTTTAATTTGATTTTATATGCTGTATTATTCTCAACATAATAAAAAAGAACTTTCCATTTTTACAAAAGAAATAAAAATCTGAAAAAAAATTTGGTACTTATAGGAGAACATTCATCAGAGAAGCAGCCAAGAGGCCAATGGCAATTCAGGAGGAGCTGCAGACATCTGCGGCTCAGGTGGGCGTCTCTTGACAGAAGAATTCAGTAAAAGAATAATGAAAAAAAAAAAACAACATAAGAACTTCTCTTGCAGTGTGTCACAGCCTACAGGGGAGACACAGCAAACATGACAGAGGAAATACTGGTCAGATATAAGTGGTGGAAGCCCGAGCTGTACGTTTTTAATCAATGCAAATTCATTTGTCACAATTCAATTTAGAATCAGTGGCGATTAAAAGTCAATATTCGGCAAACTCAAGAGTCATATCACAGAAAAAATAGCTGCTATAAGTGAAGCCAAAGCTATATTAACCAGTTGATGCACAATGGATGAAGATTGTTTCACACCGCACTTTTCAGCTCTTTATTTGTAAAAAAAAAAAACTAAACAAAAACAAAAAAACATAATATTTCCACTTCACTCTGAGGCACTGCTTTCTGTTGGTCTGTCACATACGGCAAAATCCACACAAAACTTACTCGAGTCTGTAGTTGTAATGTTATAAAGTGTGGAAACATTTACTTGACGGGTTGTGAATAAGACAGTCGTAACACTGTTATAAACATTTCATAACGCCTGTCATGAACATGAGTGAGTCTTCATGAATATTTATGACTGTTGTCATAAAGTGTCATTCGGTAAATCATGACACTTTTAATACAAAGTTGACATTATTCAAAATGTCTTTGTTTTGACGACTTGACATTAACCAAGAAATCATAATCTCACATAAATTTGTTATAAAAGTATTACTGATTAAACTTTAGCTTTAATAACAGAAAGATGCATTATTTTCAAAGCTTTATGCCATGCTGTGTCAGTCTTATTCATAACCTGTCAACTAAAGTGTTACCTAAAGTGTAAAAAAAAAAAAAAAATTTCAAGGCATATGAATTATCTTGCATACTGACCACCAAAGATCAATTTTGACGTTTTCAAAAAAAAAAAAAAAAAACTCACAAAATTCCTGAAAGTGGTTCAGAATCCCTCCCTGTAGTTGATTCAATCTGTCCACATCCGAGCCCCACAGTTCGTAACATTTGTGACTAACGAGGACATGACTGAAGTACTTCCCTCGCAGCCCTTACTCATGCTCATAACATACAAAATTATGAGCAGAAATAGGTTTTTCCAGTGCTATCACGTAATCTGTGCCTCCCAATTGGCGAGGTTTAGAAACTGCAGCAGGGTTAACTTAAAAAAGTTAGCCTGTGGTGCTCCTCATCCTGTGATAATAGGCCTGTCAGTAATGAAGAACAGGCTTGTTGCCAACAGGTGGTCTCTTTATAAGACCGGAGCCAGAGCACTCAGGATGGGGAGGAAAAAAAAAAAAAAAACTGCCATGGCAAAATGTGTCAGAATCTAATGTTCTGCAGAGTGAAAAGCCTGTTTTCTGTCTTTTGTTCCCAGCCAGAGATTCAGCCTTGTTCCTCATTGTTCGGGGCACAAACGAGCAACAGTCTTTTTTGACACAGAGCCACAGATGAATAAAGACTGGAGCTGACTAGTCACAGGAAAGAGCTTTCTTTTTGGAGGGCTTGGAGCCCATTAAGAGTTTGCGAGATATGAATGGATATGAATCCTCTCCTTCGACCCCACAAAAAAATAAAAAAAAATAAAAAATACAACTGGACGCACAGAAGACAAGGAACACCTCTGTGTCTTTTTTTTTTTTTTTTTCAACCGAGTTTCCCAAGTACATTTCAAGACACGGAGCAGAAGAGGGGACTGATTGACAGGCAGGAATTACATAGAGTCAATAGGAAGTGAGTGGCTCATTGTGATTTTAAAAGGATACGCTATGCCCATCCAACCCTGGAGCGCTAACCACTGACACTAATGTCGACATATTGCCTTTAAGAAATCAGCAAAATCGGGAGAAATCATGGGAAAACTCACCGCATTGCTGAGAATATTAGATTTGAATGAAATCTGACTAAAAAACTAAGTATCCTGCAAGGTGTATCTTCACACTAGGACCTGATAATCATAAGATATTTAGCAACCCATGTCATTGCAGGCTCTCCTCTGTGCGTTTGGCTCAGTAGGCAGATGATGGGTGGATCCCATCAAAAGCAGCACACCAAATACAAGCTTTTGTCCCGCTCCGTAATCCATTTGTTACACTCAGACCAATTTGTCCTCATTAACCCTCATAAGGGGGCTGTGTCTGAGACAAAAGCTTCCAGGGAACAATGAGAATACCCGGCCCTCTCCCCACATTCATATCGACAGAGCTGGAGTGCCCTCCCTCCTCCCCTTCCCTGCACATTGTGGCCCCCTCATTGCTCCAAGGGTTCCAGTTGTATGAGCAAGAGACGGACAGAGCCGTCAACAAGCGGGGTACACCTGAAAGACGGGGTGAAAAGAAACTTCCTCATTTCCGCTTCAAGAATGAAATATCCTCTCTCCCCACCTCCCCGAAAAAAAAAAAAATCACAATGCAAGATCCTCTAGTTTATTCAGGTCACTCCATCAATCAAGCCTGAAATAAATTGTGACACGGTGTAAAAAGAGCGAAAACAAAGAGGAGGAAGGGGAGTTACAGTAATTTCGGAAGACGCGAGAAGGGTGGACTTCTCTGTACGTCAGTTTTTCTTCAGCATCGTTCAGTCACTAGAAAGACTTTGACAAGTTTCAGCAAAACACAAAATTCCCAGGAGTTGCTTGAAACAAAGATATTGACCGGAGCCAGGCCTATAAACTCTTTATTTAAAAGCCAAATGTCTTTATTTTGCAGTTAATCATTTTTGCAACGCTCACATTTTTTTTAAAGAAGCTTTGAGGTTTTTCTTTCTTTTCTGAGAAACTTGCCTCCCACAAACATGACCCGAAAATACAACAAAAAAAAAGTACTCCCCCCCCCAAATTTGGTCAGAAGACTATGAAAAGAAGGCTTAGTTAGCTTTTTGTTAGCAATGAAACATTAATATATGTCCTATGTAGATGTCTTTTTCACCACTGGTTCATCAACAACAACCTTATGCGGTTTAGACAGAAAAAAACTGCCTTTGTTATGTCTATTCAATGAAAATCACTCTGGGTTGCAGAGAGTAAGTACCTGAGATAATGTACTTTTTTAAACATCCAATGCGCTTTCATACATTATAAAGAGAAATTCTTCCGGTTCAAAAAGGAGTGACTAACAAAAACCAAAGGATAAAAGTATGTAGTGAAAAGATCCAGGTCAGTCACAAGGGACGTTTTACTTGGTGCATTCACTGCACCACTGAACCACTTGGTATCCACAAAACTGTGTGAAGGTCAAACCTTTAAGCTCATTCCTAATATACTCAGAATGTCTCGAACCTGATAAATGGCTGCTCTGTTGATTGGAATAAAGTGCATGTAGATCTGGGTGCAGTTTAAAGACCAGAAAAAAATGTTGCATTTACAGCAATTATATTATGTCACAATAAAAATCATAAAAAAAGAAAATTACAAAATTTCAGTGTATGTTGTGTGAATAGCTCTCAGTCACTATCCAAACTGCAAATATGCAAAAACCGTTTCATTACTTTCTTGCATGCGACGCTGTCAAGATGCTGAAAAACTACGGCTCCACTTATTCTGTTCAAGCAAATGATTATTTGGTCGCTCGCGGGCATCTGGCCAGCGTTGAACCTGCAGCCCTAGATTGCTGCGACTAAGATATGGAAAACAAATCTAATGAGACAGTGACGTCACAGCAAAGGTAGCTCAACTCATCCGGACGCAGTTGGAACACAAAATATTCCACATCGTTCATCCCAATATGCGTGCACTATACAAAAAGTGCTGCATCGTAACCAACACCTGAACATGATGGGACGAGAGTTGAGGTTTTGGTCAATGCGTTTCATTTGTAATGTACAGTATGTATTTTTTTTTTGTTTTGACAAGAGAACAAAAACAGCGTGGCAGCAGATCAAGGGAGGAGAAAACAATCGCCAAAGCTCACAACTTTAGAAAAGAGTGGTTTGTTGGGGTCACGTAGCCTCACAACTACCTTTTTCAGGCTTTTGTGCAAGGCTTTTAGAATAATTGTAGTGGGTGTTTTGTATGCACCATTAGCACTTCTGCACATAAACGTCTTATTTAAGCAGCACGATGGATCTTGTTGAACTTTCTTTGAATGTCTTCAATTTCTTAGGATTTCTTTGTGAATCATAAGAAAGCAAAAGTGAGCAAAGTAAATATGTTAGATGGTAATGCAAAAATAACACAACAAAGCTCAGTCTTTTTACCGCCACAGCACATCATTTGCTGTTTTTTAAACGTGAAAATAATGTCTAATTTGAAAATTAAAAGTGAGCTTCAACGAGGGTTACGAAGTTTTAGAAGACAGCCATGTCTCCGACGCAAGAAACAAATGTGAAACTATCAAATCAAAGGCAAGTTTTCCCAAAACGCAGTAGCTCTTCAGGTTTTCACATAAAGGGGGAAAACACGTAATTATTCCTTCAGCGACTTGCTCAGTGAAAAATCTGCGCGCACAAGCCTTTTATGTACGTGTCACAGTGTCAAACGCAGCGGCGTCCCATTTAATGCTGGTTTGTTGGGTCTCCAGTATGTTTTCCAAACAGAGTTGGAGTAATCAGGTCATTTGTTATAATGACAACCATTAGGGGTGATCATCGTCACGCAGCGGTCGGGAAGATAAATCAGGTGCTCTCTCACAGAGGTTCGTCTCGATTACACCCCCCCCCCCACACACACACACACACACACACACACACACACACACACACACGCACACACACACACACACACACACCTTCCCATCATTACCGAAGATTAAATTGCCAAGCCTCTGATTTTAAAAAACATTTTCAGAATTATTTAAGGGTGCATTATAATTTGGTTGATACAGTTTCTATTTGAACCAACAAAATAACTTAATTTGAAGGGACGGATATTTAAAACTCAAAACAAGACCTGAAGCTTTCAAAATAAATGGCATAGAGGTTTTGCATCTATCGCGATAATAATAATAATACACTTTACTTTTACTTCTAGATTGCTTAGCGGTAACCTGACTAAAATATGAAAGCAAACTGTTATCAAATTACATTGTTCACTTCTAAATTATGATTAAATACCAATTATCTAACAGAGAAGAAAAGCAAACGCATCCATTTAGAGAACAATTACAGAGAAAGATAAATTAGGGAAATCCTTTGGTGATGCATCAGAGCACAATAACAAAATAAGTGAATATCCTGATCCAGACAGTGTCATGTGTTTGGAGGTCAAAGATGCCACAACGTTTGGTAGAAGAGAAAACTATCCAGCTACAGAGGAGGTGGATGATTCCACAAAAATCAGTGATACAGCGAGACCAAACCATTTCTCCATCATTTAATTGCAGGAACTCCACATGGTGCAGTAGCATCCCCGCCAATGGATCCCTCAGGGATTGTTTTCTTCGGAACCCTTCAGACCCGTGACTTTAGGAGGGAACTAAAGTTACACTCGTCTTCTTGAAAATCCTCTTATCTCGAGACAGAGCTGAGAATAACACCAAGATTTCTGGTAGGACATGCCAATGCGGAGGACGATCAGCTATCGCCTCATGAAGACAGTAGAGAAACCGACTCTAGGCAAATGTGAAAAAGAAGAAAATAATTCTAATACCCCCCTCCTATGAAATGATTCCTGTTCTTGGGTTTGATCAATTGTAGTCCTTCTAGTACAGCTTTTATTATGACAATAATTAAATTAAGCAGCATGTATTCAAATTAACATAGACTATTTGATTGTACTGTATTGCAATTGAATCTAAGTCTATACCTTTGCATATTTGTGATTTGGATCTAATAGTGGGTAAATGGGAAGAGCAATTAACAGGTCATAAGAAAAGACAGGACAAACTATTCGGATCAGCGTGGGTTTAAAGGTTTTCGACGCGTCTGACGACTTGGCGAGCATCGACAAAAAGGCACAGAATGCTCATGTTGAATTCTTGACTGGTTTTATTGTGCTTAGACGTGCATCAGAGCGGACAATCGGTCCCGTATCCCGGCCCGAACTCGGAAACCCTCTTGAGGAGCGCCGCTTTCACTGCGCTAATCTTCTCATCCAGCTCTGTGAGAGTGCAGGCCTGAAGGGGGCGAGGCACAAACCAGATGTTTGAGATTTGCTCGGCAACAGATGAGACGTTGCTGAGAAGAAAACAGAAAAGCGCTGACCTGAGCAGTGGACGTCTTGGGCCGCTTGTGGAGGTGACTCTGCAACGCAAGCAAACATTGAAACTTGTTGATTTGAGCAATTTCCGAGCAGAATCCAAACGTACAGACTTTGAGTCCCTTGTTGGGACCTAAACAGGGATCAATACAAAGAAAACTAGACGGCATGCCATTTATGAGAAACCCTTTTCTCCCACGGGATATTTTTTTCTTATTGGATATTTTGACAATAGAGGGAGTAAAATCGTGGGAGTATTATTCTGCAAACGTCCTTGGTTGCAGTGGAAAAAGAGAGGTCCTACTGCTCCTAGCAATATGTTTTAAATTGCCATCTACTTCGCTCCGTCTATAAAATCCTTTAGAATTGCTTATGGAGCCTTCTCTATGCCGAGTATTAGAATGTTGTTCCTAAAATCATGGGCCAACTGCGCGCCGCTTTTCACTAAACACCAAACTACAGCAGAGAAAAAACAAGAGGAGGGATGAGGGAGGAGACTCCGAATATAAAAGACCCCCATCTTCATTCGTTTATTCAAAGACACTCGACATCTCTTGCTCTGCTCACACAAACATGCAGCGAGTCAAAAGCAGATGGAGAGCGGCACTTGCACAGAAGCGGCATGCTGTGCTGAGAAATACTAGTATGAGGAGACATGCAGCATCTCAAGCACACTTAGACAACCAACATGCTGGACAGACTCCTTTAGCTTATCAATTCGAGTTTGATGGACTGTGCCGATCTCTCGCAGGTTTAATATCAAATCATCTGACAATCTGGACTAAAAAGAGAGGACAAGCTCATCTTTTTCTACCGTCAGCATCTTTAATATTGCTTAATAGAACTTTTCTCTATGAATCAGTTCTTAGCCCTGTTCTGTTTAACTTGTCTGTTTCATAGTCTAAAAATAAGAGTTTCTTCTTTGCTTTTTCTGGATTATCAAAACAAACATTTTCAGCAAAAAGAAAAGGCTGATGCCAGGCTATGAAATAAAACTAAAAGCTTTGGGCGTACGTCCATGTAAACAAAGAAATTGATTGTAAAATACTCAACATCGATTTAAAGCTTGAAACGATCTGGTTCTTTACCAAGTTTCTGAAACTCTTTCTGAATAAATCCCAGGCGCACCTTAATGTGGTTCAAGTAAAGATCTGCTTATACTGAGAATCAACTCAAAATCTGATTTTTTTCTAAGTTTTCTGGAACAAAACCTGAATTTCATGTTATTGTGTTTTTGCTAATTCAATTTATTCCTTTTTCTCTCGGTAACTATACACTTGTTTAATACTCCGCATTTGCTGTTTTGGGTAATCTATAGTTGGTGTTTTCACTTTTTTTTAAAATTGCCTCTTAAAACGCCCTAATTATGATTATGGTTAAGATACGAATAAATAAAGTTGACCGGACTTGCTCCGGCTTAAATGTTCAAGTATCTGCAACCCAAGAAGAGGCCTTTTGTTTCTAATCCACCAAAGCGCAACTTGAGTAGTTAAATGTGTTGAAGCGGTGAAGCATAAAAGATGAAACTCCATTAGCATCTCACAGAGTCTCCTTTCGGTAAGTAGATTTCAGGTTAAACCAATTGTAAGCCAGTACTCCACGTAGCAATTTGGCCATCACACGCCTTTAAAAATGTTCTTTAAAGCTTCTTTTCAACACACACACTCAATCTCAGTTCCTGCTTACTTTAGCATATGCTCTCATTTTCCATCAAACACAAAATGAAATGCAGGTGAGTCAGTTTCAAATCTAAATGTCCAGCACAGCTGTTAGCTGAATCTCTTAGCTTTTCTTTACCGCAGACGAGGTAAACAACGCCATAAAGTAAAAGTTGCTGCGAGGAGACATCACTTTAGGTTAGTGAGCATGCCTCGGAGGTGAAATAACTATTTAAATCCGAGGAGGCGCATGACTGTCGCTTGACAATAGCAGAGACTGAAGTGGCCTAAATGGGCTCAAATAAATGAGGTGAAAATCGCAGCAATATCCACATATGTAGTGACACTATGATGATCTATTGCTAAGACCCTCAGCTCAGACACAAGATGCGACACTACAAGCTGTGCTAATTGCATGAAATGGTATAGACACCTGGGCTCCGAAAAGAGGACGGCTAAGTGTTGGGAACGCTGAGTGGATGCTGGAAGGTAAATCTGAATGTGTTGCCTGCGAGATAAATGGTGCAGCTAAGTGGGCAAATAGGTCACTAGCAGAGCTCCCTGACATTTACACCTCCGGCAAAAGTATTCATACCCTCTTTGAAACTTTTTTCCCCCACATTTTGTCACCTTGCAGCCACAAGTTTGAGTGAATTTTATTGGGATTTTATGTAGCCAACAACACAGAGTAGAGCCAAATTCTGAAGCAGACAGAGAACGATGTGTGTCAGACGTTTATATTCAGCCCCCCTGAGTCAATATGGACGGGATGGAGAGCATTCACGAGCAACAACTGTCAAGATTCAAAGTTGGATTTGGGTCTGGACTTTGACTGGGCCATTCCATTTTAGATGTTTGCTTTGAACTCCCTACATGGCTTGTGGCAAGGTGAAAACAGAACTGTTTTTTAGTTTGTCTTCAATGTAGGACAGACTTGTGGTATCCATAAAAAATAAAAAATCATATAAACTCCCACAAAAGATGCATTGACGTTTGTGTGCATCAGATACAGATGGGACTAAATGCTTATTTTCTCTACAAACTTTAGAAAATAGGATTTTTTAAAACTAGATTCTATCCATTTACTAGCTCATGTCGCTCTACTCCAGCAATATAGCTTAAATGTATGTGCAACAATAGTTAAATTAATTGAATGTATTTATTATACATCCCAAGGACTCACAGTGGACTGAAAGTACTCTGGAGAGAGTCCTTCTAACTCTAGGATGCGATCCTCCATCTTCTTCAGCCTCTGGTAAACATTCAAAGGGACTGGTCCCACTGGACAAAAGAACAACAGTAAGCAGTAAAACACATCATGAATAGATTTATATGTTTGGGGTTTCTTGTAATGGCTTCAAAACAGCAAAATGAGCAAGAAATATATTTTAATGGCTAATGAAAAAAAAATTAAAAATCCATTCTCCAATTCTTTACTTTTTATGTGAGATACTTTTTTTCCATCTTACTTGTATGTGTTTCCGTCATTTTATATCAAACTCTGAAACATTATCAAAGGTTTCTTATGGTTTTCTCACCCGGTGGGAGTTTGAGATGAGCCTCGATGTTTTGAAGCCGCTCCTCAATGGCTGCATTTCCACAGTCTCGGGTTGTTGGCCCCTTCTGAGGCTCCCCAGCATCTCCTTGGCCCCCGGCGCTACGAGTCTGGGGCCCGTAAGTGTTAACTACTCGTGTGACTGCTCAGCCATAGGAACATAAACAAGGAGAAGTCGGAGTGAGGCGAACAATATCAAGCCTGACTGTGGTGGCATATCAGTGCGTGCAGCACCGCAAACAACAGACTGAATGCAATGTTTGGTTGCCATAAATCAATAAACATGCATGCGACTATGCGTGCAAGCGATAAGTTTAGCCAACTGGTTGGATTTAACTTTCACCTTTTCATTGTTACTAATGTAGAATCGTGTATGTATTGATCTTCCGTGACGGCAGCAAATCGTCCGCTGTTCTTACCTTTTACGTGGCTTTTGAAACCTGGGTATGGCGTAAAGACTGCATCCGTCCTCGCACAGCTGTTTTCTACAACAAATAAAATTCCACAAAACAGCATTTAGATTTTCTCATTTTAATTCAATGTCTTGTGTGGGAGAAAAATAGCATCCATCACACACATGAACTGCAGCTTCTCGTGATTCTGTGTTACTAGTGTCTCAGACGGGCTTTGAATTTCAAGCAGGTCCCCCCGTCTCATGTTTTTCTGCACAGAACGGGTTGCATTTTTAAGGCCGAGCGTGTTAGCTACTTCAGGCCCCCTCTTGGAGCAGTTCAGCCTGACCTCTCGCCTGTGGAAATCAGCTCTCTCCCAAACATTGGCAATCTGTGTGCAGGCTCCCTCTCCACCCTGCTCCCAGCCCTCCCCAGCCCCTTTTATCCCTCTCCTCCCCCCCCCCTCCACACCCCCAGCCTGTCCTCCCTCCTCACCCTGATTGCAGTCGATCACGTTGCAAAACTCCCGCACATTGTTTTCATTGATCTCCATCTGCTTGCGTTCCATAAATGCAGATATTCTCCGCTCAATCTGGAGACACAACAAAGATAATAGGACACAATAGATTGATGAGGTACTGATCGGTTTGAAGAATGTAATGTTTCTTTTTTTTTCTTTTTGTCCTAGTTAATGTCGTGCAACAGGGCGATGTGGTGATTTGTATTACATAGAATGAGAAATGCAGCATAAGACATTAAATTCAGGCAGCAATAGAGAGAAAAAAAAGTTAGATTGCTTCAATCATTACATGCTGGAATATGAATATGGTTTGCTTGGCTACCAAAATAAATGCACAACAGAATGCCGCCTCTTGTCCTTCATCCACATGCAATCTCAGAGTAATGAGCATCCACTTCATAATCCATCAAGGACCTGGCCCTCTCTCAAAACCCTCTAGCAATGTGGTCTGTTCTACCCCAGCACAGCACTAAAGCGCCCCTCATTCTCTGTCGAAACCCGGTCTATCAGGTCCCCATCAAGCGCTCGCCGCACGTCATGCTCACATCCTCGGGAGCAATTACTTATGATTATTCATTTGGCTTGACAAGAGCGTGAAGGGCTCCAAAATGTCACCGCCAGAACAGCTGACGGATCCGGCGTCGACGCGGACCAACCTCCGACTTTCCGGCTCGGATCTGGACCATGACGTCATCAGGCTTGCTCTCTGCAGCCTCGGAGCCGGGCCGGCGCAGCTCTGACGACGCAGCCGTCTGCTCCTTGGGCGAGGGTGACGTGACAGATTTGTCCGACGTGTTTTCCTTCACAGAAGCAGCACCCTCAGACTCGATGAGCGACCTCAGGCTTTCTGAAACAGCCTGCAAGGAACAGAGAGATAACACATTATCCAATTAGAAATAAATAGGAGTTACAAATATTACCAGATACTTCTGTATTATAATACAGAGCAAAGCATCCCGTGATACATACTGCAATAGCTCTTCATTATTGCAAATAATCATATCATGGTTATCAATTCAAACACTATGAAAACCAAACCTTACTGAGTATATTTTTTGTCTGGTTTTAGTGCAGGTTTCTTAGTGCACTTGAAATAGGAAAAAACTTACAAATAACTTTGTTTAGCAGAACATTAGAGCTTGTTATAAGCAAATAATTCCTTAATAATAAAAAGCACTAGTGGTACTGGCAGATAAGTTAACTTATAACAAGATATTTCTCCATGTTATAAGTGAAATAATACGCCAAAAGATTTATTGATTTAAAACTAGCTACTAAATCTTGCCAAAGAGTTCCTTGCACGTTAGTTTTGTCTTATTTCAAGTACTCTGAAATATTTGCACTAAAAACTGGACAACAAAAATACTTGGCAATATTTTGTGTTTTTGTAGTGAATCCATTTGTGTAAACCCTTTCAACCACCAGTCAAATGATACAATTTGTCCAGTGAGTTTATTACATAAACTAGCAAACACGCATCATTTTACCTGTAATTTATCAATATGCTCCTGCAAACAGCCGTGAAGAAGAGCTTCTGAAGATGATGACAGATTCACAGCGCCATGGTTGACTTCTATTCTCAAGACAGTATCTCCAATATGGAGCTTCATCTGAAAACAAAAGATACCAAACTTTAACTTAACACAGGAATGCAGAATATTTAAATAGGTCTGAAGTTGAGGTGATGGCATGCAGATTGTGGAACTGTACTGTATTGACTTTTCCTGGCTGATCCCATTCTCATATTTTCTTTTATTCCAATTCCGACTGGTTCTGTTTTATTTTTAAAGACCATAAAACATAAATGATGTGCATTTAGTAGTTTTGATTTATCTAAATGAGAAAAGAATTCAGGAGATGGTCCCCATTTCCCTTACGTGCGTTTTTTATTAAATTCAGAACAGTATGTTGATGCTTTTACAACACAAAAACAGCGGAGAACAAATACAATTTATCTGGATTTTACCTGATTTTCAAGGTAAAAATCAGCCAGTTCCAAAGTTTGGCTAATTGGTGCAACTTTAATTAAAATGAACCTATTTAACAAAGGATAAGAAAATTCAATATACAAAAATTTAAATTATTAGTAATAACAAAACATTTTGTACATTAATCAGTTACAAATAAATACTGGCTAAAGAAATGTAAATACCCTAGACACAGTTGAAGGTTATTTTTCTTTTTACCTGTAAAGAAATACTGATCTCTTTGGGAAACAGTATATTATTAGCTCAATAAAAGTATCCTTCTACTTTTACTAAATGAATATTAGAGATTTAAGACAAAATTGTTCATGTAATGCAAAAAATTGTTTATCTGTGATGTTAATTTCCTTTTATAAACAAGCTTGTTTGCAATGCAAAGGTATTTTCATCTGTTTAAATAATGAAAAAGGTGTAAATATTTTAAAATGAAAGTGACCAGATTTAGGTGTTAGATGTTGCAGGATTTCAGTGCTACGTAACGTTATTCTGTCCACTCAAAAACTAGTATCGAGCATTTCTACTGCACATGAGACCACATTTATTCATGGTCAGTCGAAGAAGAGAGCAAAACCAAGTGACACAAATTAAGTAGCAACCATTTAAGGAGTTACAAGTATTAAAATCTGCCGGAGAACGAAGCAAAACAGTCCAACAGCGTCAAAACAATGAATGAACGGGGAGCTAGCCGAGGCTAGCGTTAGGTTGCTATAAGTATTAGCATGAGGCTAACTAACGACCCAGACTGAGAGGCCCAATTTCTGGAGTGAATTCAGCTTTAACCTTGTTAACCAACCTGTTTTCCAAAGTCTGAAAGGAGCCTCAGCATCACATCCACGCAGTCCCTGTAACTGGACATTTCAGTGGGTTCTTTGGGAGGAGCATCATTTCCACTTAGCTTTGTTGTTTCCGCCATTGCTGTTCAAGGACCTCAAACTACTACGCGCTGATTGGTTAGAAGACCATGAATCTGGTCAGGTGACTGGTGACGACGTACTGAATGCCCCCCCCCCCCCTCTGACCCCCCGGAGGTCAGAGCTCCACAGCTGGGAAAGCGCGAACACTTGCTGATAAAAGGATTTTTTAGAAGTTGTAATTTTCTGGGATAAATGGAAATAAACAGCTTCATGCGTTGTATTTCATTTATGCCGGGGTGCATTGAAGTCAACAACGTAATAAAATAAGGCATTCAAAATTGTCTTTGCAAAAACCCAGCGCAAAACTAAAAAAAGGATGATGACTTTCAAATTTAAGCAATAGGATATTCTCACTCTCCCCAGTGCAAAATATGTGTAAATCCAGCAAGTTGTTGCTTATTTAAACTGCATGTAATCATAAGTCTCTGTGATGTTTCTGCTTGACGTCCCTCATGTGAAAAGCAGGAGAATCTTTAGATTTAATACAACACAGAATATTGTAGAATGATTCTAATGAGGACAATTTAGGCTCATTCTTTGTTTTGCTGTAAAAAAAAAAGATCCACAAATGTTGTCGCAAAAACATGTATTATTTATGTCTGTAATAGCTACGTTTTATTTGGGTTTGTGATTTCCTAAATGCTTTTATCTCCTTCTTCTGATAGTTGTTGACAGAAACAAAACATTTAAAAAAAAGTTTCAGCACATAGAAATGTGTTAACAGATTAACTACTACACAGGCAAGCATTAGTAGGCAAGTAGAAGCCTGCTACATATTAAATGTGGAGTTCCACAAGGTTTCATGTTGAAACGGAATATTTTTAATTGCAGTAACTAGAAAAATTGAACATGATTTATTTACTGATGGCAATTTTGTTCAGAAGATCACATTTAAATCGTTGTGCAAAAAATTATATTTGGAGAAATAGTTGAACTCAAAATGTAATGATTTATCCAACAAATAATGACATTATTTTTAATGAGAAAAAGTATAATATTTTTGAAAAAAATATATATTTTTTTCACTTATTCCTCCACTTTTGAATTGTCTCCTAAAGTTTGGGAAAACATCAATGTTTCTGACACCAAAACCTTTTTATTTTGCAAAAAGGAAGAGCAATAATCACATATAGATGCAAAACAACACAAAAAAAAGTCTATTAATGAAGTCACATATATTAACATTGAAAAAAAGAGTAAATGTGTCAATTCTTAGTCATGGCAATAGTTTTGATTGAAATGATATATACACATAAATTAATGCATATGTATAAATTGCATAAAACTTGAAGTGTATTTCAGTTTATGTAGTGAGACTATGGTAAAATCTGGATATCAAAAAAAAAAAAGTTAATCTGCTGTTTTATTTAAAAGAAATCATATAACTATATTATCAAACCCATGGAATAATACATGGTGCTGTATGCAGGTGTTTTCGTTTGGTTTATTTTGTGTAAAATATATTTAAAGATAGACAGATCTGTGTATATATTTTGCTGCCCCAAACTGAGCAGTTTGAGATTTTTCTGAAGGAACTCCTGTTTATGTCCGTCTCTTACAACTACATTCGTAGCACTTGGCCATTTGTCTGCGGGGAATTCTTGTAGCTGCATTTGACTATATTCTCCATCACATACTTTTCAAACAGGCTAAAGAATGAGCACTTAATTATAAGAACATTGTGCCTCTGACATCGGTGGACTGAGCAGCAGGGCAGTGGGATGGGAACCTGGCCACAATGGTGTATTTCTCTGAGTTGAGTGACTGTGGGAAAATCTCTCTCCTCTATTCAGACATTTTTCCCTTCTTTTCATATAATGGGGAGAGAGAAAGAGAGAGAGACTGATGAAGGAAACAACAGAAAAAGAACAATTACAGGCAAAGAGACGGCACAGCACATGCACTCAAAACTCAATAATGCTCTTTTAGAAGGGTTAATCATTTCAGGAAGGGGTCTGACGATAAGCCCTTTTTCGGTGAATTCATTTGCAGGGTGATATTTTTTCGCCCCAAAACAGGAAAGGAACTGTAACACTTGACATGGTTTGACATGCTGAGCAGTTGCTAAATGTTCCCACACAGCAAGGAGCTCTGAAATTAAGGAAAAAAGAAGAAAAAAAAGAAAATGTTTAATTTGCCTGGCTGCAGAATCAAGAGCTGAATTTTCTGTTTCCGAGATGTGGTACTTAAGGTGTGTCTGCAGCCTAAAGAATAAATTGATACGTTTTAGTTATTTTTAACATTTCAAATCTAATTGTAGACATTTTGCAGGCGTTGGCTTTCACCCCATGATCTTATCTGGTTATAAATAGAGCAAATAGTAATATTTATGTCATTATATTCCACTTGAAATACCAGTACTTTTTAGTCGCAAGTAGTATTCCTCTTTGAAAATAATTTCTACATTACAGATGTTTCAACATATAGCTGATATAGTACTTTGAGTGCATAATTAGTATGGGTTCAAGATGAATTTAATAACTTTGAATCAAACGTGAACCTTCTTTCACTGCTAAAGTATAGATTTCTACTTGCAATGCTGAACGTGCGATTTTCTTTCTTGCAGTTAAAAACACTGTTGTTGTGTCTACCACTACCAAACATAACAACTGTGACACTCAGCATGGCCCAATGCGTGACAAAAGAAATGCACAGAAAGAACGTATCAGAGCAGAAATTAAGCTCTTAAATCTGATTTTGAGTGAACTTGCAGAACAATATGAATCTCATATCAGCAGGTTGCTCAACTGATTTGCTGTTTTGTTGAAAAGTGAAGTGCGACAGAAAAATCCTAATTTCTCAAACAGCTGAACAAAAGGCTAAATGTACTGTTTTGTATGAGCTGTATAATAAGCATTACAATACATTTGTTTTTGTTTTCCAGGACTCTGTGAGGAAATGTGGCACTGAAATGAGAGGACCGAGATCCTTTTCAAAATGGGTAACATGGCTCAAAGCCCAGGGCAGCACAAAAACGGGGGCAGCACAAGCGTTCAACAATTTAAAATGATTCATCTGTCTGTTATGCACCAAACTAGTTTTCGGTGCCTCTGTTTGTATGTCTTGCCAAGGAGAGACCCAGAGTGTTGGGCACAGTGCAACAGGAAATAGGTCTAAACATAGCTGAAGTACTTCCTGTGTCTCCAAAACACATACATTTATACATTTTCATCAATATTTATATTACTTTTAGGTTAGCTAATCCTCTGCCTGTCAGTTTACATTTTTGTAAACTGATTCATTTTCGTAGAAGGTGAAAGTGTTTCTCAACTGTCCAGACAGAGGAAGAAAAAGAAAAAGAAAATCTAAACAAAAGTGAAATAATTTTCTAGGATACTAAGTTTTTTCTTTTTCCACCCTCTGGATGCCGGGAAACAATTTATCCAAATGGATTGTAAATTTCCCCTCACTAAATTTTTCTAAAAATACGCATCATTGGTGCCACACTTTGAATCCGAGCGTTAATCCCGGAGCGTCCATTTAGTAAGTTCACAAAAATGTTGAATGCGCCTACCAGGTGACATACATTTTTCCATACAAAAAGAGGATACTAAATTAGATACGATTATGAGGCAAATAAGATATTCTTCTAAGACATGAAGGACTAAATACTCATCCATGAGGAACACCCTTAGGATTTCATTCCACCCCAGATTTTGAACAAGTTTTGTACCAGCATGAGGCCGACATCTAACTTAATTTACTGGTAAATGGACATCCAAAGGGGGAAACACCCATCCCTGTCCTCACTCTGTCAGGCCGTCATTTACAATCTCTGACATCCAACTTTTCAATTAGTGAAATGATTTGACTGAGATGCCAATATAAAGACGTACGGCGTCATTTAGAAAGCTAAGCAACGGCTCCCTTTCAGTTATCTCAACAGTCTTTAAAAAAAAAATTAAAAAAGAAGAAGCACAAAATTTGGTTTGTTGTCTGAAAAACAGATGCAGTAACGATCGCTTGTTTTTATCTGATGAGATGAATATTCAGTGTTTTCATGAAAAAGAAAACAAATGAAACAAAAACCACAACAATGCTTCAGCCACCTGCAGCAAAGTGAAAAGGTCTGCTAAGAGCCCGGCTGCCCCAACGTGGCAGATGATGCTGGCGGAGCATGAAGCCCAGGGAAGGACAGACGGGACGGAGGATGAGCAGCGCGTCGGGAGACAAGCGGATTACAGCAGGAAGCTTTTGTCTTGTTGTACTTAGAGGAGGATGAGTCTGACTATTTTACTGTCCAGGTGTCTGTACAGAGAGAGCTATCACTTCTAAATCTTCATCAGGTTGTTTAAATTCATTCATTTTAAAAGTGCTTCCACTAACTGTGTGTGACAGCGCTTTCGCATCGGGACATTTTTGCAGTGAAAGAATGTTTTTTATGAACTGCAGGCTTACACCCAACATGTTAAAAATGTTAGTTATTATTTTACTAACTACAAATAATTTACAGTTTGAACTTTTGACCTGCATAGAGAGTATTCAAATACTCAAATAGTGGTTAGGAAAATACTCCAAACAGCAACGTATTTCTGAGCTATATGTGACACCAAAAGAAAAGAGAAAATATAGAGGGGCTTTAAAAGTGTTGCACTTTTTTTTTTTTTTTTTTTTAGCTCTGACAAGACTATAATTAAAGCCAGAAACAACAAATTCTCCAGTGTTTCAAATTCAGGTAAACCCATTCACCCAAACTAAATGAGTTAATGTGATGAGGAAAACGCCACTCCGCTGAAAGTTAGCTCTAATAGTTGGTAGGCAGGTGATTGCTTTAACCCTCTTCTGACTGTCAAGAGAGTCAATAATATGAACAAAGTGCTGAAGATCCCCATAATGTTATTAACCTGCTTTTATTCCTGCCGCCCTTCCAACCAGGTGGAGGAAAATCTGGCGCTTTAGTTTAACTCTGGCTCGCGTTCACACGTGGGCCAGTTTAAGAGGTCTTCAACTTGAACTATTTTCAGATGGTTTGGCTTGGTAATTTTTTGGGGGGTTTTCTTTTCTTTCTTTCCTTATTTTTTTTTTTTCAGTGCAGTGGAAAAGTATTAACATCTCTTGATCTTTTCCACTTTTTGACACATTACCACCACAACTTCCTCGAGGTTTCAAGTGATAAACCTACATAAAGATGTGGTACTAATAGAAAAATTTAAGAAAAATGATTTAAGCTTAGCTCGGTCACAAATGTCCTCAAAGAGGTATTGATAGAACGAGCTATGAAAACATTACACCAGATTCTGCATTTGATGAGTACTTGTTAAATTAAACTATATTTAATATATTTTCACACTGATGTAATTTGGCAATGTACAAATAAAAACTAATTGGATTTGACTGATGGAATAAGGACATAAATGTTCTCTTAAAGTTCTGTTTATGTGGCCCACTGGAGTCCTGAGAGCCGGAAAAATAGCCATGGTGGGCTGGATTTGGCCCACGGGCCTTGAGTTTGACACATACAGGAATTTCAAAATATGTCTAAACTGTTCATGCAGTCAATAAAAACCAAAGACCCTGTGAGCTTCAAAGCAACTAAAGGTAAGGGCGAAAATTGCATTTTGTAAAGACGTTTCCAAAAGCGTTTTCCGTGCCAATCTACAACTACAAAGGACATTCCTCCACTGCCCAGGTTCAGTGTTTTAAATGAGGAATGACCAAGTTGTCATATGACATGTTTCAGTCTGCGAATGTTGTCCTCCATGCAGCTGAGATGGTACTCAGCAGAGCCTAAATGGCTGCAGTGAAGTGCAGTGACTCAGAGTGCTCCAATCACTCAGCAGTCTTTCCCTGAGAGGCTCTATGTTGATAGTTTCCTTGTTATTACATCTTCAGTCAGAACTATAGAGACCCATCGGAGTCATGGCTGTCTGCCAAGCCCCAGACATGCACCACCATGCATGAGATCGCTGCAAATGCAAGAAGGTAAACAACCAAACACAAAGCAAAACAAAAATAAAAGGGAGCAGCCATGAGGAGTGGCAGTAGTTTTATAGCTGCTCCAAAAGCAAAGTATTTAATTGTGTTACATTTAAGGTATTGATTTTAATACCACAGTGTATTGGTTTCAGATTAAATTTACACATCAAATCTTTTTCGAGTTAAAGTTTTTATCTGGCAATATCTTAGATCTGACCTTATTTAGTTTGCAGTAGTTTGAATTAGTTTGTAGTACTGATCATTTAAACTGCTAAATTCGTCTTATAAAGTGGTTTCATCATTCTGTACTTTTCCTAAATGAATTGGAGCAATGAGAAAAGAAATGACCGTCAATTCAGACATGGAAAAAAAAAACGACTCAATGGTTTGCTGAACCACTTCTCGCATTCTTTCTTGGACATATTTTTTTTTTTTGTAAGTTTTTTACCAATCTCTCTTATTATTACAGAATCTTTCTATTCCAGAGATACGTTGCTTTAGTTCACTGGGGTTTGCATGCATTATTTTATCCATTTTTCTCACCTTATAATACTTCAACAAGGCAGTTTATCCAGACTTTGACTGAACTTTGTTCGCATGATCCAGTCTCAGATGAACCTCGACCATCAGAAAGTTTGCCCCACATTTGAATCTAGAATACCTGCAGGAGGAGTCAAAGGCTGACATAATAACTGCAAGAGATGCAGGTCTTGTAGGTCCAGGATGGGATCCCCAGAGCATTGGTGATGTCTTTCCTTCTAGGTACATTGTTAACACATCCTGGATCCAGTTTACCGATAGATTTCCTGAGTTGACCCTTTCTACAGCAGCATTTGCCTCAGCTAGAGGTTTTTGGGTTACGAGTCTTTCAGCTTTGTACATTTAGAAGCTAAAACTTTTTTCCTACTCCTTTTTGTGTAATGAAGAGGGCTCTGGGCAGAAATGCTCCAGTCTTGCATCTAATTTTCATTTGGATTTAGGTCTGGACTTTGACTGCACCATTTTTGTATATAGATATGCTTTGACCTACAACATGGTATCACCACCCCATAGTAATTCAGCTGTTTGTTTCGTGTTGTTAATCGACTGGAAGGTGATGCTCCATCGCAGTCTGAAGTTGGTTTAGTCTTCATCAGACTTTCTTCTGTGGTTCCTGTACTTTGAGTTGGTTTATTGCATAAAATCGCCAAAAAGTACATGGAAGGTTTTGACTTCACAGCAAATAAATGTTTAAATCATGTGAAAACTTTTGAAAGGCACAGTGAGATTTAGGCGAACAAAAAGTTTCATAACAAATATGTTTTATTTATGTAACTATATTTTATTTATTTCTATTTAAGCCTAACAAAGCGAGTTATGTACAAATACATTCATCAAACATATATTATATCCAAATCAGGTTTGCACTTGCACTTTGTTTCTGTTCAGCTACATTAAATTGTGCAGGGTTTAATAAACGTGTTTGTGTCGTAATAATGTCTGAAACATTATCCATCACGAGGCACAATTAGGAAATATGAAATGAAAGGGGGAGGACAGTACTTCAGTGGCTCTTAAGCACCACTGTTACAGTTTCTATGAATAAATCCTTCTGAATCTTAAGTGCAACATTTAAAAAAAAAGTGTACAGCATATTTCAATGGATGCGGATCTTTTACTTTCCTCAAAGTTCTAGGATAATCCATCTAACCTCAGTCGGCAAACCTGTCCCCACAAGCAAATCAGAACATATACTGTTCCCCCCTTCCCGCTTCACGTCGGCATCCCAGCCCCCACCTTCAGCTGCACCTGTCACCTGGGGGCCCCTGCCTACATTCAGGATCAATTTACATAACCTCATTTAGCAGTTCACAAATCAGAGCCATTAAGAGCTACTAACGGGAACCAAGGGTTCTAATTTAGCTTGCCTTTCACAGTGGGAAAATTGTTCAGTTCAGGCCTACAAATAAAGCTCCAGGACTTAGCTTTGATTGTTGATTGTGATGGTAAATGTACAGATGATTAGAACAAATTTTCCCTCGTATTGATTTCCTGCCAAAACACAGCAGGCACTGGTCCTGCACTGGAAAACCACGAGAGGAGGCGAGCACAGAGGGAGTTAGCTGCTGACATTGATTTGTACGTATAACACGTTAAGTTAAAAAAAAAAAGGGAAATAAAATAAAAAAGCTGGTGTGTAGCAGTGCTGTTTGCGTGTGTGTAAGCCAATATTTTATTCTGCACAGAAACGCTACCGTTTTTTTCCTCCACTATTTAAACCCATTTACTGTCTATTTGAAGGAATTTGAGAGCGATTTCCCCCTCTCCCCCCTCATTTCTCCTGCCACACTTCAAATAACAGCCGCAGAGAAGTTTAAAGGACTTGCTCGCTGCTTAAATCCTTTTATTTACGTTTGTGTGGCAATATGACAGTGGCAAAACCAATTCAGAGTCATGAATAGCTGGAGTCAAGAGCAGAAAAATTATTTTCAATCTGCATTCAATTTGGCAAAGATGGGGCTCATGGAGTAAAGAGGCTGATTCAGATTCCCACTTGTTTGCCGCTGAACTTGGTGGCATTATGAACATTTGGTTTTTTTGTGGCTGGGAGGTGCGGGGTGGGGGTGGCTTGAGGAGGGTGGGGGAGCATTTCTTATTTGGAGCATGTTTAATCATTCACTAAATCAACCCTCTTCTGCTCTGCATCCCCAGCCCCATATGTTTGCACTCGAAAGCGGTAAGGCGAGCAGGACGCGGCGCAGGAGATGCATCTAGCCGCCTACAGATTATGTCTGCGATTGCATAACAACCATCACTGGGCGGATGAGAGCTGCGATAACAGTGGGGTCAGTGGCGAGGTTCAAACCGTCCGCTGTGCCAGACCCAGACTGTTTAAAAAAAGCCTGCAGGGTTCAAGTCGCACACACACACACACACACACACACACACACACACACACACACACACACACACACACACACACACACACACACATATATATATATATATATATAAAAAGAAAAAAAATTAAATGTGTATGAGGTGTGATTCAGTAAAGTGGTTCTGTCCAGTTTTGGTCCTGCAGCTCGTTTTTAGTAGTTTTCACTTGAAGATAATTTATTACTAGTGTGCAGAGCAGGTTCTATATGGGGGCTGGGAACTGGGAGAATGGTGCTTGAAAATGCTATAGCAACCAACAAGAGGTTGTGGGCCTTTGGTAAAAGCAACTCTGGTTTTGTAACGTTAAAAAAAAAGAGAAAGAGAGATAAGATAGCAAAGGGACGGGGAGGGTGAAGCATGACATTTTAACAGTACTTTGTTAAACAGCAGATCATTTTTGTTCTTGTGGCAAGTGGGCAGTCTGAGTTAATGTGGGTAACATGTACTGCAAACAGAGCTTTTTATGTCAAACGATGTTAAATATGCTGCCAGAAAGTAGCTGACCTGCCTCATGGACGTAGGAGAACAGCTTGGCTAAACCAAAACCCGGGGTAATTAAAAACTAATTTATCAGGTCAGACTGGTAAAATCTTTTTTATGTGCATCTGCATTGTTCCAAATTAAATAATCTTTAGAACATCTACACATGTTTAGTGTTTTTCTGAATATACAAATTGATACACGGAAAAAGGAAAGTGAAAAGTTTTTTGAGCAAACGGAGACCACATCTGGGGATCCACAAGGCTCCATTCTCGGACCACTTTACTTCGGTATCCAGTCTCTCATCTGTGCTAAGATTATAGACTATCGCAACATCTATTTCCCTTCTTATGCTCATGACACATCTTTGCACTTGTGTGTCTCTACATAATCTAAAGAAATACCTGCTTATGTCCTCAAATGAGTATTTGACCATTTCTAAATCAATTAAACAAGAGTACAGTGACAAGTCAAATAGTACCTTCAGCCAATGAATTGCTTTTATCTATCTGTAAATGCTTGTTTACACTTATCAGAAGTTCATACATGCTTCACCTGGAGTTTTGAGCCATTTAGTTTTATTTCTAAAAAGGATATTAAAACTTGACTGTGATGATGCATAACCACAAGTAGGTATGAGTCACTACTTTATGTTTTTCCAAAACAATACATACAGATCAGTGAGTTGAAGGTGCAAAACTTCTTTACATGGTCCCAAATAAAGCACGCTGTTAGACTACATGTGGATGAAAATACACAGCATTAAAGAAACACTGACATGGTTATGGACTCGGACCTAACTAAATCAATCTGCCGCTGTCTTGAAACATTGCCTGCTGAAAACCGGTTTATTTTTTTATTTTATTTTTACATAAATTATTTCAATCTTGTCTGCAGATCTCTGAGGAAATGAACCTGGCAGCTGAATTTGAGAGTCATAAATCTGTTGGCTTCTCCAAAACAGGACTGAAATTATCACCGTTTACCGAGACTTTGTTGATCCGTTTGGGTTTATGTTTCTGAGCTATTTACTTGTTTCGTTTTGTGTCTCGTTCTCTTATTATCACACTCACATATTTAAGTTTTTATGTCCCTTTGCTCGTTTCAGTTTGCCTCACTCCCTGATCACCTGTCGCACCTGTTTGTGTTTTATTCATGAAAACCTTAAAGCGAACTGTCAGAAGAGCTGGACACCAGCCAGTGTCTTGTCCATGTCTGATCAGAAACGTACCAGGAGTGAGGCAACTGTCATCACTGCGTAGCCCACACGAATTACTTTTAATGAACATGTAATTAATGTAAATAGACTGAATGGGTTTCAAAGCAAACAACGACTCGGATTGATTTGCATTTCTCTTCTTTAGGGCTGAGGGGCGGGGGCTTCTCCAATTCGCCCTTTTGTCAGGCGCCTCTATTGATCACTTTGTGTGTATCGCTCCGCATGTGTTTTCCTTCATTAAGAAATAACGGCTTCCTGATTACTCCCATCCCCGGGTTTAATGTTGCTTAATATCCACTTTGTTCCTGTGTCATGGCGGAGGGCAGCGAGAATAATGTGCGACTGGGTGGGTGGGCCGCGACCGGCCGCGCAATGAGGCCGTCTGCTGTAAAGGGGGATCGGTGGAGAGGTTAGAAAAGCAGAACCTTTGCGGCTGGCTCCAGCTCAGCATGTGGTCCCTCTGGGTCCCACTCATTCTCACTTACACAACAGGTTCTTTTGACCATGAACAGGGGCGCTGCTAGGAACTTTTTGAAAGGGGTGGCCAGATGGAGGGGTGGTTGTTGGAATAGCACAAATTGACCAAAAATAAGAATTTAAGGAGCTTTGATTTGGTTTTCTGATGCTTGTGGGCAAGTAGATCAGGAAGAATAGAAATCTATCTAAATGAATAAGCAATTAGAAAAATAAATAAACCTATCACTGTCAATATAAACAATAATAATGTTCTTTCCTTCCTTCTTTCTTCCTTTCTTTCGTCCTTCCTGTCCTATCTCATAGACTAGAACCAGATGTCATATCATGTAGCGCCGCTTTGCTGTGCAACAGAAGTAATGTCCTTTTGTAGAGCAGATCTGACACTGCAAGGCAACCTGTCCCACCGATTTGACGGAGCTGGCAGAACAGGACTAATACATAAATGTTTCTACTAATGTCTTGAATACATATTCATATATATCTATAATCCATATCAGACACCCTGGAAACAGGTACCACAAAGCCCCTTGTCGATGGGACCACTGAATTACTCCATCAGTATGAAGCTGTCTGTCATCCTAAGGCTTTGTTTTTGTTTTTTTGAGTCAAATGTTTAACATAAATGCTCTTCCATGCTGCCGCTCTTTGGGGGATTAGGACATAAGCCCCTTATTCTGTTGATTTCCGTTCATTTAGCCAGCAAATTGACCGAGGATTTTTTTTAATAATATAGGCTATATCCTACTGTGCAATTCAGGGACCGGAATTACATAGTCTACAGTGACGACCAGCAGAAAAAAAAAGAAGAAGAAAAAAAGGGAAAACTATTGAGTTGTGCGCAGAATTGCATGTTAGCTAATTGTTAATTTAAGCTGCTCGCAGTGGCTAATTATGTCAGCACAGCCAAGCCATTTGCATGATGGACCAGCCACCTGCCTGAAGGCGCTGCCAGGGCAAACTATATAATTACTGAACAGCAGTGGGGCAATTTTTGACTGTCGCCCCTTTTGTGTCACATGAATTCCTCGTAATGACATATTTCATTAAGGGGGCAAATATCACCCCCTCCTCCCGGGCGCCGAACAAAAAGAAGAAGAAGAAGAAGAAGAAGGAAAAGCGCGAATCTCAACAGGTCCTAATGTACGGGACCTATTTACATTCACCTTCAGCCTGTGTGTGTGTGTGTGTGTGTGGGTGTGTGTGTGTGTGTGTGTGTGTGTGTGTGTGTGTAGGTGTGTGTGTGTGTTTATCAACCTGTAGTTATGTGCGTCTTCGCTGTGAGTTAAATGCACGAGCGGTGGTTTGTTTCCCAGCAGGCTGCGCGCGGGTTAAAATGGACCCTGAGCTTTTCTTAAAGTGATTGCAGCCTGAACTCATTAAGCTGTCAAATGTCTGGCTTTGGGATCTTGATTGCTTATTGTGTTACAACATTCAAGGAATTTTTTTTAAAACCCAGCAATAGAGACTTATCCTATTCGCTCCCAATGGAGAAATCATGGCTCACTGATGGACCGTCCGTCGGGTTTATGACAATCCGTGCAGCGGCGGTTCTTGCATATGTAATGACCCGGGTTTGTTCCTCCGTTTGGGACGCCATTATTCCACCAAAGTAGATATAAAGTTACAGTTTTCCACATCTGATTGCAAGACATTCAAAATAGAAACTGTCTGCCAGGTTTTAACTAACTTATGTTATGATCCCTGTGGTGGTGGCAGCATCATGATATGGGAATTATGGGAAAGAAAACTTGCTATGGGTTAAAAAGGACTCGAGATTGGCTTTCCCTTCCACCAGGACCCTAAACATCTACTAAGAGCTGCAGTGAAAAGGCTTCTCTCAAAGTAAACTCATGATTCACACTCATTTCAAAAAATGACTTGACTTGTGTCAGGATTTTCCTTTTTTTGTTTGTTTTTAATAATGACAGTCCATCTGAAAACATAGTGTGAGTTTATAGGGTATTTCGTCCTACTCCATTTCAAGAACGTCAAACATATGTTTGACATACTTGTTTCTTTTGCATTCCTTGTTCATGTCTCTTATTTCATACTGCTATCATGTTCGAAATAAATAACTAAAACAAATAAACAAAACCCCAATGTTCAACACATTAATGCACCTTAGTTGTGTAAGTCAGTCCTCCTTGTTTGACACGTGACTTTGGGTCAAAATTGTCACAGATGTCACCTGGTTTTTCTGTTTTTCAATTCAAATTATGATTCCATGGCATAAGCTGATTTTAAAAAGTCTTCAGACATTTCAGATTAATTAGTGTTGTGTGCTGAAAGTTGACTAAAACATATTTTGTGGTCATAAAACACAATAAGGTAGAGGCATACCTCCAGGCCTGAGCAGAGCATTGTCAAATGTACCACTGCTGAGTAACACCCACTACTTTTCATAGATTCGTTCCACTAAAGATTTATTTTAGAAATCATAAGTGCTCTCTTTGGCACGCAAATCAGTTTAAATGCACTTTACGTCTGACCATGTGAAAGGAATAACCTTGGACTATTCAACCTGTCATTAAATGGAGCAGTTATTTCCACAGGCCTATAGAGCGGGCGGCGGCCCCCGGGTCTGTGTGGAGGGTCTGGTGTTAACGGGGTTAGTGATGGCTTGCTGCCTTCCAAAGGACCCCTGCTGGTACTGTACACAGACAGGACAGCCCCGCTTTAGTCTGAGTTCATTTAATTGGCATGTTTAACGCGAGCACTGCAGGCATGGAGCAAGAGAGGAGCCCGCATAATGACCACACACACACACACACACACACACACACACACACACGCATACACACACACACACGCACACACACGCACGCACAGACACAAATTCTAGAGTCAAGATTCTCATGACAACCTTTTTATCAACCAAAGTTGAAGGTTTGAAGGTGGGAAGTTTAAAAGTAGGTGAGCTGTTTTTACTCGGGAGACATTTTTTTTTTTATCTGTTTAATTAGGATCTTGTGTGCTGGACAAACTTGTGGATATTTGTGAGACGATGTCTCCGGCTTTGTACACCTTGCAGAGCAAATGGCACGTGAAAACGGTCAAAGTGTAACACCGCCTACCAAGATGTCAGGCTGGTAGAAGGGAGCTTTAATCAGAGAAGAGCCGAGAGAGGTCCATCTCAACTCTGGAGCAGTGGTGGTTCCTGCATGATTGGCACCCTGGGTGGGCCCCTTCTTCGTCCCCTTGCTTGTTCTCTCCCAATCAATTAAGATGCAAGAAATTATCAGAGGTTTTTTTGGGGGTTGGGGCGATAAAATACGTCTCACGTTGCTGCTCACGGTATATTGATCATGCCTTCCTATTCATAGGAGATGGTAAGATGCCATCGACTTCACATGTGACAAAAGCTACATAAAACTTGTTTAGGGCACAACTTACAATTATATTTCGTTATCTTGGTGCTCGTGTGATCTCTAACAATCTGCCCACATGACCCACAAAGCAGCTCAGGTGGGTGAACGACTCTTGGACTCCTCTTCACAAACCTGCCGTTTGCAAAAGTATGGAAAACGCTGCGCAAGGTGACAAACTGATATAGCATGTAACCACATAGTGAAACATGGTGGTGGACCTATCATGCTGTGGGGATGTGAAGCTGAAGAGAAGCTTGTCAGAGTTAATCAGAAGCAAACAGATATAAAAAATAAACCCATAACACGATGTAAAGATCTTGAAATATTGGCGCGAGTTTCACCATTTTGGACAATGATGTGCCAAAACTTACAGTCTGAGCTGCAAGCAAAAGAACGGCCCAGTCAAAGTCCAGACCTCAGTTGAGTTGAAAACCTGTTGAAAGACTTGAAAATTTCATCATTTTGCCAATAAGAACGAGCAAAAAGTTTTTTTGTTTCTTTTGTCTGGATGTTTGGAGCTGGTCCGGGCACAACGCAAAGAATCCTTAGACACGTCCGTCAATGATCAATAGTCTGAACAGCCAAACTGACTCAATAGCTGGAGTCAATTTATAGAATGATAAGCAAAAAAATCCTAGTCAGTGAACAAAGTTTATACATTACATACAAATACAAAGTGAACAAGTCAAAGAAAAACAGAGAATTTGTTTGGACCTGAGCTTATTGTAGATGAAGTAGGAAACATCCGACCATATGGCCGTCTGAGGGATGAAATTCATCTCAGAGATTATAGCTTCTTCAGCAGAGCTAAAAAAAGGCAAAAGACCATTGAGCAAGTTCAAAAAGCCGGTTCAAAAGCCGGTATTTGTGGACTGCATTAGTGAAGACGGCCCCGGCCAACTTGGACATCAGTAAAGGCGCCATTAGAGCTGCAGATTTCCCAACTGCATGCTGCCAGACGATTTTTGAGTTTTCTGGCTAGTTTTTGCAGCAGCCCATTCCCGTCGCCCACAGCAACCATTTGAGCATCATAGAACTGAAACACAAAGGATGAAAACTCATCTCAAGAAAAAAAAGGCTTTGAAATCTACAAGCATCATCAGCAAGCACAAATTGCTTAAAAACCAGAACAAAACGCGACACGTTTATAAAAATATTTGACTCATTTACATTGTACACAATGTTATCAGAGCTGATCTCATGATACATTTTATGTTAACTAATGTTAACTACTCTGAGACAGTGTTTCTGTTTATTCCTCATGCAAACTTTATACTTGGTTTGTTGAATGTGTTGATTATTAGAAATGGAAAGTTTTGAATGGGGTTGGTCAAACTATTCTAACAAAGCCAAATTTGAACATTTATGTTTTTACTAAAATGTTTACTAAAGACCAAGCAACCTATAGAAAAAATAAAATTAAAAGATCTTAATATGATGATCTCTCCATTTACTATTTTGATTATATATTTATATTTAAAGTTTTTTAAGTTATGTTACTTATAATTTTTGATACCTGCAAACTATTTGATAATCCTTTCTAAAAATGTTAGGCAGATTTTTTTTAATAATTATAATTTTTTTGCCAACAGTTATTTCTTTCTTTTTTTTTTGCATCGTATTTGTCACGTTTTCTCCAAACAACGATTACTTCCAAAAACGTTGCCATTATTGTAAATACTCACTTTCACATTCCACCATTGTTGGATTCAAGTTCCTGAAGCGTATTTAGTTTAAGTGTCCTGCTTTTGAACAGGATTGGGTTTTTTTTTTCTTCTTTTTGTCATTTAAAAAGAACCAAAGGTATATATGCAGAAATAAAATTGCAACTACAATGGCTAATCACAGCCAATGTGTTCATAAAGTACCGGAGGCAACTGAAATTGTTAGTTTGATAAAAGCTCGGTCACATGTATGTGTGGGGAACATTACCTCTTGCATAAATGTAAAATAACAACTAATTTGTTTAAAAAACAAAAAAATAGTTTGAACTGAAATCTCAGACGCTGTATTAGTTAAATTAACCTGCTCAATAGATTACATCTGTGGGTGTATTTTGCTTTTGTTTTATTTGTTTGTTCTTGAACTTTGCTCTATGATGATGACGACATTCTGTTGTCATAATTATTAATAAAGTTCATATAGCTAACTGAGACGAGTATTGTCTTATTATGTCACAAATAACCTTTTAAAATGTCAATCTTTTGGATTATGGATTAAAGTCAATACTTGACTTTAACAATAAGTCAATATGTATGCAAGAGGCAGCATCATATTATAAGTGCTGTTTTACTGTGAGAAAACTATGTTTGGTATCAAAATAGATGAGTCCATGAAAGAAGAAAAGTCTGCGGAAATATTGAAGCAACATCCCAAGTCGTCAACTGAGGAGCTAAAACTTGGACTCAAACAGGTCTCCCAAATAAGCAATGATGCGAATCACACCACTAAATTAGTAACAAAATGACCTGAGGACAAACAGAATCGATGGTTTGTCCTGATCAAGAAGATTGAGCAACGGAGCTGAAAAAGACGTTTGACAAACTGGACTCAGTTTTTCAAGCTGAGTCCAGTTTGATAGAGGAATGCTGATGTGCTGATGGAGGAATGGGCCAAAATTTCTGCAAACCGTGGCGGTGGGAGAAGTTTTATGGGAGAACAATGACATGCAGGGCCACGGAAATATTAAGATTTGATTTGAAATTGTTGTTCTCGTCTCTTTTTATTTTGACATTAAGTGAAATAGGTAAAAAAAAAAAAACACCAAACATCCTAATTGACCTAAAACATAAAAAAAGTCAATATCAAATCTGTGATGTGTCTTATGACGTAATCGTGGTTCCATATTTTTCCAACTTTCATGAATTACTAATTTCTCTAGATCATCAAACATCATATGCAGTACAGAACACCATTTGACAAAGAAGTTCAGCTGTTCTTGGAGAGGATTCATACTTTTTCAACTCGCCATGCAAAAAATCAGAGCGAAAAACACAAATGAGAAGATTTTCTATTTGCCAAGGCTGAAAATGAAGTCCATTTAGTCTTGCGATTGACAAAAAAGAACTCTGATAGCCAAATTTGTGCTGTTTTTTTTTTTTTTTTTTTTTGTGGCCGGGCAGTATTATCGAAATGAAGTAAAATTGCACCCAGTACCAGGAGAGAGAGAGAGAGAGAGAGAGAGAGAGAGAGAGAGAGAGAGAGAGAGAGAGAGAGAGAGAGAGAGAGAGAGAGAGAGAGAGAGAAAAATCTTCAAAAGAAACAAAGCCAAGTGAACACCTAAGATGTAAAAATGTGCTTTGTTCCTCACAGGGATGGGAGAGAGAGAGAGAGAGAAAAGACTCCACTCAGCGAGCCCTGAATGCTGCATTTCATGCCTGCAACAATTATGCTGAAAGGTCAAGTATTACAGCATCTTGTGCTCCGCTTTGCATGCAAAGTATTTCAGTTCGCAAATGACCCTCGTTTGCGCTCTTTGCACAACGGCTTGAAGAAGCAGATAAACGCAGGACAATTAAAGATTTTTTCTTTCACCCTTTCTTTCTTTCCTGCAGGCTATAGCTCACAATGACGTTTCGCCGAAAAGGGAGTGATTGCAGTTTGCTGTGTAATTGTCCCATTTGAAATGCAACATGAATGCTCGGGCCTGCTGCAATAAAATGTTTCGGAACTTTAATTAAAAAGGAGGGGGCGGGGGGGAGTGCGAATGTTTTCAAAGAAGGAAGAGAACCATTTTTTTATGACGTCCAAAAAAAAAAAAAAAAAAAAAAAAAAAAACAAAAAACCACAGATGTGTTAGGAAGTATTTAAAAAGCAGACAAACAGCTTGTTGAAGAGTGCAACCTTTTCGCTTTTGTGCTCTTTCTTTTTTCCCCCCTCTCTCCGCGATTAATTTGTTGTTCAGCACCATGGACAGCCCCCTGACTGGACCGGCCCGCTTTTCACCAGAAACCAAACCAAACTATGGAACAATCAGGATCTAATCGCAAGTGTCTCAGACATGAACGTTTAAAAGCAAATTAAATGTAACATCCAAAGAGAGAGAGAGAGAAAAAAGATTTCAAAGAGGCTGAAAATGTTCAATCGCACACAACTAACCAAAGCTTCTTTTATATTATTACTTTAAACCTCTTTTTATAGGTTTAATGTCCATTTTGTATATGATCATTTTTCCCTTTTTTTTTAATTTGGCACATTTCGATGTCATTAATATGATTTAAGAGTATATAATCCATCGGACACATGTAGGTATCATATCTTTTAGATACAACAACAACAATAATAATAATAATTTGAAAATAGAGTATTTTTCATGTTACAATCTGCTTTTACTTGTTATTTTTTCTCTCTCTCTTTTCTTTTTAATCCTTCAACCATCAACTCGTTCCTTCTTTTTAAGACGCGCACACACGTTTAATATCCGCTCCATCTTCTCTCATGCAGGCTCCGCTCCCCTCCGGCTCAGGGGGGGAACCCGCTCGCTAAAGAGGCGAATAAAATCCAGCGGCTCGTCGCTAACTCAAATATGATTACCTTGAGATTAGTGACTAATTGCTCGGGGTTCAGGGAGGCAGCCCACCATAAAGCCAGGGGGACTCGGGGAGCCGCGCCGCGGGGCTCTCCACAAAGGAGCGCGGTGAGAGAGCGCACGCTTCCCGACAAGTCATTCTCGACGGCGACAAGTCGCGCAACAAAGACCACACACGGCGCCAAAGACATGTTAATGTAATCCCAAAGTTCTCACCTCTCTCCGCGAACAAAACGCGCTCTGAAAAACACCTAATAGAAGACGCTTTCTGACGCTGGGCTGGAGAATTTGAACTCAAAGGCCTTCTGGAAGGGCTTCTCCTATTATTATCATTGTTATTATTATTATTATTATTATTATTGGTTTTTTCGCGCGGGAGGCCTCAAACTGAGACCGCTTTAAGAATAAAAAGTGACAGAAAGGCGTTGCGAGCATGCAGTGGTGTGTGTGTGTGTGTGTGTGTGTGTGTGTGTGTGTGTGTGTGGGGGGGGTGTGTGTGTGTGTGTGTGTGTGTGTGCTATGCGTAAAAAACGCTGCATAAATTATGAACGACTCACTAATAAATAAATATCAATGAGTTGTCCATGTAGCTGGATGACAGTCCACAGCATCAGTGACAGTGAGCAGTGACATGCAGACATCGACAATAGCAGGTTCGGTAACTTAAATTCTGGACCAATTGTTTGGCAATGCAAAGAGATACGAATATATACGTATGCGTGTAAGTAAGACGTCATAAATCCCCTCCCGGTGACGGTTAGTCGTTTCACAGAGACAGAAACAAACAGGACAAACTTTGGATTCATGAAGTTTTAGAAACTTTTTCCGTTTGGTTCTCTTTTGTTTTCCAAAAAAAAAAAAAAAAAAAAAATAATAATAATAATAATAAAAATAATAATAATAATAATAATAATAATAATAATAATAATAATAATAATAATAATAATAATAATAATAATAATAATAATAATAATAATAATAATAATAATAAATAGAAGCCAATATATTGTGAAACAGGATAATTTCTCTCAATTTTGTGTCCACAACACGCCTGTGCCAACTTAATAAAAGTCAGAAATGTCTCCCAATTGTTTTTGATGGATCCATGAGTTTCGTCTCCTCTCACTTCAGAACAGACAAAAGCAGCAAATATCACTCACCTACTGAGACAAACTGTAACTGCTAACATAATTGCTAAAATATGATTATTTTTTAATGACTAATTTAATCCTAAATAATCTTACATTCAAGGAGGGTTTTTTTAAATCATTAAATGTATTTAAATGTGAAACTTTTTGGATAAATTTTCTCGCTAAACTCTAAAGTGCCTATTTCCCTCCCCACCTCCCCTCCTTGGGCCCCAAACCAGTCTGCTTGACTCACTCATGTCTTGAGACGCCTCTGAAAGTGATCGTCCTGATTTCAACCTCGTTGTGACCTCACTGCTCACACCTGCAGAAGGGTCCTAGTTAAAGGCCTCGATTTGACGTGAACGTATTCAATTCAGTTGAGAACACAGTCAGCCACGATTTCGGTTCATTATCGAGACCATGGAATAATAATAATAATAATAATAATAATAATAATAATAATAATAATAATAATAATGCGTCTTTAGGAATGAGTTTGTTGCTGAACCCATCGCCCGTCCCTGATTGATTATCGGCGTCATTTCGGGGAAGGATTCCGCGCGCGCTGTTTGGTCAGGGATTTCATCGATAAGCTGCCCTTTGACAGCGCTCGTGTTTGATGTGGGGCTCCGAGAGGTGAGACCTCGCCCTCTGTGACTCAGTGAACACACATCCAGAGGAAAAAAAAAGAAAAAAGAAAAGCATGTAAAGGCTCCAATGGCGTTTGTTCTGTGGTGCACGCGCGACCGAATGATTCATCAAAAAAAAAAAAAAAAAAAAAAAAACACTCAATCTTCATTATTTTGTTCCGATTTGTTTTGGGACATAAATAAAATTAATAATAATAATAATGATAATAAAATTTGTTAATACTACGACAAAATCAATAATGATAATATTCTACTGCTAAATTAAGTTTTTTTTTCTTCTTCTTCGACCTAATAATTAATGACTCTCGTGACGCGACAGGGCGTCGCGCGGACATGTTTCACAAAAAGAATAGCTTAGCTGTCTCGTTTCCATAATTTATTAATAGGACCGTTTTCGTAGTAAGTCAAATATCTATATAAGTTACAAAGAAATAAAACGTACAAATACCGGGGAAACCACGACAAACCAGCAATAGCGTCCAAAATGTTTGTACAACAAAGAGCTAGAATTCAAACCTTTGACAGAAATGTACACACTAGACCTACAGCTCACATTAAATTCTAGTGGAAAGCAGAGGCGCGTTGGGTTTCACTGCAGTCCAGTCGTGTGTGTGTGTGTGTGTGTGCGTGTGTGTGTGTGTGTGTGTGTGCGTGTGTGTGTGTGTGTGCGTCCCTGCTCAGGGTCAGGTGTCCCCCAACTATCAATCTACCGCAACGATCTTCTTTTGTCTCTTTATATAATTTACATAAATAAATCCCAGGACGTTCACATCCACAGTTTATGGGAAAAAGTTTCTCCCACGTGAGTTTTCTTGTAGAATAAAAAGATGCACCTCGAGTTGTTGTGTTTTTCTCTTATTATTCTTCATCGTCTTTTTTCTTTCTCTCTTTTTTTTGTTCAAACGTGTGCACGTGCGCTGCGACCTGCCTCTCGGTTCGCCGCGGAGGGAATTTCGAACCACAGCCGCTGCGTCTCGTCACCACGTCCTGCCGTACAACAGGGCCGAGCACTGCAAGGCCGAGCCGTACTCCGCTCCGGGGGAGTTCAGGTGAGAGAGGCCGGCCACCTGGCTCTGCAGGGACGGCGGGCTGGAGGAGTGCTGCGCCCCCAAGTCCGGGGAGTGACCCGTGCTGCCCACCTGCTGGCCCTGGTGCTGCCCGAGCCCGGACGCGTTGTTGGACATGATCATGACGTTGCCTCCCTGTTGGTGGTGCGTTTGCGCCGAGGACGTGGGCGTGTGGCCGCTGCCTTGACACGGCTTGCCGTCTTTCACCAAAACCGGCACGGCCACCCTCCGCGGGGATTGCTGCTGCTGCTGCTGCTGCTGTTGCTGCTGTTGCTGCTGCTGGCAGGAGCCGCTCTCCTGCTGCATCTGCTGCTGGGACACCTTGTCTTTGGCCTGCCTCTTCATCTTGTAGCGGTGGTTCTGGAACCAGATCTTCACCTGGGTCGGCGTGAGGTGGATCATGCTCGCCAGGTGCTCCCTCTCCGGCGCCGACAGGTACTTCTGCTGCTTGAAGCGGCGCTCCAGCTCGTAGACCTGCGCCTGGGAGAAAAGCACCCGCCGTTTTCTCCTCGGGGTGCTGGACAGGGAGCCCATGCCTTTGCCCACGTCCGCCAAGGAGCTGAGGCTGCCCATGCTGCCCATGTTCATGCCCGACGAGGAGCCCATGAAGCGAGAGACTGAGAAAAGAGAAAATTTTATCATTATTAATATTTTTCAACTTGAATTAAACACAGTTTAAACACAGTAAAACGAAATAAAATAAAATAAATGAACATGAACTTGTAATTGCGTTCTAATTATTTGGATTTAATTCGTCAGTCAAGATGGTTTCACACAGATTCCTGCGACCAAATCTGTAAACTATGTTTTTGTCGTTACTTTTACCCGATTATTATTATTATTATTATTATTATTATTATTATTATTATTATTATTATTATTATTATTGTTGTTGTTGTTGTTGTTGTTGTTTATTTTATTGTATTTCTTTTAGCGAACTGAAGCGTTCAGGTTCATTTTAGATCAAACGGAAACGGACTGAAATAACATCTTCCTATTGGCCACCAGGACGCCGAACAATAGCGCGACCAACCACGATCCATTCTAATGTTGCACTTTGGTCATATTTCCATAACGAGATAAATAAACATCTATTTATAATAATTGTTTCCGCCAAAAACTGCAGCGCGGCGACAACAACAACTCGTTGGTGTATTTTTTAAAGCCGGAGTGGAAATCTTTAATGTGCTCCAGATGGGGAGTTAGGGGGGCATAGTACAGATGAATGTAACGAAGTTGGGAAGGAAAAAATAAAAAATCTCTTAACTGTCTGGCTGGGAATTAGACATTTAGACCGTAACAGAGAGCGAAACTGAGGTCTGGGTCCAAATACTCACTGGTGGAGAAGCGCGGGTCCGGGTTGGCTCCGTACCAGCCGGTGGCCGTGGCGCTGCCTCTCATCCCGTCCTGGTACGCCGGCAGCTCGCCCATGTTGCCCAGGTTGCCGTTGCAGTAGCCGCCCATGGCAGTGTGTGACAGCTGGGAAACGCCCGCCGCCGTCATGTGGTACGCCGCCGACACAGTCCCGTTGTGGCCCATGTGGTGCTGCTGCATCGCCGCCTGAGAGACCTGCGGCTGCCGGTAAGAAGCGAGAGGTGCCCCCAAGTTGTTATTCTCCATACTTACTTTCTTATAGCTCTCCTCAAGGGGACTCAAGATATCGGAAACAGAAAAAGGAGTCGTATGCTTAGGGCTCATCGACATTGTTCTGTGGCTTGGAGAGGGAGAAATTAGAAGGCAAGGCAATCTCTCCTTCTCTTCTCTCTCCCCCTTCGCTTCTCTCCTCTCCTCTCTTTTTTTTTTTTTTTTTTTTTTTTTTTGCCAAAGCCCCTCTGGTTCCTGTTGTCTCAACGTCGATCCTGGTAGACGAACACGTAGGAGAGCGCCTCAAGTCGCGCCTTTAATTGGATCGAGTGGGGAGCTCGGCGCTGGCTTTGGTTTGTTTTAGCCGGGTGCCAGGTTTAAGGCTACCATCAGAGGCGGGGCATCGGCAACAATACAAAAAAAAAAAAAAAAAAAAAGAGAGGAAAAAAAAAAACAGCTCCAGCCTCCGAGCGTAATTTCACTTAGAAGACATGTGCTCCCCTCCCCACTAACAATAACATAAGCGCCGCCGCCGCACATGATCATAAGCACTCATCCCCGCCGCCGCGGCCGCCGCGGGGCGGTGTCAGGGGCGCGCGGCTTCCGCATGGCGGAGTTAGCGACTCGCCGCTGTTTGCTTCCTGACCAACAATGCACTTTATTAACTGTAGTGATGTTTACGAGGGCCTCTTGAAGGAAGGAGGCCTATATGGACTTGAGAGTTGGAGAACCACTCCTCGGCTGAACTACTGACTTTTAATGGCCACGAGAGGCCTCCAGTGATTGCAGGATTGTTTGTGTTATGCCTTATCGTACTCAGACATGCAAAAGTGCACTCGCGGGGAGGGGAGGAGAAAAAAAAAAAACGCCTGATACTGATAAGTAAATAAATACACATCCGCGCGTTAAGTGGCTGCGTAAATGATTAAACCCCCCTAGTTTTTTTTCTCCTTTCCTTCTTTTTTCCTCCCTACGTTTCGTGTCATTGGACGACAGGAGCGCGTTACCTAAAATCAGATGAACACCCTCGTGAAAGGAGGAGAGAAAAAAATCTAGTCTGGCGGAAGGAGAGGCTCTTATGTGAAGTTAACGGTGTTCAAGTAGCTACTTTCCCTGCAGCACAAGTCCAGGTAGCCCTGAGTTGCATCTCGCCTTAATGCTCAAGGAGCCGTTACAGTTTAACCCAATCACCTTGAATGTTGTTTTTTTTTGTGTGTGTTTTTTTACAGAGTCATCGAAAAGGAGCTGGGATTTTTCCGGATATTATTATTATTATTATTATTATTATTATTATTATTATTATTATTATTATTATTATTATTATTATTATTATTATTATTTATAAGTAGGCTATGTGTGTGTGTGTTTTTTTTTATTTATTTACAGGGTTTAAATTGTGCGGTGGAATATTGCATCAGTTGTTCTTTGCAAGATGTTTAAAAATGGCGGCACCCCATGAATTATTTCATGTGTCATTTTTTCAATCGTGTTACTGAAAGGAAGTTTGGAGGACAACAATAAGTAAAACAAAACAAACAAACAAAAAAACAACAACAACAGAACAAACAGAAAGGGAAGTTAGCGTTTTAGCTTAGAGGTGCTAAAACGCTATTTTTATTTTCCACTACTAAATGAAGACAGAAAATTCAAAAGTTGTTGTTATTGTTTTTTTTAAAATAAACTATGCTTTTCACTAAATTCAAAGTTTTAAAATCACACATGAAAAAACAAAAACAAACAAACAAAAAAAAAAACAACTACTACTTATTCTGCTTAATGTATGTTTGGGTTCATGACGTCACAAGAACTGTATTATCATTTGGTATTAATAAACAATGTGATGAACGAATAACTTGTCGCTTTCCAACATTCTGTAGCATTTTGGTTACACTTGAAGCCGGATTTTGACTAAAAATATGCAAATCAAGAAGAAAAATGGCAAGAAAAGCAAATACTTGCACACTCAAAAGAAATATGCCTTATGTGATGTCAGCAAGAGGCTGGAGAAAGGCTGTCTTTAATGATTCTCAACAAAATAAAGTGAAAACGCATTATCACCTTTCCTCTGTTGATGGCAAACTATATTTAAAGCAAATAGAAATAAACTCACTGAAAAGTCTGGCTTATTGCTTTAAACTTTTTTAATGACGAATAATCTGTATTTTGGTGACAATAATAATCTGTATTTTGGTAGCAAGTTCTGCCAGAACATTTTGATTAGAATTTAACTGGAGATGTTTGGAAAACTGAAGATTGTTTTATTTACCAGCTGTTACTGTGATTCTTTTTTTTTTTTTTTTTTTTTTTTTGCAGCACAAAATAGCTATGCTTATAGACTGTAGATTTTATATCGAAGATCCCCCTCAGTAAAGGTTAATTGCTGCTAAGACTTGCTAAGAAAGCTATGCAGTGAGAAGTAAAGTCAAAGAAACGTCATCAAACTCTGCTTCCTACACTTTGAAATTGCATTTTGGACTGTAGCAAATAGATATTAGAAGTAAAGAAACGTTCTGCTACCCTGCTTGGAGCAAAAGGCTAATAATGTTTGTATTTTTTGTTGCAGTTGATATTTGATTTTAAATCGACATAACCACACAAATAACTGAAATTTTTCAAAAATATTTATTTGGCTTATTTATTTATTTATTTTTAAATAAATATATGCCATAATATTTTGTCATATATGTTTGTATTTTTTTTTACTGTCACACTTTCACAGTTTTCCAATCAATTTTATAAGAGCGCGGGAAGCAAAGTTTAAAAGCATCAAAACTGTAAATCCCAGTTGTTTCACTTTCACCATCGGTTATTTTTGCCCCATTCATTTGGCATTTTCATTCATTTCATTCATTTGCATCGTGTTCTGCTCCTGAATCCTACACTTTATTATTATTATTATTATTATTATTATTATTATTTACTCTAAAACGCATTTTCAAAGACATGTAATAAAGCAAACAAACGGAAAAATAACACACAAAAAAGAAAAAAGTTTGGAATATTTTGATTGTGTGAAGGCTTTTTCATCCAGGTCAATCCCAGCAGCAGCAGCAGCATCATAACATTTCCCATTTTCCGCCTGAGTCTGCAGCTCAGACAGGAGCACAGCGTCTTCTGCTGGCAGCCTCTCTCACCGGTGAACTCCTGAGTAACGACCAGTCTTTGCATCTTTGTTGTTGTTGTTGAAAATTTCATCCCACAAAAAAGAAGCGAACGACAAGCAGCTGTGAAACCGAAAGCAGAGTCGGAATCAGGGAGTTGAGCCGCTGCCTGCAGCGACATGCCGATCACTGTTAGTTGGACGTGCATTGCGCTTTCACGGCTTCCGACTCGCCGCGTGCTTTATTCCCACCGCGCCGCTCCGACGTAAACAACCAAATCACACGCGCGTCTGCGATGGAGCGACGCTTGTCATGCGGTCGCAAAAGTTCATGGCTGTTGTTTTGCGTCGCGACCGCCTATAGGCCGCAGGCCGCAGTAACAGAGAGCAAATGAAATTACAGCATCTTCATACATTCACATATGCATTCCTTAATTAAAGCATTCTGCAAGACATTCTTAATCATCAGAATAAGCTAACTCCCCCCCATACCCTCCTCCAAACCCCTGCTCTACCACGCGCTCATTACGGCCAATTAGCGTCAATTAGTCCAAATGTTCCCGCTAATTTCTGGAAATAATGAGAACATTAAGAAAGTGGCGGATGTGAGCCTTTGTTATCGAGGCCACAAGCTGGAGCTGCTCAGCTGATTGGTGCATGATATAAGGAGAGAGGAACTGAACGTCAGGAGCTGAAATGAGCAAGAGGTGTTCCTTTATTATTATTATTATTATTATTATTATTATTATTATTATTATTATTATTATTATTATTATTATTATTATTATTATTATTATTTAAGATCAGTGCGTTCTTTTTAAATTGTTGCAGGGTCAAGATTTATATGTCTAACACTGTACAATGTAGCTGTTCTGTTTCTAATGCAAATATTGAACAGGTGACAGGTGAATGGCTTTTAGTTGATATTTAATCAAAAGGAGAGTTTTATGGCCCAAACTGTAAAATGATCTCTATCATCTCTATTGAAATGTTGTCTTTATTTTCAACAGTCAGTATTTGTTCCACTTTATGCAAAGACAAAGGGTGGTTTTAAGAAACAAAATATGAAGTTTTTATATTGAACTGAACCTCTCTGGTTGGATTTGAGTGGCCTAAAAAATAATAAAGAAATCCTTTTCAAAAATTGGATGTTAGCATTTTCACCATCCTGCCACAGAGCCTTCGAGCAAACATTCATGCGTCACGGAGTCACGATTATGTCATCGTTTGGAGGGCCTGATTCTGCAGCAGGGACACTTTTCAGAGCAAGTTTTTTTTTGTTTGTTTTTTTTGGGTGAAACGCGCCACCTTGTGGATCAGGAAGTCTCTCCACCATGTTGAACTGCCGCAGATTTCCAGGTGTTTTGCAGAGTTTTATGGTGAGTGTTATACCGCCATCTGGTGGAGAGTTTGGTGACTGAGCAAGCAGTCAACAATGAAGTCACGTTTGAAAAGTTCTTGACCATCAGTTTCATGAAAGTTCTGACTTTCACCAAATGAACAACATCATCCATAATCCAGCCCGCATATACATATTCATAAACCTGCTCAACACAAGTAACAGATTTCTGAACCAGAGTTTTCAGTCACACCAGAATGAAAGAAAGTCGTACTGGTTGAATTTTTTATCATCATTTTATATTATTTTATATCTCAAAAAATACAATGTGAAATAGATTAAATAGAACTTGGAAACAAAAGTTCAAAAGTCACCTCAGCTATGAGTGAAGCCGATTTTCAGACACGAGTTAAATCAATGTTGACGAGCTTAAGACCAGTCAGGACCATTTATAACGATATGCTGAACATTGTAAACATTGAAATTCTGCATAAACAAAACAACAAAACAAAACAAACTCATAAAACATGAGACTTCGAAGATGAGTAAGTAGATCAAATATTAACAGCACGGCATGGATGCTTTTTGGTATTGCTTCTGTTCTCATAACTTCAGTTTCTACTAAGTTATAGTTGTTTTTTCTAAACAAAACAGATTTGCTCTACCTGTACATCATCCAATATTAGAGTCAAAACTCTACAAATAAAGTCACCTATCGTATGCATGTTTAAAACTTAACTCGCACAATCATGAGCGTACGAACACTCATTGGATTTTTGTGTTGATGAATGATAATGATTTCTGCTGTGATAATATTCATACCGCACAATATTAAGAAACATTTCTAAACCTAACTTACTGCTGTAATACATTCAAACAGTATGTTTGAGTGCAATATGTAAACCATTTTGTTAAAAAAGACAAAGGCTCTTTCAGTGGCATCACATTGTTACATCCTGGAATCAGTCCAAAAACTTTTACTCTTCCCACTGAGACACAGTCTGTCTTCATCTTCTGAAATACGCAACATGCAAAAAAGCAAGATGTGGGGAAAGTGCACAGTTTGAAGGTTTGAAAGATTTTGACATGTTCCACGTATTTTATTTTATTTTACGTGGAGAGGGAGGCGGAACATTAACTCACACAATCGTTGTTTAAATTCAATACATGTACAAAAGAGTGGAATCAGAAAAGTGGGTGATGTTGGGAAGCAGGAAGCACACGCTGTCAAGTAATGACAGATTTCATGTTCAGCCTCTTTACAGTTATCCAATATAACACAGAGCAGTTATTTAGAAGCACCAATACACAAGATTTGACTTAAAATCCATATTTTTATATGAAAAGGGCAGATGTCATGATGGAATAAGATTTTTTTTATCAAAACACAGAGAATATTTATCTTGTGACTGATAAACTGCAGGAACAGGACAGAGAGAAAGTGTCTGCAGCTCATCGTGAGGCATCGATGCGGTTTAGGCCAGTGAAGACGAAAGCTCTGTTCATTAGTTTATAGATGCAGCCAAACCCTCCTTCACGTTGAGGATGACTTGTGGACGTGTAATAATTTGTTTTTCTGTGACAAATGCAGGTGTTTTTCCTTTTAAAACTCAAAATATAATGCTTGAATATTGAGACTGGGAAAAAAAACAAAAAACATCAGTTTGTTTACCTTTAATTAGTTTTTAATTGTGAAGTTGTTGCAGACACCAAATAATGACCTGGGGATGATGATGCCACTTTGAGGATGATTCTATTTGATTATCATTATTATTATTATTTATTTGAAGAAACAGAACAAACTCAGCCAGGGATGCGTATGGAAACATTCTGGAAGTGGAGCATCTGAGGAGAGTGATTACTGGCAACTGGATCAGGTGAGTATTATTAACAGAATGTGACACAGCTGGACACAAACATGCAAACTGACGGAAATGAGAAATGCCACAGTAGGAATACAGTAGGGAAATTATTGGAAGCAGGAAACAGACAAGCACTTTGAAAACAGCTATTAACTGCACCAAAGTGCTGTACAATATACTTAAAGCCACACTGGCTAATGACAATTATAACAATGAAACACACAACTATGAACTATGAACCACCACGACAAACCCAGAAGCCAACTTCTCTTTGCTACTGTTCAAAGAGGGAAAGACAAGAGAACGTGCCGTTCCTTTAAGTCAGATGTGTGTTTGGGATTATCATAAGTCATGGTACACTCGCCTGAATCTATAGCAGAAAGTAACATGTGAAGCAATTCACGTCAAACATTCATTTCCTGCCTTAAACAGCTTTCAGGTGTAACTGTGAAGGGAAGCTGCAGATGGAGACATTTGAATTTGAAGGTCAGTTTCACTGGGTTTGCACCGATCTTACCCTGTAGTGTTGTTTCCAACTGGAAACTAAAATCTAAGCAAAGGTAATAACACCAACACCAAATTGGCAAACACAAAATATCATAATGAAGAGATACAGCAGAATTAAGCTCCTAAATAAACAAACAAAAAATGACTCAGCTGTTTTCCACCTGAAAATCTAACCCATAAATATATAATTTTTTTTCCTCTAACCCTTCTTTTTTCTCTAAACAAATCATGTGGCACGACTTCACCCAGTGTTCTCAGCGGCCCAGTTTACGTCCTGACTCTCCTCGGGGCCCCCACTGCGGGCCGGCGAGTAAAACTATAGGACGGGCAGAGCAATACGAGCCCGTCCCATTCAGACAATTCTTCCGACTAACTTAAAAAAAACCAATGGCAACCTCTAAAAGCCTGTCTTTGTCACCCTTAAACCCCAGAGATGCTCTAAAACACCATTGTGTGGTTAAAGCTCATAAATTTGTCGCAGGGACTGATTAAACATCACGAGAATTGAAACACTAAAGATTTTGTCTCGGTCCCCTTTGGTGGAGGTACAATGGTGCATTCAGGGGAAGACACCCGCACAAAGGGAGCGTTTTAGGGGAGATGCTGCGAGCTGAGGGGTTCGGCCAGTCCCCTCCATATGTGAGGCAAGGTGGCCCCAGCGATGGGGACAAAGGGCCAGGTGACAGGGACGATGAGCTGCGGGGTCACAGGACGAGCAAACAACATTATAGGGGGCGTGGAAGCGAACGCCCCTCCCCACCCCAGCCACTAACATGATTTTAAACACAGAGGCTTTTTATCATCATCGTTATTATTATTATTTGAGCTATTTTATTATTTTAGGCCTGAAATCAGAGTCGTCCGAAAGTATCAGATGACCTCATGCAACAGTTGTCCAGATGAGAGTCACAATGTTGGACTTTCAAGGTTTTGCCAAACAAATGCGACTCAACGCTGTAGGGCATCCAGAGCCATCATGCCGGGACAGAAATAATCATAAAAGGAAACAAAAACAATAATCATTACACCTAAACAAACACATCTTCTAAAAAAGAAAGAAAGAAAAAGTGACACAGACATGTGGAGTAAATAGTCTGATAAACTCCATCATCTTCGAAAGCCACGTTTGCTCCAAACACACTAACATTTCCAGAATAACGCTGATGCACTTTATTAGTACACTTCCATCAGAATAAAGGACTTTAACCGAGCGAGCAGAAGCAGCTCCTGGTCACAGACGCGGCGATGCGATGAAAGAGGCCTGGTTTTCTCATGCTTAACCAGATCCAGCTCTTTTAGACGAGATGTTTGCTCAGCTTTTTGGCCGCATAATCAGGTTTTTTCCTTTTCTTTTTCTTTTTTTTTTTTTACATCATGAAAGCTTCTTAGATCACTCTTAATTTATCATCCTGTTTGGATGATATACACATCTACATATACACTGTATATTAAACAAGCACAGATTGATTATTTTTTTAGACAGGCATTCTCTTCCCTTTAGGATATGAAGCAACTCTGGACAGAATAAAAAATGCAAACAGAATGAGGCAAACTGTCTTCCAAAACTTCCTTCATATTTATGAAGAAACTTCAATACGTTATGCATAAATAGGGCTTATTTGTTTACGGTTAAACAAAGGTACCCATAATATATTTTGTATGTTACAGTTACACATATTTGTATATATATTATAACATCTATTTGCCCTGCATGCACCCAGTCAGTAAATATTAAATGTTTTAAAATGACACAAAATTTACCAAACCAATGTGCAGCCAGAGTTCACATGTGAAATAAACACATTACTCTAAAAAGTATTAATCCAAAATAAGTGATTTTATTTATAATTGTTTTACATAAACAGCTTAAACTTTACAGAAGTTCTGGAAGAAAAAAAAAGTAATAATAATAATACACATTTTCTTGCTTTTTTTGTTTCTTTTTTTTAATTGAGACTAAAGGTTGATTTTCTTACATCCCTATCTACTGGAATGAAAACAAAAGTTATTGATACAAATATTCAAGATTTCAAAAACAGAAAAGTCAAATATACACAAATGAATGATCACTTTAAAAAACAAAACAAAACAAACAAAATAAAAATGTCCTACACGCTGCACCAAGAATCAGCTGTACAAAAATAAACACATAAAATAAAAATTGTGCAAAATATTCTCCGCTCTAAAGTGTGAATCTAAACGTTCGAGTAGCTCAGAAGTGAGTAAAACCATTTAGACAACATTTGATGCCATTCTAAATGAGTTCGTGCATTCCCGTCAGGATCCTCATTTGAGAGGCGCGAAGGGAACCGAGTCGCTCCAAAAGTCCCTCCAGGCGAATCTGGAGGCCGCTGGAAAGTGCTGCTGGTACCGGGAAGGGAGCGATGTGGGGGAGGGATGCTGGAGAGGGGGGAAGGCTAGAGGGAACGGGACAGCCTGAGGATGAGGAGGCGCGGGAGCGGTCAGGCAACTGGCTTTGTCCGCCTCGATGAAGCAGGTGTGGAAAGGTTTCCCGTCCCGGACCAGGATCGGAACCACCACCCTGCGCAGCAGCGGAGGCTGCGGAATGTCCGCGTCCGGCGGCAGCGCGCCTTCCGCCCGGCCTCTCTTCATCTTGTAGCGGTGGTTCTGGAACCAGATCTTCACCTGGGTCGGGGTGAGGCTGAGGATCCGGGCCAGCTGTTCCCTCTCCGGCCCGGACAGGTAGCGCTGCCGGCGGAAGCGCCTCTCCAGCTCCAGGGTCTGGGCTTTGGAGAACAGGACGCGGCGCTTCTTGCTCTTCTTGATCCTCTCCACCGGCTCCAAGTCCAAGGACGAGTCATCCGGCTTGGTCGAGTCGGGCGACGGTTCGAAACCGCCTTCATCAGAAGCTGGAGGGGGAAAAAAACAAGAAGAAATAATATTTGCCATAAGCAGTCCTTTCTGTTAGAGCTCTTTGAAGACATGCGTTTTGCCAGTGAAAAGCCAACAACTCACACATGCAGGGGCTCCGATCGCACTCCACCCAGGAGGTGTAGGGCGAGCTGGAGGAGCAGGAGGAGTAAACCGAGGAGGACCGCGGCGCAGACTCCGCGTCCCGCTCAGGCAGGTCCAGGATGCTCCTGACGGAAAAGCTGAACCTGCTCGGCGCACCAGTCATCGCGTACACTCAGTGACAATCCGAGGTCCGTTTCGTTCCTTCCTTACTTTTCTATCTATTTATTTATTTATTGCATTAAAAGGAACCGAGTCCTCAGAGTAAAACCTCTCCACTTTGCTGTTTACACAAACCGCAACTCTCCATGCGCCGCTCGTTTATAAAGCCTCCCTCCTCCGCTCACTGCCCGCACGGATGGAGTGCTGTCACCAATAACGGCTGGGTGTGGAGGAGAAAGAGATGGAGAGAGACAGAGAGAGAGAGAGAGAGAGAGAGAGAGAGAGAGAGAGAGAGAGAGAGAGAGAGAGAGAGAGAAAAGAAAAACTCAACAAAAAGCCAAGGAAACACTCGTCATCATTACAGATTCGTCCCGTATCGTCCAACTGAGGAACAGATAATGGTGATTGTTGGAGCTGAATCACGTCTTGGGTGGCAACTGACAACGGAGCCTGTCCCATCATCAGCCCCTCCACCCCTCAGTACCCCTCGCCCCCCTACCCCCCTCCTCCAGCCTGCTCTTGTCCAAACAACGTGTCCAATATTTGCATACAAAGTGAGCAATTAGCGCGACGCCCGCGGAGTTGGTTTAACTAATGCGCCACTAATGTGCGGATCGCTTACAGGCGTGAGAAGTTTATGGCGCTTTATGGGCGGCGGAGGATTCCCGAACATTCCGACGGGATGCGATGGATGACATGTGGGCTTCTTCTGGTCACGAAGAGGCGAGGGTTAAACGCTTCTCGCAATGGTTGCTGCGCTGAAGGGGCCTACACGTCGGAGGCCGTGAAATAGTCTGAAATAATCCGCAAAACCCGCGCGCTCTGCCTGGCCTCCGGGCACAGGACGTGTTTTTAAGTGCGTCACATATAGAAGAAAAAAAATTGTGAAAAACTTTTTTATTTTTATTAAAACTTTTCGAATTTATGCAACAGCTACTAAAGAAGAAGAAGAAGAAAAAATGCTTAAAACCGAATTTGTTTTTAAGGTCATTTTACTTAAATCTCTTCAATAAATCCATTTATTTCCTCAGTTTCTATTTTATTAAGCCGGTCGAAACAAATCGATTTTAAGCAGCACTACTTTTTCTATTTTCCCCCCAGTCCAGAATAGTATTTTAAAAATATTAATTTAAGACCGTAAATCCCAGACTGGTCAATAATATCAATCCATTCACAAACTACACAGTGACTGGATGCTTTAGCTGCTGCAGAATCAGGACCAACATCTCATTCTTCTTTATCCCCCATGCCAATAAACAATAACAATAATTAAAAAAAAGAATTGATTTCCAATTAACTAATTTCTACTTCGATTAAGATGGGATATCACTGATAATACGACACATGATGTACACTTCAGTCCTGCTGGACTCTAGAGAAAGTGAGAATGGCGAGCTAATCGCTGGCTTAATCGATATTGTTAGTCGAATCCTAATCTGAATGTTAAACTTTGTTTTTTCTTTTTTTTTTTTTTTTTTGCTAAACTGAAGCAAATCGTTTTACAATCTGAATCATTGGCATTATATTTAGAACGTAACAGGCTTAATCAAAGTTTATTCAGTTTTATTAGACTTAATGACTCCAAGTGACATTTTTTGTAGCCCGTAAAACTTTTAACTGAAAAGAAATGAGCGTCATTCTGTGGCTCCACTGAGCCGGACTTCATTGAGTTTTATCTGACCTCAATAATTTAAAAAAAGAGTTATAAAAGAGGCTGGTTTATTTATTTATTTATTTTTCTAACCCGTGGTTTAAAACACTATCAGACGATAGCAGATTTTAGACCTACTTTACATCTTTCACTTTTGAGCGGCGTTTAAAAAGGAGTCGACGCAGCAACGTCGGCCCAAATACGACGTTGTCGTCGTATTTGGCGACGTATCGTTCCGGTCAGTCCATTTGAATCTTTTTTCGCCTCCCTCTCCTTGCAGTGATTGATCGCTGCAAGCCAGATTTAATTAGTAGGCAAAACAAATCGTGAACAATGAATCACTCTGCCGGCGCATATAGCGCAGAAAAAAAAATATGTGCACATTCCCGATTAATTGTTTTTCAATTAAATTCACTGAAAAATAAAAAGAACATTTTATTTCAAATGGACCAGATATCTATAAGATATAACTTCACTATGTTTTCTTTTTTCTTTTTCCAAATCATCCAGCCTGATGTGATGCGTAATTCTCATTTGGAGCCTCGTCCTCTCCGGCAAGGTGCAGCCGTGAGGGCCGAGGAGGAGAGTGGTGGTGGTGGTGGACCTGCCTCCCCGGGGCGTCCTGGGTGGTCGGCCGAGAAATAAGGGGGGCGAGGGGGCAGGCGGGGGGGAATGGAGGGTCGGGGGCAAGACCAATACATGCCAACCAGAGGAGGGGAACAAAGGAGGAAAATGTAGCCCCGCGTCCGAGACCCGTTGGAAGCATTTGTTCCAGTCAAGATTTTGCATTTGTTCAGTGCGGCTATAATGGCTGATTGACGCCCCGACACAATGTGCTTTAACTTCACGGGATAAATCTGAGCTTGTTCTGTGTTGTCATGGTTTTCAATGGGGCTCAATGGGATCTGGGACACTATCTACTGCTCCCGCGTCCCCTGCCGCCCATGTCCACGGACCGGAGCAATATTACATGTGTGATTTAGGCCGCATTAAATTCCCTTTAGATATCAAAGCTCTTTCTTTTTTGTCTCTTTCTCTCTCTCTCTTTCTCTTTTTTCTTTTCTTTTTTCTTTTTTTTACTTGTAGTCTTCATCTCTGCCTTTTCTGCATACATTACAATATGAATCAAATAAACAAAAAGTGATTTTTAAAAAAAAACAACAAAATCAAGGAAATGTCAGACTAATTCTGTCGTGGATGCTTACACTAAAAATAAAATAAATGTGGACACTATTAAGCATTAACTATGATACCTATTATCTGTCCAAGTTGAAAGAGTTTGGGACAGGAAGCATGTGTGTATCCAGATTTAACTCGTTAAGCGACAGTGATGATGCTGAAGTTAAGCTGGACTGTTTGTGCTGCTAAACAAAGCGGTGAACCTCAAACCCTGGTCTTGCAAACTAACACAAATTGTTGCTGTGGTTGTCAGGGAAACTGTTTGTGTTCCACTTTGTGGCAACAGATTTACAAAGTTTATTACTTTTCCGGATATATTTTATGCCTTAATCCCAAATAATGACTATTTTTGTTCCCTTTGAAAGTAGGACAATCCATATGAAAAAAAAAGAATAATAATTGTAATAGTTATAGCTGGACAATAATTCTTTAAATTCTAATTACAAATGACTTGTGCAGATCTAACCAGATAAGATACACAGAATTTGAGAGAGCATTGCTATTGTTTTCAGTGTACCTTATGGTTGGCAAATACAGTAGCTGCCTCATGGTCTGCTGAAGTGGATTGCTTACAGAGAGGCCACTCGATTGGAGAGCAAAAACACGCAAAAAGCAAAGAAGAAGTCATGTCCAAAGAGTGGGAATTTCTCTTTCCACAATGACCCAGCAGCCCCTTAATCTATTTAACACCCACAGGCTTCAGCCGGAGTGGGCACTCTGCCGCGTCCAAGAGCCCTCCACTGCCAAATATTTACTCTGTTGTTCAACTCTCCATTCCCAATCCCTCCTCAGCCAAAAAGGCAGATTTTTCCTCACACGGTCCCTGGAGTCTGCCGCTGCCGGGCCCTGCATGCCGGCAGTTCGGGTTTATGCTCTTGTCATTTTGAAACTGTGTAAAAACGAAACGTGGAAAGAAGAGGCACAGATCACGTGAAAAGGTTTTAGGTTTGAATGTGTTCTGCTCCAATCAAACCTATTTGTTTTACTGTTTGGCTCCATGATGGATGTGCACAGCAGGTTTCACATTGAGGAGAAGGTTTTCCTTAAACAGCCAGTTTAATTACACAGCCAAAGTTATTAACTGAAGGTGCGCTACAAAAATAACGTTTGTTTTCAATATTAGGCCGGTTTTAGATCTGATAGTAGCTACGTTTCACTGGAAACAAATCCTTTCTCAACATTTCTCGGCTATGTGAAAATGTTTGTTCAGTCAAGTGTTATTCTAATTAGCTTAGCCAGAGCGCTAATGCGAAAGTCAATGCTGCTGGGAAGATGAGCTTCTTCACCCTCAGACTAAAGACTAGCACATCTTGGCTGCGGTTGCCATTGGAAAGGTTCACGTGTGACCTAGACTGAGTTTTCAAAGTTCAGGAACATTTTGTGACCTAAATTATCAGATCACTTTTTTGTTTGTTTGTTGGTTTGTTTTTCTTAACATTGAAAATAAACCAGATGCCTTTATGAAAGAAACACTGAAAGATGCTTGTTGGTCACGATTCTCCTACTCAGCAAAGATTATGATGAGGACGATCCTCTGCATCCTGAAAACATGTTCAATGCAAGTAGTTGTAAAATTGTATCCTTATTAATGTAGAAGATTTTTCATGTATATTAAGGAAGATGATGTCATGCCCTTATTCTGCTGGGAATGCCCTGTTGACTGGGCAAATGTTTTAAGACCAATCAAGAAATGTCATCTTCCAAATCCAAAACTGATTCATTTATTAGACTAACCGTCTAATAAATATTTCTACTTAAAGCAATATAAAATACTTGAAGGAAGCTCAAGTGAAACGACACTCTCCAGGGAAATTTTCTTTACATTTAAAGTGAATAAAAACAAACTCATAACATTTCTCACCTCAGAGACAAACCAGAAATAATATCACTCTGCCTCTGTATTTTCTATAATCTAGCTATTTTTTTGGCTTTAAATGTCCTTTTAAGAACCCAGCATCACTATTACTGCATTTATTTATTTATTTACTTAATTTTTTGACTGTAAACTTAATCCAGCTAATTTGAATCACGGTTCCCTCTGATGCTTTCTATTATCACTCAAGTGTCTGACCTTCACATGGAGGCTAATGAGCGCCGACGACGCGCAGATTATTCAGCAGAGCTTTATCCGATCCCAGTGCATCCATCACCTAAAGAGCCACAATGCCTCCTCTGTTGGCCGTCAGCGTACTGCGGTGTCTCAGTGCAGCATCTCGCTCCAGCAGCTGCACCTGCCACTGATGCCCTCTGCCCTCTCTGTCTCCTGTAAATCTACCATTAGCATTTTGGAGACGGCGGGGTGTAGCTGTGGTGGGGGTGATTGGATAATTACTTGGCTGCCACGTTAGTCTCTCTCTCTCTCTCTCTCTCTCTCTCTCTCTCTCTCTCTCTCTCTCTCTCTCTCTCTCTCTCTCTCTCTCTCTCTCTCTCTCTGTGGTAAACTGGAGTCTTGTGAGGCTGCTTGTCCGTGCAGCAGCTGCATGTTGGTGCTCTCACCGAGGGCGAGTCAAAAAGTCAGGTTTGTTTAAGCGCTGCAGGAGAACACAAGACGGCCTTTGTGAGGTCGCGGTATTTTTTCCCCCCTTCTTCTCCTCTCTGTTTTTGGCAAAGGGAACTACAATAAAATAAACAAAACAGGAGCTCAAATAAGTAGAAAGATTTTGACTTGGATTGGATCATATGTTGAGTGTTTCCTTTTTGGAAGAGGGGTGAACGTGTCTGCTGGATTTGCACTTCCGAAGATGAAAGTTTGTGCCTGTTCTTAAAAAGTTTGGTCAGATTGGAAAAACAAAAACTGTTTAACTTTTGGGCCCCAGAAACTCAATTGATTAGCTGTAGTTTTGGCATAAATATTAATCTATTTTTGCAGCCTCCAAGTGGTTTTCTTCCAGCAAACTCATCCCCACTTCGTGATTCTTCGCCGAATACACTTTGTCCTCTCGATAACGGCGTCTCAAAAAGGCTAGTTTTGCTTTTCATTGAGCAGACTGGGACTTTTTATTCCCTCTTTTAACAAAAATCTCCTTTGTCTTTCTTCCATAAAGATCTGAGGTACACGTCTAATAGCAGCTCTATTGGCAGATTTTACCGCCTGCAGCTGCTCCAGGGAGGTCAGGTGATTTTCTGCCGGTTTACCTAATCTTCTAACGTAGTTATTCCTGAATAACTATCACGGTGTTCCTTGATCATCGCGATGCAATTTATCCTCTAATATTTCCTAACAAACTTAAGGGGATCTCCTCACAGAACAGCTGCATTTATACTGACGCTGAATTGCACACAGCTGGACTCTGTCTGCTAATTAGGCAACATCTGACAGCAACTGGATTTTTTTTTTCATTACGGTTCATTAGAGCAAAGTGGTGTGAATAGAAATGCATGCCACACTTTTCAGGACTGCTACTTAGTTCTTAGTCAATCACACACACACACACACACACACACACACACACACACACACACACACACACACACACACACACACACACACACACACACACACACACAAAAAAAACTCTGTGAAATACATTGAGGTGTGCGGTTGTAAACGTTCAAAGGGTGTGAATACTTTTGCAGAGCACTGTAAGACATTCTCTAGACTGCCTGCAGAGAGACCAGAGGAAGATGGAGAGAGAAATTTAGTTTTTATTAAAGCGGTTATGTTCCAAACACAACCTGGTGTGCGAGAAAAAGAAAATGAAAAAAAGAAATCCAGCTCCAAAACCCCTTTATTCCAAGCTATGTGTCATACTTTGTCGCCCCCTACAGGACAAATATTTAAAGCTTCTCTCTTACAGCACCTTTATTTCAAAACCTCTTGCTCGGGAGAAGTAAAATGAAATCCTACATGGTATTCTATGTCAGTGTCCAGTCAAACACAATAATTGATCACATCTGATAATAAATATCTCCATAATGTTTCAACTTCCTTTCCCTGTAGAGTCTGACAATGAGAACCAATGAAATCACAGCGTTAAAGGGACATTTTGAACATAACCATTAAGCAGGTTTTAAACACACTTTATATTTAGTCTATATTTCTGCATTAATCTGATGTAATATTCTGTTTCCATTGATTTCTCTCAATATGTACATTTTAAATGTGCAGCTGAATGACAAACTGACTATTGTCGGCTCTCAAGTGGCTTCAAAGGCTACAACAGAAAAAAAATACAGTCTGGGTTTTGGGTTTTTTGAGATTAATCGATACAATGTGTTTCAATTAGTGAATTCAGTTACTAAAATAAACAAACAGTTAATATTCAAGTTTACTAAGTTGGCCCTGAGACACACACTTTTATCCAACAGGAAAGTCCTGCAGTCATGAATTCGCCCAATCTCTCCAGAAATGTGTTAGTCACTGATATAATATAGTCTGAAGCTCTAGAGCTCTCCATCCAACTTCTGACAACAACAAAATAACCCTAAATGAATATGCATGTTGCCCAAAAACATAAACTACCACAATATCATAAAAGGTATTTAATTCTGTATACAAAGCCTTGTAAAAGAATTCACTTCCCTTGAATTTAACACCACGACCACAAATCTGACATAGTGTCAGATGTGGTGTGCATTTATGTTCAACCTGGTTTACACTCATTGAAATACAATGCAACCAAACGTTCAATACAAAGTTATTTCATTTTAAGCAGAGTCTGGTTGTGTGCAATGAAGTCTCCGTTTAAGGGTCAGGGGTCACGTTGCGGAGATGTTGACAGTAGGGTTGTGGTACTAAATTAGCAACTACATTTTGTATGAGGCACAAACTGCAAAGATATCAAGACGTGATCGTCTGCTAACGCTGACAGGACAGCATTGATCAGTCACAACCTGTTGACACGATCACTATTATTGTTGCCCACCATGAATCTGGCCTCTATTGTAGAATGGAAATAATGACCATTGTTGAGGCAAACCCCAAAAGGAGATTAATCTGAAGTACAACACAAGCCAGCTAGTCCTAGGAAACAAAGCAAACAGGTCAGATGAGACAGAAATGGACGTTTTCAACCTATATGTACATGAAAATGTATATCTAGGTTGAACACACCCCAGTAAAGATCGGAAAGCTGGTGACTGTTGGAGGGCGGATGGCGCTTGGACAAACGGCTTTAAAGGACTGCAGTAGAGAATTCCCTTCCAGCAGCACAATAATACTAAACATAAAGCCAGAGATGGAATGAAAATGTTTGGATCAAAGTATTTGTTGCAAGGGCCCAGTCAAAGTCCACCATGTACTTTTCAAAACCGCTGCGTACGAAGGCTCTCTATCTAACCTGACTTTGGCTAGGAACAGTGGGCAGAAAATGTCAGTCTGCAAATGTGCAACGGTGGCACAGACACGCGTCGACGTGCAGCTGCAACTGCGTCAAATGTGGTTCAACAAAGTGTTTCCTCCGGGGACTGAACCCAGACCACAGACCGAGCAGATTTTTTTAGGTTCCCTCAAATAGTTCCTTCGTCATCCTCACGGTGGAGCCACTGTGCTTCAAAACGAGCCGATCTGGTTGGCGTTTTGAGTGACGTTGGCGCTGAATCAGTGGCACCAGCGGCGCTCTGCAACCAGAACACAGAGGGAAAACTGAAAAAGAAAGTTAAGCTTCGTTAGTTTTTGTCGCAAAAAAAAGATAAAAAAAGAAGAGGAGATGCTCAGTGTCTGCAGGTTCGTTTCCGGACGCATCTTTTTTTTTTCTTGGACTAAATATGTTGTTTTCTATGGAATGTAGGCGATAAATGACTCCATTTTTTATGACTGACTTAACAGAGGCTACATATTATAGAAGAAGAAGAAATCTCTCAGAAGACGCTTTGTCAAAGTTCACAGTCACACACTCCGCCAGGCGCGCTGCGGCCTCTGTTAGTGTTTGCGGATATTAAACACTCAGTCCCACTGTTACTTATCCAATAGGCCTGCGTGAAAAATTTCTTGACGCCGCTGCGCCCAAACCTGACTAATTACTCGCATATTTCTGCGCCTAAACGAGGGGGGATCATAATGGATGAGGAAATTTAATATATGTCTCGTTCAGGTATGAGTCAACGGTTCCCCGTGTCCCCAGTTCACGAGGGGCGGCGTGTTCTGTATCAACACCCCATTTGCACTTTTCTGCACAAACAAGCGCCGCGTGAAAGCGCAGTAAACGAGGAGCTCTCCATTTTTTCTCGCCCCCCTCTCTTCGGTGTCTTCAGCTTCAAATTAAAGCGGGGATGAAATATTTATTACTAATGGATGCCAGGTGCAACAGGAACAGACGTCAAAAGTGATGTATGCGCGAAAGCGTCGTAAATATCGTTTCTTCCCGGGCCCTCTCCGATGCAGCCCGGGCCCTTGGCCTCTGAGACGGGGCTACATAGGTCGTTAACCCGCGTTCGTCCTCATTAAGGCCGCACTAAAGTTACCAATCCGGCCGGGGCCAAGAGAAGTGCTAACCTGCACAAAGACCTTAAATGTGTGACAGCAGCGGGGTCTTTTGTTGTTGTTTTGGGGCCGGGGGGGTTTAGCGGCAGAAGTTGCGCGTTATTTTAAAGGCGCATTTATCTAAAGAAGAAGAAGGAAAAAAGCGTCAAGAAATGAACAAATATAGCGTTAGCCGTTTCGACTAACGCCAAAACGGCTAGAGGTGAAATCAACATATTCTTCGTCGAATAAATAAATAAATCGGTGGAACTTGGAGGCACCGAGCTGCATCCACAGACGGAAACACCGCCGCGCTGTCCGCGCTTGTCAGTTTCGGGGACAGTTAGACTACGAGATGACAGACGTCCGGCCCCTCTGGAACAAGAAATCACTGCGCGTCCCCATAATAACCCATTAGTGGTGACTTGGATTTCCCCACAGGATCACACTGGGAACATTAAACCGCCAACTGGGAGCCATTTTTTCCCCCCCTTCTCTCTCCTTCAGCCGCTTTTCTCCGCGTAGAAACCGAGCGGCTCTGCGGGCTGCGGGTCGAACAAACGGCTCCGTCCAGAACAGAAGACATGGCCGCTCAACCAGAGGAAAGATGATTTCTGCTGAATTAATTTAACCACGGGGGGAATTAGCATATGGTCAAAATAATAATAATGATAATTACAAGAAATAAATATATAAACAAACAAACAAATAATCAGTTAAAAATAAATAGTAAAAAATGTGTAGGTTAGTAAAAGTTAATTATCGATGGAACGTCGCTACTAAAAACAACAAGATTTTTAATGCAAATTAAGCGAATAATAATAATAATAATAATAATAATAATAATAATAATAATAATAATAATAATAATAATAAATTATGATAAACAATAATAATAAAATATGAAAAAAACAAAATTTTGCTGGACTTCAAGATTTACTTTTAAATGTTTTTTTTTTTTTTACGATTTTATTACCTCTGACAGATTGATTTATTTTGGTTATGTACGTATTAGTGGTTTTAACTGAGTCGCTTAAAGAGTGTAAATAATGCAGACGGAAAATAACATTTTGAAAAGCACCAATACCAATAAACAACAGAACAAGCGAGTGTGGACGGTGGGTGAACGTTATTTCTATTATGAAACAGAATTTACTTCTGGGCCATAACATATTTATCATTAGTCCGATTTCCCGGGTTATTCGTTGATACTTTTGGGGTGTAACACCTTTAACCGGTTCATGGAGTCACTCATCAGGCATTTCTGGTTATCAGCGCCTTAATGGCGTTGAAATCTGACCGGCTGGGAGGAAATCAAATATTTGGTGATCAAGGCGCGTGAACTGTTCCTGATTTATTGGGTCAAAGACTTAATTAACTTTGTGGATGATGATACCAGGAAGGCACAGAACTGAACTTTCTTGCATCTTCCTCACCGTTTTCTGGTTCTTACAGATGCGGAGTATTCCGCATTGGTTTTTTAAAATTATTTTATTTCTCATTTTCTCCGATTTTCGAATAAATTTGGTCGAATATATAATAAGCAGTTTGGTGGGGCGCGTCGAGTTCTGCATCTTTCCCCACACAAATGTTTGGCACCCGAGGCCAAAACTCGTTTCATAAGAAACCGTTTGAAAATTTGCTTTGCTCCATAAACCAGTTCATCACATCTCTGTCTCCGTTTACCGCTGACATGATGGATGTCTAAAGTCAACCCCCTTCAAACGCGCAGGACGGATGGGGTTGTTTCGATAAGTGGCGATCGAAATGTAATGCGGCAGGAGAGTGTTTGGAGCAGTTTTTTTTTTTGTGTGTGTGTGTTTGTTTTTTTTAACGGTTTGGTTGACAACAAAAACAGCCCCAAAGCAGGGAACGAGAAAATCCTCCGACGTCCCTCATGTCCCCACTTGTTCGAGAAAAAAAAGACGCGGTAAATCATGATGAAAATGTGATAAGAGACTTTATAGCAGAAGGAATGAAATGTATAATGTGGGAGAGTTTCAGCCGAGAGCGCGGCGGTTTAACAGTAGCTATAGCAGGTAAACAAACCTGACAAACGCTTCCGGAGGTTTTCTCTGCTCTGTTGGTGATCAGAGCAGGTTTTTATTTATTTATTTTTCATTGCGACAATAAAATTGCGTCCTTGCGAAGAGGAATCTAAGACGCGTTCAATTTCCACCGTCGCAGGTTTGAGGACAGCTAAGACCCAAAGGCGTAAATGAAAACGCTCCGAGTGCGAACGGAGGCCAATTACAGACACGGTGACTGCAAAATACAGACATACTGTCAATAGGGAGGAATTGGTGCATTTTACAGTGAACAGGAGGAGAGACGAAAAACGAAAAATCACAAATAATAAGATTATTTAACATTCAGCTTTAGTGCGTGAAATAATTCTCTTTTATCAGAAAAAAGACGTGCAGGTACAGATCAGCTTATCCGCCGAGGATAGGCTGATCCTTATCCTTAAGACGGAAAATGTAAACTTAATATAATTTATTTGAGGGTAGAATAAAATAATTTAACCCTCAGACATACATGCATAAATTATAGAAAATTTCATCTAATTTACACACATTTAAATTGCATTTTTTCTTATATATATATAAGTAAAAATAAGGATAAAAGTTTAAGGCGCTTTAGGCCTACTATTAATCCTAATATTAATCATTTATCAGGTGAGCGTTGACCTCTGTTACCCGCGCAGCGTCATGGATCTGCAGCTCAGACATTATTTATCTTGCGGGTGAGAAGGGAAGTTAAGGGGGGCAGAGGGGAAGAAAAAAAAAAAAAGTAAGGTGCGTTTCCGTCCGCTGTGAAAGCGCTGAAGATGGACCAGCCTGCAGAGACCTCTGATCCCTCACCGCTGACCTCCTGTCCTTTTAGCCAACGCGGGGCTCCCGATACGCAGAAACGCGTCGATCGCGCCTCGCAAACCGTGGACGTCCCCCCCACCCCCTCCCCGACCTGACGCGAGGGTGGGCAGGTGGGGTGCAAAGCGTGCCGCGGTGGGTGAGCTTAATGGGGGGAAAGTCTTACTTGGGTTTTCGTTACGGTAAACAATATTCGAACTAATTTGCGCGTTACCTAGCCCGGGTGTATTTATTCACACTTCTGGGGGAATTAGGCCCTCATCACCGAGACTGGAGAAGGTAAACAAAACACACACACAAACGCTTTCCCCGTCCTGCAGCTAAACCTCAAAGCTGTACGTGCTGGAACAAATACCGAGGAATCATCTGTGTGTACCTTTTGGCCCCTCGCAGCCGCCTCGCTTGTTTAACGTCTGCAGAGTCTTTTTTTTTTGTCAACAATATTCCTAATTGCACATGGCGCCGTTTGATGTGTACATGCACATTGATCCCTTCAGAGTGGGAAGATGAAGGTCAGACCTGCGCTCTTAAAGAACGTATGATACGAGATAACCCAAAGCATGTGTCATAACGGGGAGAAAGTGGAGGTGCAAAATTATGGCGTGTTTGTTTCTCGTGTAGGGAGGCAACAAATCTCTCCTACTGGCTGCCAGTGGGCTCTCTATCCACCCAATGCGTGTTAACGAAACCGCTAGAAACAGTTACTGCCTGATGCATTTGCGTGCAAACGCCGAATCCCAATAACGGCTCTAAAGCTAAAAAAAAAAAAAAAAAAAAAAAAAAAAAGGTCTGCAAGCCCACAAGCCTCCAAGCGCAATTGGATTATTTCGGAGCACTTGATCCGTCCTGTGCGCGCAGCTAAACGATATGCGGGCGATTCTCTGGGTTCATATCAGAGCATCAAGCCAAATTCGACGCACGGACTGCGCGACTTGGCGTCTTAAATACGGTTCTATTGCCGGAATCTAACTCCGAATTAAAATTCGGTCGATTTGTGTCTCTCTCACAAAAGCAAAAAGAAAAAAGGAAAGAAAATGCAACACGTGCGACTTTTGGTGAGCACGCTCTCAACAAGAAAACTCCTGCAACGTCTTGGTTTTTGCGCGCAACTGTGCAGAAGAAATGGAAACGCTCGACATGATCGGGATGTATTGCAAGAATCACCCGAGTTCAAAATGAGCATTTTGCACATTTTAGAGTGGATAACACCAACGTCATCCATCCATATATATATATATATATATATATATATATATATATATATATATATATATATATATATATATATATATATATATATATATATATATATATATATATATATATATATATATATATATATATATATATATAATAAGTCATTATCAATAATAAGTCATTATTACTAATTACAATGAAAAATTTAATGTGCAACCGATATTAAATGGAACCATTTCTGGGTTTTTTTTGCAGATGGGATATCCCTGATTATCCCCAACAGGAGCCATATTTATTTATTTATTTAATTGTAATTTAATTCATTTGCTGCCCATCACTCTTCAGTGGGCGAACGATCTAATCTAGAATCTTGATTCTGCGTAAAACCCACCCTATCTGTCTCAATAACAAACACCTACATGTTGGCTGTCCCCATCTTTTAGAGGTGTGTGTGTGTGTGTGTGTGTGTGTGTGTGTGTGTGTGTGTGTGTGTGTGTTGAGGAGGGGGAAGGGGGGGGGGTGTCAGGAACGGGGAGGAGGCGAGAGATGAAACTGTCATGTCAAACGTCTCCCCCCTCACCAATGGCAGACAGCGCAGCGCGATCCCGACCGCGGATTGGAGAGGCGGGCCAATGAGCGGGCGCAGACGCTCCGGGAAGCCCGGCCTCCCTGATTTCAACAGATTGAAATGTAAGCCTGTCTCCGGCGCCTTCGGGAAACAGAAAGAGAATTTTGTCCCCTCTTCTTCATTTTGTCGCACGAGAAGTGGGTTGTATTTATTTATTTATTTTTTTTCTTCCCCCACTCGAGCGCGGACACGCTGGACGCGCGGCAGGACCCACGGAGGCGGCACAGAGCGGACACCGTGTACTTCCTTTGCGGCTTCAACACGATGGGTGAGTTCGACTGTCCGTTTCTCTCCCGTCTAAACGGGGAGGATGCAGCAATCGGTTCTAGTAGGAAGGTGAGAAAATCCGGGGAGATTTTTCTTTTTTTTTTTTTTTGTCTTCTTTTTTTTGGGGTGGTTGCCGTTTCAGGCGGAAAACTGTTAGTCGACAGTCACGCACGGGTCTTTCGGGGGGCGTCCGCGTGGCGTTTGGACCGTGTTAATACCAACAAACATCTCTCATAACTCGTACTGATTAGCTTCCAAATCAAAGCGAAAATTTTTCTGAGACGAAAGCATAAAATGTTCCTTTGTGGGCTTTTTAAAAACAGCTATAAAAAAGTTTATAAGCGGAGTAAAAAGCTTCCATCTGCTTCATTAGTTCACCCAGAAATCAGATTGTGTCAAATCGCTTCCATCATGTCAGATGTGTGAGACCCGGGTGTGTGTGTGAGAGTGTGTGTGAGAGAGAGGGTGCGTGTATGCTTGTGTGTGTGTGTGCGTGTGTGTGTGCGTGTGTTTTGGCCATTAGCGTCATGTCTCACAGCCCTCTCCTCTGCCTGTTTTCAACACTAGAACCTGCCTTCGGTGAGGTGAACCAGCTCGGCGGTGTCTTCGTGAACGGCCGGCCTCTCCCGAACGCCATCCGCCTGCGCATCGTGGAGCTGGCGCAGCTCGGGATCCGACCGTGCGACATCAGCCGCCAGCTGCGCGTCTCCCACGGCTGCGTGAGCAAGATCCTGGCGCGCTACAACGAGACCGGCTCCATCCTGCCGGGGGCCATCGGGGGCAGCAAGCCGCGCGTCACCACGCCCACCGTCGTCAAGCACATACGGACTTACAAGCAACGGGACCCGGGGATTTTCGCCTGGGAGATCCGGGACAGGCTGCTGGCGGACGGCGTGTGCGACAAGTTCAACCTGCCCTCCGTGAGCTCCATCAGCCGGATCCTGCGGAACAAGATCGGGAATCTGGCGCAGCAGAGTCAGTACGAGTCCGGCAAGCAGGCGCCTCACCCGCCGCCTCAGCCCTCGCTACCTTACAACCACTTGTACTCCTACCCGGCGTCTAAAGTACCCAATCCCCCCGGCATGCCCACCCTTCCCGGACACATGGCCATGCACAGGATATGGCCCTCCTCGCATTCTGTCACAGATATTCTGGGGATTCGATCGATCACAGAGCAACAAAGTAAGCAAGGCTGCGCACAGGCCTGTTACTGTTACTCACCACATCACATCTGAACAAGCTTTAGGGGTTAGTGTGTGTGTGAGTGTGTGTATGTGTGTGCAGCTTCCAAAGTAGTAATTGATTAATAATAATAATAATAATAATAATAATAATAATAATAATAATAATAAAATAATAATAATAGGAATAATAATAGTAATAATAATAATAATAATAATAATATATCGTTAGTTTGCTGCTCTAGAGTGTTCATGCGGTTCTTGGGGACATTCTGCTTTCAGGTCAAACGCGTCAGAATTTGTTCGGTGTTTCTTTGGCGCAGAGCCGCGTTTCCCAGCACAGCCAGAGCCTCGTGTTTTGTAGTCCAGTCTGTGTGACACATGCAGGTAAAGGCCCAGATGACTTTGCCTACCCCCCCCCCCCCCCCACGCCCCTCACACACACCCCACACCCCTCCACTCCACAACCCCCTTCAACACGACCGCAGATGTTTTGGAAACAGTGAAACAGGATCCGGCATAAATCAGTGTTAATGGTGGGCTCGGGCTCAGCAGCTTGTTTACCAGGGGCAGGAGGGGAAGTGCTGTCAGGGTTCCGGGCTCCTCTCCACTTCCACCGCCGTCATATTAACGACGTATATCTGTAACTTAAGCGGCCCAAACGAGACGAACGCGAGGCAGATATCTGCGAGAAGAACTCACACAGGGGGGGGGGGGGGATTGTGTTTTTGAAAGGCTGCCTCTCTAAACAATTTATGCATTTCCAAAATCACTTGCAGATGTCTCGTGGCTGCAGGTTTTGAAGGTTTTCGCGCGGATCTCGCGTTTTGCACAAAAAAAAAGTAAAAAAAAAAAAAAAAGTGAACTGAGACCTTGTGAAAGGTGGGGGTCAAAAGAGACTCGTAGGTCGATTTGTTTGTTGTTGGGTTTGTTTTTTTTTTTTTTCATGCGCACAGACTCAGAAGTGCGCGCAGGCGTTTGACCTGTGAGCACCAAATGCAAAGCTGCTGAGATTTGATTTGCAGGGAGGCAGGCAGACTTTTTATTTTAGCTTCGGAAGTGTGAATTTTGTTCCAATGTTCTACAACATGGGGTTGCAGCTCTCTCGGCGGTAAACGCTGGGAAGGATTGTCCATTACGCACGAAAAGGGAGGAAGTACATTTCAAGTCACTCAGAAAGATTGCATGGACTGACTCACGGTAGAGTCCAGTGACACAGCCTGCACTTTCACCTGAGCTTTATATGAATTTATATATATATATATATATATATATATATATATATATATATATATATATATATATATATATATATATATATATATAAATCCCCAAACACTCCAGGCTAACCGCATGACCTTAACACGTAAAAAAGAAGCTCCCATTTTCCTTGTTTTTTTCTTAAAACGCTCTCAAATACTCTGGCTCATGTTGAATGGACTCGTGACATTTTTAAATCTATGACTATTAATTTTCAAAACACAGAAAAATTTGTTTCAGATTAAACCTTATTTAAGCATCATTTTCTATATATTATATAATTTTTTTGGCGCAAAAGAGAGAGCGAGAGAGAGAGAGAGAGAGAGAGAAAAGTCAGAGGGTTATTGTCTTCTGCAGCCTGGCTAACCTTCGGCTGATGGGAGCGAGAGCAGCAGCGACCAGGGCCGCCTCTCTTTCTCCTCTCTTTCTCCTCAAGAGTTCCCTTTCGAAAAGCCCTTCCTGACGTCCCTGTTCTTCTTTTTCTCTTCTCTACCTCTCCTCTTCCCCCCCTCCCCCAGTTAGTGACAGTTCATCCTTTCCCAGCGCCAAACTAGAAGAGTGGAGCGCAATAAACAGGAGTAATTTCCCACCAGCGAGTTCGTCTCTAGTCAATGGCGTGGATAAGGTGCATTTAGAGCCACACGAAGCAAAATTCACACAGGTAAAAAAAACAAAAACAAAACCAAAATGTGGACATGTCTCTTTTTTTTTTCCTTTTTTTTTTTTTAAATCAGTCACTTTTTGTAACTCAGATTTTTTTCTCCCCCCCATCTATTTATAGCAGTCTTGATTTTTTTTTTCCTTCCAAAATAATTATATGGCTTGAAGTCCTCCTTCCTCCCCTCTCCCCCCCACCACCCTTTCAAAAACCACCAACATGCATTGCAGGTTAGCACATTAATGGTGCGCTTCAGTATTATTATTATTATTATTATTTTTTCATTTTACAAGCAGCATTTTCCGTTGGTCCTGCTGCTTGATCGTTTCTTTTGGGGATTATTTATTCAGCAACTGACAAGTCAAAGAGGTTTCATAAAATAATATTATGGGTTTAAATTAAATTGCAACGTATTTCCACTCATAAAAAAAAAACCCTCCTGAAAAATTATTAGTCAGATTTTTTTTGGAGGGGGGGGAGGGGGGGTTTTGGTATATTATTCGAGCACAGAGTAATTGATTTAATGTGAGCGACTTAAAGCAGCCGTGAGTGTTTAAGCTATTAACCCTTTAACTGTCACCCCAACCCCCCAAAACACACTTACATGCACGTCAACAGGTCCACGAGGACGCCTACGTCCTCGTGACAATTATGAGATTTTTACAAATATGTGGAGTAATTTTTTTTAAAATGCCTGTTGCACAATTTTTTTTTTCAAATATAAATCAGATTTGCAACAGTGGCGCGCAAAAGGTTGGACAATTTATGTTTCCAGAAACATTCTTTGCATTTTCATTTCATGTTTTTGTTTAAAAATGATTTTATATATATATATATATATATATATATATATATATATATATATATATATATATATATATATATATATATATATATATATATATTACTTTGTGTTGGATAAATTCCGCTGTCACAGTAATTTGAAGATAACAGGGAAATCAATGCTCTATTTCAACAGCGCATTTCTAATGTTACTCTGACTTGTGAAAGGCGCAAAATAGGCCTCAAGACATGAGAGTAAATTACTTATTTTGGCCACAAGGCAAAAGTAAATCACATGTATATTTTAAAGTAAGCTGTTTATTTTTAAATTTTTACCATAAATTAAAATAAAATAAAATAATAATAATAAAAAAAATCAGAATTTCATTTGCCTTTCTAAGTTTTGGACACAAAACGCGGATCATAATTTTGCGTAAATTGCGATAAAAGGCTCGTTTTGGTGACGGCGCATTGGCGCGTGGATTTGTTTTTCTCTTTCCCCTCTTTACTTGACAAGTACGAGCAAAAATCTCGAGAGATGTCCACGAGGCGTGATTGATCGTCCCACTTCATCAAATTTCAGGCTCAACGTGCAACAAATCTATCTGGGGATGTCGCTTTGAGCGCGCTGCCAAAACATCACTTGGTAGACAGATATCACAAAATAAATAAATAAAATAAAATAAAATACTTAAGTAGGGAATTAAATTCAAGCAGTATGAGTTTAAATAGAAGGAATAAAAAGAAAGCAAAAAAAAAAAAAAAATACTTGCAGCCATTGGAGAGTCGTGCAAACATGTACAGCTGCTGTGTTTTCAAATGACAAACATTCCCTTAAGAATCAGGCCTGATTTTTCCCCCCCTGACTTTGGCAGCCAGGAGTTAACCAGTTTAAAGGACTATTCCGCAGTTTATTTTTAGCTCGAGCATGAGCAGGGGAGATTCAACTGAAAACACAGAGGAGGCCAGCAGGTCGTGTGTCTGCAGGGCCAGACGCTGCGGTTGGAAACAGGTAGCCTCGAGGCTCCGCAGGGAGGGACAGAGGTATCCATGGAAACATGGGCAGCATCATCGAGCTGTGTTGGAGTGGAAGTCGGGGTGGATGCTGCTTAGCTGCCTTAGAGGGAAGCAGGCCTCATGCTTCCTCCCCACCCCCCCAAAAAAGTTAAGGAACGCTGAAGCCACAACACTGATTTAAATAATAAACAGTGGGATTAATGGAAGGCGTTTGAATCTTAATCGGGCATAAAGATGAACAGAAATCTGGCTTTACAGCGGCGTAATAAAAGCTGGAGCCAATGCACTAGGTACATTCAAAAATTATTTCATTTTAGTCAAGTTCATTTTGATCTGCTTTTAATCTGATGTGTCTTTTGTAGCGAATTATGTCAACGTAATTAATAAAAAGTAATAAAGCAATTCAGTTATTATTACGTCACGTGGGCCAAAAATACAGCAGTTGATCTACTTTAAAAATGTGCAGAAAAGGAAGGAGGGAGGAAAAAAAAAGAAGAAGCAGAGAGCCAGCAAAATGATGCAATCAGGATGGGCCGTGTTCTGTGTGTGTGCAGCTGCTGTGTTGTACTTTACCTCTGAGAAAATTGTATAAGACATGCGCTTGGCACCATTCCGCAGATGGGACTTTGCAGCCTGCTATGAGCTAAAAAAGCAACTAAAAAGAAAAAAATCTCGCTCTATCTACGCGGCTTATAATGGCAGGCCTGTGTGACATTCTCCTGTCGTGACAAAGTTGAGAACAAAACACCAAAGTCACACAAAAGGCATTTTTAAAAAGTGTAGCGTCATTTCAATTGCTTTCATTTAAAACAGAAAAGCAACTGCTGTGAATGACTGTGAACCTAGCATACTGAAAGCTAAAGTTTTTGTGAGTTAATGTAAAAAAAATAAAATATGTATTGCAATTTTGGTACACAGATTAAGTAAAAATATAGAATAAAAATGCTTTAAATTGAACTTTCGGCCATATTGCTAATTAAGGAGCAAAAAATATAAAATGTGGCGAACAGCTGGTTAATTAGTCTGGTTATCTGCTCAGGTAGCCACTCTGGTTTACAGACACTACGCTCTTTCTTATCTTACTGATATATTTTTAAAAATCTTAAAAATGTACTTTATTAATTGTGGATTAGGGCTCTCATTTAATTTTTATGTCATTACTGATTCCATCGTTCTACGCTTTCTTTTTTTTTTTTAAGCAGCCGACTCTCTTGAAAATATGGCAAAAGATTGCTAGCGTTCTTTCAGCCGACTGCTCAGCAGTGTGCAGCAACAGAATTGGGATGGGGGGCGCTATGTCACTCTTTGATCTGTACACCTGGAGTAAATTAAGGTCACTTCAGCATTCTGCCTGGCATTTAAAAGGATTTCGAACCTATGATGGAAAATTTGAGCCATTTTCAAACGACCTTTCCAGGACCTCCGCGTTCCTCCGACACCTTTAACGTACCTATGTGTAACGGCTAAAAGATACATTTTGAATGATGCATATATATAAATACTTATATATATACTTTTTTAAAACCATTTTAGACAGGCATGTCAGTGCGGGGAAAAAAATCCCAGTTATGAAAACTAATAACATATTTGTGCTAGCACTAGCTAGACCACCCATGAGAAGAAATTCTGTCTCCATGATCAAAATTGAAATCCTCCAGTTGAATCCTGTTGCTGCGCCGCCGTCGCCCTCCCTTTCCTCATTTTCTATCATATTTCCTCTTCTTCTCCCCCACCTCCCCGCACCCCCACAAATCTATCATGACATCTGTTTTGTGGCGTCCCCCAACAAGCCTGTACTCCATCGGCTGGTGTGGTATGTGGACGCTGACAGAGAAACGTCCACTTTCAGAGCAAAAAAAAAAAAAAAAACAGTGCAGCCACCCATGTATGGTTGTTATGCTCCTTTAATGTGTGGCAGGAGTGTGAGCGCGCATAATTGATCATTCATACTTTCATCAAAATTTGGGACAGTGGGATTTTTATGTGGTGGCTGTGAAGTTAGGGATTTAGGTCTGCTGTTTATAATTCAACCGATATTACTTTCACTTATTGCCACAGCTTGCTTCTAAAGCCGCAGTGTATGTGTATGTATGTGTGTATGCGTGCATGTGTGTGGGATATATAGCTTTTTCAAACTTTCCCAAATCTTAGAGTGACCAAAATTAAGAAAAGTGTGGCCAACAAATGACATCCGTTTCATTGATTTTAACAAAGCGACTCATAAACAAGACTCGGTTGAGGACAACAACAAAAGACGACTGGATTAAATTTGACGTTTTTGATCCGCGTTGCAGATTTAATCTGGATTTTTCCCTTCTCGTTTCCAGACGCCGAGTGGATTGCCCACAGCGAACAGCTATGTCACAGCGCCCAGCATCCCTCCCTACCACCCTCCCACCCAAGTGTCACCCTACATGGGGTACAGCGCCACCACGTCGGCCTATGTGACCGGACCCACATGGCAGCCGGCCAGTGGCAGTGCTCTATCTCCCCACAGCTGTGACCTCGCTGGCCCTCTGGCCTTCAAGAACATGGCGGCGAACCGGGACGCCGTCCACCCGGTCGCCGCATCGGTGCTTTGAGCGTTCCCTCCGAGGACTAGAGACGGACAGAGTCTGAGGGGGGGACAGCGGCGGCGGGTGGGGGGATGCGAGGGTGAGTGGACGGGACAGGACAACGGACTTCGAGTCTTGTCGTTTCGCTCTTGCAGTCACCCTTCTATGAAGGACTGAGAACCGCCGCCGAGCGCGGGACGCTCTCCCTCGACCTTCCCCGCCGCACTCCAAACTCAACACGGCGAGACCGAAGGCCGATGGAGTAAAACGGTCGACACAACAAACTCGTTGTCTAAAAGGACTCGCAGAGCAGGTGTTCTGAAGGGACAAGTGCGTGACCACCACTCTCCACCCATCAACACTATTCCGCTCAGATTCTTTACTGCACACTCTTTGGGCAAAAACGGGGTAATGTACGACTTCAGAAATATACAATCAACCTAAAGAAAAACACTTTGCATGAGTGTTTCAGGGTGCTTGTAAATTACTATTGCTTTTTTTTTTTTTTTTAAGTTTGTATGCTTTTTTGTTGTTGTTGTTTATGATTTTATAAATGGAGCATTGCTTTTTCCCACTTCACTAAAAGTGTAGCCAAAGAAAGAGCTCCACACAGAAGTCTTATTTATTTAGGTTAAGGTACGTTGAATGAAGTGCAATTAGCGTTGCAGAATGCATGGGAGTCTCCATGCACATTAGGACAGAATTGGAATTATGTTGCAGAGCATTAACAATTGACAAATGTTGCACAGTGAAATTGAATGTATCTTATTAAATTGTTTGGCTGTTTACCGATTCTTTTCCCCGGGGCATTCCTGCTTGTTTTGGGGGATCCGGGGTTCTAACGCGGACGACATACGGTACACACCCCGTCGCGGGGAAAAAAGAAAAGAGAAATGTTTTTCAGCATCTCATTTTATTCCATCGCTGCTACATTTTGGTTTATTCTGGCACTCTGGTCCGATTTACATGATTAGGAAGCTGCTTTTCATAAACAAAAACCAAATGAAAACAGCGAGCAGGCCCTCAAAGTCTGCGTTTTTGATTTCCATGTGTCATGCCTCATTGGGTAGTCCATCAGAAAGAATTTGAGTGCGCCGAGTTCATCGCAACATACTGCAACGTTGGCCAGCAAAGCAGCACATGCTTTGCTGGCCAACGTGTCTTCTTACCTCATCACATCTATTTATCTGGGTTGAAAGTAATAAGAAATCTGCACTGTGCCTGACGTGCAGAAAGTGTAAAAAATTGTGGTTACATCAGGGCAATGACTATGTAGATATTTTATTATTATCCCTAGAACTGTTGGAAGTGCAGCTAAATACCAAAATAATTCAAATGTAGATTTATTTTCATTCAGTCAAAAAGTTTGCGTCCGATTGAGTCTTTTCACTTTTTCAATCAGATTCAAGTTTGGACAATAACTGCGCGACTCGCAAACGTCCAGTCAATGTTAATCAAAGTAGAAGAAAAACATATTACAAGCTTAAATCTGCCAGAGGTATGAATAATATTGGGCTTGACTATATATTTCACATTAAAAGAAAATAACACTTGTTTTTTACACTTACAAAAAATCGGACCCTTAAAACAGCTCCATTTTCGTTTGTAAATTACAAAGTCATGTTGTCCATTTAAACCTCCATTTGTATTCATGACAGAATAAGTTTCAGCTTATTTTGTGATTTCAAATGTTTGTGCGGGGTTTTGCGTTGTGTGGAACGAACGGCAAACTTAAACGCCGCCGTACGGGGGCCAATCGACGGGGCATGAGGCAGATAAGGGGTCAAGCCGGGGCCTGTTGCTGCGGGAGCAGCTCGCTGCGTTCGTTAAGTAAGTGAAGTTCATGTCTGACGGGTTTGCAGAAAGTCAAAGAAACAAAGCAAAACAAGAAAAGAAACGCTTTCTACAGATTTCGAAATCTGCAGAAAGTGTGGAGTAATAAATTATTCATCTGCGAGTCTAGCAAGCCCCGTCTAGCCCTGCAGTGGAAACTGGGGATTTAAACAAACTGCGCTGCGGCGTGGAGGCGCAGATTGATGTCTTGATAAAGCTGCTCACCTGCTCCCTTTCTGTTCCTCCTATATTGCTGCTGAGGAAACTTTTTTTTTTTCTTTCTTTCTTTTTGTCTATCCGTCTCGTGTCGCAGCATAAACAGTGCCTCCGCGTCGCAGTGCCAACAGTCCGCCCCATGCAGGAGCTGATTTGACTTGGAAAGCACCTCTCCCCGCATCCAGTGGTCACGGACCGTTGCTCACGGTCGCAGTGTTTGACCGTATGTGAACCACATCGCATCGGGGGTGGGAGGGAGGCAGCGACGTGCAGACTGCCGAGCCTGGCCATCGCCACCATCCTCTAACCGAAGACCAACTATCGCCAACAGCTAATGACTCTTTTGCTCGTAGGAGAGGGTTGGATGGCGTTTTAAAGTCAACTTTTTCATCTAAGAACAAAAAAAAGTAAAAAAAAAAAACAAAACAAAAAAACCAACAAAAAGAAAATGGCCTCCTTTGACTCAAAACATTAGAATTTGACCTCATCTAAAGGCCGCGTGACAAATGCATTTTCAAAAAAGGTGCTCAAAAGCCGTTGCTGCTCGGCTTTATGGGTCTACAAGATGTAGTTTTGAAAATAGGGGCCGACACGTGTTTATAATTAATTATGTTGAGTCTGACTTCAGTGTCATATGGTTATCCTTACTTCTTCACATGCAATCAGAAACAAGACAGCCTTCGGTTTTTGCAGGGTAACACAGAGCAGAGAATGTTGACACTGGCTGAACACAGAGCTCCATGCGTGCTTCTGCTCAGTGAGCACTTTTAAAAGAAGCTGACGACAGCCAGAGTGTTTTCCTAATGTCTTAAAACAACAACGTCGAGCAGACAGGTGAGCATAACCTCTCAAACTTGGGATTTTGAGAGAGGTGGAGGGCGGAGGCTGGGGGAGAAAAGAAATCAGCAGAGACGAACCCAGCATGTCTTTGTGCGCACATGCATCCTCACTGTGGTAGATTTTAATGCACATTAATCACCGACTGTGTTTGCCTTGGAAAACACAGGGAGAGCCGAGCGCAGATTGCAGGTTTGTCAAAGTGGAACCACCGAGGTGAAGCGCTTCGACTGGAGGCCGCATACTTCGCTGATTTATAGTGATCAAGATGTGCGGGGAATTCAGTTGAAGGTGGCTTTGTTGCCTAGCTACCGGCAATTTTGGGCGTGCCTGTTGCAAGCTGTCAGGCCCGAAACAAACATCGAACGCTGAGCGCTTCATTACGAAAAAAGGACAGGTTGGGCGCTTACGATTTCATCAGTCTGCAAGCCACGGTTGTTCATCTATCACCACACGTCCCGGGCGACAAAAGAAAAAAAAAAAGAATAAAAAAAAAAAAAAAGCAGCAGCCGTTTTAGTTTGGCGCAGATGAAAACTCCCACATTGAGGGGGCCGCTGTCAAATGCCAACGTGGCTCGGTCGAAGCTACCAGATAAGGTCACGATAAGTGTCATCGAGGGCAGCCATGACGCACCGCAGCTATCGGACAGGTGTGTTGCGAGATCGCATATTTGTGGAAAAGATATGTGGGCTGAGGGAGGGAACGTGAAGGCGAGCTCCCCACACCCTCCGTCGAAACCCGAGGCCTCATTAGAATTTTTCTAAAGCGTGTTGTTTTAGCTTGTACTGGAAGCTACGCTCAAGACACGGAAGAGACTGACACTCAGCTGGCAAGCGCCACTTGTTCGGCTGACAGCTAGTCAAACAACAAAAGGCTAGGATGGCGGGGAGACGAGAGGCGAGTGACGGCGCGGTAAACTGGGGAAAGCCGATACGCTTATATCAGCGCCGGGCTGAAACACGAGCAGGAAAGACGGATGTGTGACAGCAGAAGTCGGCCATTAGGGCACGGGAGAAAAATGCATCCCGATCGCAGCTCGCATGAGTGCATGAGGAGCACGCTGGTTCAGCCTTTCACTTTTTAACAAAACATGGAAACAAAACTCAATTTTTTTATGTCTAGTTAGAAAAAAAGGTCAATTTCAGATCATGGAAAGGTCGAAAATAGTAATTTCATAGAAAATGTGATGAATAAATGATATTATTCTGAAAGTAGCAAAGTGATCAAATTATGAAAACATACTTATTTCTCTAAAGCTCTTTCACATGTCAGAAAAACTAACTATAATGCCTTCTGTTGGGATTTCATGTCATTGTGATCAACACAAACTAGTGCAAAACTGAAGTGAGAGGAAAAGGTTTTCTAAATACTTTAAAGACAAAAATCTGAAAAAAAAAAAAAAAAAAACAGCGGTGAGTGTTTGCATTTAAGCCCCATTTTAATTGGACATCCTTAAAGAAAATTGAGTCAAATAGTACACCTGTGTGTAATTTAACTTGAACATGAAGCCCGCTCTGTGAAGGCCTCAGAGTTTTGAGGAATACAGCAGGCGGGTCAGGATCGACGCTGTTTAAATCCGGGTTAGGTTAAAAAAGGTTACATTTCAAGCTTCGGAGCTTTCATGGGAGTCTGTATATCGTCTGCAATCAATCTTCATGACTTTGGCTAAAAGTCACACAAAACTAACTAACATTTTTAAATACATAAAACCTGCATATAACAAGAAATGCAGGTTTCAGCTGGGTTTTTTTTCTGTTTCTTGCAAAATTTTATGTTTATCTTTATTTTAGATCAGAAAAAAACATAGATAAAATGTTGGTCCTTAAAAAAAATAAATTTTCTAGTGTAGATATATTCACCAAAAATTACAAGTTGTCTTTTTTCCCCCCAAGTAGTTTTGCGACATTTGCAGCTCTAAGCAAGTTTTGCTCGGCTGGCCCGAGAGGAAACTGCGCTTTAGGCTGTGAAGGTCGCAGAGCCCTGATAAGAGAGAATGCCAAGAGAATCAAGGTGACTATGGAGGAGCTGCCACAGGTCCACAGCTCAGGTGGGAGAATCTGTTAGCTGAGCACTGCTCCAGTCTGACATTTATGGAAAGATAAAAAGAAGAAAGGCGTTTTTGGAAGAGGGACACAAGAGGTCAAATTGACAAAATGCACGAAGCTCTAGGTGGAAAGAGTTATGTCAAAGCTGACATTGCATGTCACCCCCGCAGTGACCAACACCATCATGCTTTGGTGCTTCCTGTTGTACAGAGAGGGAAGCTGATTGGAGACAATGAGAATATGGATGACACTAAATAGTGGTCAATGCTAGAAAGTCCTCAGGTTGACTTCAACGTACATGAACATGCAGTCAAAGCTGTGATTGGACGGCTCAGTTCATGGCTCTCCAACCTGCGGCTCTTTGGACCTTCAAAAATGGATCTTTAATAAAGTTGGCTCATAATGACAAAGAATCAACTAATGCTTTTCAATGTACATTTCATTTTAAAATATACAGGTTTTAGAAGTTTTTCTGTTTCTCTTTTTTTTTTTTTCCACAAAAGAAAAGGTAAAAGACGTCAGCCTCTTTAGGTGAAAAGCTGGTTGAGGTGAAAAGCTCCACATAGTGCTGTCTCTCCGGGGTCAAGTACAAATAGACCCCAGATCTGTTTTCAGAGTTTAGTTTGTAGAAAATATCAAGAGTCACGAATCTTTTTCTCTCCATGTCACAGTCATGGTTTGCTTTCTGCTGGTTTCTCACATGAAATTCCAATGAAAGGCAGTTTATCTGGATTCAACGTGGAAAAGTGTGAAAAATCCTACGTGGTGTAAATACCTTTTTTAAAGAACTGCATTACCACAGTGGTTATAAACAGAAAGCAAAAGCACAAATTCACATGAGGGGAATTCGCATGGTATGATGTGGCTACTTTGAATTATGTTATATATATATATCTATATCTATATATATATATATATATATATCTATATATATATATATATATATATATATATATATATATATCTATATATATATCTATAACTATATATATATAGATATATATATATTATATATATATATATATATATATATATATATATATATATATATATATATATATATATATATATATATATCTCTATATATCTATCTATAGATAGATATATATATCTATCTATAGATAGATATATATATCTATATATAGATATATATATCTATCTATAGATAGATATATATATCTATATATAGATATATATATATCTATATCTATATATAGATATATATATATATATATATATATATATATATATATATAAATATATATATATATATATATATATATATATATATATATATATATATATATATATATATATATATATATATATTATATACTTTACACATGAACAAGTACACAAATTGTTTGGACTGCAAGTGATTTAAATTAAGTTATTCCTATGTTTATTTTTTTTTTTGTCTATAAAACTCACTAATTAGCTTGAATCTATTCCATGAGATAGGTAAAGTATGTGACTGTTAAAATAAGAACAAGCGCATGTTTATGATGACAGAAACTATGTGCATCCCTCAAACAAAAACAGCACAATAAAACTCTCGGGGGTGGAGGGGGGTTAAGAAGAAAAGTCACTGATGTAAAAGTCGACTTTAAAACCGATGCAATTCTTCGCGTTGTAGAACCAAAGAGGAAGAGAACCTTCCTGTCTTTACCGTGTGTGTTTGTGTCATTAATGTTGGTTTACAAAGTTAGTTACATTTAACTCATTCATTCAGAGAAGTTTAAATGACGTTTTTAGTGCTTTAAATAATCTTTTTTTTTTTTTTTAATTAAAAAAAAAAATTAGTTTTCAAATGTATTAAGAATTAAAATATTGGAATCATCTACCACCGGCTCCATCTGGACAAAAGAGGGAATAACAGAAGAGATGCCGTAAAGTGAAGGGAACTACCTATTTATTCAGTCCATTTTTGTAAAATAAAAATAAAAACAAAACAAAAAACAACAAAAAGCAAACTCTGATCCATTTTAAACAAGTTGGGGACAAACAGAGTAGTACAAAAAAAAAAAAACCTGATATTTTGACTAATAAATTTAGAGCTCCATTACAAAGGTCACTTTATAAAGTTTGCACAGCTTTGTCTATTCTGGAACTGATGAAATAAAAAATAGAAATACTTTTTGGTGATGAAAACCTATTGTGCTACTGGTTTACACAACTTTTATTAGTGAGACAGATGCATCGCCCGAATATGGAAACACTGTTTTGGTATTTTTATGAATCTTAGAAAAAAAACAACAAAAAAGCAAAACCAAAGGCTTCGTGGTGAGTCACCAATTCTGTCAATGAGGAATAAATTTGGAACAGGAATTACAGGCTTTTGTTTCTCTTCTGTGGTTTTCTCGTTACCAGTGTTTCTGCAACCACTTCGACATATATTCGTAGACCAGCAGCATCACCCCTCCACCTGCAGCAAAACATGACAGAGAAACGCAGCCTCATTTACACAGGACATGAGAGGAGCTCTGCTTTTATTGTCATTATATTTAAATGAGGATTACAGGGATTTGCTGCCTCCATTAGATCCATAAAACAGGCGACTCCATCTTCAAATATATATATGCTGATTGCTGCCAGCATGCATACAGCGCCTCACATACATCCATACATTTTATTATGGTACAAAAAATCCTGAAATTTTTCCAGTTAGGCAAACAGAAAGTGGGGCACATTTATGAAGTGGTTTGTTGGAGAATATCACTGAAGAATCAGCATCATGAGGACAAAAGGGACACAGCAGATGGGCCTGGGGTAAAGCGGGTTACAATAACTCTTAGAAATCTAATTGCTTTTTGCAGTTTGCAACAAACCAAAATATAATAAAAGGTGTTCTGATAATATTTCATCAGGATATAATCTTTTGGCCTATAAGAAATGTAACATTCACATCACCAGCCCTGTGAAACATGACAGTGGCAGCATCATTCTGTGGGAATGTGCCTCAGTTCATCTAAAAGTCCAGCGCTCAGAGAGTCAAAAGACACGCAGATTCTACAAAGTGTAGAATCTCCACTCTTTTTGGATGTTTATTTGTAGAAACTTTCTACGTCCCAATTATGCTTCTTTTTTTTTCAACATATCAATAAAAATCCAAAGCTGACTCACAGAAGTTTGTGGTCGCAATATCTTGAAATGTGAGAAAGCTCACAGTACCTTGAAACCCAAGGAATATATATATATATATATATATATATATATATATTATATATATATATATATATATATAATATATATATATATATATATATATATATATATATATATATATATATATATATATATATATATATATCAAAAATGATTTTACAAAAGCTCTGCATAGTTATGTAATTTATAATTCCCCCCAAAAAACAGAAAAGATGAACAAGTTGGTCATGAAATCTCAGAATAAGTGTTTCAAGTGTTAAAAATTTAGGATAATGTATCAAAATTTACATTTACATTATAAAAAACCTAAAACAATGAACGTAAAGTGTCAAACTTTGTTTTGTGTTTTTTTACCTGGTCCAAGTCTCATTATCTTAGGAACCAAGCCTTTGTACAGAGCCAAGAAGCTGGAAAAAAAAACAAAGGAAAAATCAGTTCGAAATACAGAGACACAAGCAAAGTAATCAAACAACCAAACAAAAAACAAAGTAAATTCAGTCTCAGTTTAAGTAAGTCTCTTTTAGTACTGACAGGGAACCGTAGGTTCTTTACTTAGGTTAATTTTCTGATTTCAAATATCAGTGCAGCAGAAATATCCAACAAATAAACGATAAAACGATTATGTTGGCTCAACTCTCGATAAAATTAGGATTGTCTTTATTAGCTGCAACTTCAAGGTGACGAACAAGTGAAATCAATCGCTTTTTCGTGATAACATGCCTTAATCTGAGAGGAGGAACATTCTGCAACACACATCCCTGCTCCTGTTGATGTTGATTGATCTCGCCTCGCTTTCCGTCTGTCTGCTGCCTGGCACGTCTATCACCCCATCGGGGACTAACAGGCAGCGCTGGCGAATACCTGTCCCTTAATGCGTTCAAGGTGATCAGTGGCTGCCTGCCTCTGCCTCGTGCTCCCTGTCCCGCTCCCTGCCCCCGCCAATGATGGCGTTAATAAGGCTCGACCCACTTCCTCCCTGGCCCTCTGTCTGATTAGATTGACCCGTGGAGCGCCGCGCGGCTCGTTAGGGTCTGCTTAACGATGTCTCCCATAGGGACCACTAATTAGCTGAGACTGTGTTGTGTTAAGGGAAGGGGACTGGATGTGGCGGCGGGGGCACAGTTTGTGCACGCCCGCGCCAAGGCTTCAGTGCTGCTCGGGCCGCTACCCCCATCCCGTCTACAAACTAACAACATCCACTAACGACAAACATCTCTTGGGGTCTTGTCTCAGGGAGCGGCATGGGGCAAAATAGAAAGCCCAGGGCAACTGCTAACATATCATAGATCTCTCCTTGAAACCTCCATTTGGAGCTGTCAGTCTCTGAGGCTTAAGAGTTTGTCCACAGTTACTCCAGAAGTGATAACCTTCATTTCATAAAATTTATCACTGGCATCATGCTGAGCGCGGTATAGAATTTGACATTTGTGTTTTACGGCTTTGCATTAAGGGGGTTTTCACACCTGATGGCCCGGTAGACTCAGTTTGATTACACTTTCAGCTGGCTGGGTTAGTTTTCAAACCGCACTGTGCAAAACGAACCAAACTCTTTGTAAAACCTGTTTACCCCCTTTGCCAGTGGTGGCGATGCACCAAGAACCCCAGAAGGAAACAACATGAAAACTTCAGAAGACAAACGCAATTTCATTCTTCACAATACATGAACAAAAATGCAGTGGCATCAGATGTTAGCGGTTGCAGCAATTGTCTTTTTTTTTGGGGGGGGGGGAAACGACTACAAGCCATTTCTCCTGCTGGCACTGGACTCACATGTTTGTTTTTGTTGTTTTTACCCAAAGTGGCATGTGCTTTGAGCCACCTCCTCTGCTGAAGTGAGCCACCCCGAGGTTCACTTCAACAAAACCAAGACCAAGGTGTTTAGGACAGCCAAATGTAGACCAAAATGTGTGAATGTACCATAAGGCACGTTTCAGAATTTCTGAAGTATGTCAAATGATTATAAGCAGCTAATATCCAACCTGAAGTACATAACTCTCTGACCGACTTCATTTTGCATCCCTGGTGGTGTTGCTGCAAGACTGAATTTGGCTGCAACAGCTGATGTCATTCATAATCGTGAATGACAAGATGCACTTCTCACAGAAAATTTTCACAGTTTAGCCAAATTTCTTCCTTTTCATGTGTTTCAATAATCACAATCCTGCAGACATATCCCTGCAAAGTTCTGGCACTTGTGCCGTTTAATGTTACTTGTTGCCTCAAGCGTAGCGTGTTGAACGTGCACCTAAACTGAGACAGGATTTCTGCTACGATTATTAGTCAGGTTTCTAACATTTATTAATTGATAAAGATTCAAGAATAAAGTGACTAAGAAATCCAAATTTGAAGTGAGCACTGTAATGCTTGTAGCTTTCATATATTAATAAAAGTCAATGGGGGGAATTCAAGTTGTTTGGCTGTGAGTTATCAGTTGATAATAATGCTTAGAAGATGTCAAATATTATTTTCGCCAGGTCTACTTTGAGGTGCAATAAGTTTTGCCCAACTTCCTTCAACAAAGTGCAACCTGTCTTATTTCTAATAAAGGGCATTTTGTAGCAACTCAGTCCATACTGGTGCAGTCTGCAAAGCAGCTAACTATGTTAGCTACATAAACAGATATAACTTCTTTAGGTCGTCCTTCAACCTTTGAAAGATGAATAATCAATAATCAATAACCTTGAATCATTCTAAAACAACTCAATTTTGTTTTAGAAATTTGTATGTAGTTTATGTGATGCTGTTTTCTTTAAACCTTCATTTCATATGTATTTGTATTGGGAAGTAATTTGCCCTGCAGCTGATAATTATTTAGGCAGGAAATAGTGGTTGGAGGACCATCAATTATTTTTCTGTGTTAAACACACCAAGTTTCAGGTATTAAAAATAATAATAAAAAAACCCCGTTCACTTAAAGTAGTAAAATATGCAGCTTTCCTTTGATATCACATTGTTATTTTGACAAGACCACAGAGGAAAAGCGGTTAAGTCTTGTAGTTTTTCCTTGAATGTGTTGAGTTTGAATGTGAGGAATTAAAAGTGAGGTTATGATGTAATTGTTTCAAAACCCCAATGAAGTAGTTAAATATATATAAAAAAATACAACTCAATAAAACAACTCACCTGAATTGGATTAACTTTGAAAACACTAAGTCTTTCCCTGAACGAATACATTTATTTTGTGACCGTGGGTCTCTGAGACCTTTCTAAAGACCGACTCAGATAATGTAGCTTTAAAGGTTCATAAATCCTGTTTGCATTCACTGCTCTAACACTGGAAACCAGACTTTTTTTTTTTTAACACATAAAGAGTCTGGTTTGGTCTCGGGCCCCTTTTGAACAAGCGGGGCCAATTTATTCTAAACTCTGACGCCAAGAGAGTTAAGATATAAACTGCTATTTAACCTTTTAACCTTTTAACAGAAGCTCAAACGGGACAAGTCCTTTAAGGCACATGTGTCCAGTCCTGGAGGGCCAGCGTCCTGCAACTTTTAGATGCGTCATTCACAGAACTCTGTAGCTCCTGATTGTGTGAGGGCATAACTGAGTTCTTTGACTCAAGTCTGTTGAATTTGGTACACAATAAAAAGTTGCAGGACAGCCGGTATTGGCTCAGTTTTCCTTGAATCATCTTTTTTTTGTTTTTTACATTATTTTTCGGTGTTGTTATTACCCTTCTTCGCGGTACACCAGTGCCATGGTCTGGAAGCAGGTGCGGTACTTGATCACTCCTGGTTCCGGCTGGGGCCCTTGGATGCGGCTCTTTACTACGTCAAAGGGAATATTTGCACATGACGAGATGGTCCCAGACGTCAGGCCAATAGCAAACTTCCTCAGGAACTCTAACCTGGGGTCCTGTTTGGAAGATGACAATGAAGCTTATTGGTTTGACAAGGACAATCTTCATTGGAAACATTTTTATAAGTGAGCTTGAGAACTAAAAACACACACACACACACGCACGCACGCACGCACGCACGCACGCACGCACGCACGCACGCACGCACGCACGCACGCACGCACGCACAGACACAAAAGTGACACTAAGTGAATACACACAGTAAATTGACACTGTATTTTTATGCGAGAGCGAAAGTGAAACAGAGATGATGGGATCGGAGCGTATGATTTCAGACCTGGCATGAAAGCCCGGATCATTTTATGGTTGTGGAAGGAGGGGCTCCGAGGGGCAAATTTGCGCTTCCTGACTGTGGTGCAGCGTTGTGATTGGCTGAGCAGAACCACATGTTCTTTGAGGAGCCAAGTCGGAGGATTTATAAACAGGGTTCACGCAGGCAGACTAGGGAGGCATATGGGGACAATTTGGGTAATTGGCCTGTGACTCGGCACAGGGGTATTACTGTACCAAAGAAGCCCAGACTCGGAGAGCTCTGACAGCTAATTGGCCAGGATATTTTTACAAATGACAGCAGCTTCTCCGGTCCAGGGCTTTCTCAAGCGGCTGGACACCCCGAGAGCTGTGGTAAATCAACATCTAATCCCACTTCTTCTGTTTTTTTCAAGTGGGATGCGGGTTAAGGGGGCGGCGGGGGGAGGAATATAGCCACGGCCTAAGCACACCCATCAAGCCACTTCCTAACAGCCTTAAGCAAACATCTCCTCACACATCCCCTAGTGAATGATGGCAGTGTGCTATCTGCCTCCTATGTGCTATTCAAATGTCCGTACAGCAGAAGTCTGGGCTCGGTAATCTAAATTTGACTATTGACATGATTGACTTGAAAGCTCATTGCTCACGTTGCTGAGAAGCTTTAAGCAATGAAAGCTTAGCTCAGTCTCCAAAACACACACGAGACAGATTTGCAGTGCACATTTTGTGAAAACTCTAATGTAATTTATTAAAAAGAATTTTTGACTGGCCAATACAAATTAGCGTGTGATTACAAGGTAGAATAAAACTAAATACAGGGTTTTAAATATAAATGAAATCAGAACTACGTAGTGTGACTTCATATTAAACCCCATCAGCTCTAAGTAAAAAGAAATGCAACCAATTGCACTGAGAAATCAATTGTTTGTTAAAAGAATCCAGCTTAGAGCCACTTAATCTCATCATGTTTCCCTTGGTAAGTTTGCCTGCAGCTCAGTGGGGCAACGAGAAGATTTATCACAGAATAAGCGAAGAGGCCCGTTGTAACTCTTTAGGAGTTGCAGTGATCTAAAGCTCAGGAAGGACAAATAGTTCAATGATCCCTATTAAGTCGTTCACTTCACAGATTCATGGATTATTGACATAAATAAAGTCTAAGTTGAAAAGAGAAAGAGCAAAAATGTGGAAGGTGCTCTGGCCAGAAGACACACACAATTTAACTTTTTACTTTCCTGTAAAATTCTGTTTTACAGGAAAGTCACAAAAAAATAGTATTCATGCAAATCACCCCTCAATGAATCATGGCATTGGCAGCATCATCTGTCTCCATCCACCTAATGAGGAGATGGATGGAGGACGACCAGGTCAGTCCTGTGAGACAGCGCAAAAGAGCACGACCCTGAACATACAGCCAGAGCTCCAACTGAATGGTTTAATTTGAAGCACACGCCATGTTGTGTTCACAGATGCTCTTTAGGTGAAACCACTGAGCACGGGTTATTTTATAAAGAGAAAAGGGGATACATTTCAGTCTCTTAATGCACAAAGTTGGTCTGGAGACCTGAAACTACACTTTCCTTTATTTTAAGAGTATACTCTATAGGTCTATAAAACACACTTAAGTTGTAGCAAATGATCTGACAAAATCACAAGAAGTTTTAAACAGTATAAACACTTTTACAAGTCACTGTATATTTTAAAAGCGTGTGTCGGTAGCCTCTCGCAAACAAAATTCCTGCACTGCACACATAAATGGATGAAGCCTATAAGTAACGGCCATAACCTAAGAAGAAAGCTATTTAAGTCATCTAGCCACGTACTCATTATTCACAGAGGATGACCACTTCGACGTACATTATGCAGCTCTGGAAAATTTTGGAAAATACAACAGAGCCGGGCCTCCCACTGTAACCTCCTCTCGAAAATAGTACGGTTGTCTGCTTCCAATTAGTTCATTGGACTTCTAATCTAATGCTCTGGATTGTACATGTGGAAGTGGCGTATGGTAACGTTTCCATTAAACAAAATTAACTTTTGTTTGGGCCATCAGACGCTGCCGGATGTGTAATCCGAAACTTTGAGGATGTTATGAAGAGCAAACAGACGAGGTATTAGTGGGGCTGATCTTGGAAGCTTCTCTCTGATTTCTGCTTCCTCCGTGCCGTGCAAGCTAATCATACTGTTAAACACTTGTTATTTTCCCGCAGCAATGTGGCGAGGACATGTGAGGATCACAGAGTCTGAGGTTAGCCAAAAGTAGGCAGAGTCAGGAAAGGTTAGGCAACACTGAAGCACAGCAACAGGAATGTGCCACAGACAAAATTCCACACAGTGCAGATTTTTCACTTGCATCTTACCGGGTTGGCAGGGATCGCATCCTTGACGTTAAAGTAGAAGCCAAAGTAGATCATGTTGAAAACTCCATGGCGTCCCAGTGTTGAGGTTAACCCTTTATTCAGACCTCTCGATCCAAAGCCACCTGACTTGATAATACGTCTTGTTTGGGCGAAAGCGGAGGGTTGCTGTCGAAAGACAGAATCGAAAAGGATCTTGTCAAGGAGCTACAAGAAAAATGTGAACATTTAGCATCATTTTTACAAGTTAAATCAGCATTTTCTTTCACTCAACCTCTGCGAATGAGTCTCTGTTGGCCTGGAGACTGACTTTCACCACTTCGAACGGATTGATGATGAAGGCCTCAGTCACCCCTGAGCCGAGGCCTGCTACCGACAGCGCCTGTAGGGGAGATTGACATGATTTAACTCTGAGAGTGAGAGGATAACATCTGGGTAAAGATGGAGCAGAGCAGAGATGAGCTCCAAAAACTCAGTCGTGAAGTGTTTCTGGAATTTGTGTTTTTGTTTTTTTTTCCAAAATGCAAATGTGTCTCTGTCACGGTTAGACAAATTGTTCCCGAAGACACGCAAGACACCTGAGGGTGTTAGCTGACAATATGTCAGATGTTATCTATGAGGGGAAAGGAAGGTGAGTGGCAAGAGGAAGCAAGACTGTTGCAGTTTCAAGTCACTTGTCCTGAAGAAGACGACTACATCGCTTATTACTTCATATACCTGCATCGTAATCAGAAATGGAACCTGCACCACCAGATGTATTTACACCGAGCTTTGTATTTTTGTGTGTTTTTGTGTCTGTGTGTGCAAATGTGCATGAATGCGTGCTCAGCGAGAGGCGTAATGGGAACATGTCGAGAACGTGTCTGAAGCTCATTACTCTTCCTGCGTCTTTATCCCGCTGTCAGAGCCGCAGGACCCATCCTCTCAGACATGCCTCGCGATGTTTACACAGCCGAGCGGCCATGTTTTAATTCCTTATTTGTATTATTACTGTGTGTGTCCTCATTAATCAGAGTGAAGGCATTCAGCTTTGCCATGCTGAATAGAGTAAGGAGAAAGAGAGACAGCGCGCTAATCTGTAATTAAATTGCACTAATGATCTGATGTGAATTAGTGTGCCTGATACGCGCGGGACTTTGAGGGATTTGAGGTTTGCAGCTCTTGCAGGAAGAAGATCATAAGGGAGGAGGTGGAGAAGAAGTGGAACAAGAGCTTGATGGATGAGGTAGGTAAACATTTCTCCACCACTGGCTGTAAAGCCAGCAGAGGATGTTCTCTGTGTGGAGGTGGTTTTGATGCGGACTTACAGGTAAACCATCCGTCATGGCTGACAATTGCCCCCCCCGCACCCAACACTAAAGTTTTGGGTGTGTGATGACCACACCCCGGTATTTCAAATCTGTCCATTTCCAAACCGAGGACTGAATACACCAGCAAGACGATTGCTCAAAGATTATAAAACTATTTGTGGAGTCACTGGCTGTGGTGTGATCTATTTCTAAATGAGCAATTGTGCAGGTCAATTGAAGATGGAGATTTTGGTCAAATCGCAAACTTATGAGGTACAGATAGGTGAAAACAGCACAAAAACAGATTCCACAGTGCAAGCCAGATTTCAGTGTTTCAAAATAGATATCTAAAAGCTTTGAATCTGGAAATGCCTAAAAGGAAAACAATCCTCACTGATGCTTCCAAGAGGAGGATGATAAATGGATCTTTGGCGTTCCAGGCTTTTTCTGTATTCCTCAGTATTTATACTGGAGTTTGTTTCTCTAAAATGTTATTATAAGTCATTTTCATGTCAAGTAAATGGCATAGTTAGGTTTAAATATCAGTCCATGGTCTTTGTCCATGGAGTTTGGATGTTCTCCCTGTGCATGCTCCGCCCATCTCTCCAGGAACCCCAGCTTCCACCCACAGTCCCAAAACATGACTGTCAGGTTAATCAGTCTCTCAAAATTGCCCTTATCTGTAAGTTTGTGCATGGCTGGTTGCTCTGTGAGTCTCTTTATTGACTTGAGATGGATTGGCGACCTTTCCAGGGTCACCTAATTATCGTTGGAGATATGCACCAGGCCCCTGGGTATAGTCAATGGATGAATAAATTACATAACACTACCTCCAACTTTCATTTGTTAATTAACACATACCTGGGAATGTGTTGTGTGCAGTTTGCGGGTCGTGTTTTATTTTCACTTTTACTCGTAAGGATGACGGTTGTGGATTTTATGCAAAAAATATTTCAGAGTATCATTGAGATAGCAAATCTTCTTTATAAGAACATCCTGCCTAAAACTGGCAGCAGCACAGAGACTTTACAAAATATTCACAGCAAAACATAAAAAGTTAACGTTGTCGTAAATAAATAGATTCCTCAGTTAAAACATTTATAGACAGACAAAATATTTACAGACAATTAAAAATTTACAGATTTTTATTTCTTCTCAAAATTAGTAAAAAGAGGCCTTGTGACATATTTGAGATTGTAAATAACAAACCGACACAAATTAGTTTAGTTTTTTAAGCAAACTAAAAAACTAAACTAATTTTAATAAAATAAAATAAATGTTTGCTATATGTTAAGTACATATAGGACCTAAACCCTGAAAAACAGTCTTGAACAGGCAAGCTGGCAGTCACTAAAATCCGTGAGTACGTTCCATTTTCCTCTGCACGATAAGGAATCCATCAACAGAAGAAATAAACCTCGATGAGTACTTGGGGCAGTAACATCGCAGAGTTTCAGGTAGAACATATCAAAGTTGGTGAAATGATTGTGAAATCCTCATCAGCACGAAAGCCAAACCAATGAGTGGTGAGAGATTTATGGTGTCGTTTGCCAACGCTTCCAAACAGCTTCACCTGGACACCGGCTCCGCCCTTTGGAGCATCGCAAAGAATGCTGCCTCCTTAGGAACCACTCATCAGAGAAAATTAAACTCATAACATCTCCATTACAATATGAAAATGGTTAAAAAAGACAAAATCTGCAGAAAAACAATGGTAACCAGCAGGGGCAAAGCCAAACAAAGGCGCCATCAAAACAGAAACCAAGTATCCACTCGCTGGGAAACTGCAAACCTTCCCGTCAGCTCTGACCAGTCTCACTGTCTCTGCTCAGGAAAAACATCTGCCACTGTCACCACCGTATTTCAAGGCGGGTTTGGAATATTCAGGATGATATGTTGTGTTAGTTTCCTGTCAAATATTGTATTTTGCACGTGGGCTAAAGAGTCGGTCTCATCTAAACAGATCGCATTCTTCCACATGTTTGCTGTGGCCTCTGCAAGCAGGACTTCTAACGTCTTTCTTTGAGTAATAGCTTTGTTCCAATCTGGTGAAGAAGTGACATGGAGCACACCACAAATGTCAGTCAGGTCAGCAAATTCTTTCCACTGAGCTGCGGGTTTTTGCAGCTCCTCCAGAGTTACGGAGATGTCTTGGTGGGTTTCCAGTCGTGCCATTCTGTTTTCTTTTTCAGGCAATGGAACAAAAAGTGTTTTCTGAGATGGAATATTGTTCTTAAACCAAACTGTTTTAGGCTTCTCCACAAATGTACCTCTGATTTGTCTGCTGGGTTCCTTGGTCATCATGATGCTGTTTGTTCACTAATGTTCTCTAATCTCCAGGGTCTTCATAAAATAGCTTAATTCGTAGTTAGATTCAATTACACACAGAGGGACTCGGCGTACTAATTATGTGACTTCTGAAGACAAAATGACGCACTTTTTTATTTTATTTAGAGATCCTAAGGAAAAAGGGGCTAAACGCAAATGCGTCACATTTTTGTAAAACCCGAAAACCCCAAGAACTTTTCCTTCTACTTAAAAATTTTGTACTGCTTTGTGTTGGTCGATCACATAACATACAAAGAGGTTTGTGGCAGTCCTGTGTTGTAAGTTGTTATTCATCCTCACAGAATGCCAACCAATAAATTTAACCAAAAATTGCCGGCGGAATAAACATGGCATCTGACAAATTTCTGAAAATTGTTGGGATTTTTTTTTTTTTTTTTTTAATTCGGCAAAGACGAAACCTGACTTAAGACCGAACCACACAGGTTTTAATCTTACAAAATAACAATAAGTTGAAGGGCTTATGCGATACTTAGACAAGCTATTATATATTTTTCTTTTACATCAGCAATAGGCCTGACATTTTAGAGTGTGTGTCATTCATCGAGAATGCTTTCACATGTGCTTAACATTTAACAAAAGTGGTACTACGGGCTTTTGTTATTTAATCCCTAGTTTTTATTTTGTCCAGTGCCATCCGAGTATTTATTTTGTCCGGTGCCATAAACCTTTTTTATGTCTGAAAAGAAAAGCAATGTTAAATTTGTCGCACTGATATTGAAGAACTGTAAACTTGTTAAAGTAAATGATCAAGCCTCTGCAAAAGACCTGCAACGACAATAGATATAAAATAAAAAAAAATCTACAACGAGTAACAGTAATTTCCCTTCTAAATGTACTTATGCCTCGCTCATTGTAGCACTGAAGGCTTTTTATAACAACATTTACACTGACATAATTTGCCTGGTAAAACTTTTTTTTTTTTTTTTACCGTTCACATGTTTGCTTTAACCGACTTTGGCAGCTAAGCAGATGTCAGAAGAACTATTGTTCCTGGTTCTGTGTGTGTTTGTGTGTTTAAGCGACAGTGTACTCAGGTGCTTCTGTTTGGCTCACTCACCACACCAGGAGACAAAGGGGTCAGACTCAGCACCTTCTTGTACTGCTCAAAGGTGAAAAACTGTGGAGGTAAGATCAGGATTAGCGACGTGTCAGAAGGTTATGAAACATGCAACACCATCCACGTGCACAGACTGACGCTTTACGCAGAAGAGTATGTTGATGCTGAAAACGGCACAAAACAGCGGCGTTTAGGGTGAATACTTGAAAAAACATCTCATCCAAAGAGAGGACATACCTAGCGGAGGCTACGTGTAAACTGAAAAAGAGGCATTATTATGTCTTTTATCAAGGTAATGATCCAGAATAACCAGATCAACTCAACATAACATCAAGGACCCAGGATGTAGAGAAATAGTGCAAAGCAAAATATTGAAAGCTCCTTGTATGCTTAAAATATGAGAATATGTTATATTTTACTGGAAAAAGTAGGGAGTAAAAAATGTGCAATTCAAGAGTAACTGGAGTTGCTCCACTTTATTCAACTATTATTTCTTAAAACATAACCTCCCAACCACTGAATAAATATAGTCAGGTTAAATTATTATTATTATTTTTTTAAGATTTAGAGTGTGATTATGCAGCTGAAATAAAAGATTAGTTTATCCACAATAAAGATTTTATTGTGGTGAAGTTTATTGAAGCTGTTATCAGTGACAGAAAGGTGTCATTACTGTGAGCTGGTGAAAAGAAACTAAATCCTCTGAAAGGTGGTAAAACTGAATAAAATTTGTGTTTCTATGAACTCATGCTGGTTGAGTCTGCTGGCCGTCTCGATCTGCCAGATCAGCTGCAACTCACCAGTTCTCCACCAGCTCTGTGGAGAACAGACGAACCTTTTAGATTCTGCATCAGTTCTGCAGCAGCATTGAAAACGATAGGTTGCAGTGAGTTCCTGGTCTTGCAGTTGCTAAAGAATGATCCTGGAGGAAAAACTAGCTGTTGACTTGAATTGACACAATGCTTTTGATTATCCTGTTAGCTTCCACCACTGCAAGGATTTATGAAACGTTACATGAAGCTTGTGGCAATATGACATTTTAAATCTGTTTTTAGTAGCTTTACAAAGCCTTAAAAGATATTCAAACTAATCCTTCAGGGTTTCTGAAACATTTTCAAGTGCCAATGAGGTTCCACGAAAGGCACAACCCATTCCACGCCAAGATTTGAGATTTTAAAACTATACTTCTAAACGTCCGGCTTAATCTCTTACGTCAGCAAAGGGCACTTCCTCTGATTTGTGCAAAACACCAGTTGAGGTGGCTGAAGATCCTTAATTTGCTCCAATATTTTGGTGCAGTAATGTCTCACCATCAGCAGCGTTGCTTGCCATGTGAGCGATTACCCCATCTTCTCAGTGTGAGTGCTTATTTATAAAGTTCACTTTGTCTCCGGCATCTCATTACAGAGCAGCATAGTGCCAAGTAGCACACTCTCTCCACCCCTCGCTCCCAGCCTAACCTCCAATCGGTAATTCTGCTCACCTATAACTATCAAAATATGACGTTCATGCCGTGGCTTACAGCAAATACTTGTAAGTCAATATTGGGTTTGCGGAGAGGGCAAACAGGAGTGTCTAAAGAGGCAGACATGGTTGAGGGCGTTATGTGTTTAATCAGCACGTGTGCTCTATGCAACAGCAGTTCGAGTGTTTTCATATGGTAGTACGGCAGCTCATAATGAAACTAGATCCTGGGCCTTGCGTGACATCGTGAGAAGCTTTTCAGCTTCCCATAGACAAACACACACATCCTTTATCCTACCTTCACTGCTCGCTTTGGCGTCTCTGCCAGAATCGGAGGCAGGATTCCCTTGTAGAAGCCAAGGATTCTGCAGGGAGAGAAAATAAATAGTTGCGTCTCTTATTTTCCTGTCAGCTGCTCGGTTGTGTTTAAATCTAAAGAGAAAAGGCATAAAAAGTCAAAAACAACACAAAAGCAACCCAAAAGAGGTCTACTTTACAACCATGAGTATCAAGTCAACATTCAGGGTGAGTTTCAACATTCAGGGTGAGTTTCACATCAACAAGCGTGGACGGACTAAAATCTAGATCAAACACATTTCCCTATAGCATGAAAATCCTTGTACATATAGCACAGATTTAAACGGAAGTGAGTAAATGTCAATGGGAAGCTTAGTGGTGGAGCAAAGAGAACTTGGTCACAAAAGCAGAATGTTTACAGAATTTAAAGCTTGAGCATCTTACTCTCACAGTCCAACTTTCAGGTCAGATCAAGTCATATTTCTAAGTTAATCTGCACTATAAATACCCAAGCATCCCTTTAGATAATTATTACAGAATAAGGGTGATGATTTGAAGCGAAATAAGGAGAACAGCACCTCTACAATACTGGCAAACAAGGAAAAATGAAAAAGAACATTCTGCCATTACATCAAAATTTAAATTACTCTACCAGACTTCAGAAAACGACAAAAAAAGGAGGAATACTGGGTTGTTGAAAATAGAGTGGATTTCTTTTAATAAACCTAAATATTTGAGTTTATAAACTGAATAATGCTTGAAGATTTAGCTTTTCTGTAGACTGCCGAACTAATATTTAGTCAAATACTGTTTTGAAGAACTGGTCCACATACATTACAAACATGTTCTGGTACCTGTGTCCTGGTGTTCCTGCCTGAAAGGCTTTGCTGAAGAAGCATTAGGTTTAATGTCACTCCACAAGTTTCCCATTAGATTAAAGCCCAGGGATTGGGCGGCTCACATCAAAATGTTGATCTTGCTTGTCTCTGGTGTTCACTGGCGCTTTGGGGGTGGTTGTCTAGTTGAACCGCATATTTTAAAAGGGCATTTCTTCTTTGGCATAACATGAACTCTTCAAGTCTTGTGATGTATTCAAACCGATGCATGAGGCCTGGCAACTCGTAAAAAGTCCCGACATCATAGCACAAGAAGCAGCCCCACACTGCAATACATTGTCTGTGACTTGATTTCTGTCACACTTAATTGTTTGAGATCATTAAACAAATTCTAACATCAAAGATAACCAGCATAAAAACAAAATGTGTTTTTGTAATTAGTATTTCCTTTAACGAGGAGAACATCCATCCGAACACTTCTTCCACCCAACAACTGGCGTTAAATGTTTGCTATTACTGTTGCTAAGACTTTCATATCATTGTGGAGGAATTTTGACATGCTCTTCTTTGTAGACTTGTTTGTTAAAATAGGTAACAACAACATCAGTATTCTTGGTAATCCGCTTATGACATACCTGCATGGATTAACTAATTGTCATCATCATGATCTGCATGCAGCAGCATTACTCAACTTGAGGTTTTTGGAAAGTTAGCAAAGCTTTTTTTTTTTTGCCTTTTGGCTCTGGCTGTTTGCTGGTCATGACACAGATGCTTGGCAGCGACCCTGCTCTCAGTGATCTGATCCAGCATGTGTACACTCATGGCGTATTCAAAGTTGGCCTTAAGAATCCCTTCACCGCATCCGAGCTGATTCTAACATCAGCTGTAACGGCTGGAAAAAATGCAGGGGACAGAGAGGGCGGCTACAGGAAGTGCAAGGGACCACATCTACCATAACTGCATCGCAGAATGTTTTTTTTTTTTTTTTGTAAAATATATGAATAAATTAAAAATGTAAGACAAATATTACTGTTCAGCATCACGCATGCTTTCATCTTGAAGATGCGTTGTGAAACAGGAAGTTAAATTAGAAGAGAGGCTAAGGAGCTTGGCCAAAATATAAAAAAATGAAATACAGTAAATGTTGGGATGATTGGTGAAAATTGGAAGATCACAGAAAATTTGCAAATAATGACTCAATTTGCATTAATAGTTGCGACTGCAACACCATAACCTTCTGAAGGGACTCTGGTTAACTATCTCTGATATTTTGTCTGATGTTGGACTCCTTGTATTCTCAACAGAAATGTACATGCTTTCAATACAACGACAAAAAAAACATTGCTGTGCTAACTTATACAATTATCTAATTATAAAAAATAAGGGTAGAGAAGTGATGCTAAGCAATGTTTACTGGCTTTTTGGGGACATTTCAATACGTTTCTTCTCACTTTCAGTTTGTCTTTCATTATTGTCTAAGTTGACTATTTAGAGGAGTGTTTAGTTTTGTTTGTTAAACTTCTATACAATGTGGAATTATTCATTCAGTACCCAGGAAAGTTTCTGAATCAGCAGAAAATGTTGCCAAGAACCAATTTTAGATTGTATATTTAGTACATTTGCTGCCCAAAGTCCAAATTGTGAGACGCAATTTAACGTCGAATGCCAAACACAGCTTGACACAATAACACAGCATTCAGTTGCAACAAGGAACCAGTTGAAGGCTGGCACTTCACTCAGCTGCTCCGTCTCTGCACTTTATTCACGACACAAATAGCTCTAATTATGTGATACGCAAAGCGCTTATAAAGTCGTACATATGGAAGTAGCTTGTACCTCTTTTTGCTAAAGGTAGTGATTTTCCTCTTCAAAATCTAAATGTGACATTTTAGCTGCCACCTACACAGCGGATCCAGAAGTAACAAAGAGATGCAGCTAAATATTTCTTCCTGCTGAACTCCTGGCTCTCATGAGAAAAAGATAATCCCCAGGACCAGAAAAACAACTAACTACCAGGAAGGAATTGCATTTAAGATGGGGTTTACAAATCAATAAGTGATCTGAATGTTTGATTCTAAAACACAGTGACATAATTCATCATTTTTAACTAAAGATAAAAGGTTGTTCTACAGTTTGATTTAATCAGGTTTGAAAATGATCAAAAGTAGCCCATAACAGAACAAAAATAGAAACTCTCATGCTTTCTTGAACATAACTACATCCCATTATTTTCAGGTAATGAACACAAAAGTATTTAGCTTTTATCTCACAGTGCTGGCTCTGAATACATGCAGTCTTCATGTCTCCTCTCACTCTCAGTGTAACAGCAGAGCTGCACAATCCCCTACAACAATAAGGACAGGTCTTATTCAAAGTGTTCATTTGAATTCATCAATCTTTGCATATGGAGCATCATTTGTTGGAACAAGCTAAAATTATTAATTTTTTTTAACTGAAAAAGCAATGCCTGCACTTTTTCTTTCCATCCAATTTACCAAGAGCTTTCAAAATAAACAATATTTAATGCAACCTTCACATTTCAAACAGCCTATATTTAAGAATCTGATGCCTCTGCACCATTTAAATATGGAAAACCTTTTGTGCCAGTAGACCTTACAGTTATGCATAAAATAATTCAGACTTCTGGCAAGTTAAGATTCAAAATTATTTTTGTTCAACCAACAAAATTTGCTTGATTGGAAAGGCAGCTCTCAAAAGACAATAAAGCTCTAAAATGAGAATAAAAAAAACCAACCATCTATCTTCTTTCATTTGTATCATGCAAACATGAATCATACTGCTCCCAAACAATACAAAAATATTCATTTTTATAAAATTAATCAGACTCTTTTCATAATTGATGGCCATTTCTTGTCTAGAACATTTTTCTGGACGTGAGAAGTGACAGCGAAGCTTCCTGATGCTTTCACTTCTACAGTCGGATCTGTTTCCCCATTCAGAAAGCAATTTATAGGCAGACAAAACTCGTAGAATTTGGAAAGCACATTACCCGGTTCTCAAGAGTTGTCCGTGACATTCCTGAACAGTGAGTCTTTGGTGGCAGAACCTCCTCATATAAATAACTTCAGTCTCTGGACTGCCTTTCCTCAGGTCCTCAGCTGTATTCACTTCAACTCCAAAGAAACTTCAATAAGTGGTACTTGAGAAAAAGGAATAATCACCCACACTGAATGCCATACTTGACTCTCCATTCAGAGGTTCCAACTGAAACATCAAAATGAAGTAATACAAGACATAAGAGGCTTTATAAATAATATATTTTTTAAAAAACTCATGACATGGATTATTCCATCCTACTTTTCTAACTTTCCTCACTGTACATCATGCTTGAGCCGCCGAGGACATTAAATTTCTTTTTGCCTCTAGCTAACAAGAGACAAACAGTAAATAAATTATGCCGGCTTGGAGCCATGACAACTGAGACATACTTCCAAACCAAACCACAAACCTAAGTAAACAAGTTCTTCAGGTGTATGATGAGGAAATGATTTGAGAGTACTTTCAGAATATGATATACTGGACATTTCAGAAGTGTTTAACTGTATAATTTGAGTAATATTTCCAACTTGCCTTTGCCAGCACTGATTTAAAGCACGCTTTGAGCCATAAAATGAAGATGTATGCCTGCGTATAACGCAGGCTGTATTTTGAAATGAATCAGTTTACAGTTGAGCCATGTGCAGAATGCTAGTTAGATTGACGTTCAGAAGCTATTCCAATTATTATTTTTTTGATTTCAAACTGAATGTACTCTTTCTACTGAATGGAACCAAGTGGTAGCACGTTGTATATTTCAGGGGATAATGCATTGGTTTGTTTTGCTAAGGGAGCACAAAAGGTGTTTCGTATACATTTAGAAGTGCCCACACATGCGTTTCCCACAGCCTCAGACTTAGTGAAAACATGGGCAAGAATAGTTCATATGTTGGAACTTGTTTAAGGTTTACAGTGACAGTGTTGTGCCAAAAATGATAGAAGTACTTAGCTAATTTAGGTATATTTTGTATGCAAACATACCATTTAAAATTCCTCTAGCATCTCGGAGTGTAACTATTTGTATTTCTTGAACTCCACCATGTTGAAACACAGCAAAGACTAATCATCAGACCTTTTGTTAGGCGGCTGGCATTTGTGTTAATAACAAACTGTCACCAGCAACAGACAGCTACCTGTTTCTGTCTGCTCTTATGGCTAAATGTTGTTTTAAGGGGACGGACTTAAAGTCAAACAGGTTAAACAGGTCCAAGCCCTTGTGCAATTTAAAAGACAATCAAGCTAAAACTTTTTTTTCCCCCTGCAGGTTCAAAATATACAGTGTATAAAAAAGTGCTTTGTATGGTAGCGTAACAAACATGAACTAAATTGAACTTGTGGGAAATAATCAGTGCATTAACAGTGAACAAGTCTGCTGCTATGGAAACGTGTTGTCAAAACCTTCGTATATGCTAACACTTCCTTGTACAGTCACAAATGGAGCATTTTTCCATTACCGTACAGATATTGCATTCATGGAAAATTGGAAACACACATTTTATCTGCATCCTTTAACGCTTCCTGAGGATTTTGAAAGATATGCATATTTTGCCTCTATTAAAAAAAACAAACTAAATATCACATCCCATCTATGCTTGTGATAAAATTACTTCCTGGATTTAATAAAAAAAGTCCTTCAATATCTCGTCTATGTTACTGGTCAAAGACCACAATTCATCCCTTATTGATGTGTACGCAGCTTCTCTTGGTGGATTCCCTGTTAATTAGGTCATATGCAAATGAGTCAAACCACCAAATATTCTGCTTGTATGTTAATAATAACAACATTCAATAAATTAAAACATATGTACCAATGAAAACCAATGAAAACAACCTTTAAGCATGTATTAAACATACTTTTTATTAAGCCAGCATTTCGGTTTTTATTGCCGTGATCAGTAATGTTAGAATTTTAAATGTCATGTTTTCATTTAGTGTAAGTGGAAGAGTAACACAAATAAAGGCTTTCAAATATCCATTGGTGTAAATAACCTATATAATATGTATAAAAAGGCTTTTCAATAATATTTAAATTTATTGAATGTAAAGAAATGAGTAAACCTATGACAGCCTATATGTTTCAAATGTGCTTAAACTGTAACAAAAACACATTTCAGTTAAGAGTAAAGTAAGACATTTAGTCCACCGTCTGCCATCAGAACAGTGTGGAGGAGCGCAATTATGAGTTTAATCTTGAGCAGCACAAGGAACATGCTTTAACCTTTTGGAGCAGAATGATTGTGGTTTAAAAGCACCTTCATCTGAGGAACAGGCACGCGGTGAAGAGAGAGGAACTGTGCCACTCTGGTAAGCGTTCTGTCGCAGCGAGTTACAGTTTTGTGCCGTTCGATGTGAAACTCAGGGACTCCATTGTATTAGTTTGCCATTTTTCTTTTCTTCCCAATACATTTCATGTGTGGATATTGCTATATGTCTTTTGTATGAACTAAATCCAAAAGGTTGCACATCTAAAAAAAAAAGAAAAAAAGAAGTACTAAAAAATTTTTAAAAAATACATCTGAACAGTTTTCATTATGTTTGGACCAGCAATGTCATCGGAGAGTTCACCACAGCTGTGATCAGGGCCCACCCATATTCACACCCACAATGATGAAGAGCAAACCGTAATGGAGCTACTACAAACTGGGATAAAACCCAAACCATACATTAACTGGTTAGACTGGGACTTCACAGGCGAGAAGCAGCTTTAGTCTGATGTGCTCCTGATGGTTGAAGTGAGAGTGAACACCATGGTGAGATCGACGGAGATATCTGAGAGCTTTTAGCTAATAAAATATAGAAAAAGACTCAAAAGGGTCTCAGAAAATAAATCAGCCATCCCACTGTATGAAAAAAGTAGAGAAAAGAAATGAAAGAGAAATCCCAAAATCTCTAGATCTGACAGTTCAAGCAAATACCCTAGAAAGGACTGCAGCATGCTAGAGTAAGCCTCTAGAAAGCATATATCATCATTTGACCACCAGGTTGTTCCTACTGTTGATATAAGTGTATACTTTGAGCATAAGACAGAGTCAAGTCCTTCCACTGGAGGAACATAAGCAGGAACCTTTACTTTCTTAGGGAAAAAGTTTGAGAATATGAGAGAATATGAAGAAAGACCAGAACCTCTGGCATACTGTTCCTTGGATAAATAAGATGCTATAGTCTGGGGACATTTTGGCCCTGGAGGAGAAGGATAGCTCAACATCATAGACTCCACCATGAATTCTTCTGGACGCCACTTATGACACATGAAAATAATGATCAAGCCAAACTGAATCTTATATCAGGACATTAACACATTTTATTCAAGCAACTTCAGAGTCTTTTTCCCAAAATTGTCAGAATCATGTAGGTAATTTTATATTCTCATATGAACTGCTGCTGTGCAATTAGTTTCTAAGTTTGTAGAAACTAATAGGTTCGTAGTGTTGCCATCGTAAAATGTAGCAAAAGGATTTCTGTCAATGATGAGCATAATTTTCTCTTCTGGCCCTGATTCTGAGTGGTGGACAAATATATAGCGGGTAGAAAACTTTTAATCAAGCAACCAATTTAAAACTAAGTCTTCACGTTGAACCTTGAGTCAGCTGAAAGGTGGATTTTCCTGTAAACCAAAGAGCCTCTAAACAGATGATCATTGCTCGTGAACGGAGAGGAGAACGCGGCGTGACCGACTACATCCTGTGCAGGCTGCATCGGCTCTGTTGTGACAACATACTCTGCAAGTCACCAGAGATGATCTTGGCTGATTTAGAATGAGTGTAAATATTTTTGCTGCTGGCGCATATTTCCACTCAATATAACCAGACGAAGACGGGCCATTACATTTCCAAAGAAGACACGCCACCTTCCATTAACTGCAGTGAACCGCAACTAATTATCAAAGCACTTGTCATCAAGTGGAGCCAGGCAGGATATTTTTAGGTAGAGAATGTGACACATTGTTCATAAGGTTGAACGCAACAACAGGGTGGATTTAGGTGGAGTAAAAAAAAAACCCAACATCGTAATGTCCAAGAATAGAATCATAAACAGGGACTAATAACAGGAATAATTTAGGAAAAGATTGTTCTATGAACTGTTTATTCAACACGACTACGCTCTACTCAGAGGTCACGTATTTACCTGAAGGTGTTAAATATAGGGATGGTGCTTTCAAGAGATTGCACCATTCCTATAAACTACCAAACTACATGTGGTAGTTTCCTACCACAGCTGTCCCTTTTTAGCAAATATGCAAACCCTCATTTTGCATAATGGCATAAAAGTTTTATTTTGGTGTCATCTTACTAGAGCACTTGTCTTCTGACTAAGATACAGTTCCCTGTGAGTCTTTTTGAATTTTCCGCGGTACAAATAAACTGAATTGAATTAAACGTATTCAGGGACAGTAAGTCTGCAGATAAAACAATCTGCAGAGGAAGTCCAGACATCAGTTTTGTCTAAACTTACTTCAGGACAACTCATTCCTTATGAGCTACAGACGTTAACTAACCTGCAACAGCTGAGTTGATGCAGAGCTGCACTTCCTGTTCTATAGACTAGAACAACTGTGGTAATGAGTAAAGGCCAATTTAGACCAGGAATTGTATTTTATTACTAGGTGTCACTAAGTACGAAAAAAACAAACAATTGTTTAGCCTAGCACAAACTAGTTGATGGATTAGCTGTCAGAATGGGCTCAGTCAGTGGTGATACAAGATATAAATAAAGTACTGAGTTAGCATGAGATATTTTTAAATAAATTCAGACTGTAGCAATCAACAGACCTCTCTGTGTGTTCTTCAAAGTTGTATATTTGTTAGCATTTATTAGAAAAAACTTCATCTTAAAACAGGAAAAAACTTCCCTTTTCCTTAGTCAGTGAATGGGGATCTGTGTGTATGCTAATCCAGCCGGCTTGTGGCTACTTGCTCAGCCGGCCAATCCACAAAAAGTGACAACTCTGGCCAAGACCTAGTTTAATCAGTTCCTCTTACAGTGTGGCACATGCAAATCAACCAAACTCCCATTCAGTAAGGAGTCAAGATTGGGTTGTCAAATAGGCCACATGGGATGGTGCATGTTGGGCATTTCAGCCTGTTGATGCTGTCCCGCAAATTAAGGGCAAATGCACTAATAGCTAATTTTCCATATATCACTGAACAATATTGCACAAAGCAAAATTGATCTGCAAGCACCTATTTGAATCACCTCCTATTGCAGATACATCTGCAAGTATCTTGGCAGATATCCCCGTTAGCTCTGCACAAGTAGAAGAAGAAAATTTGTCTCACTTTGGTCACAGAGCACATTAAAGTGCTTCGATCATCATCTGATTGTCGTTGTCTGGCTATGTTGATGTGTTGCGTACGTTCCTCTAGCCAAACTACAAAAAGAGTTTCCAATGGCTTACTTCCAGCAATGAAAGTAAGCCATGTAGATTGAGCGCACAACCAGCAGTCATCATGGTGACCATTTGTGCAAATTGATCCGTGGATTTCTGCTTCTCCTCACATCACATTCTGATGAAATAACGTAAAAGTTTTTGGTGGCAAAATATTAAAAAGGTCATTGCATACAAATGGTGGATTCGTGCCTACTTCTTTTAACTTATCAGATTTTTTTGTGGAAACCAATTTGGAACATTTTTTTTTTTTTTTGGCAGAAAATGACTCCAAGCTGTTCCTGGAAAACCTGCCGACTCACAATGTTTTTTAAAGGGCGTTCTAAAATATTAAAAAGAAAATGGATTTTGAGAAACTGAAATCCATAGGCACAACACTACTTGACACGCTTCTGGGAGTCCCATTTATTTTCCGTGACACTGATTGACATTTAATAATTCTGGGATATAAATTTAAGTCATATCCAGAGTTTACTGAAAACATGCAGTTGTGAAACTCCAAAATTACAGTTAGAGTAATAAAGTTACAGTTAATAACACTTGGATTTTCTTATGTTGGTTAAATCTGTATCCAGAGGCATTTTAACATAATATGCCTTTGAGAACAAAAGCTTTATATGTTTATCATTAAATAGTAGATTTTTATCTTTTTTTTTGCAGCGTTCTTATGCAACAGCTGGAATTGCTTTGTAAGTAAAAATGAATGATTTTATCCCAACAAGTTTCTTACACAGAAAACAAAAATGAATCACTTGCATTGTCCATGTTAAGTTATTTTAGCCAGACGGAAGGCCCTTCCCTCGGCTCTCTATGTTCATGCAAATGGTGGCCACAGATTTCCCGGGTGTGGTCAGACTGGGGAGCCACTGGGTGATGAAGAAGGAGTGAAATTTGTTACAGAACAAATATGGACTCCAGTGAGTGGCCGTCATTTGAATCCTCATTTGATTGTCAATGTAAAGTACGCACTAAGTCCCTTTTTGTCTCCCCTAAACAAATGGCCTCATGACACAGAGTGGGACATCGGGGGAGAGCCAAATGGATGCGAGTTTGTGTTTGTTTGTTCTGGTGTATATAATTTGGCTTTCATTTTCATAAACCTTTCCTTTTTTAACAGCCTCCATCCATCTGGAGAGGAGCGTGCCAGTGACAGGACTGCACTTGATGAGAACAGTCAAGAAAAGCAGTGAATAATAAAGGTGTACTGCGCAAACGCATTGCTTTCATGTTTACGTTTCTTTTTTTTATATATATATACGCTTCACAACATGCCTTTCAGAAGATTCCCAGGAAATATGAACCACCCTGGGGAACATTTTATCATGTAAACAATGTGTCTGCCTCACCTGCAAATATTTTCCTGTACCCAAGGTCTAGTTTCACCTTGACCTTGAGGAACAATTCAGCAGATGTGGGCCAGGAGGATACACTAAACTGCTAGAAATATTTCAACTCACTGTACATCCTAATGACTACACTAAATAGTCATTGGCAAATGTCCTCTTTTCATATACCTTTCAACATGTTCTGGGTTACATTACAAGCAGCTGATTAGATACAAATTGTAAATCATAACCTGCAATGTTTTATTTTACTGTGTGGTTTTTAAATGGAAACAATTCTCCGAAACAGAAGACAGGCCGGCTTACTTTATTCAAGTCTAACATAAATTCCCCACCAAAATAACATTGAGAGAACAATTAACATGTTCTCTTGGTCCCATAAAAAAGTACACAAAAGGTGCAGGAAAAAACAATGTGTACACAATGTTTCTCATCTAATTTGGAGGACACGCTTATTAAATACCACCCGTATTTACTGCCGTTACGGGTGGTCCCAGCTGGTGTCAACCTTAGATCCCCTCTTAACCCTGATGTAATAGGTCCAAATGGGCAGAGGCCAGTTACCGGTATCAAGGGAAATAAAGGTTTTAAAAAGATATTGTTTTCAATCTGCTAATTTTTTTTCCATCAAACTGTTCCAACAGCTTAACGTCCTTTTAATGAGATACCAAAGATTTGGCCGTATGAAGCAGAGTAGCGCTACGCTCCCCCTCCCACACCTGTTTCTGCTTGGTGTCAGCCACTCCTACATGTCTCACTTCCTTACAAGTAAGACAAAGTCATCACCGTTTTACAAGTACAGTTATCAAATTAGCAAGTAGCGTGTATGTTGAGCAGCGTTCTGCTACCTGAGCAAACACTCCGACTGATTCACCATTTAATGCCCACTTGTTAGACTTCCACTGCTGGTTTACACAGACCAGAACAGGAAGGCACAAAAATGTTAGGAGCGGTGGGGTGTGGTCCTACATTATCTGTTTTTAAACATCTTGCGTTTTATTTTTGGTGACCTTCCGATTTAGTCGCCACAGGCTCACCACTCTTTAATCACTAATTTCCAAACATTTTTGTTTTTAGAAATAAAGCACAGATCCTTTATTTCTCCACGAGTTCAAATCAAGTCTCCCATTTCTATTGAGTGAAAAATATTTATAATATTTATGCTGTTTAGCCTGTGCCATTGTTTCTTAGGCCTAATTTCACTTTGACTATAAAAGAATTTATGACCATAATTATGTAACTCAAGCAAAATCCTGTCTGTGCAGATAAAATAGAAACGCAACTGCTGCTCTTGAAAAACATAATTCAACAAGAAATCAACAGCAATAAACAGTTTTAAATAAGCGACTTAAATAATTTGAAGATTGATTGTGTGCAATATTTGCCTCAGTATTAACAAAAACAAAAATAGAAAAAAATTAAGATCTCTAAATAAACTAAGGTGCTTTTCATTTATTTTTTAAAATATTTTTTATTTCTTAATACCTGTTTAAAATATCCACTCCTAAACTTGATACATTACTGGCTTTGGAGTGTTTTAATTGTGGCAAGAGGATTTTCAAAATCCATATCCACATTTAAAACCATTGTCAACTCTAAAAAGCACACCTGTCCTACGGTATGCTGGATGTTTAACTGTGAAATAGTAAAATGTAATAGGCAAAATAAAGGTATTTCAAAAGTCATTTAATAAAGCACTCAGTTGAAGAAACATTTGGTTGGACTTCTTTCGGATGTGACGGCAAACACAAACTGATTGTTGTAAACCAGTAAACCATGGCGAGGGACTAATAAATCATGCACATCTTTTCATGGAAAAATCTGTTCATGCATTTGCATCAAAGTTGTTATTTGTAGCTTACAGGAGATATCAGTTTGCCCTCACAACTGAATAAATCAAATAAATGCTGTTAATGAGATTTAATTCCCAAAGAATAAGTCCAAGTCGACTTGTGAGTCTTCAGAGTGTGAATCTAGGTCAACTCTTTAGTACAGTGGACTCAGACTCCAGTCCTCAAGGGTCGGTCTCCTGCAACTTTTAGATGTCTCTGCTTCACCACACCTGGCTCCAATATAAGCTCATTAGCTGAGCTCTGTAGAGCCTGACTGCATACTAGTGAGGCAGTTTCAAAGTTTTATCCAAGCGTATAGGACAAGGGACACATATAAATGTTGCAGGACTTTGGCCCTGAAGGACAGCAGATTGAGACCACCGCTTTATAGCAAAGCTTAACACACACTTCTAAGCCCAGACCACAAGTCGAGGTCAAGGGTACCATGAGTCAAGTCTCGACTCACAGATCAGGAGTCAGATCTTGAGTTGGAGAGTGGGTCTCCATCACGGTATGTGATAGACTCTCTGATGATGTTAGCAATGACACTCAGCAGTGGATAACCTTGAGGTTGTGGTTTTGATGGACTCAAAGAAACCCAGACATTTCAGTGCTTTCTTGTAGAAATTCCCTGCAGTGGCTGAAATGTTGCTTGGCGTTTTCAGTGACTAAATCACTGAAAACGATTCAGTTTCAGTGATTTAGTTTCAAATGCAGTCTGAATTTGTTGATTCAGACTGCATTTGAATCAACAAATGCAGTCTGTGAGAATGAAAAAACAGAGACAATCTCCTAATGGACATAATTCTGGCCAGTGAAAAGTGGTGCAGAACCAGGCAAAGGTAGAGAAGAGGTTTCTGTCAAGTATTGAGTCCCAACCCACCAGTCTCAGTCAGGTCTTGAGTCATTATACCGCAAGACTGAGTCAAGTCTAGATTCCTTATGGGCTCAATACATGGACAGCAGCAGCAGCAAATGAAAAAGGTTCCAGACATTCAGGATACAATAGCAACAAGCAACACAAGTTTTTCAAATTTCTTGTGTTGCTTCAGAAGTCTGCGTGTTGAAATTCCACATGTTGAAGGAGGACAAGCAATTGTTGCGTCACTGCTTACGATACAGAAATGAAGAGGGAGCGATGTCGCCCCCTGTGTGTCAAGGTCCTTAGTCAAGCCTTGAGTCTCTGACCACAAGTCTAAGTCGAGACCATAAATAAAATAAGTAAATAATGTCATGAGTTTATAAAATAGACCACCCACCGACATCATTCTTTTTCAACTCAATGTGTCTTTGTATCATAATCAATAAACAATATTTATTATAACTCTGCTGTCAATCTGTCAGTCATTCGACCTGTTGCTTAACAGCAGCAGCACTTAAAATGATGGATTTTTCTGATTTCAGTTTAAAGTAAAACCAGAGACCAGGTTGAACATTTTTCAATTTAAATCTCTGGATTACTACTTTAAATGGGGTATTTTTACTCAAGGATGTCATCCCATGGGAATCTCATACGAGTCCATGCCAACTTTTAATCATGGTTCGATTGTATTTCCATCATTCTCACGTCATGCACGGGCACTTCTAACAATTTTGTGACTCTGCTGAAAATATTCACAACTGCTCCCATAAATTACATTTTTAGTCTCACTCCAGACGCAAACAATTAACAGCAGTAATTACAAGCAAATGTAAGAGGATTTAATGCATAAGGTAATAAAAAGGTGACTTTTCTTTAACTCTATTTCCACAGATTGTTTTTTTCTTAATTTGCACTTTAACAACAAATACTCAAATGTGTTTTTTTTTCCTTTGAAGAAGCAAATTCTATATGCCTGCATTTTATGTGTAGTCTTTCAAGTCTTTGTTCATTTTAATGGCGTAGCTTAAGCTAAAAGCTCATGTTTCCTTCTTCCTCACCTCAGACAGAGTGAGGTCTGGTGTTAGCTGAGTGCTGCCATAAGCCGACTGGAAATGTTTATTTTTAATAATAATTCTACAACAGTGGGGCCTATAATACTCTTGTATAATTATAACTAAGTGGTTTGGCCTGGAGGTGATCCACAACGTGCTACCGGGATGTTATTACAGACTGAGCAAAAATATACTATAAAGATATTTGGCCGGCAAAGAAAGTGGATCTACTGTCGTTGGGGACTCTTCCAAACATGGCATTATTTTGCTACATAAACTCAAAGTCAGCATAGTTTTCTAGCTTATCTGAGGGACATAATGTAATATAGCAGTCGTTTCACTATTACAGTTCTCTGGAAATTCACTCGGACCGACTTCCCTTGTAGCCAAATCAGAAAACATGTGCTAGCAAAGATGTTAAATATTATAATGATAATGTGCGCTGAGTGAGGGGGTTTGGGGGGGGCTGACTGCAGCGGCGAAGCTGTTGTTGATGAACCACAGCCAAGTGAAGACTGCCAACTGTCACTAACCGCCCTTTCACCGCGTGCCTGCTCACACCTCGCAGCAGATCAACTTTATATCCGCAGTAAAGCTGTCGACTCGCCGTAAACAGAGCAAGTGGCAAACACTTTCTCTTACACCTGCACTGTCTCACAGGGCTGTCACGAGGAAAGCAGAGCCGGATGGAGCACAGCAGGATCTCTGTCGTTAGTTAGTCTACTCTCGTCTGGCACAAACTATAGTGAACGTGAAGATATTCAGGACTGTGTTTGACAGAGATACACACGCAGCTTATGAGCTAGAAGATCAGAAGAATGATCAAGATTTTAATCTTTCAAACATGGCAACTTTGTAATTAAAAGGCACGCAAGTGTTTTTGTACATATTCCCCTAATTACAGACCCAGCTATCGAGCTACAATCGCTTCAAAAAGTATGCATACCTTTTAATCTGTCTCTCAGTTTCTCACATTGCAAAATTTTTCACATATAAAAATCTGAAATATTTGCCCCCTTTAATCTGATACCTCTATATAAAATTCCAACAGCTGCTTTCAAATTAAATCACACACATACATATAATTTCAAAGATACAAAGATTTGACCAATCAGCTAAGGTGAGAGGCCAGTCAAGCAGAGGCATGATGAGCGTCAGAGATCCACGGCACAAGTAAGAGAATCTGGCAACAAGCCGGCTATTAATGATGAGTTTTACAAATGTGGCTTTTTTTGGAATAATAGCAAGAAGAACACCATTGTTGAAAGTAAGCCAAAAGAGCTTAAATTTACACACACGTGCAGACAGAAATGCTGAGGTCAAATTTGTCCAAAGCTGAAGTTTTTTGGTCAAGACATAAACTGTTATCTCTTAAAGAAAACACTGCACATCACCCTGAAAACACTATCTTTATTATAAAGTGTGGTGGTTGCAGTCCAGTCATTTGGTGATGATTTTCTTTTGCATGGACATGGGAGGTGGTGTGAAAGAAAACCTTCTATCATCTAAAAAAGACATTTGCGACTGTGCTCAGGGGTTCATCTTCTACCAGGATAACTAAACACACTGCCAGAGCAACAATGGAATGGTTAAGTTCAGGGGTGTGCTATTTAAGTCCTTAAGAGCTGCTTTCCAGCAGGTTTTAGATGCATTCCTACTCCACCACACCTGAATCAAATAGCTGAATTCCCTCACTGGTATGTCATTCAGCTCTGCAGAAGCCTGGTAATGAGCCACTCATTTGATCCGGGTGTGTTGGAGAAGAGATGCATTTAAACGTTTCAGGATAGTTTCAGGACGGGACCTTGGAATAAATCATATGCATGTGTTATAAAGGTCAAAATCAAAATCCAATTGTGAATTTGTGGCAAGACATGCAAGTGTATGTTCATAAACACTTTGCATCCAGTCTGTTTGAGGTTGAGCTATTTTGCTAGTTTCTAGATGTGCTGTTTGCAAAGTCATTCTCCCCCCACCCCAAAAACGGGCGCCTGTGATTGATGGCCCGGACTGTCTTTTTCAAGGTGCTGTATAAGCATTAAATAATAGAAATTTCCTTTTATTTCTATGGATCTGTAATAGTCAAAGCTGGTTGGGAATTACGTACCCTTCCTTGCGGAAAATCGTGCGGAAGCAGTCTCGTAGACTCTTGTAGCTGGTGGGGTCACTCGATCCTCGCTGGATTTGAAACCTGCAAGGACAAAAGATTTTTACTCACGTTTTAGCCGTCACTAGGGATTTTACTGTAGTTGTGTCTTTTTTTTTTTTTTCTGGAAGCACTTTCACACATGCGTCAAACACACTGAACAAATTTGATGTTATCATTAATGAGCTCATTTCCCACTTTATTTTCCTCCCCTCTCCTTCATTTGCTTTTCCCCCGCGGTCCCCACCCGCTCCTGCAAAGATGAGAGACTCGCAACCTTAGGTCGTGTTAGTACGGGGGAACGCTCAAACATTTATTTAACCCAACTGATCCAATTAGTAACCCTACACCCCAACACTGAATTTTCGCAGCAAGCTTACCAACTGCTAACATGCCAGTAAGCCTGTTATAACAACTCTTTGGTTACATGTAAACTTTTAATGCGATGGGGATGGTTGAGGGCGTTTTTGTTGCATGGCAAATAAGCAGATAAATACCTAATAAAAGTATAATATGATTTGTGTAAGAACTTCAAATATGAGAGAATATTATTTTAAGCTCAGAAATTATGCTCCCTGTATAGATTTCTTATAGATTTCCTATTTCTTCATATAGCACAAATGTCACCAAATAAATCAGTTCAATAAAATGGTCTGATGAAAATAAAAACAGTTCTGAACAGTAGAACATATGGAGAAGTAAGAATTGGAAATGATTTACCAATAAAAAAAGATGTCAAGGATAGAAAGACATGTCCGATGTAACGGGACAAGAGAAAGATTCCCTCCTCATGTGGCGTCAACTGCCTGGTCACAAGGTCAGCAGTAGGTCCTCCATGTGGGTGCCTGATGGGGTCATAAAGAGCTCCGGGTTTCAGCCAAAGGGGGAGTTTAGTGGGGTGAGCGGCCTTTCATATCACTAACAGATTGACATCTTGGAGGGTTGTCCCTAATATCCTATTTGATGGAATCCCCATAGCTTGTAACCGGTTTCTGAAAACCAGTAAAAACGGCATAATAAATAGATGTCTGACACCGTATTAAAAGTGAAGAAAAGAAGAGGGACTAAAGGTATGAGGGGGCGGGGAAATAAGCGGGATGGGAGAGAGGGTAAAGCGCCAGATGATTTAAGACCACTGGGGCTTGTAAACAAAGTTAAATCTGACTTAATTAAAGTCAAACTATTGCAGTTCGAGCCTGGAAGACATCCTATCCCCACTCCCCTGGTTTCCTTGCTCATCACACTTCGACCTGAACCAACCCTAAAAAAAGTGAGGTTGGCAGGGCCTTGGTCTGGTTCCAGCCCCCTGACTCCAGTCTTGACCTTCGGGTCAACTCATTTCCTAATGGCCCTCTTCTACCCTCCTGTAAAAGCCGGGGACCATACAGGGGGCCCGAGGAGTGGGAGATAATAGGGTGAAGTCAAAGTACTTTTGGCAACAGAAGAACCGTCAAGCTCCCGGTTAGGGACCTTCTAATGTTACTTTTCACTGCAACAATGTGAATATTTAGTCAATCCGAGCCGAATTTCCTGTTCCTTGGCTTTGCAAAGACAAAAAGATTATGATTTTGGTTAAAATGAGTCAGCAATGTGATGTAACAAGATATGCCATTTCTGTAAAGAACAGCAAACCTCAGTATGGCTTTGGAGTTATAGACCATAAACTCTGAATAAGAAAAACCTTGGGACCTTTTCCCGACACACGGTTTGCAGCATCCTTTTCAACCAACACTGAAGATAGATACACAGTGTACTCCGAGGTGATGAGATGTGCAAGTCTATCAAAATGATCTCCCAGGACCTCTTCACCCACATTCTACCTTCCCTGTATTTTAGCTTTACGGGCCCAGAGGTGCCCAGGTGAGGGTGAAGGCGAGGGCAGGTTGGCTGTTCCATGAACAAGACAAGCACTCTGACCTTTAGTGCCCGTAAAAGTACAAAAGGTATGCATTCACAAGAAGTCAAAAAGGTAAATTAGGGCAAAGAGGCACGCCAGAGCCCCAGTCTATGTATTTTTTATGAACAGCAACAAAGTGTTTGAGGAACTTCAGTGGTCTGCTCCAAGACTCTGGCAGCTCTAAGAAACTGAAAAGATGAGGTGGAGCTCAATAATGATTCATAAATTTGAATTGGCTAATGGGGCAGCGAAGAGATTTATGCACACGAAAAAGCAGAGGCTGGATGTTCTCATCTTTAGAAGTTCATACCGCTTTTTACCAGATCATTCAGCATTATTAAATTAAGCGTGGGAGTGTAACAAGATATTGTAGCATGAGATACGATGTTTCTCATCAAATTGAAATCTGTCTCGCAAAGCACCATCAACTTGCTATCATTATGTGTCTTTTTTACGGCAAAATCAAGTTAATATCCCAATGTGAATCCGAGAGCTTTACATTTGGAACCCCATGTCATTGCTAAAGGCTCTTTTTTTGAGGAAAATAAGAAAGTAGTTCTTCACTTCAGTTGAACTTCTAGCACAAATAGTACCATGACAAAAGAACTTTTGCATGCTGTATGGGTACACAAGATTTTCAACAGATTTTTGACATAAAGATGTTTCTGCTTTGTTAATTTTGTTTTACCAATTCACAAACTAAAATGCTAAAATCTGAGTTGAATTAGTTAATCAGTTTATGTTTTACTAATCTCAGGTTTTAATTGTTGACATGAACATGTCCCATTTAAATACAGAAACGAACGCAGTCTTAAGCTGTGTAAATAATCCTGTTCAGTTCTGTCGTATTTAAATGTTTAATTAGTGCTGATCCATTGTAGTTCAGGCTTCAGAGTAAAAATAACACCTAATTTAAGCACATATTATAAATGTGGAATTACGTTACTTCATGTCTGTAATTATCTGAATTTTACTACCATATTTTCTTCAAATTCACCATAAACTGGACATTGCAAAAGAAGCAAAGCAAAAACCAATCGAGTCCTAGTGACAACCTGCTTGTGCCACCCTCTAAGCCATATTATATAAATCAAAATCCACCTCTTCTTGAATTGCTACCATTTTGTGTTAAAGTTGGTGAATAATGCCTAAATGTTCTTTTTATCATAGGAACATAGCAAACTACCGTAGTCCACACTGTAGCTATTCAGTTTGTCTGGAAGTTCAGAATAAGCAAATAACATTTCAACTTTTTAATATATTTTCAAAAACTGGGGTTTCTAAAGTTAATAAAAGATTAATAAAGGGTTAACTTGGTTAAGTGGGATTAAAAAAAGAAACACATTTGATCATATTTTTATTTTAAAATAAGCCTAAAGGGATGTGCCACAGATACTTTTGAAGGGCTACCAAAGCATCATGAGACCAGATCAAGTTGGATTTAATCTACATAGTGTTTTTTTTCCTCTCTGAATCTGGCATTGCTTCGGTTTTTTTGAGAACTCGCTGTGGCTTTGACTGTGGAAAGGGAAGGATAATTTACTCTAGTTGTTCAAAAGACAACGGCATCCTTATGTCTTTTTGGACTCTTTCTTACACCACTAAAATTGATTTCTCCCATTTCCTATATGACCATGTTGGGACTAGTTTGTTCCTCCAGATGTTTGCTTACATACTATGACCCCAGTGACTTGCGATAAGGCTGTGTTATTGGAGACAAGCAGGAAAGGACCTGCATAAAACAGTACAGGGAGACCTAGATGTTTTAGACATTAAAAGGTGTTGATTGACAGACAACTCTACAATATGTTAGAGCCGATTCCTGCAAATGTTCAAAGTAGGTGCCAGGTAAGTGGATGAGCGAGTGATTTTAGCCACATGTTCAAAGTGTTGGCATAAAAGGATGTCTGGAACAATAAATTCACAGATTTCACCTCTACTTAATTCCATCAAATAGTTTTTAGTCACAATGACCAAAAATGTTCATTTCATTTAAAATGAAAGAAACACTAAAAGTGACATTAAATGCTTTCCTTCCAAACTCACTAACTTTCTAATAGGGAAAAAGAATTTTCATAATAGATTAGCAATTAATAAGATGACTTTTGATGTAATCAGAACAAGTGGGCTAACAGCAATAAGATTAGGTCAATTGCAGTGGCTGCTGCTGTTGGTAAAGAATGACTCAGTAGCTGCCACTTTGATGTGAGGAAATGCTGCAGGACTCTGGGGGCTCACAGGACAGCAGGCTACTGCTGTGAAGTCAAAAAAAAGGTAACTGGCATGCATGTTTTCATTAAACAGGAATTAGAAGAGCTTTTAAATGCATATTTGTTTATGTGAAGGATAATGTCACTTTCCAAACTATAATTTTTGTTGTTTAATAACGTTTCAGATCCCATCTTTGTAGAATAGTTAGTTTCTTTTATAGCTTAGTTTTGTCTTTGTTATTTGGTGTATATTTTATTTTGCTATGGTTAGTTAAAACAAAAAAACAAAACTGTTAAACTAGGGTAATGTATTTCTTCTGTATCTCCTCTATATTGCATGGTTCCCCAAGGAACTATTGTAGGCCCACTGCCTTTAATGTTTAAATGTTGCCAGGAAAGAATACTAAAGTTTCTTCTTTTTTTTTTTTTACCAGTCCTAAAAAGTATGAACATCTAATAACTCCAGTCTTGTCATCTAGACCTTGGCTCTGTTTCTTCTTCTAACACCAGTGAGAGCAGTTTGCTTAACATGCAAGGTTTTCTTGGCTGTGCTTCAATCCAAAAATAAAAGCAATAATAAAATATGTGGAACAGCTAGCAAGTAAGTACTGCACAGACTGCCTACAATTATTTCTCCTTGGTTTTTCAGGGGAAAATAAAAAGTGTTTCAATTCTTTTAAGTCGCTCTGCCATTTTTGTTGTTCTTGTGAGGACTTACTGTGATATACTTTCATATTTCCATTGCAAGCCTTTAGCATGTCCCCCCTCCATATGTGACCATGGGGAATTTCTCCAGGCAAGTGTGTTTCGATTAGGTTGTGTTTAACCAAAGCGTTCTGCGTCCTGCATTTGGTTCTACATGATCACATGGGCCTGAGCTTGAATCTTTGAGCCGATTCAACATGGCTGGTGTCGATGTCTATTAAAAAATGAGTATGTGGCTTTCTCTGTAATTACCTCCATCACTCTTCCATCCGAGAGTTATTCTCACTACATGATTCTGATACCACTTATGGTGATGTGCAAAGAATTCTATCATTCTTCCATACTTGGCATTTACCACGTGGACCAGAAAGTTACATTTCAGTGTTGTCCTTCCTAACACCTTCTGTGTCCACTACATGGTTTGTAGCAGACATCGTTTCTCAACTTAAAATAGTTGTTTCTCCCAACTCAGAAGTTGTTCATCTTGGCTGTTTTTTTAACTTAAGCTTTTCATTTCACTTGTATGGTCATGTCTTAATAGGTTTGCAGTTGTGCTATGGCTGTTTTATGTTTAAAATAAATAAGGGCTCAATGAGATGCTCAAAACCTGACTTTCTGATTCTCTTTGTTCACTAATATTCTCTAACACGGCTCTGCAGTCTTCATAGCTAGATTTATGCTAAGATTACATTACATACATCTGGACTCTGCCTACAAAGTGAAAGACTTGCTTGTAGTCAATTTTATTTAGGGGTATTTGAATAAAGAAAATCTGAATCAAAATAAAAATAATATTTTCGTTTACAATTATGTGTTACAATGTATTGGTTCATCACATTAAACAAAGAAAAAACGTGTGGTTTTAACATGAAATAAGAGGTGTTACTACTTTAGTTAGGATCTGCACATTTTTTTTCCCTGACTGTTTTATATCTCTACCAAGTTATATGAATCTTATGCTTCTTTTTTGCTTGAATATCCTATAAAACAAAACAAAACAAATAAAAACCTTTAGTCTCTGTTCTCACTTTGGCAAAAGAATTACAGATCCAGATGGAGATGCAGTCCGTTGTAAGCTGCAACCACGCAAGGGTTTTTAAACAAGCTTAAAAGGCACACAATGGGCCTTGAACATGGCAAAATTGGCGCGTTTTAGTTGGAAGATGTGCTGCAGGCAGGGTACATTGGCATTGTTATTCTTTTCAGTTACTTGCACGATAAGGCTGGATTTCTTTCATGTGTGTAGACTGTTGTCACTCTGTCTTTTACTTTATGCACAGATATTTACAAAAGCACCCACAAAGGGAGAAGTGACCTAAATCCAGCTAATGATGCTATATTTAAAACGAGGCTTGTTTAATTAACAGAAGAACAGATGAGCCCTCTGAAATTGCAATTTCCAGGTTGTGCCACTGGAAATTGCTTGACAACCATGGTGTAATTCCAGCCTGGCAGTGAGAAGTCCAAACATTGGCTTAGCAGGCAGTGACATGTCTCTGCCTTCTGTGAAAGTTTCTAGATGTGATGGCACTATTGCATATTGTAAGTTTAGGCAGCAGGGGGCCAACACTGTGGTTCTTTTTGCACCAGTGTTTGGAGAAATCCAAAACTTGCACTCTGTAATTAGTATACTGGAATGTGAAGGCCCTCCATGATAATGATAACAGGTAATCGCTCTAACATGCACATCTGCTCTTTATGTAAATCTCTGTAACTGAGTTTTCTATCTCTATAGGAAACCATTTGCGGGTGTTAGTTGAATGCCCAACATCTGTGAGTAACTACAGCAACATCTGTCACCACATTAAAAGTTATGTGTTTGAGACTTAAAGTTTATTTTTTTGGCATTTGCCTTTATGAGATAACAATAAAACGTGAGGAAAAATGGATGATGTAGTTACATGGTGTCCTCGACAAGTCCCTTTAATGAGAACAAAATTTAGCATGTATGTTTTTTTGTTTTCAAATTCACCCAAAGTATATCGTGCTAAACTTATTTTAGTTTTCTCCAGTTTTCTGTTTGAGTTATACGGACTGAAATATCCGCTTGGTGCATAAAGAGAGAGGCCTCACTAAAAGGCCTTGAGGCTTCCTGCATTGCTTATTCATCATATTGCTGTGCCTCTTCTCAAAGTTCCTCCAAAAAAATGTAAATAAAATTTAAAAAATGGTACTCCAAAATTACATCAGAGTGTTTGTTCTTGAATTGCAGTAATATGCCATACGTTGGCTTCACTGCCAAGGGCTGTTTGGGAGAATACCCTACAGGCTACCAGCTTTAATAAGACACCTTGAAGTGAGAACAAGTTGTAATGATTCAGGTGATGTTAAAACTGTGGCAAGTCATGGAATGGCTTAGTCACAGGAAATACTGACAGAGGCTAGTAACAAGTGTGCATTTATATGTTGTCGTGCAAAAATATTCACACCCCTTGAGGTATTTTCACATTCTGAGCTACAAACTCCAGGGGATTTTATAGACACAAATTAGCGTAAAATCTCTTCTGAAAACCAATAGAAAAATTGTGGCATGCAGTTGGATTCTCCTCCTAAGTACAGTAAAAACCTTGATAAACAATTTGTTGCATTGACAGCTGCAACATTTTTTTTTCTTTTTCTTTTTTTTGTAAGTTTTTTTGTAAATCAGCTCAAGCTTAGGCAGTCTGGATGAAGAGCATCTGAACATCACTGTTAAGCTCTTACCAGCTTCCATTGGACTCAAGTCTGGAGTTTGACTAGACCACTGTAACACATGATTGATATTTAAACAAAAAAAAAAAACACTCTTTTGTACCTCAGGTTGTATTTTCAGGCTTGTCCTGCTGAGAGCAGAACCTCTGACCCTTTATACAAGGTATGAACCAGGTTTTCTTCCAGTAGTTGCCCATATTTAGCTTTCTATTAACTAAAACCCTGTGGCTGCTAAAGTAAACCATCCATACAGCATGATGTTGTCGGTACGTACTGTGTCAATTTTCCGCTACCCATAGCCATTTTACATGTAGGTCAAAAGGTTCAGTCTCTTGCACAGCTTGTGCTAAACTGAAAATTGGTCTTTTTGGAGTTTCTTTCAATCATGGCTTTCTTCTTACCATTGTTTAATCAAAGTTAGATTTCTGGAGTGCACAACCAGAGCTCAGGATCTTGGCAGCTCCTCCAAAGTCACCATGAATTTTTTGCGTGTTTCTCAAGTTAATGCTGTCATCATCGGTTCTGTCACTGTCAGTCAACTTCCATGTCTTGGTAGCTTTGCAGTTGTTCTCCACACTCTCTCTTCTCTTTTTCTTTTCTGTTCTGATAGATTCCCTCTCTGAGATCTCCAAAGATTGTATTTCAGTCCTGACCTAACTCAGCTTTAAGACCAAGTCACCTTAAAAGCCCCATATTGGTTGATGCATGTCTAAATACCACAGAAGGATGTTTAACCAATTTTTATATTCACTGAATTTCCACATTAAGAGAAGAGGCCAAGGAGGTTTTATGTTTAATTTTGCATAAGTCACTAAGTTGCTTTGTCAGGAAGGCCAGCTACATTTTTTCAGAAACCTACTTGGACAGATGATTTAGATGACCTACTTTTCAGCAAATAAAAGGCTAGGAAAAGTGGAAAGAATACTACTAGAAAGTAAATGGATCATATTTAATCCTATTGAATATGCTAGGCTGGTTCTCGTAAGTGGACTGAGTTCATCGGTTTATCCTGGATGCACGTGGCATGTGTTTGTGTTAACGCTGCGAGTAAAGTCTTGCCCTGGAGTCTCACATTGCCGAGGGGGTGGAAGGAGGGGATTAGGAGCCAGTTTGACTACCGCTGACCTGCCTGCTCCTTTACAAGGAAAGATCAGCTATCAGGGCTGTTGCTGCTTTGTGCCCTGCTGTTTGAGGGTGGTGTAAGGGATTCCTTTTTAAGTGCATAGGGGTTCACCAAGCAGTTGGGGGTAAAAAGGGCAAAGGAAGGCGGAGGTGAAGACTTTCAGATATCGTTGGGGTTGTACAGATAGAGACTGGTTGTCATCAGTAGAAGCCCTCATCAAAAATCACTTTCAAGCCTCTCAAGAGACTCACATCCTCCTGTGTAGCGTTGTCCCAAATCGCTACAACAAGCAAAGACCAGGTTTTTCTAATCAGACTTGAAACAGGCTACTGGCAGGCTTAGTGGTTAGCAATGACAGCCATGTCATACAACACAATTTACAGAATTGCACAATTCAGTACAGACTCCTTTAAATGTACACACTTTTTTTTTATTTCAAACCGGGGTTTTCAAACAAAACATTATATGATTGTTCCAAAAAAACGCAACCTACAAATTCACAAGGAAACCACAGCAAACAAAACAATGGGCTCTCCATGTTATTTATGAGGTAGTTATGTAATATGGTTCCTGTTCACAAAAAAAGCAGAGAAGCTGATTCAACAATAGGTTAACAGACATAGTTGTTGAAAATCTCAAACCACAGAAAGGCATAGTTCATATGGGGGAGGAGTTGAAGCCGTAGGAAATCAGGAAAAGAGGAATTAAAAAAAAAAAGAGGGGAGACAGTGAGAACGAAAGGGAGAGGGAAGGAAGGAGTGGCTTGTTCAAGACTTACTACAACAGATACACTTTTGGGATCTTTCCAAACACAAATTAGATTACGCTGCAAAACATTCACACAGACTCCAAAACATGAGAAAGGCGTGGCCCTTCTGCTGCAGAAGGAAGCAAAAGGAGATTGGTGAGTAGCTGCTTCTAGATTGGTACATACGGTTTGCGCATGCAAGTTATGTTGAGGGCGGAGCCCCATGTAACAGGATCTCGACATAAAGGGAAATCCAGGCTCGAAGCAACTCTCTAATGAGAAGTGGACCCTGATCAGAGTCAGATGGGATGCCTCGAGCACACAGCCCCCTGCAGAAAAAGCCGCCCGACACCCTTTGTTACCTCCAAGTGAGCTGAGACCAGCCCATGAACCATGTAACTAGGTGGTTTCCAGGTTAATGAAAAGCTGTAACTCTGGTCTCACCGTCTCCGATGAAGGCCTTTCCAGCATCGCGCAACCCCCCCCATCTTCACCCCCACCTTCACATATCAGGGTGAGGGGTAATTAACTGTTTACATCGTGTGAACTATGCTATGCTTGCATGTCGGCATGATGATCGTCTCGTTTTACTGACAGATTTCGCTTTCATACTTGGACTTTATACATGACAGTATTACAAAACATTGTGGTAAATTTAATCTGGAAAATCTATGCAGTGCAACTACACTCGTGGTAGTCATGCTTTCTTGCTCTTTGTGATGCCATTTGTTCACTCATGTTTTCTAACGAACCACTGAGGCCTTCAGAACAGCTGGATTTATGCTGAGGTTAAATTATACAGTAGATTTTAGTCCATGGTTTCAGAGTAAAGGGAATTCTATACAAATACATATGACACTTCTGATCTTTCTTTAGAAAAACTCAAAAACTATTTGCCATTTTCCTTTCCTGCGTTGGACTTCCAAATAAAATCCCACTTAAAATGTTTGGCCTATTAATATGACTGTAACAAAGAAAAATAAAAAAAAGTTTAAGAGAAAACTAAAATGCTTTGTTGATATTTTTAGCAGATAGCAAACGTTACAAAATCTTTTTTTTTTTTTTTAGCAAATTTTTGGGTATAAATGCAACGTTAATGTGGGCTGTGCTTATGTCAGCAGAGTTGAACCAGAGTCATTAGTCGGCTTTGTCTGGCCAACAGGCCCAAAACAAACACGGCGGCTATGTTGTCTACGTCACTTTCAAATGAATCTGATTATTCAAGCTTTGCATGATGAGCAACTGAACAGTTGATACCTGAGGAGCGACTGGTGACACAAAAGACAAAGTCACAAAGTTTTCTTAAACTGCTGATTACTCTATGAACTTGGGGGGGATGTTTTTCAGTCTGCTACATTTTGGAGAAAATAAATGTTTGAAGAAATACTGCAAAGATGCTGCTAACAACTAAATTAATTGTGTTTAAACCAGACAGATAATAATCAATATACACAGTTATCAAATGTGTCTCTGGCATGGAAATGTTACTATCTTCATTATTAGAACTTGAGAAAAAACAGATTCAACATCTAATGTTGTCTATTTTCAATTACGCATCAAAATATTTGAATCCTAAATATATAGTATTTTTTATATGGAAGTGCAGAAATGATACAAGATTGGTTGTAGTTAGTCTTGTATCGTTATTTGTCACCTTATTATTAAAATTCATAACCTAAAGTGCAGATCAATATTGACTTTTTATTTTGTAAAATTAAAAACCATATTAACCTTTGTTGCAAAATAATTAAATCAAACAAAGCTAATTAAAATGATTAGTTGTTTAGCTTATTTGAAAATGTAATCAACTGATTATTAAACGCTAGTGGCAATCATGCAGTTAAAAAAAGCACCAACAGGTTTTTCGGTATGAGAGTTGTTAGATAAAATATGGGTTTATCCACAGAGTCACTCAGTAGTTCTAAGAAATCTGTTCCTCTGTTTTAGTCAGAAATACATGTCTGAATCTCTCTCAACAAGAAAGGAGGTTGAAAATCCAACTGATTGAACATGGAGTCGCTCAGATTCAAGAAACATGGACGTGTTAGGAAAAGTGAATAACGGAGATTAACTGGTCGGAGTCAGAGTGCAGATTAGTAAAAAGGCAACACGAAATATGAAAAAACGTTTTGTTTTTGTGTCAGATCTCATGCGATTTGCAGTCGAATTAGCGCTAACGTTTCTTACATAACTGCAAAATATTTTTCTGTCAGTGTGTTTCTCATCATGAAATGAACGTGATTTCAAAATAGCTCCAAATTTGGTAGGGGTTTTCCAAAGTGGCCAATTTGTCTTTGCAGTTTTGAATATAAAACAGCAGGACTGAGCTATTCATTGTTAACTTCTGCTAATTCGCACTCTCCTCTTCCTTTCAAATGTAGGAGAGATAGATAAACCCATGCAGGAAGGCAAACAGGTACACATTTAGTCAAGATTACCTTCCTGAAAATCAAAAGGCAAAGGGGGGAAAAAAGCCTTTGATTTTTTTTTTTTTTGGTTGTGGAAAAAAAAAAAAAAGTAAATTCACTCCAGTCGCTGTTCAATTTGGACTGTTGGACATTAAAGCAGTTCCTAATAAGAGCCATGCCTGAGAGAGAAACACACACACACACACACACACACACACACACACGCATACACACGCACACACACACGAGCCAGGGAGAGAAACCCAGCCGAGGTGTGTCTGACTCTCGGCTCCAAGGTTCCTACTAATAGATTTCAGCTCCCCAAGTGTCCCAATTAGCTGGTGTGTATGCTTGCTTTATGAATTCATCTGTAGATATTAGAGTGCGAACATGAACATGTTTTCACACAACTTCCTTCTGCTCGCATTCCTTAATGTAGAAAACGTCTGGCCGATTAGGCAGAAATATTTCTTTCTGTGTTATTTGGAACCGTAGGCAGATTACTGTGTCTTCTGTATGCATATATGGAAGCAATTACATTTAAAAACTCAAAAAAAGTAAGTCAAGACCAAAAGGAATCAATTTACCCCGGCCCACTGCAAACAACAAAAGTCTTATCAGCATAAACACATGGTGACACAAACGGAAAACAAACAGATAAACATGTCCACTTTAAAGCGACTTTTATCACTTCTGAGGGAAGAGCGTTACAAAGAAAATAGAGAGCGCACTTTTAACCCTGACCTCATGTGAGGACGGACAGCCAGAGCTCAAGACTTACCTGTAATAAAGCCCGCAGTTTCCACTCGTGACCATAAATCACGGCGTGTGCCTTCAAAGTATCAAATATCGACCAATACAGCACCGCTCACCCTTGGCTTTCATCCCCACTTCTTGCTCCCCACGTTCTAGCGGTGGCACGGCCTTCAAAGTGAAAGCGTCTCAGTTTTTTAAAAGGCACGCCGGGCAATTTATTTACCAAGAAAGTGCTGCCGTAAATGACAGAAAAAGTGGTACAATTTACAGAGGAGGAGTGAGTGGGAGGAAGGGGGGGGTGAAGGCAGAGGTCTTGGCTGGTCCTGTGAAAGACTATAAAGCTTTAGTAGTAGCCCACGATCTGTTTATGACTGACTGAGACACTGTGGTGTTAGGCTCCAGAAAACTCTACAGCTCAACGCCGCTGCTGTTCTTAGGATGGTAACGGAAAAGCAGCCGATGAAAACATAGGCTGCTTTCATAGGGAACTGATTGATTTGGCAAGAACTGCAGAAAAGAAGAAACTATATATTGTGCTTTTTGGTTATATAATAAGACAAATATAAGACATAAATTTAGAGCGGCATATTTGCACATTTTGTGAGGTTTGAACAGTGAAACGGTGCATTTAATTTGCAACTAAATGTGTGAGAAAGTTACAACATTGGCACCTACTTTTGTGGGGAATGAGCCCAGATCCAAGGGGGCCTACTAATCTTAAGATTTAACACCCCGTATACTGTTGGCCGCAAAAAAAAAAAATCCCATCACCAAAATTTATGAAGCAGATTCCAGCTAAATTAGTTTTGTTCATCTCGAGAAAACAAACAGGTAGATTACAATTTTTAGAATTTATGCTCACCTCGTCTTCACAACGTCAAGTGGATGCATCAAGCAGATCTCTACCAGACCTGAAAAAGAAAAACAGACAGGACAAGCTTTCAGATTTAAAACTGTAGTTATTGAATTGAAGTGCTTCCGGGAGTTAAAGCTTTGACATAATTTAATCGCAGCAGATGTTATGGTCATTAGTCTTGTAATCTGTAATCTGAAAGATGGAAGTTCCAGTTCTGAGATGTTAAGTAATTATTTTTACAAACTCACCAGTGGCCCAATTATTGGTATCATGCTATTAAATTTTGCGCTGCCTCCTTTTGCCAAAAGAACTGAATATAAAGGTGGAGGATATTATGTAAAATCAACTTTTTTTAAAACCTTAACCTTACCCAAGGCACTAATCGGAGCTCCCACTCCACAGGACACCTTTCCCCACACAGATCCACCAGACTAGTGGCAGCAGCAATTAACATGCATCTGGTGTGCTCCTAAGAGCAGTTGTAAAGATACAGCTAAAATGCAAAATCTAATTTCTTTTAAGTTATTTATGTTAAATATTGCATTTTCATAATAACTAGAGGCACCATTTTTACTTGATTGTGCTGTAAAATGGCACTATGTGCCTGGAAAATACATCCATTAAAGGTCGAGTCAATGTGAAAATATTAGCTTTCATTGTCGCAGTTGCATGACAGAAGTACGTACCTCTGTACAACTCTTCCAGACTGACCTACAAAGGTTCGCAAATATATGACAAAACACCATAATGTATACTGCTGTAGGAGGGGTCTTACAGGAAGAGTGTGTGAAAAAATGAACAACGCTCAACCACTTGATGTATTGACTGTTCGGCTTTGACCTGGCTATATTGGCCCTTCAGTCTTCTCCATTTCGCAGAAATGAGAGGGGGATGTTTGAGTCGTTTGACACATTTTTGTTGAAAGGCCAAGGTATTTCAAAGAGTTTGTGATAACATGCCCTCTAACACGGTGAGAAGTAGTTCATGTAACCACCAAGGTTTGTGGAGTACCATCCCTGAATGCACAAACTTTGATGCAGATGGGCTACAGCAGCAGAAAACCACATCAGGCACCTCTCCTGGTAGCTATAATGAGGAGTCTTGGGCCACAGTTCACACATGAATCTTATTCAACATTGAGATGGTGCAGGCAAAATTTGCCTCAAACACGGATTCACCCTGCCAAGTATCAACCAGCATTTCATCACTATTGCTGACCATTTTCCATCCTTTCTGATGATATCGCTCTCATCTTTCAATGGCTACTTTCAGGAAGATAATGAATCATGTCACAACGCTGTTATAGACTCAAATTGGTTTCTTGAACGTGGCAGTGGGTTCACTGTGCACCATTGGCCTTTACTTCCAGTCATCAGATCTCAATCCAATACAGTAGATTGTGGTGGAACAAGAGGTTCAAATTTTGGATGTCCAGCTGGCAAATCTACAGCAACTGGAGATGCTATAATAAAGAACAAAATCTCAAAAGAATTTTTTTTAGAGTTAGTTTCTCAGTACTTTATATGCAGGGGATAATACGCTCAAGTGAACCATGGCATGAACAAAAAAACCAGACTGGGACTCACTTTTTGAGTTGGTCTCAGTCCACTTCCAAACGAACTTTGATGCTGTTCAATTCCAATGTGAATTGAACAAAACCTTCCTTGATCTGAACCAACTACAGAAAACATCAACCTCTCAAGCCACCATCGCTGAACATCATGGTAAAAATTAGTCCTTCAGTGTTGCTAAAGCTACTACTGCACGGTTACTGTGCCTCCTCAATATTTGGGCAGATGCGCACATAACCAATAACTGGTAGAAAAGACACACAAATTTTGTGTCCAACCTGTTTATCAAAAGAAAAATGGAGGGAAATCTGCAAACTGTTACCATGTCAAACATTAGAACCAACTCTAAAATAATGTAATTGACCTGAATTGGAGCTTTGCTCATGTGAATCATTTTTCCAATTTGAAAGTACAAATCAAGCAAAAAGGATTTTGCCATATTCGCATTCATGTAGTAAATTTAGTGTTTTCTTTTGCTCAGGTGCTGTCTGTGCCACAACTCGGTTGTAAACAAGTGGCCGAAAATTTCTTCAAGGGACTAAAATTTGCTACAATTTAATGACACTAATCATACCATGCATGAAAACTGGATATGTCAGCCAATCTGCCAGAAGTTGGAGAATTGATGCAGCTGGGAGATCATTTGGAGACTGAGGTTTCACACAAATCCTAACTATGTGCATCTGTGTTGAAAAAGCCACTGCTCTGGCACGGAGGCCCTCTGACTCAATCAAGCTACTTTTAACTCCTGATTCTCTCTGCATCGCTTCTCCGCTGCTCTGAGGGCTTTCCTTGTAGATTCCACAGGGGAATGTGTGTGTACACAGCTGCTGCGCAATTCGGGCTCTTTCTAATTTGCCCAATTAAACACATTGTCTATAAAAGAGTGTGTCTTCTGGGGGTTTTCTAGGGAAGTAATTATCAAGCAAAATACCACAGAAAAAAATGACTGTCTAAAGTTGCTACTTAAAGTATGAATGGGAAAACAGAGAACTAATGAACCGGGGCAGCATGGGGCAAAGAGTCGAACAAAATTCAATCACTCGTCCGGACTGTGGTTGCTAATGACAGCATGCTGAAAAGGTAAATGCAAGACCGTACTGGAACAATCACTTTCTTTTCTCACTATAAATAGCCCGGCGGAGGTGAAAAGGTGCATCAAACCTTTCAGTAGGTAATCCGATTAGATGACGAAACTAAATCTGTTGCCCTGCTCCATCGGTTTGTGCAAACACAAAGACACAGGGAGGTGACCGAACATGCTCAGGTTCATCTAATGATGGGGAAGCAGAGTTTGAATAAAAAAAAGAAAAGCAGCTTCCGCATTAGCGATAAAACGAATGAAATGCTTTCTTTAAAAATTTCTCCCTTAACAGCTTTAGTGAATCTTTAGTGAATCACATAGAAACGATAAGAACCATTCCTGACTGAGCGACAGAGTCAGTTACAAGTAACAAAAGATAGGTTCGATGTCATCAATCACACATGTTGCAACACAAACATTTAACTTTTACTCATTAATTTTTTTCTTATGAACCAGTGACCTAAAGTGGAGTGTGCTCTTCGGTGGTTGTGGCAGGATCAAGTGGTGACAAGCAGAAAACCTTTTTGCGTCTACGTAAGCGACTTTGCGACACACTTGCCGGCCAAACACTTTAAGAGCAGCTGATGGCAGATGAGATGACAGCTTGTTGAGGTTTGGAGAAATATTTGAAACGGCAGAAGGTTCAGCCTTTCTCTAACCTCTTTTGGAGCAGCTGGCACAACATTTTCAGGCCATTAACTGTAACTGTGAGATGTTTCCTCCTCTGCCCCCTTCAAAATGAAAGTAAAAAAACAATGCCACACTGTCCTGTCAAGTCATTAAAACAAACATGAAAAAAACCCCAGCTAGCCAGAAAGAGAAGTTTATTCACCGTGGGTATTTTCCTACAGCAAGTTATAGATGATGATATAGGAAGAGGAACCTTTTTATAGCCCAGCTTTTTCATGATTTATTATCAACATTGATAAACCTGCAAACCGCAATTAAAACAGACTGAGGATATGTCAGTACTTTAAACTCAGTGAACCTTTTCATATTTCATCTAACTACAGCCGCAAAATTGAAAAGCATTTTTGAATTGAATCCTATGAGGTAATAAACAAAAAGTAGCTTTTTATCGAATTCAAATCTTCAAAGAATAGCATGCATTTTACTCAAATTTCTTGGATATGTCCAAATTTAATCCAGTGCATTCAATACCAAGTCAGTTGTGTGTAATTTCATCTTCTTATAAATGTGAATGCCTCAAAGGTTTGTTAGAGAACAATGGAGAACAAACAGCAGACACGTCAGCTAGAAAGTTTTTAAGAAATGAAAGCAACATTTGGGAATTTAAAGCAATGTCCCAAGATTTTAACATCCCACTGAGCAGAAATTTGAAACACTAAATTTTGTGACTGTGACGTGATAAAATGTGAAAGACTCTGCCAAGTACGCAATTTCCACAGTGCTGCTGAGAGGCAGCTTATACCCTCCACAGTGACCTAGAGGATCACCGCCCTTCTATTCCAGCTGTCGGCACATGCTACTGTTTAATCACAGAGCTCAGTGGTAGTGAACCCACACACTTCACTCGCCTCTATGCCCTCTCTCGAATCCAGTAACTGAGAAGGCTGATGGGCCTGGCTTAAAAGACGATGCCACCAAGTCGCTCTCATTCGTTGTCTTGCAAGCACCCTAATATTTTCAGCAACGTGCCAATCTGGTTGACATTTATGGCTTTGTTTTGCATCAGCGGGCGACATATGGGGATGTTTTGTCATTTATTTTGAGAGTCTTTTGTCTCTGGACTACAAGGAAGTGCTTGTCTTCCATCGCCTCGCAGAGTCACATTCTCGAAGATGTAAACAATACCAAAGAAATGTCTGGAGAAAAGAGATTATGCATAACTTTATTTAGACAGTGCCTATACGTTTTCCAACTTTTTGCAATGTTAAAACCACAAACCTTACTGTATTCAGATTTTATGTGGAAAACCAAGGCAAAAAAAGCTCACAATCAGGACATGCAAGATACATTACACATGGTTTAAAATCTATTATAAATACAAATCTGAAAAGTGTGACCTGTGTTATCCAAATATAAAACCATATAATTGTGATAATTGAGTATTTTCAGAAACATAGTGGATTAAACCCATAAGTATAATCACTAGTGTTATTCTCATTTGTACTTCTGGCACTTAATTTATGGTACTTTAATCTGTTTTCATGTGCAGGGATTTACTGCAGGGACTCATCTATCAGACTGAATAATAAAAACAATTTGTGAACTTCTGATTCTTGGAACATTAAAGTCAACAACTTCTCTATTGAAAACAGTATTTAGTGTAATATTGAAAACACATTAGCTGACAATTAAATACATTTTTCACTGCAGGTACGGGCAGGAGGGATTTTGGTAAATGGATTCAAACTTTTCATAATGAGAGGACACATTTTTATGCATCTTATTTGCAGAGCAGCTCAATCCCAAGATCAGATCTAACTGATTGTGAACAGCAATTTTCAAGTTTTGACTCAAATTGCAAAATTGCATCAAGACTGGGCCATTATAACACATGGTAATGCTTTGATTGAAATGATTCAAATCTGGCTGTATGTTTAGGGTTGTGCATCCAGATTAAATCTTTAGCAACCATAGGTTATCTTCCAGCATTATTATCCACCCACACCATGGTGACCATTGTGCTTCAAAGTGGACATTGTGTTAGACATATCATGTTTAAAGAGTAGTATATTTTTTTCCAACCTGACATAACTCCACTTTAAACCGATGCAAAATTTAATCCCGGATGCATCCAGTGTGTAATGATGCCTTTTGAGAGTATTGGTTGCAAAAGATTTTAATGAGCGTGGAAACTGTTGATGAAACCGTTCTGATTTTTTTATTTGCAAAACATATTGCAAACCATTTATCCTCCTTTTCCAACACACTGAGGTCTGTGGTTGAAACGGGACAAAATTTATGTGCTTTGGTCTGAAATGTGCAGCAAAGCCAATAAAGCTGCAAGGAGATAAATATGTTAGTTTGATTTAATTATTTATTGTTACAACATGAATTTATGCCCAAGCCTACTGCAAAAACTAGGGTTTGGCTTTGCATAAGAATATATTTTTTATAAAAGAATGAATGCTTTGCTGGTATTTTGCACACAGTGCACAGGTGTTAAGAGACTTGAGCCAACAAGTAGCACGAGCATCACCGCTGCCCTACCGGCAAGACATTCCACGTTTCCTGATAATTTGTCGTCCACGGAGCGAAGATCATGCATCACTCAGATGAGATGATTATCTGGGTTGGTTTTGGCTTGGGGAATGCACGCCGTTTGCTCCCACGCAAAAGTGAGAAAGAAAAACAATACAACACCAAAGAGCGATTGCTCAACGGGTGCAGGTGTCATCCATCATGCTGAGAAACTCACTGAATGACTGTAATTCCCAGCAGGCACGGAGAGGAGGTCACTGCCACTGGAAGAGAGACTCGCCTGGGTAAACGTCCTTAATAAGTGAAAGAAGCAGAGACCTGTCATTGCACAAGTTCACTTCAGACTTCGAAGACAGCTTGCGTGCTCCTCACATCAATAGTTTTATTGATTACTCCAAGGAAAAGAAATACGGCAAGCGGTAAGTCGGGTGTCTGGCTGTTTATTTCTTCTTAAAACAAACGATGAATGAAAGAAAATCACAAAGAAACACGTTGAGCTTATGATTCATATACACCCCAATATTCCTAATTGTTTTACAAACATGGCACATTTTTTGGTTCATTGAGAGCCAAGGCAGAAAATTGCAGCTCGCCCTGCGGTTTGAAGGTGTGAAAGGAGTGCCGTGATGACAGGGCTTCGCCTCACAGGCCCGTTCTGGTTTTAACAGCAGCTCCTGACTGAACCTGCAGGTAATGTCTCACGCCTGCATGTCCTCCATTAATACATTTCAAAACATGGCGGAGCTGGAATGCCAAACAAGGCCTGCGAGGGTGATGCGCTCCCTGTAATTTGTCTGCTACGGTTAACAAAGCCAACATGATATCCATCAGCGAACAGACTGAAGCGCCGTGTCAAAGACAACTTGATTAATTTCAGACTCTTTTAATGTTCAGGCAGGTGAAAAGGAACATCATAAACAAGAAGAGGCGGCACTTGCACGTTTCTTATGTAAATGTAGAATGATTGGTAAAATTAGTTGATATCACAGATCACGGCAAACACCACAAGGAAGGATGTATTTTCATTTGAAAAGCCAATTTAAGATGTTTTTTAATGGCAAGAAGACATTTATTCTCAATCTATAGGTATTGCATTGACTCCAACTGATGTAAACAAACAGATATACAACAATAACCCTAATATTAATGGCATAATTCATAAATGGAAGAAAATTAAGACAAATTTTAAGCTTTGGCCTTTATCTTCCCTCTAGGACGGCGGTTTTCAAAGTGGGAGGCGCGCCTCTCCTGGGGGAGGCGCGGTGCGAGGGAAAAAATAAACCGAAGAAGAAGCTATCTGCTTGCTGTCTACTGATGTGAGAGAAAAAAACGGACAAATTTTTAGTAAACGTGTTCATCCCCTTCACTTCAACCTATCTCTGCGAATGTGGGTTTTCCGCACTCGCAATGATTAGAAACAAATCCCGGTCAAGGCTGCTGGTTGGCGCTCCACAGTGCAACCCCGCATTAACCGGATTTGCGCATCAAAAGCACAAGCACATTGTTCCCACTAAAACTAAGGTGAGCTGAACAGTAATGTTGCCAATTTAGTTAAAATCATACATAAAATGCGTTACACATGATTCAGGACCGTGGTAGAAAAAAAGGGGTGCGCATAGCGTGCGTAATTGTTTTTTTCTTTTGTAAGCCTCCGCTCTTTCATACAGCACGCTCTTTTAGCTCGAGATAAATTGTTTGTTTAAATTGTTTAGATGAGCCACAAAAAGAGCTCCACAATTTTGCAACTGTTTAGGTTTTTGATGTATTTTTTAATTTTAAGGAAATGTGCAACATTTACAGATGTGTTCCAAAGATCTGATCAAAATGTTTTTGTTAAGATGTGAAAACACTGTTGGTATCTCAAACATGAAACTCAGAAGCTCAGATGTTTGTTTGAGAAAACGGTTGAAAAATGAGTTTGGGGTTGTTCTTATCATTAGAAAAATGAAAAAAGGGCGTATTTGCCATCCAAAGGCCCTGATAAAATAATTAAAATGGGAGAAAATGTTTTAAAATGTTCATGTGTTAAATTTTTATTCAGATAAAGTGTCATTTTAAAAGATGAGATACTGTAGTGGCATTGTGCTCCTTGAAGGGGGGCTCATCCTTTCATACTTTGAAAACCCCTGCTCTAGGATATTCAGAGTAGTACTGCATATGTCAATAATCTGAAGTTTAAAAACAAAGTTATTTGATCATTTTTTTCAACTATCAGAAATTTAGATTGGGGAAAAATAGCTGATTTCCCCCCAATATCTGAAAATCAGAGGCTACTTATGGACCCAAATCAATTTGCATTAATGTCATATTATTGTTTCATATTCACACATGGAAATGAGAGAAATAGGCTACACCATGTTGCAAATTATTATGCAAGTGATATTTCTCAGATTTTCTTAAATGGTCAGTGTAAATGATGGTTAGTATAATTTTCAAGTCATGAAGTTTTACAGTATAAATCTAATTTTACTGAACAAAATTATTTCAAAATGCTCCAAATATTTCAAACTGTTCCAAAATATTATGCGCACCAGGTTTTCTCAACATTTTATGGATTATAAAGAACTGCAGACGGTCATTCTTTGAATGTGCAGCATTAAGAGGTCACATGTACTAAAATCAAAAGCTATTTCAATCAAAAACATCTTAACAGACCAAGTTAAATGCTAAAATAACAGCCCTTCTTTGATATCACTGCACAATTCTTGCATCCTCAGAACCTTTGAGTTTGTGGAAAGTTTTTGCTTGAATTTCTCTGCAGGATGTCAGAAAACCTTCCCAGAGCTGCTGTGTTGATATGACCTGCATCACACCCTCAGATCTCCTGTTGAGGAAACGCCAAAGGTTCTCAATAGGGTCAGAGGTCAGAGGAGGATGGTGACCACACCATGAGTTTTATGCCCATAGCAGCCAATGACACAGTGGTATTCATTGCAGCATGAGATGGTGCACTCTCCTGCATGAAGATGATTTTGCTACTGAAGGTACGGCTCTTTTTGAACCATGAAAGAAAGAGATCAGTCAGAAATTCCATAAACTTTGCTGAGGTCATTTTCACACCTTCAGGGACTCTGAAGGGCCCGACTAATGATTCTCTCCCCATGATTTCTACCCAAAAAATGACTCCACCACCTCCTTGCTGACGTTGGGTCGTGGTGGCCATCCACCACCAATCCACTACTGCATCCATCTGGACCATCCAGGGTTGCACAGCAATCATCAGTGAACACGTCTGTTTGAAAATGAATCTTCATGTACGGCTGGGCCCACTGCGACCATTTCTGCTTGTGAGCATTTTCCCTTTCTTCTTTCTAAGTAAGTAGAAAGGGAAAAAAGATGGATTATAAGGTAGAAGTTTCTGAAAAATTTAAAAAGTAAAGCATGAATATAAAATACTTTATTCACATGTATTGATTTTTTTAGGGCCAAATCAATTATTTTATAGCACACAAACTAAAGGTTGGATTTTCAGTCGGATTATGCGACTGCAACAAAAGATGAATTTACACATCTTGAACAAGAGAGCCAAATAAATGTGGCCAGAGCTGTATTATAAAAGGAAAATATATTACGGCTTAGAGATCATCTGGGAGAAGATGAAGCACGGAAACAAAGACGGAGAAAACCATTAATCACAGAGTTCAAGTTTCCTGGTTCAGGAGCGCAGAAATGTCCCAGTTGATTCTGCTAAATCTGCACTTGAAAAAAACTCAAAGAGATCTTACGAAAAAGAAAACCCAAGTGGAGTCATCTCCAATGACAACAGGGGATTTCTCTAACTTAAGGCTGCAGCTAAAAGGTTTAGACATTCATGGGCCTGTGCTGACTGCTAGATCGCAGCCGCCACAGTTGTTTTTACACACCCGTTGAAGGACTGAGATTTCCTGCACATTGCCTCGGGGGACTGCATGTAAATAAGCATATTTGTTGGGAATAATGTCCATCTGAGCTCTTGTGCGAATGGAGCAGATAATTCCTGGCTCGTGCGTGGCACTTCACGCACAAAGAAGGGTCAGAAAGATCTCAAAATAAGCCCACATGTGAATATAACCAGTAATCATCCAACACGTTCCCCGTGCCACTAACTTTTTTGCCCTTTCTAGTTGTTGTATCCAACTTTATGAAGAGAAAATGAAGAAACTTAAACATCCATCTTGGAAGTTTGTGGATTTTCAATCACCTTTCTCACCATGGCACAAACAAATCTGCAGATCCTAAACTGTCTGTCTTTTGCATGATAGTGAGTCTCAGTTGTGAGACTTTCTGCATTGCGATGGGGGTTTCTTTGGATTAGTGTAAAATAGATGTGGGGTTTTCCTCAGACAGCTGAAAAAATAAAATCTGTTCTATTTTGTTAAAACGTTCACATAAAGTCGCTGCTTTGCAACAAAGACTTTATTTTCATGCTCGAAAGGTTGGATGCAACTCAACACTCCCACCTTACGACCGATGGGAGATGCTAGTAAATATTAACATGAAAGCTGCATCGTGATTATTGTTTGATCGCCGAAATAGATGTTATAAAACAGCTATAAGATCAAGAACAACCACAAATCTAAAAGAGACAAAATAAAAGAAAATGCACTAAAGACTGAAGCGGTAATATATTTCAGGGTCACTAAGTTCTCGCTTATTATTTGAAAATTCTTCCTCGGAACATTGAGAAAACTTTCTGGCATTGCTGACACCTCATAATGAATCATTTTAGGAGTCATTTGTGGTATTAAGGTATGCAAACAGCCAGGGTTATCATTGTTGGGAGGAGGCCAGTTTTGTAGAAAAGCAATTCCAGTAGGTACTTCTTTTTTCCCTTAAGGTGTAAAGGTGTGCAGAGGGTGTGATATAACTCATTATTCAGAGTTGAAGCATTATTCAACCCTGAATAAAGCTTTTTATGGAGGTGCATTGCAATGTACTCTTCTTATTTACATAATGTGGAGTAAACTACTTTTGCTAAGAACACCAATAGGAAGACTATATTAGTTTTGCACAAGCTACTAAAAATGGACAAAAGTGGTGATTTAAATATAGAATAGGATGTCCAGGTGCTCAACTCAAATCATGTTGTTCAGAGTGTTGAGAATTTAAACATTTTGAATAGATGTGTTGACAAACTAAAATCCCTCTAGGAAAAACAACTTCATTTAGATAAGATTTGTACAAAATAACGATAACTCTGAAAAAGAACAAAGTAAACGCTTATAAAAACTGACTTGTTTTGGAAAATGAAGCAAAATTGTTGTGAAAAAATAATACACGTGCATATTACAATAACTCCCTAAGTCTAAGTCCTGCCTGGTTTTGCAATCCTTACTTGTTTTTACGTTCATTCTGACGTATACGAATCAACAAAGCTACAATCACATAGGATTTTAATGTTTCTTACCATGTTGGGAAATACACACAATTCAAAAGTATGTGATCCTAAACACATTCATGTAACACATAATTAAAATCTCAACAAAAGTAATTACAGAAGACGACCGGTTAAGGAATATCTTCATTCTGCCTATTTTACCCTGTAAAAAATGAAGGTATGGGCCAGCCTCAAAGAATAGCAAGATTTTTAAAGCTGCTAACATTTTCCCCTATACCGTCTCTATGCTTTGAAGTCATTTTAGTGAAACGGCAGAGAAAGTGCCAGAGTGCCTGTCATTTTCATCAGTTTATGAACCAAAAACTGCAGGAATGCAGCTACCTGAAAAGAATCAATGATGAACTCTGTGGTTTGTAAATGACTATGGTTGAAAAATTATTGCAATAATCTGTTAGATTATTTTATCTGTAGTGAGGAGAGTTGCTGCTTGTCTCGTCAGTCAGGGTTGATGGGATGAAAAAATAGGGATGAAAGTGATACTTTCTCTTTTTATTGTACAGGAAAAAGTTAAGTCATGCACAAAATGTCTCTAAACTACACGCTTACCAGAAGAGTAAGACAAAAAAACAAACAAAAATAATAATAAAAAAACACGAGACTTTTATATCTTGCTTTCAAGTGACACAGTATCTTTTTTTTGTGGCCATTCTTTCAGTGATAAATTTATCTTGAACGCAATTTCAATTCCAATTCTCCCTCGCTAGGTAGATAGAGAGATAAGAGAGAGAGAGAGAGCGATCTGACATGGTACATCCTAGTTTGTCAAACTTGAACTGAACTCTGTGATGTTGATGGATGAGTAGAGGTGTGTGAACGGTTGACTGGGTCAACACAGCCTGCCTGGGCAGACGCGCTAATGATAAATGTCAGATGTCGGTGTCAGAGCCTTCGTTCCTCCATTACTGTCTCTGTTGTAGCTTGTTATGTGTGTGCGTGTGTGTGTGTGTTGAAATACATCATCATTGAAGCAAATAGAGATACCGGATGGACGAAAATGTGTGACAGAGTAAAAAGAAAAGGGTATAAAATGGATGCAAAACGTGGAATAACTGATGTTTTGGAGAGGAAGTATTATCCCAAACTTCTTGCTCTCTAAACAAACTATCTCCAGCCCCTAGACGAGACCTGCCCCAGCTAAATAACTGAGTGACATCTCAGAACAAAGACCACAGTCTAAAATTTGAAACACTTCCAACTAGAACAGACGCTTTTCAACACCATTCAGTATACAATATTTTGGTCAGCATGAGTACTTTTATGTTTGAAAAATACAGCAAATTTGTCTCAAACTCTGCATCTGTAAAGTTGTGAAAGAAGTGGCTTTGATACCAGTCACTCAGTGAAGAAGCAAAAAGATAAGTGAAGCACATCCGACGGAGGAAAAGAGTTCAAACATGTAAGTCTGCACCTTGTTTCGCTGACTTATCAAACGTAATCATTAATCTATAACTGACCGAATGGATTTTTCTTGTATTAAGATGCTGTTTGTATGGAACTGGGGCTCAGCATGTTTAAAGAGTTTTTAAAAATTGGACGGTATTAAATATAAGCAATTAAAATCATCAAAATTGAATTATATTGCAGTAATTTGTAACGTTTAATTATGGTTAAGTTCCAACCAAGCCAGCTACTTCAGTTTGGTAAATAATCCTAGTAGAATATTCTGATGTGGTCTGCGGCATCCAGACAGGAAGAGGAAGGCTGATATGTTTAAATAGGATGTATTATGAATGTATATATCTTTGCCAAAGTCAATAAGTGTCATAAGACTTGTGGTTCATAAAGTTTGTGTGTCAGAGAAAAAATTTCAAAGAAGTTTGTATTCAGCTTTAGCTAGCTCAGTATTGATGCCGAGACCCTGAATCAGTTGCTGCTGATGGTCAGAGCAGGTTAGCTGTTTTATCAGGGAAAAAAGCCCAATATTCCAAAACAAGCCTAATGGAAAGTACAAATGTTTTATTTCTTTCAGTGGTAAGAAAATGATAGAAGAAAGCTAAATAAAATGGATAACAGCAGTATTTTCCTTAAGTCAGTGTTGAAGTTTCATTTTAAACATTTTCTGGATTGTAGGATCAGGTAATTTCCATCTAATGAAGACTGGCATTATTTTTTTTGTTCTTGATTTATTTCAGAAAGACTCGAGATGTAAAATACACCAGACCGTATTTTATTTTTAAGCTGCTGTAATTTGTATGGGTAGAATATGAGTTTGTTTATCTTTCTCATTTGGTTCACACTTCCGCTTTTCGTGGCAGTAATGATTCATTAAGATGTTTGCCACTCACCATTAAACAAGAAGTAGTAGAAGAAGAAGAGTTGGGATGTAAAAAAAAAAAGTCTTTCTCTTTAGAGCTTGTCTTCCATCTTCTTTCTGTGTAGGTGGCTAAAAAACTTCTGAACTGGGTTCAGAAGAAATTAAATTTGAATATTGGGCTTTAAGCATTTTGGTTATGACGTCTCTAACACTTTGTTTTACTTACAGACACAATCTTAGTTTTTGTTCCTCTTTAAAATTAGACACCTAAAAAATCTTGATAATTAATTACACTGTAAATTATTTTAATTATCGACTTTCTAAACAGTGAAGCATGATATATCGGCATTCACATTTGTTTTGGACAATATTAATAATTATTTAACATTGAAAAGACAGATATATAAACAAAATGTTAATGTTTTTTTAAAAAAAATATATTTAATATAAAATGTAATGTTTTAAAAGGTCGTCAGCAGACAGACAAAGAAGTTATGTGCTGACTTTGAACATTTGTCGACATTTACAGTCTGAGTCCTGCTTTGAAACTGGTTGTTGTGTTATTCTTGGCACCAAATACTTACATTAGAGCAGCGTAATTACACAAACATCAGCCAACATTAGAAAGCAGCACATTACACTGACATTAAAGTGAAAATAGAAGAGATAAAAAGTTTTTTTTCTAGTCTCATCAAAAGCCACAAACTTAGTTTGGTGCAGTCATCACATTCCAGTTCTAGATCAGGTTTAGACGTGACCACGACTGCACAAAAACAGAAACAGCTATTTCCAGCAAAAACAGAAATAGAGCATTACCTTTTTTTTCTGGTGTTTTACTTTTGTTTACAGAGAACTTCTAGTGAAATTGATGTGACACTGAAACGCTTCACTGGGTCAACACATGTATCCATTATTTGTTCTGTAAACTGGTATGTGGGTATGCATCTACAAACAGGCGTTATTGCAACTTCATATGAAATCTTGCAGGCATAAGCACTTATTATTCACTTTTCCAAATGGCACATAATAATGGATACATATAATGCTGCCGCTCCTCCATCTGTTGCTGCACACTGCCAGTCAGCTGGCTTGAAAGACATATTTTAGGTTGTAGAAAAACTACAGGGTGAAAATTATAATTTAAAAAAACTCATTATGACATAAATATATCCAGTGGCTTATATTATTTTAGTCACAGTAAATTAAAGCAATTGTTATACATTATACATTGGTGCTTTATGTTATTCTATGGTAGTGATATTTTAGTGTTTATTCTCAAGGTTACAACACTGTGAGTGTTTCATTCACACCTACAACATTCATCCTTTCACTCTGTTCATTTGATACAAACTTTAAAAGTATGGCAAAAAACAAAAACAACAAAAAAATACCCCAATGATTCAAGCTAATCTATGTAGAATCTCAGACAGGTTACGGATTGTCAGAATTTCTGCTGGGAAAAAAACCCTCATGACATCCTGTTAGAAAAATTATAACTTAAAATCACAAAATCCAAATGGATCTAAATCTGATACTATGAAAGTGTACAGAGCGCCATAATGTGGGCCATTACGGTCGAGCCTTCAGATGCTGCTGAGTGATGAGGAGCAGAGTAGGAAATGTGTGGACGTCCCACAATAGACATTAACATTATTACCTTCACCAGCACGTTCCCACATCACTATAACATCCTACAGCCCATAGGCCTAAGTATTTTACCTTGTGTAAACAAAGATTATAGTGCATCCCATCCCCAATCCCTGAAAGGGGAGAGCTGTGTCATTACTGTCACCTAGTGGACAGAGGGGAGACAGAGATTGATTGAGGTGATGTAAAGCACATGTGGGAACCACACAAAAGATGGCTCTTTACTTAAGAGAGAAAGAGGCCAGCTGAAAAAGCATATTTCCATTTCATGTAGCAACTAGAATTGCAAATGAGTAGAGAAGCCCCGTATCTACCCCCTCTGATTCTAACCTCTCGGCTTCACAGCTGCCGTGGTGTTTTTAACGCGACGTCATAACTGACCGCTCGGCCAAAACACGCAAAACGTTCTGTGGAAGCTCACCTGTGTCCATAAAAGCTGATAATAGAGGCAATAATTGGGAGGGAACAGCAATAATAATGTTTTAGTGAGGCAGTAAATTCTTTAATTAGTTGTTAACACCCTATGTCTATAGGATAGGTAGAAGCCCCCAACCCCACTGGCCCCCACTCCAGTTAGTGCCTGCTGTCTGGAGCAGACTGGATGGACACTCAGACAGAAGGAGCTTGTCTTTAAAATAAAGACCCTCACTTTTACTGTTAACAGGTTACCACAGTAAACTGCAGGGAGACAATTAAAGACAAAAACAGCCACCGACAACTTCAAGCTTTGTAGCTCAGGACTGATTCAAAGTGGGAGAAAAAAGAGCTCAGGGTAACAATCCTCTGTGGAGGAAAACCCCCTTTGGCAGATGTTTTGGGATCCATCATGGAAGAGATGTTCTCCGAAACACACAATCATTGTGGGCACAGAAAACGGCTGCAAGGTAGATGAATGCAAATGATGCAGGGGCTGAAAAACCAGCGGACATTCCTGTGGGGTGATATGATCTTCTTTATGATCTACAAGCTATTCGTGGTAGGACTGACACAGTCCTGGCGGTATTGAATAAGCTCAAGGGGTGGTCTGGCTTTCCTGGCTCCAGCATTTAGACACAAGGAGGAAAATATGAAGAGAAGCCGTGAAGGTTCCACATTCGAAGAAAGGGAAACCTGCATGCGTCTTTCTTGTCCGCCACCTTTGGCGCTAAAGGCAGGAAGCGATTAGAAAAAAGCAAAGGCATTCAGCCATTACTGGTTAAACATAGTCACAATATGTTCCAGCACTTAAAGAAAAAGTGGCAGGCATTACGAGAAGGTTGGTCTTGTTTAAACAAGAGAGCGATTTCTTATCCACACTACCAACACGACAAACAAGCGTCGCGCTCATTGTTAGCAAGCTTGCAGCGAGTCTCTCCAAATATTGCGTAACGCAGCTCCAGATGCACAATGGCAGCTTGCTGCTGATGAGAGACAATGATTGCGTTCCGTAAGACAGCGGTTGGATGCGATAATTATGTAATCAGCAGCCGAGCTTTGTGTTGTGTCTGATTCGTCTCCATTATTTGAATTAGGGTAATTCATTTCCACAGCCGGGTGTAGAGGCAGGCTTATTGGCTCTCTGTGTGAAAGGGCATCGCTGATGGTTTTTGTTTTGGCAGATGGCTCAGTGCCACGTTGCTCGCCCGGCACCAGTTAAACAGCCCTTGGGCTTAATCACCATTCAAGTCTTTCAGTACTTCCTGGATTATAAACAACGACACAACAGATGAAGAGATGGTGCAAAAGATGTGTAAAGACTAATACTGGACTGCTTGTGTGTTGTGTTAGTAGAAAACATAAAAAAAAGAGAAATGTGCAAATCTGGAAAGCGGGTCTTACTGTTTAACAGATCACTTGTCACCTGAGCTGGAAATGAGACTTCAGGCTCTCTGGGCATTAGAGAGACAAACCTCGGCGCTGCTCCACTGGCATTGAATGAGAGGCTTACTTTCAGACGTGGCTTGGTGTCTGAGGTGATGCTGGGAAAGGTCAAGCAAACATTCTTTGAGTGCATAAGTCTTGCATTCATTGTCGATGGAGTGCATCGGTGTTTTGTCTCTTGATGGCATCAGATTATATCAGTGTATGTTTAGTTTTTTGGTTTTGCAAGGAACTTGCCGCGTAAGATAAGAGACTGAAAAGAAATACATGCAAGTAAATTTTAATATGAGATAATCTGAGAAACCTTGAAAGCAGCCCATGTTACAATGTAGGCATGGATTTGTTGTAGATATCAGATGCAACAATAATAAAAAAGATAGATTGCATTCACACCAGCCTTGTTTAGTCTAATTTAGTCAAAGTCTTTGTTTGGAGAGGTGTGAAAGGTGTAAAACCTAGCTCTGGGTTTGACTAAAATGAACTCTGGTACGGTTTGAATGCATTCAATTCCTTCAAAAGCAGGAAGCAAACTATGCTTCCTAGTTTGCTAGTTGCGCAGCAGTAAGCAGGGCATTCTGGGTAAATACAACCAAAACAAATAAGAGAGTCTAAAGATAGCAGGACAAATAGGTCATGGTCTTTTACAAAAGAGAAATCCTACGGCTGCTGAAATCTGATGCTTCTTAATTTTTGCTTACTTTTTGCAAAATTTCCTCCTTTTGCGTAGAGGAAAGTTGCGCAGCAGTAAGTGGTGTAATTCCACCGAAAGTGAGGGGGCAAACAGGTTTAGTTCATTTGACAAAGTGGAGTATGAATGTTAATGTTACAGCAGTAAATTTTACATCACCCAAAACATTTGTATAATTTAGCACCAGCAGAAATTATTTTTGCTTTTCCTTTACAAATAAATGGAAACACTTTGAAACCTTGGTGTTTTCACTTAAGGTCATTATCCTTTTTCGTGCTTTGTATTGCACGACAGGAATCTGTAGAAAAAAAAAAAAGCAAAACAATTCAAAGCCATAGCTCAAAGCTGCACTAACATGTGCGGATGCCTGCTTGCTAATGAAATTCAGCAACACGCAAAAGAAGAAATGGCTCCATCATCCTGTAATTGAGAGGTCAAGAGCTTCTACTTGGACAAACTCCAAGTGAACTGTGCTGAGTCTCTTGCTTTTACCCACCTTGTTGTCAGAAAAGCTGAAATAACTCAAAACTGTCTGCGGAGAGTTATGAATTTCAGTCTTTTAGAGGATAAAAAAAAGATTCAGAGAAAGGAGACTAGCATGAGACAATTGTAGGAAAGTAAGACGTAAATGATTTTAAAAAACGATTAGCAAATTATTGTAGTGATTTAAAAAATGAACTGTATTTGGTGCATAGAGATAGAGGCATTCCTTTTGGATCTGGCAATGTAAGGGCTCATAAAAGAAACAGATGACACCTTGACTCAGACTCTCCACAATGTGTGAGGGCCATTTTGTGCAAGAGCCAGTTGGCTCATGGGACAAATCCTAACATGTCCTAAAAGGATCTGTCTGTTTGCTTTTGTTTAGCCGTCACTGAAGCCAGTTTGGCGACTGTAGATGCACGGCCTGTGAACATTAGAGGCAGGAACGCCGGGGCTGTGGCGCGGGAGAAGCCAGTGGTTTTTTGGGCATCGGCTTTGCTATGACAGATGCTGATGATGAACTCTTGACACGGCTCAACCGGTTTATGTTCAACATGTGTGTCTGTGTTACTGTCTCTGGTTTCCAGGAGACTGAGGTATGTGTGGGCTTTTGTGTGTGCGTGTGTGTGTATTGTGAAGCCTGAGAGAGATGAGAGGAGCAGCAGGATCTGCAGCTATCTGGGAGGTTGGACATAATGACACACCGGGGACAGATTAGGTTCCTGTCCGTCAGGGTTCCATCAGGAAGACTCTGATTTACAGCCACGCTGACCAGCCAGTTTGCCCTCCGCCCAAAGCAAACAGCTACGGAAAACACCACCGCCTCTGTGCGGTGGCAGCTGGTGGGCTCGCACACATGTTGCATTTGGCTACCTCATACTTTGGATTTGGATCATCTGCGGATTTAACAACACAACAGTGTTGCAGCGGGGGGAAGAAAAGAAAGACGAGCTCGAAATCACAATTAGCTCAATCTTGATACGAACCTGAGTCAGAGTCTGTGTTTATGCATGAGCTTCTAAGCCGAATATGTAAAACCGGTCATGCTGCATAGCTCCTTTTTCCAAGTGAATGGGCGAAAAAAGGGAGATGGACAGATCCATTAAACAAGATGTCACCAGCAAAAACAACAATGATTAATCACACGCTGCAAATTATAAGCACCTGTACGTATGAATGGTAAAGCAAAGGTCTCTCTCACTGTCTGATTGCAAGCTTTCACTCTCAGACAGACCCCTCCCCGCAACCCCCACACTCCTCTCTGACCTTCAGTGCCCTCCTTTCAGTTCAACCAAGAGGAAGTCTGCCTGAAAAGAAATAACTCAGCACTTACACAAACGGCCATTTTAGCTTAAACTCTCCATGAAATAACAGATTTTGATGTTTAATGCAGAGGTGACTTTAAGGGTATGTGAAAGAAACTGACATGCCTGAATGTGGTCAGATTTTAATATAACGGAAGGCAAGAAAAAAAAGTTACTTTGAAGAGTGGCAAAAACGTAGAAGAAAAAAAGTTAAAGAAAGATGAAGACCATTTGGTTGTGGTGTATTTCCTTTTCAGCTGTTGCACAGTTACAACAAAAAAGCAGGATTTTGAACAGAAAAAAGGTTTTCTATACAAAACATTGAATTTTCACATTGTGAACATCTAGATAGCTGATGTCCCAAGAATGTTTTTAAAGCTGAGAGTATGGCTAGGAAACTGGGATTAACACAAAGGAAGCAGGTTTCACTGGGATTCACAGGCCTCTGTAAATGCCACCCTGGGTGTGCTGCTTTTGACACAATCAAGAATGGATTCTGAAGTGATTCCTTCATGTCTGACATGGACATGGGTGGTTACTGGCACCAAAGTAATCCAGCGTCTTACAAAAAAAACAAAGGTTTCAAAAGCACAACAATGTCTCTAACCCGACAGTTCACAGTCACTTCTGATGAGAGGGAAAGTGTCAGAGTAACAGGCGTTTTGTTTTCTGCATGAATTCAATCCAATTAGAAAAAAATAATGCTCCATTAATCCCAGCGGGACGTTGGATGTTGTTGTAACTCGTATTATACGACGAAGCGTAGAGTAATGCAGCTGCCCCTGCTGATCAGCTGGCTGACTGAAGTCTCCTGCAGTTTTTGGTTGCTACCAAGAAATATAAATTCAGCTGTCTGGAAATATTCCCAGCCGCAAAGAAAACCCCATGACTCCTTTTAGGGTAGCAGTGTTTTAAAGGCTTGTCTTTTTCCCGGCCAACTGTAGGCTGGTAATTATTGCACATACTTTCATACATTTTTGTTTAAAACATCTAACCTGATGAACTTTATGCCTCAGGAATACAACTTACATAGAAAATAATACTATGAAGAGCAAACAGAGGGGTTGATTACTATATATTTTAGTAAGAATATGATTCTGTCAATCCAAAAGTCAAGTAGAAAGTGCAAATAATTCCTTATTGGCAGTTTTACTTGTCTATGCTCGTTTGTGATTCATGAACACAATACTCTGCTGACATCACCTGAACTTATGATTAGCAAGTACACCCACCAGTCATACAGCGGACATATGTATCCAATGTCCATTAAGCACACTGGATATGCTTAATGCATATCCAGTGTAATATGCATTAAGCACTCTAAAAAGTGCACAAACAGATTGGCGGACTCAAGTTTGTGACTTGTGCAGAACGGAATGAATGCTATCTTTTATGGTTCCTCTCTCAATCACTATGATGCACCTTGCTTTTTATGCTGTAATGGTAATGCCCACATCATTGTAAATCTGTGTGACTGACTGTTCATGGTAGTTGTGGTGGATGATGCATCAGGTATGCAGGAACCTACAGGATATAAATTTGGTTTTTCAAAGTCCAATCTGGCAATTAAAGTCCTTTCTTGTCCTCTTGACAAACTGTTTCCATTTCATTGTTGCCAAATTTTTGGGAAAACCTACACAGTGTTCTCAACAAACGGCTCAGGGGGGTTTGCTGCCATTGAATAAAGTACATATAAACGCTACTGAGAACAGCAGTAGATAAAAATACAAACAGTCTAAATTTAAGCACATTACTCTTAGCAACATTCTGTTCCGTAAACTAATGATGAGCTAATGTCGAAATTTGTTTATAACGCCATTTTGACCAGTTTAAGCACAATTTGCAACAAAACAAAAACAGGAAAACTCACAATGACACTTTGTTTCATTTAGGACTTTGGTGTTAAACTAAAACCAATTCTGAGTTTGAAAAAAATTGTATTAAGTATGCAGAAGAAATTTAATCTGTGTTTTATTCCTCTCCCAATAGTATTAGTTTGCAGCTGAGGACTGTGCTCCTCTGTGTAAAATCACCTGCATTCATTATGCTAACAAGCCAGCCCTGCTGATAGGCGCACTGGCTGATGTGAGGAAATGTGAGTTTGATTAATGTGGGCAAAATTGAGCTGTGCAGACAGCGCCCCAGCCCCAGTTAAAGCAGTCGCCGACCATCAGGCTCAAAACGCTGAGTGCTCTGAACTGCAGTCCCGCTGACATTTCCCTGCAAATCTGCAGCAGACCTCCCCTTCTGTGCTAAAACAAAAGGGAGTGTATGCCTGGATCTTATGCAGGGACTTAAAGCAATTAAAGCCTTTTGTTGACAGCTTGCACAATGAGGAAGAATTGCTTTTTGTTCAGCTGTGTACACTCAAAACAGAACCAGGCAGGCTGGTTTTGTCTTGGATGTGATCTGCACTCAGGCCACAAAAAGCAGGCGATCCTGTGTGTCCAGCCGATCATTTGGCTGATTTCAAAGAGCAGCTCGACGTCCAGCCCTTAGGAAATTGTGGCCCACCAGCGCACATGAAGAAGGCAGAAAACTGGAGGGGGCAAAAAGGGGGGGGGGGGTTTAAGAGGAAGGGGAAAAGCAAAATTGAGCAACACACAGAGCCCCCAAGTACCTGCCTGTACAGTCGACTCTCTACAAATGTTTACTTTGGACCAGACTGGCGGCCAACTGGTTGCAATTGACCCTCTACCAGGACGAGTTAGAGAGCGAACATGAGCCTTTTCCTTCAGGGAGGAACATGGAGAAAAGCCACACACGCACACTACAAGCACAAATGTTTACAAATTTTGTCTCAACAAAATCTCCACATTGCTTTTGGAATAAAAAGCAATATATATGCATATCTAAATTTATATACCTATTTTACAATTTAAAAAATGACTTAGAGAGAAGCTAAAACTAAAAAGTAGGCGAAAAATAAAAATGACAGGTGTTAAAGCTTTAATATGGTGAAGTCAAGCAGCATCTGTCTCCACAAATGTTCACTTTCAGACTTCTCATGCTTATGGTCAAGCAGCGAGAGGATTCCTGTTGGCCCTGCAGACTAAATAAAACCTCTTAATCCTCATAAACTGCTCCATATGAGTATTACATGTCCTAACTCGGTGCAGAACTTCAGGGAGAATGGAACTCATTTTGCAGATAAAACATTACCAGAATCCCCTCCTGTTTTCTGCCTGGCTTTCATAATGCGTTCCGTGTCGAGATGAAGGTCTGCTCTGATGCGAACCCCGTAGGCTCCCCGCAAAATATTGATGACAGAGAGTGCTTACCATGAAAAATGTCCTGGAAAATGTAAATGAGGGGGTTGGTTGGATGCGGGTGATCGGTGGATGAGAGTTCGCTCAGGCAGAGCATGTTGCCCTGCGAGGCTACAAATTATGCCAACAAGCCCTTTAAGGAGTTCTCGTACTGTAAAGGAAAAAAAAAGAAAAAAAAAAACGGACCAGTACTCACTGGGATCAGATCATCAAATCACAGAAAAGTTAATAGGATTCATAGACTAAAATCTAATTTAAATTAAAGCGAGATGTTTGCAATCATTACACCTTCAGGTAGTCTATTTACGCTTGGCACGCGGGCTTTCTGACCGTACACCTGAGTAGAGTAAGCAAGCGTCTGCCGCAGCAGGAAACGAGGGGGAGGCAGGTAGGCATTTCACTCCAGGCCAGTCATTTGTCACAATTGTCACCAAAAGCACAAACACAAATTACTGAATTATATGTGCGGATGTGTGTGTCCTGCCTTGACTAAATCAAGTCAAGCACTCGAAGCTGTCATAACAGGGGCTTGCAGAGGTGGTCAGTTTATGTGATTCCTGTTATGAATGTCAGTGGGAACTCTAATGAAAATGGCTTGGATAGCTGACAAAGGACAGAAGAGAAAAACAAAACATGCAAGGTAGGGCACCCGGGGATGATTAATAGGATGTTTAAAGGTACTATTATGAAATCCTAGTACATCAGTCTCTTTTGTGTTGTAATTTCATGGTAAGATTGCTGTAAACAAATCATAGAAACAAGCTGTAATCATACACAAGCCACCTCATTTCCTGACCAAAATATACAGACAGACAGAAAGATTTTTGTTCCAAAGGAGAGAACGAACGCGCTCTCGCTGAAAATACTGTCTCTAACTACAAAGTTTAATTTATTTACACTACACATATTTTGGTAATTTACAGAATAAAAGACCGAATATCAAAATATTTACAATTTTTCATCTCTGCAGTTCATTACTTATAAAATTCCCTTTGATTAAACCTTTTGCTGCAATGCCAACATGAATGCTTTTCTCTCTCTGAAACGGATGTTTTGCAAAAAAGAAACTTTCTGCAATGTTTACACATCTCTGCCACAGGGGATTTTAAAAACACTTCACAAAGTAAAGATTTTTTTTTTTTACTCCATTTGTCCTGTAATGTTTGGTGTGGATCTTGGGAGATTATTAAAACCTATGAAACAGAGGCGCACTTTGTGCCTGTCCACTAGAAATCATGGAGCAGTTTATCTTTTACTTTTCCCACATCTATCTCGCTTTGTTCTGATGCTTTTCCCAAAGGCGAGAGCGTATCCAAAGGGCTCTCTGTCAATTCAGAAGAAAGAAGAAAGGATTTGGGATCGAAAGGCAGCGAGGAAGGACACGAGGAGAGAAGAAAGAGAAAAAGAAACGAAGGGAGTGAAGAATTTAAGGAAGCAGAGAGGAGAAAAGAATGAAAGGTGGGAGAAAACATTTCGAGAAATAAAAAAAAAGTGAATGAATTGAAGACTATTATTCCATATTTTTATTTTCTTCTACCAAACGCGGAAATCAGATTCTCTAGTTTTCCAGACCTCAAAAGCACAATCCTCGTTGTTGCCAGAGGAAGTAGGTTTGCATCTGGTTTGCTCAGTTATGAGGCGAGTTTGTTTCGAGGTGAACCACACAGGTATGGTGGCCAAGACACAGGAAATATATTAACGCAGAACAACGTTTGCTTTCCCGACCGCACCGTGTCCCACAGGGGCAGGGATTAGACGACTCAGGTCAGCGTCTCTCTTTACACACACATGCAAATAAACACACCTAAACATATTAGTTCTGCTGTAGGCTTTTGGCATTAGTACAAAAGAAAAGAGGAAATTTTCAAAAATAAATAGCAGAACTTGAGGAGCTAAAACACATGGTAACATAAGTAGAAACCTTTAAAAAAAAAACGCAATAAGAAGGCCGGATTCTGACCGACATCGTCTTCACACACCTTTTACTCGACACAGATGCTCTAACTGACAGAGAGGAGGAACTGGTTTCTCCACCTCGGAGTGTTAGCACCTGTCTGCACAGATGTGCGCACACTATCCATTAACACCTACATAAAACACCTACAGGCACCCGTATTCTATTAGAGGTCAGCACCCGGCTCCTCAATTTCATGGCCCATGTATGAGGGCAGCAGAGGTGAATGTGATGACAGAAGGACATGTGAGCTGCAGCTGAAATCGCTTCATCGCTGATCCTCAGACAAGCACACAGGTGGTGGACATGAGTTCGGATGTATCCCTGAGCTCAAAGAGACGGCTTTGTGTTTTTCTTGACAAGGCGGGGGATGCTCATTAGTCTTGATCAGGCTGAATTTGGCTATGGTTGCATTTTGCCTTTTTTGAGCCTACTCCAGCCTTTTTTGCCTCGCTCCGTGCTCGCCTCTTCTCCAGCCCCCTCCTCTCGCTCAGGAACCTTGTCCCTTCCATGGCTGGGAGGGAGTAATTTGTTACAGGCAGCCGGGCCGGCAGAGAGGTCTCCTTGTTATCTGGACAGGGGATCACAGCGAAAATCATATCAGAGCGAAGGCGTGTTTAAATACAGCCATAATTACGGCAATCATTTCTTGCTGTCTCTTTGGCCCCAGCCTCCCACTTTAAAAGCCCCACCCTCTGCTCCTCGAACTTTCCTTCTCTCCGGCAGGCCCCCACCGTTCCCGGTTCCCTTTTTTTCCCCCCTGGCTTTTCAGAACAACCTCCATCTTCGCGAGCATTTCCTCCACTAGTATCCAGTTAATCCTGGCTCGTGGTGTGGGCTCAGGGGCTGACAGTTGCATGACAAGGAATGTTTCCCTTTGTAAGAGCCTACTTCCTCCTTGCGCAGTTTTAGCCTAATTGAAATGTTTCCTATTGAGCTCAATCAAGGGGGCAATTACCTAATTATTCGCTTATGCCTAACTCGGCCCTGCAGAGAGAAACTGAGAGCTGGGGAGAGGGGGGAGAGAGACGGAAAGAGGGGAGAAAGGAGGAGGTGGAATGAGGGAGAGGAAAAGGAATATTGAGAGTAAATGCAGTAAAACAAATGAGTGGAAAAAGGACACAGGGGAAAATACAGGAACAAATTAGTGGGAGCATTTTTCTTTATGTTGAGGTAACAAATTCTTGAACTGTAAAGGGAGGATTGATGAAAAAGGTCTGTCTTGACGCGAAGAATGTCAGTTCCAACATTTTTATGGGTAGGATCTCTTGTAAAAGTACATGTATCCCTCAAACGTTTTCCAATTTTAGCCCCGGTCTTTCATGCACTTTGGTGTGAAGTGGCACAGAACCACAGAAAGGAAGGAAAATATACATGGTTTCCAATTTTCTGTTTTATTTTATGGAGAAAAACCTGAAAAAAGTGGCAAATATTTTTATTTCAAGTCTTTTTACTCTTCAAATAAATCTCAGTGTAACTAATTGTCTTTAAAAGAAGTCCCCTGATAAGTTAATTAAGTCCACCTGTGTGTAATTATTATCAGAATATAGGTACGTGAAGGGCTCAGGGTTCGTTATAAACCCTTAGTAAACATATAAATCAGGTTAAAATGTTCTTTAGCCAATTTCCATCAGCTAAATTGAGAGGAGCAAATACAGAGCAGTCATGGGAGGAAACTTGTTAAATGCTAAAAAAAATAAATAATCTTACATATTTATTGTTAATTGCCTGCCAGTATTTGCTCACATCAATTCATCAACTTCACTGAATTTTTCCCATAATGCAGCACATCAATTGCTGAAAAGGATGCACACGTTTTGCCTATTGGAGAGGCAGACGCAGGAAGTGTCAAGACAGACAAAGTCGATCCCACCGAGTTCCTAAGTTCACACGACACTTTGATCACTTCAAAACGCAACACATGATTTACAGCTTTTAGGAAAGCACCCGCAAACGGTTCAAAAGCACATCCACAATCACAACAAAGCATTGCTTCATTGGAACCTTCCTGATGTGGACATCTTAAAATTTGTGTTTGACTCCTCTGGTTTAGATTTTTAAAAAATATTAATTTGATGAATACCTATATCCAATTGAGAAGGTGAGGCACGAATTACAAATACTGTTCACAGGCACGCTCCAACCAATCAAACTGATCTTTTGCTCTTTTGCAAAGAAGAACGCACAAAAATTAAAGTCTGTAGTGGCACACACCTGGGCGAGACATACACCTAATGATTTGCAGCAATCTGTAATTGGTGGAAGGGTGGCCATACACAATATTGACTCAAAGGCCGAAAACAAATGTGTATTTAAATTTTCTTTATTTTTAATTAAAAATTAAAAAACCATGAATCATTTCGCTTGTAGTTTATGTACTACTTTGTCAACCAATCAGTCAAGTTTATTCATATTACACATGTCAGCAACAACGCAGTTGAAAGTCCTATACATCATACAAATCATGGTTTTATATACACACACTCTGGTTTGTGTACAGACAAACACACACACATTTATATATACCCATATACACTGCTATGCATTATATCTCTGCACTTCTCTCCAGCTACACCAGAAGAAATGCACATTATCAGTACATAAATGAAGTTGTACAGTCTATAATGCATTTAGTTCTTTTCAGCGCAAAAAGGAAATGGGGGTTCTCTTTGAAAACGTCTGGTTTTATGGGCTAATAAGGCGAAGTATTATCAAAGAGAGAAGCGAAAGGGACGTGCGAGACGAGAGGGAGACATTAAAGGAGCTGGAATGTTTTGTCCCTGCTCAGACGGCCTCTACTTAATAATGAGACAGGTAATAAAACACACTGGCACTGCATGCACCCGCTAACACACACACACACACGCACGCACACGCGTGCACACAACCGCAAATGGGAGAATGTGTTTTCATACACTCTCTTCCAGGCCCTTCTGACATTAAAATAGATGGCCTATGTCATGTTCTGAACCATAATAAACAAAATTTTATAGCTCATTTGAAAATGGAGTATGTTAAAAAGCAATCAGTACATCGTTAGACTTATCCATCTTGTGCAAAGCCAAGCTTTACTTTTGAATTATTCATTTGGGCTCAGTGAATAATGTCTCTCAGCTGCAGGATGGATGGCGTAAATATCACTACCTGCGTGAGAGGGGGGCTGTGTGTTTTCTGCTTTGAATTGCGTCCCTTCCTCTCTCTCATCTCCTCAAGCCCGCCTCTATCCTCGGCTTCAACAAGTGTTGGCTGGCTGACTCCTAAATCAATCATCTAAATATATGGATAAATCAGCGACCCGTCTGGGTTTAAGCACACATGCCGTAGCTTAATTCACCCGAGCACAGCGGCCATATTTCAGCCAACATGTGCACCACTGTTGTCTAAACAAGCGCTGCGAGGCAGGCCGCAGAGGAGGGTCCTGGCTGGAGGTCATGGAAAGCAGTTATAACGTGCACACACAAATAATATATGTATATATTTATATATACACACACACACATATACACAGACGCAGGCCTTGAAGGGAGCGAAAACACCAGCTTGAGGTCATAGAAAGCAGCTATAATGCCGCCTTTCAGCAGGAAAATAAAAATAAAAATGAGAAGAGCTGGGTCTTGAAGACAGAAGCTGCTTTCCTGTGACACAGATGAGCATATGTACATGTACACACATGCTCAGTGCAAACAAAACCGCCTGATATCCTGAAACACACACACACAGAGTTGTGCTGACCTCTACGGTCCAGAGAGAAATGGAAAAATGGAAGTCCACTCTCTCACAGGCTGGGTGGGCTGGTCAGCAGGACTTGGATGAGGGAGTTTATTGGGGAATTCTGCTGAAACACTTAGAAAAAAAACAACAACAACCGCCCCCCCCAAAAAAAAAACACTAAATTTTTTACAATTTTGTTCTACTTTGACCTGATGAGCTGAACGACTCAAACTGAGGGAGACTATATGAACAATGATGAATAACACGCGTTAACTTTAACTTTAGTTCAAACAAAAGAGGAGTAAAAAAAAGGAAAGAATCAGTGGATCATCAAGGTGGTCCTTCCCCCAGAGGCTGTATGGGTAAAACCTGAAACCCATGTAAATGTGATCACCAGAATCAGCCTTGATTGGGATGGCCGCATATGATTAAATATAATGACAAATAACCTTTTTTTTTTTTTTTTTTTTACTTCCCCACAAACGCCCCCAGCAGTTTGCACAAACTAGAAAGGAAGGATCTCAGAGGGAAAGAAATTAGACAGAGAAGGAAGGTGTGCATGAGGCGGCGAGAAAAGCCAAATTTTTCAAGGAGATAACGGCAACAACAAGACGATTAGCTTCTTTCGAATCAGGGCTGGTTGTTACATGCACACTTCTGAGCAGACAGGCTCTGCTGGCTGATATAGGACGCCAGGATACAGGGGCAGAGCCGTCACACTCGGATGATTGATGGCTTCGTCTGAATGCTTAAGTCAACAGAGCCTGAGCACGTCTCGGCAGCCCAGCCTCAGCCCTACGCTCAGCACCTATTTAAGGGTCAGGTGCTTCAAGACACACTCAGTGTGCAACTGCTCCTATTACCCTTATCAAAGCCTGCACTGAGAGGTGCAAAGTTATTTGGGGGGAAACAGGACACTGGCACTTTGAGATGCTTAGGCCGTGTAGAACTGCATAGTGGCATAAAGTCATTACTATAAAGAGGGTGATTTTCAATGCCATTTTCAAAATCTTTCAATATTTCTAATCTATTTTTTTCCCTGTTTACTGTGGATTATGTGGGGAAAAAATATTCTTGTAATATTGTTGTACGACAGAGTACAGTTCAAAACTGGCAATAGTATGGCTTTAACCATGCTGTGCTGCTAATCTGACATTTCCTTTCAAATGAGGTGAAAATTGTTTTTGTTTTATTATTTTAATGTGTGAAAAATGCATTTCCTCTTAAGTCTTCTTCCGCTGCCAACATTGTTACGTAACAGTATTGTTTTCTCAGCAGTGAAGTCTTGTGTCAGATTCCAGAGCGAGAAATGATGCCACGCCCAAGACGAAGGTTTTCTAGTTGCGGGGCATAAAACAGTGGTATGCTATTGCTACAGTCATAATTTGTAAATTGAAAATACTGTTTAAAAGTTTATTAGTTTTAGTAACACAATTCATGAAGGAAAACGCATAAAAGGTTGAAACCATTGGCTTTATGATGCATAACTTTGTATTTCTTTCAATTATAAGGATTTTGATGAAAACATGACATTTTAATACTGTGGTTTTAATAAAAAAAAGTATGCTTAACATCTGCTTAAAAGTTATATTCAAAAGATATATTTTTAGTCTGGTAGACAAGCCTCAACAGAATGCATGTTCTAATTTGTTTAATCAAGTGTATTTGTGCGGTTCCAACCTCTTTTACCAAAATAACTTGATAATTATCTTCTCTCCATTTTTAATGTTTAAACAATATAGGAACAAGTTCACAATTAGCTGTTATTAGCGTGTCATTTGTTTAGTGAGACATCAGAATTGCTAATAAATAGCTGCTACTGTTTTCTTTAGTACATTCTATATTAGTGCAGCCATATTGGATACTTAAATCAGGGTCCCCTGAGCTCAATATGTTGCAGTTTCAACTTTATCATACCTAAAATTGATTCTTTAAGATTTATGAAAGCTTTACTGGAACACAAATGTCACCATTTTTATTTATTTATTTTTATGATTATTTTGCATTATGGCTGTCAAGCATAAAAATGCAGAGTATTCTATTCTGATTACTGATTTTTTTAAAATACATTTTATAATTTGGTAAAAGGAATGTGGGGATTCTTAATGTTCCTTAAAAAGCTTGATAAAATCTCACCTTGTGAACAATATTTTTTTAGTGTTACATCTCCTAAGCTGAATATATCATTCTAGTTTCATTTTAATTTTTTTTAAATGAATAATGCTCAAGACTAATGAAAAGCTACAGGGAGACAAATGGGATACCTGACAAACGTCCAGGTGTTTCAACCCAACAGCAGCGTTCACACGAATGACAGCAAAGACTTGATTAGTGTGAACGTGCATGCAGCTTCTTGAGCTGTGGTTAGCGTAGCTTCCTCATTGCATGATGAGGGATTTGGAGCATTCCGGGTCACTCGCTCCAGGGAGCAGGTGTCCACCGTGTTGATCTGTGGGCTGCCCTACTTCCAACACCTTTTCACCCAACCTGTCAAACACTTCTGCAAATTCTTCACCCCCCCTTTGCTAAATCGTGAGTATTTTGCATCCTCAACTCCCTCTCCCACTGGATGTATTTAAAAAGAAAAATGTTTTTTTTCTTATTTTCACAGCAGTGAAGATCAAGACTGTAAAATGAAGACACAGGCCATTAAAGCGAGACTTTCCACTTATGTGAGCCTCCTACAACCGGAGAGATTTCTCGATGGCAACACTCCCAGGCCACCCTGCCTGGTCTGAAATGTATGGAAAATGGAAAACACCAACTGCAACAAATAGCCCGGAAAAGACGCTAAGGCCTCGAAATTGCATTAGGATTGTCCTTTTCTACCTCTTTGAGCATGTACATGTTAAACATGTTTTTTTTAAAAAAATCAAATGCAGATGTACCACACATCTCCTCAGACATATCAAGTCTTCGGCCAGAGAGTGTTTAAACAAACTGAAATTCAATTGTGGAGATTTAGCGGGAGCTTAAAATGCGGTCCGTGCGCTCTACGCAACAGCGTATTTAAAAATACAGTGGAAATGTGCACATATACAAAGCGACAGGGCCGCTTTTGGAACCTCCTGTTAGACCGAGTAAGGCTGCAAAAAGCAAAGAAGCACAAGCAAAGACAGAGAAGAGAAGTGAAAGAGACAAATCCAGACTGAAATGCTCTTGTGGTCTGAGTCATTCTCATCAGCCTGTATGTCTTTTACTCCAAATGAATGACAGATGCAAGGTGGGTAACTAAAGAACTGCCGGTTCCTGCAGAACATAATAATCTCAGCACACAAACGGAGACTCAGTCACGTATTCCCATAAGCGCCTTGAACTTATCAGCGTGATATAGTTTTGTTTCAGTCTGATTAGAGGAAGGCCTGAGTCATGGAGGAGCGAGCAGAGGAGATAACCACCAAGAGAGGCAGACGGATGAGGAAATGGAGACGGCTTTGACATTAAATATTGTAAATATTGTACGTTTAAGCCTAAGGGTAATGCAATAAATGATAGTGCTTTCCAAAAGAATTATCAACACTTTCCAAATTTTGTCAAGTTACTCTCACAAAGTTAAACGTATTTTGTTGGGATTTTATGTGACAGACTGACACAAAGTAATGTGCAATTGTAGAGTGAAAGTAAAATACATGGTTTTGATACGTTTTCATGAACACAAATATGAAAAATATGTTTATTTCTTATTCATGCTTATTATATTCTAAAATAAATTCAAATATGACCATTCTTATTCTTTGCGTTGTGTGATATATGAACACATATATTCCAGCAGAGAAACATAGCGATGACAGCACCATGCTGTGGGGGCTCTTCAAAGGGGACAGGGAGCTTAGTCAGACATGATGGGACATGGATGGAGTAACATACAACACAATCCCAGAAGAAGGCTATACAAAACTCAAGACTGGTGGGGATTCAATTAACTTATAGCAAAACAACGACTATAATCAAACTAAACAAAGCTGAGACTGAAGGAGTAGGAGTGGTCTAGTCAAAGTCCAGACCTGAATCCAATTGAGAATCTGTAGCAGATGTTTTTTTTTATAAATAAAATAAATATATATATTTTTTTCTTCCTTTGGGTTGGTCTTTCACATGAAATATCTAAAATGCATTAAAGCTAAGAACATGTGAAAAGTTTAATATTATATGAACACATTTCCAGACTAATGTTTGTAAAGCGTATACAACTTACACATTTGTGTGTCACGCTATGTTTAATCCTCTGTTGTATCCACAACAGACCCAGCTGTGTCAGAGCCTCCACAGATGTGTGTCTTTGTGTGTGTGTGTGTGTGTGTGCGTGTGCGTGTGCGTGTGTGTGTGTGTGTGTGTGTGTGTGTGGGGGGGGGGTGTGTGTGTGTGTGTGTGTGTGTGTGTGTGTGTGTGTGTGTGTGTGTGTGTGTGTATATAGAATGTATCAGTGTCTCTTGTGGATCCTGAAAATGTGACAGGACCTCCATCATAACACAAACATTGGCAAAACATTTCTGATCACAATAATTGGATCACTCGAGATTAGATTCAGTGACTCAGCAAGTGCCTGAGGAGCTGGTGGGAAACAATCAAATGTGGACAAAATCCACACACACACACACCACCAGAGCACCTTTTAACCTTCACTCAGTAGGAGGAATCTCATCTCTGATTTCCCCAATTTCTCCCCGCTGATTCATTCCCTGTTGGAGCCAGATGAGGATGAGGATGGCACAACAAAGGCTGGCCCTCTTGATCTTCTCCCTGATCATCAGTGTCCACGTTGTAATGCAGACAGACCCCACCCTGCCGCCCCTGCAGACTCTGACTAACTTATGTCACCCACCCTCTCACCCGCTGCCACCCCTCAGCCCCGTGGGTTGGGTGCCTCCCAGCTGCAGCCCAGCTCGTCCTGATTGCGCTTGATTTGGGTTAAGTGATTATTACCCTGCTGCGGTTTGGGTAGGGACTCTCCTACAGCCTGGAAATGAAAAGAAGGAGACCTCTACCTCTCTGGCATTCACACACAGACAAACACACATGTATAGTATGTCTTTGTATCTTCACAGGGACTTTGCATTGACTTTTATTCATTTTTCATTCATTTCTATAGCATATCCCTGACCCATACCCTAAACTTAACCATTACCAGTGCGCACTAACCCATACCTGAACTCAGTTCACACCCTCGTAGTCCTATTCTTAACTCCAATCCAAAAGCAACACATCTCCTTATGGGGTACACAGGCTTTGAGCCTCATAAGAAGCAGTGGGTTCTCAAAAAACTGGTTATTAAACTGCATCAAATACAATACCACACACACACACGCACGCACGCATACGCACACGCACACACACACACACACATCTTGCAGCAGTTTTACACTCATTCAATTTTTCATAGTACAACCACCAACCTTAATGTATTTTTTTGGTGTTTGATCAACACAAAGTGTTTTGGAAAGTGAAAGAAAAGTATATGTTGTAAAAAATATATTATTAAATACATACAAGTCTGAAAGGTTTGGAAAGCACCTTTCAGACTTGTATGTATTTAATAATATATTTTTTATAGACGCAAACTAATGTCAATTACCGATCATTAAAAAGCCTGACCTGCTCATTCCCAATTTTGGCCGATACCAATTTTTTAAGTCTGAAGTGTTTCTGCTTATAGCAAGAAAGTCGTTGAATTGGTAACAGTAATGTAACTGTTGTTCATTACAGACATGATCTGGTGGGTCGGCCTGCCAATCAAACCTCTCTCACGAATAAGGAGAAGAGGACAGTAGTTGATATTTAGACCTTTGCTGAAATAGTTAAGATTGAACGACAAGCTTCCCATGGAGGTATCTGCCAATCACCGATCACCCAAAATTAAGGAAATCTGCACCAATAAATTGGTGCACCAAGGGTTAAATGTTGCTGGGTTTTAAATTTATATCTGAACAAGAATTTTTTATTTAAACAATTGATGGAGCCTATTTTTGGACACTGGTACAGCCTACAAGGTCAAGAGAATAATATGAAATGACGATGAAAAGAGTGAAGCTTCCCTGTGTTGTTCTGTATTACTACTAAACATTAATTTCACTCCCTAAAGTCAATCAATTAGTGATGGAAAGATCTGTTTAAATCACTAATAAGCTGATCTGGCACACTTTCTTCCTTTCCATCACTCTGTCAAAGAATTTTAAAACGTGTTTTGAGAAATTGGTATAAATCTTTCTGCAGGATCCCAACTAGAAACTAAGAGAAACTGCTTTGTGGTATACATACATATCATAAAAAGTAAAATAAGAAATAACTCTACAGTATCAATGCAGCACAGTAATAGAGATGTCACAGGAGAAGCGTAGAGGAAGGGAAAAAGTAAAAATGTTCCAAAGACATATTTACGACTCTGTGTTAAACTGTCTCTCACTCTGTAATTCTCTGAGATTTTTACTGCAGCCAAGGGGTGAACAAAATCCACATTCTGTTATTCTGCCATGCATCTCCTCTTACATCCACCCATCAGATTTAGAGCTGAGGTCTCAGGGCCGCCGCCGTAGAGATGGGAGAATCGTCGCTGTATTGGGGAACACCCTGAAACTTGGGTGAGTTCAAAACCGGTCAGATTTTCTTCCTTTTTGATTTGTTACTTGTGGACAGGCCGAACAGTTACCCTACCCAAATTTCCATCTGAATTTCTACTAAACATGGTGGATTCTGACAGATTTTCGGACGTAGTGACTCATATTTTGATTTGCGGCTCTCTTAAGAAAAAAAATGAGAAAAGTTAAATCTGGGTTGTTTTTTTTTAGCCTTCAAAACTTTCTTTGACCATTGAAAACCAGAAAGAAATTATGCTAAACTACTTCAATAAGTTAGAGGGAATCCAAAATCAAAAATTCTTTCCTTAATTTTTTTTTATTACACATTAATTTTCCACCTCTGCAGTAAAGCATAAAATCTCTGCACTTCAAAGATTTGAATGACCATTTGGTTTATTATTGCAAAACCCTTCTTATTTTGTATATAAAAACCATATTTTGTTAGTACACCCATTTTCTCAGACATCCCTATCATTACAAATTAAGGTTTGGTTTCATAGCAAAGACAGTAATTATACTCGACCCAGAAGCAGATGAAAAGAGAAACGAATACGAACAGAACCTCTAAACCATGAGGAGCCAAAAAAAACCCAAACATAATTGAAAACATACCAATTTAATCATGGTGGGAAAGATCCAACAAGCTGTGAACACCTGCTAAATTGAAAATTTCCATAAAGACACAAAGTTTCACCAGTCCAATGATGAATTTTAATATTGGGAGCTGCCGCAGACAGAATGCAATGCGACCGACTGAGCCAAAATAGTTTCATCCCTGGAAAGACCTATGAATTACCACAAGCATCCTAAAAACAGCTGAATGATCTAACAGATGGTGCCATTCAAATTCACATCTCTAAATGTTGTAACAGAATACAGCATGGTCACTTTTATTCTATGTAGTACTCTTCCTGCAACCCTTCAATGCGAGAAAGCACAAAGAGACAGGCTAAAACATATGCGTTTTTAAAATATGCACAGATTGGTATGGAAATGGAGAAAATAACCAGCTGAAATGTCCTGTTAATATTAGAAGTTCCAGGAGAAAGAGGAGACTGGACCTAGATGATAAGTCGCTACAAGCAATGCATGAAGAACGTACAAACTCTGAGGATACAACATGCTAAACCTTGAATCTAAAGAGCTACTACAGCAGAATACCACACTTTATGAAACTTTTATCACTTATGAACACAGAAAGCGGGCTACAACTCATTAATTAAAGAGTCCAAAATGTTTTTCACAATTGTGCAAGACAGCTCAAAGTGCTTTGCCACCACCCCATTATATTTTTGAGTTATAAAATGCTTAAAGTTGACAAAGAATCTGAAAATATCACCAGGTGATTATGTGTTATTGGAAAGCATTAGTGACAATATCTAAAAGTCTTAAAAAAGGTCAACATCTAAATAAATACAAGTAAAATAAACATTTTTTTGCACATTTGTTTTTTCATACTAATTAAAGAGTCCAAAATGTTTTTATCTCTTATCAGTGACTTGTGATTTGTTCACTGAAGTTGTTAGCGTGTCGACAAGTAGTGGTTATGGCGTTCCAGTAACCAAAAATAAAAAACATAAAACTAAAAAAGTAAGACACCTGACCTCAGTCTCCCTTTGTCTTCACATACTAACCATGCCATTGTGCTTCCAACCATTTCACCAAAGAATCTTTAACCTCTTGTACCATCACTGTTTCTGGTGTATAAAAAAACACCTGTAAACAAGCCTGGTGGCCCGCCAGGCTTATTATACACTGGGGGGAAACCCTGCAGTTTAAATTCCATTCAGTCATTTAATGTTAATTAATGACAAAAAATATTTCATTTTGGTACAATTGCTGCATTTCTCTTTCAATCAGTAGAGGGTCACTAATGGACACCAGGAATGGACTCAGAGAAATGGGTTTTATATACTTGCAGGATTGCTAATTAGAAAAATATATTTTAGTAACAAAGAAATGAAAAGAGTTGCTAATTAATAGCAGCGCTGGTGATTTTGAGCACAAAAAAATCTAAACTCAAAATAAAGGTTGCTTTTTCTTCTATAACTTACAGCAATAAATCAAAATTAATTTTGAACCTTTCATGCTTTTTTATTGGAGACTCAAGTAATTGTGGATGCATGTTTAAACATCTGTGTATGGCTTTTTTTGTGTGTTTTCACAACAGCTTCCACCAGCAGGATTATTACTTGCTAAATAATTCAAAGTGTATAGTAAAAATGTGCTCTTTTTGGCATTTTATGCTCCCTTTTTTCTCACGTAGGTCTTTAAAATTAAATTGTCATCAGAATGAAAGGAGCTTCAACTATCCCTTTGAACAAATTATGGGGTACACTGAAACCTTTCCTCTGACTAACAGTTCAGCTTGTGATTCATCACTCTATGTAGGAATATGTTCTCATCTCTTAGCGACTCCATCCCTAAACCAGACTGTGATTCCGTCTTACTGCTGGTAGCAGTGGGAAAACAAATCTAATCCTTGTCGCTTTCTCACTAAACCCATCCATCCAGATTGCAGGAATCCTCTTTTCCCAACAGGCCACAAAAATGTAAGACATTTTCAGAGCAACTTCACGAATCACTGACTGCAAAGGTTTGCACTGACATTGTTACATAGACTGAAATGACAAGTGTTTTGTAAAAGTATTCATCCCCATTGAACTTTTCCACTATGCATCCAAATATTTAGTTTATTTTATTTTGATTGAATTTTTGGGATTAACGCAAAGTAGTGCAGTGCATAACTGTGGAGTGAAAAGGAAAAATGTATGCTTTTAAAAATGCATGGCATGCATTTGCATTAAGCCCCATTTACCCAGATATCTGAACAAATTCCCCATAGAACCTATTTAGTAATAGAGATTACCCATGAGTAATTTGCTCTCAATCTGAGCACAGTATGTGGGGTTGGAAGTATCATAAAATGGGTCAAATCAAAGAATATTCATATGTTTAGAAAGGTCCAGTCAAATTCCAGGCTGAAATCCAATTGAATATTAGGACTTGTACATCACTGTTCACAGATGTTCTCCATCCGATCTGAGCTAGAACTGTTTTGAAAATAAGGCCAAACATTTAGTCTTTATCTATGCAAAGACACACAGCAGTAACTGCGGTGAAAGGTGCTTTCACAAAGTATTGACTAAGGAGACTGAATGCAAGTTCATCTGGCAGTTTTTAGATGAAAAGTTGTGTACATATTTTTTTGTTTTGTTCACTTATTTATTCACTACTTTGTGTTTGCAACATAAATTCTCTCTGAAAGGCGTTGAAGTTTGTTGTAGCAATGTGACACGTGCAATATGTTCAAGGTGTATGAATACTTTGGGCAAAGCAGTGCAAGTATAAACCCAATTTTTTTTGTGCCAACACAAAAGTGTAAATAATAAAAGCAATTAGAGTGTCAGTGAACTGGGTGTGAAAAATCATTTCAGATGCTGATGATGCAGTTTTCAGAGCGGAGAAGAATAGATCAAGGTGGAAAAATATACCAAAGAGGGGAACTGACATGAAGTTGTGATTACATAACATAAGCACAAAAAGAGAAACGTGGCTTGCAATGTGTGTGACAAAAAAATGTCTTGATCTAACATTATGGTGTACTAAACCATGCCATTATAAAATGTTTACTTTGGATTATCTCTACGGAAAGTAGAATGGCTACAAATGTGAGTTGTCCTGCCTCTTTAAGTTCGTCTACCTAAATTTAGGCACGAGTGACCCCATGAAATCAGACAGAACTCACACCAGCACACTAAAAATACAGTAGTTTGTTCTTAAGAAAAGCAAAGCTGAAGACTGGGTCACAGGGTCATCATACGGCACCGCACACTGTTGTTCAAACAAGGGCAGAGGAGAAAGAAAACATCAGCTGAGAAATTAGGGGGGACCCCGGACCACCAGTGTTATCCCCCTCTCTTCTTATTTACTTAAACTTTCATGGCTTGACTCGGGTGCTGCAGGACCATCTTTCACCCCGTGTTTTCCCCGCCTTCACACCCCAAAACAGCACGCAGCGGAAGAGATTTCCTGCTGCAGCCATCTGACCTACACATGCACATACATCTGCAATTCCCAATGGTCAGTTTGACCTGCAAGAAAGGTCAAGACAATGGGAATGTCTACTATGTGTGAATTCACGCAGAGGGTTACAAGTTTTTTTAAATTAAAATAGTGATAAAAAAAAGCTATGTGAAGCAAATGGATGGGCATTTTTTGCTATGCTTTGACAGCTTCCACTCACTGCAGCAACAATCTGAATTTAGACGTAGAGGTTCCTGAGGGCAAAAAGAGGGATGGGCTCCCCGTCTGTCCGGGAGAGGCAGTTTGCATTGAGGGGAGGAATGCTGTGGGTTCTCCTTCTCCCAGGAGTCCTCAGACCAGGATGGCTGCTTGTTGTTACAAAGTCCCACAGGATTCCCTTCAATGCCAGTGAGCTCCAAAAATGACTAAAAATCACAGAAAAATATTTTGATCGTGACATCATGTCACAACTTTGTCTGCGAGTTTTTCCTGAATCTGATGTGAGACCTCCTCGGCGAGGGTAGTATTTACATCTCTGCTTCTTGTACGTCGCAGACTTCCTACAGACGGTTTGTGCTTTGACAGGGAAGGTGAAGGGGAGGGGGCATTTTTCTTTTGGTTGTGGAAAATAAAGGAGGCGAGTTTTATGACCCGTGTTCCCTGTCCTCCTGTAAAAATCACACCAGTCGTTTTCCAGCGTTGCAGCATCATCAACTGTGCAGCCAATGAAAACAAAGAAGTGTGTGGAAAAGAAACAAGGCAAACAATCGGGGTGAAAAAAAGAGGGTTTCACCGAATTAAATACCTGCAAGTCGACTTTCTGCGTGTACAACCTCCTTTTCCATCACACATTAAAGGAGATGCGTTACTTACTCAGACACTCTAGGAAATTTTGTAACCCTCCAAGCCTATAGAAAAGTTCCCAAGGGTCTTCAGTGGCAATCTAATCTGGCCATCTTCCAGTGCTCTCTGTAGGCACTTTGTTTAGCAGAGGGTGGGGGTCTTATGGGTCAAACCCAACACAGATGCATCACTGCTTGAGACCCACCACATATGGATGGGTAAATGGACATAGTTTTGTAATTCCATATAACCAAACGAAAGCTGCCAGGGTACTCTGCCTTTAGCCTAATTGTGATTGTCAAACTCTTTATTGAATTATGTGAAGAGAAAAGGAATGCACGTCTTGGCTAAGCCTTGAAGATGAGAACGCAGGAAATGCTAAAGTGCCTGCCCTGTGCGGTCCTGTCTCTATGAAGTACGAATGAAGACATGCATTGTGTGCGTGATTCATGTGCCATATTGTATTAGAGCACAACAAGGGCTGAAAGGAAGCAGAGTTGCTCGGAACAGTACCAGAGAGGGACAAGGTATTTGTATTTTCCTATGCTCCTAATACATGGTAACAAGGGTGATTTGCACAGTTAAATCAAAACCGAGTGATGGTGACATTGAAGTCCAATGCATCTTAAAATGATAAAGCTCCTCATTGTGCCTCGCATCGGAGCACATTCGCTTCTCAGGGGACTCAGTCAGTCAAGGTAACATAAAGAATTAGTTAACCTGTGAGAGTGTGCTTGAACTCTAATGCGCAGCAGATGTAGCCATCTTACAAGTCACACTCTTTATTGAAACCTTGCTGCATTACTGCTTCATTGCTTCTCCGTTTCAGAGTTGCATCTAGTTAGAATGTGGTGTAAGGAACAATGTTGCATGCCACTTTGATGGGTACACACGTTTCGCATTAACAGCAACAGAAGTGTTCAGTTACTTGAGAATGTTTAAGGAAAAGCAGGTTCCGACCCCTAAAGATGTACTAATGAATGATTGCTGCACGGCAAATGGAAAATGAGGCACTTCCATGGAGAGTTGAAATTTACAAGGCATAAAGTGCCTTACTAAAGAATTCATACCCCTTATATTTTTTTAATATATTGTTACAGTAAGCCACAAACATTCTTGTATTTTAACATTATATTATTCAGTACACAAGGGGTGCATAATTTGATTTACTGTGTAATTGGATAAATGGTTGTCCAAGATTCTTTTTTTTAACAAGTGAACACTGAGTGCATTTATAATTAGCCCCTCTTAACTATGATTCCCCTCAATACAATCCATTGCAAGTCATTGCTCTTTACAGAGGACTCTTCAGTTCATCAGTGACTTGGTGTAGTCTACTGCGTTTCCTTAATTATTGGACCTTTTATGATAATTAGGATCAACTGGAAAGTATGTGTGATTGAATTGAAATGAATTTTTTTTTTTTGGTAAAGTGCTTTGAGATGACATTTATTGTGAGTTGGTGCTAATAGCTAATAAGCTGAATTCAAATAAATAAGAGTATATACCAGCTGCAAACGCACTATGACATGGCCGCCCACCTAGATGAAACGTTTGGTCAGAAGAGAAAGAATTGAATAACCAGTCAAGAGACTCTCAGTAACTCTGGAGGAGATGCAGATATCACCAAAGTCGGGTAGAAGAATCTGTAGACAAGAAAACTATTATGTCGCGCACTAATTAAATCCTGCCTCGACGGAAGAGTGCAAATATGTAAGCCGTTGTTGACAGAAAGCAAAGGAAGCAGAATGTGATACGAGACCAAAATACAAATTTTGCCTTCATGCAAAACACTATGTATGGCGGAACACCGCAAATAACACAAAACACAGCATTACAAAATTTGGTAGTTGCAGGATCATTACATCGAGAAGCTTTGAAGTACATTTTATGGTCATTTTATGTAAGAGACCGACTCCAAATTAAATTCTGGAAGAAAATCTGTTAGTGGCTGAGATTCACCTTCCAGTAAATCAGCTGGATCAAGATTTTTAAATCTCGCTGAGATTTGAAAATTAAGGTTACCAACAAAATCTGACTTATGGCGTTCTGAAAGGAAAAAGGTGCCTCTCTGTATTTCAACCCCCTTCACATTTATGCACATCTTTGTCTTTGTCTACCTTGTAAACTTTAACGTTTGTGGTGGTAATGTGACAAAACAGAGAAAAAATTCAATGGGTCTGAATACCGTTGGAGGCTCTGTAGCTAGACTGGTTGGTTGTTTCCTACAGATTACAGAGGCCTAATGTGGGCTCGTGTCGACCCTGCACACAGCCTGCAGCGAGGCCAGCTAACACAGTTAGGATTTATCTGATGTTATGATCAGACCCACAGCAGACCTGCCTAAACACATCTTATCTCCTGCCTACATCCCAGATCACATCAGGTCTGTGGAATAAATCTTGACAAAAAAGATCAAGATGTGCAGACCAAACCCATTCAGAAGCTTAAATCAGATGAGAAAGTAGAATCAACACAATAGAAGCACCTCTTATTCTTAATCAACCCGCCGCCCTTTTTAAGGCTTCTACAAATCCCCCAGACTGCTAGCCACCTCCGCCGCCCTCCCCACCTCTCCACAATAGCTTCCATTGCTCCAGGAGATCCTATCATTTCTCCCGCAGACGAGATTTCTTGGGTGACTTCAAAGCTTGTTCACTAAGTGTTTAGAAGAATGCAATGGAAACAGGAAAATAATGTTCTGATTTCTGTAAACTTTATAACATCTGCTTTTGCTTAGTGCCGCTGCAGTGTGAAGCAGGGGCTCCATACTGCGTTCACTTCAGGACTTTTTTTTTTTTTCCCCCCCACAGTTTATACAATATCTCACACAGTGGAAAAGGTATAAAGCTTAATTTTAATGGCAACAAAAATGACATTATGCTTCGGTAATGCCGCTTGCCCTTATGCGTGGCAACATTTCCAGGCGTTTCACAGCACATTTGAAAAGCAGGTGAAGATGAATCCCACAAGAAAGGTAATAGTTTAACCCTCTAAGACCTAATTTCCATGTCTGTTTGTATAACCTTCATCTTCTGAGAGTCAAGAGGATACAATGAGTACATTTCCACTGAAAGGGAAAGGAACCAGGCGAGGCTTTGCTGGTGTCCCAAAAGGCCGGTGAGTAATGTTGCTGGCACCGTATAAGCATACACACAGACTAACGCTACCTCCTTGTGTATACACAAGATGACAAGCAGTTTTTAGGGCCAAGCCAGATAACTCCATCACAATCTCCCCATGCTAACAGGGCAGCATGACAAGAGCAGCATATATACACACACACAGCATCTGACTGGCAGCCTCGGGGCTCCTGTCTCCTTTCCCCTAACTCAATCATGCTCAGGTTTCACTCTCGCCCATCCGAGGCTAACTCGCTTCCTCTCTCTCTCCCCTCATTCTGCCCCCCATGCTCCAAATCCTTCACTCACATCCCACCCATACAGTTTGACTTTTGTTTTTTTGGCCATTGTACAGTAAAGGTATTTAAAAAGTTGGGGATACAATGGGATCTATGCATTTACAAAAAAAGATATCAATTTATATTATTTGTCTCTTAAACCTCCAATAACTGAGCTGCTAGACATGTATTTTAAAATCATAAACTCAAAAAAAAAAAGAAAAAAAAAAAGATGCGTATACAACACCTCCACACGCGGACCAATGTTGCTTGAGAAAATCCTAAATATTTAATTCTCCATAAAGCTTTAGGAAAATCAAATTCTTAAATCACTATGACATTGCTTGAAAAACTTTGCACTGGTAATGCACTTCTCCATTTCATTGTTTGTTTGCGTTTTCTCCATATGCAAGCCAATGTGCCAAAGATGACAAAAAGAAAAAAAAAAGTAATGTTCAGTTACTTCCAGTGCAGATGTAAAGGGATCCTTCATTGTCGCAGCAAAGTTTCTCATTTATTTCAAACTAAATGTCAGGGTTCAGTTTCAGTCTCTCCTCAGCCTCGTTTCCCTCTGACAAGTGATCAACTAAGGAGGAGAAAAAGTGAAAGCACATAACCCTATGTACAAAAGGACGATCCTTGCTCCATCACAGTCCATCAAACAAACAAACAAAAAAAAACATACAGACATGTCTGCTTAACAAGACAGGAAACCAGGCTCCCTGATCTGACAGTTTGGGACACAAACTAACTGAGCAGAACTTTCATCAGGTTGGCTGGCCTTTCTATGCCCCATCCGAGTTGGAGATTTTGCTTTGTTTATACAAAACCCACAGCTGTCACTTATTCTTACTGACTTGGAAAAAAGTTTCCATCTTTAAAGTGAAATTCTGTTTGCCCTGACATGCGACTGACTGCTTCCTGCAACAAGTTGTAGCAGAATATCAATGGATAATTGAGAAATTTGCCTTTCAGAAGAACAGCATATCTGCTTAGATAAAGGACAAAGCAGTGCAAAATAATAATAAAAAAAGTTTTATTATAGCATACATAAAACTACTAAGATAATATAGATCAGATCTAAGACATCAAAAGATATAAAAAAGTATATTGTTTTCTAAAATTCAATAGATTTGTTACATCTTGTAGCTCTTATAGGCTCTATTGTCGAAGCCTGATAAGGCCTTTTTCTTCTTGGAGACATTTCTGCCATGTTCACGTTGATTTATTTACTTTCCAGGCAGGATTCCATGTTAGGTCACCTTGCACATTTCTGTGTGTTCTGATCGCCAAGCAAAAAGGAGATTTAAAAAGAAATGTATTTATGATGCACTCGATTCATGCTGTAGGTATTTGAGTTTCCACGTTCAAAGTTGAAAAGTCAAATGAATCATCAGTCGGACTAAAAGCTCTTGAGCTACAGAAATGCCAATTGTGTTACGAATACAAAATCCAAATGAAAGTGTAAAATGTCAGATCTTTTATTTTGAAACAACATTAAAACCCAGCGCTGATTTATCTCTAGATAATCAGAATCAATTCACAATCTTCCAATAAAAACAGATCAGAACGTCATAGCAAACTTCTTATCGACGCTTCTCTGCCCCGTTCAGGAAGTTAACAAACAATATCTTACACTGCAAACACAGCACAGCATCTACTTTTGGTGTTGTTTTCATTTACAGATCAATAGCATTCATGATGAGCCTTTTTTATGCCAATGGAGCTTGAAGGAATAGAGGTCAGTCATGTAGCCCTTCACTCATTCTCCTATCACTTTGACTCTGTATCTGTTCAAAGATGTGTCTCAGTGTTGCTCATGTAAACACTGAAATTCATTTTCAGTGACTTACAGAAGAGCTTTTCAGTGGCATGTGTCTCTCATCAAAATAAAGTTTTGCCTTTTCGTGAGAAATTCAGGATATTAAAAACCAATTGTTATTCGTTTACAACGTGGAACTTTGGAAGAAATTCACGTTTACATCCAGTTAAACATGAGGAAGGTAGATCCTTGTCAACCCCATGTATAGCAGACCATGTGGAGGGTCCGGTCTGCTCAGCTGAGCTCTGTTCTATGTTACATCCAACTGTGACAATGCTATACAGTTTGCAGTATTGTTGTGCTTGTTGTGTTTAGGAGTTAATGACTTGCAGATGAAGCGTTAGATATGTTTCTTAGAAGAGGAAGTAACAGGGTGAGAGTGAAAACAGCAAACCAGTTGAGAGGACACAGCAGTGTTGTATTGTCAATATCTCATCAAGCCTGGTAGTAACTATGAGGTTCAACACATATGTTTACTTGGCTCCAATGTCAGAGATTACACTGTTCTTTTAAAGCTGCATGGTGGAAATGTTTTTCATCAACTGTATGAAAGGGGGGGACGAGGGAGTGCAGAAGTTAGTTAATGCACAATTGCGTGTAGTTCCAGGGGCCAAGGCAGGACTTGCAGGTCTAACTGTTTGGTAATCTAATTTACTTCCATTCTTTCTCAAAATATTTCTCCAGATGAAAAAATAAAACTGTAAATGAAACAAAAATAAACAAGGCAGAAAAACCAATATACAGTAGAGACATGAAAGTTTTGTGTACACAGAATTACTTTGGTAAAACATGCAATTTCACAAAGAAGGCACTGCACAGATGTGGAAGCAAACCTTACATTATGAGAACAGAGTTCAGCAACGGACGTAAGATCTGTTTGAACAAAGATAAGTAATGTCTGAGCGTATTGTTATAGTCATGCTGGTCATTAAAATACGCTGTGGCACTGTGAGCTGGTTCTTGTTCTTTACATGAATGGTGGAAATTTCTCAAGTGAGACAAATAAATGCACAAAACATAAGAAACAGTGGTTAAAGTAGCATCATATGAGAACATTTCTACACATGTATTGTCTACTCTGACAGCCCAGATCTTGCATAGTCAATACAACACTTGGTAAATAGATGGAAACGTCTTGCTCAGTCCCCAAATGCACAAAAGTGTTCAGATTATTGGCATCTGAGTGGAGACTCAACATTCATTACTTGTATTTGGTGTATAATATATGATTTGAGGTCAGCAACCTCCAAAGACTGCCCAGTGGGAATGGGGTCCCATTTTGACCAGGAATTGAAAATCACACCTCTTTTTATGTAGGTGTCATGAAAAACTGTAGTATAGGCCATATACATTATTTTGTTGACAGCGAATGTAGGTTCTTCAAAGTGTGCAGTGATTTCTGTCCTTTGCAGTAAACTTCATAGAGAAAAAGAGGCAGTACTAATAAAGCAGCTGAAACACTAAGGACTACATTTTATGCTGTTCAAAGATCTTCATCTGTGACGTTTTCTGTTTGTTGTAGGTTTTGCCATAAATAAATACGTACATTTGCATATTACATTCAGACTAAAAGCATACTTGATATAGGGAAAGACGTACCAGCCGCCCGTTCCAGATGCACAAAATAAAGTATTTATGAGCCACACGTTTTTTTTTTTTTTTTTTTTCCCAAATCAAAACACCTGAGTAATTACAATTCAAGTAATTCTAATAATACAAAATGCAGCTCTTTCTTCAGTGTGATTGTGTCTGATAGATCTGAATAAAATCTGGAAGATATATCATTTTTAAATCCTACAACTCTTGCCAGAGAAGTTTTAGACTAATTGTTGAATGATAACTTCTCTGCAGAATCTGCTCAATGCTTCTGTTGCTGTTTAGATGGAATGCTGCCCCCAATGTATATGTTGCAGCCCTGAAAGAGCTGTGAACTGCTTAAGGTCAAAAAACAATATCTAGAAATATTGAAGCAACATCTGAATACGTCAGCCAGGAAGTTGAAGGTTGAATACAAAAGATTCTTACAAGGCAGCAATAAGCAAAGTTACATAGTCCAGGTAGACCACATTAGTAACGTAGCAGCTTAAGGACAACAAAGTCAATGTCTTGGAGTGACCCATTGAAAATTATGGCCAGAGTGGAATAGGAGATAGTTGGTTTACAAACCTGACTCAGGTGTACCAGTAAAAACAAACTTGGAAAACAATTTTTCACATACTTTACACTTTTTTCTCATGATCTGAGATTACACTTGAGTTAATTTTTTAAGAATTTATTAAGAATTTATTTACTTTTATAACTTATTTGTTTTCATGCACAAAATGCAACATGATCTATAAGATACAACAAGCATCATTACTGTAAAATAGCCAATGCCACTTTTCCTAATGTCTTTTTTTTTTGTCTTTCTTTTACCACTGACCAAATACGTCAAGCTGCAAAGGGTAAAACCTTCAGCTTCCTCATGAGTAAACATAATTTCATGGCCTGTTGGAATCAGGTTGTGTCTCATTTAATTGAACAGGGAGAAAGAAAGTGCCACTTTTTCACTGCAGTGGTCTTCTCCCCAAGAGTCATGTCCCTCTCCTCAGACTACTCCATCCAGGTCGAGCCGTTTGGTTCCTGCTCGAGATGCCCACTGCCGTGATGAATGGGCCCAAGCTCCATTCAATTACGTCCAGAATGCGAAGACACAGGAACAATGGAAACTGGCCTTAGCGGTTGCAGCGCAGACCCTCAGCATTTTTCGCAACAATTTAGTCTAATTAGCATCAACTCCTGCTCCATCCATCATACTCCTCAAGAAACATAAACAAACTGTCAGCTCTAGCGTAACAAACAGATCGCCCAGCTACTTAGCGCAAATTATTCTTACATGAAACGCAGCTTCTCAGGCAACCCCTCCCCCCTCGAGCCATCTGTGGGGGGGTGAGGGGGGGAATGGAGAGCTATTAAAATTGAAAACATATGTTTTAGTCAAGTTCAACTCTCCAGAGTGCAACAGTGGACATGGTGACAGTTCCCTCTGATGGCTTGGCCCTGATGACTCAGGGCTGGGGGGGTGAAGGCATAGTGATGAGAACCCGTGTATTAAGTTGTGCATCATTAATATTCATATCCTTTCAACTATTTAAGATTTTGTCATGTATCAACTATGACTTTGATGCTTATTTTGTGGCTTTTATTTGGATTGGCCATTTGTGAATCAATTGAACCGCTTTATGTTCCCTCTACAGCTGTTTTTTTGTTGTTGTTGTTGTTTTGGGGAGAAAAGAGGACACTCTACCCAATTTAAATCCCGAGAGACTAAAGTTCTTTTTGTAAAATAGCTGAAACTCAGCTTAGACTATTAAAGCTAATAGTCTTTATTGAAAGACTATTAAATAAACATTAAAAAATAATAATCAAAACCAAGATGATGAGAAACAAGGATTAGAGATGAGATCAATAAAGACTTTGCTGGACTTTGACTGGATTCTTCTACCACACATGCTTCAAACTAACCCATTTCATCACAGCTCTGCTTGCATGCTTACGGTTGTTGTTCTACAGAAAACTGAACTGTAACCGCTTTCTCACAGTCTTTTTCAGCCTCTAATAGGTTATTTTCTAAGTCCTGTATTTGGCTCCTGATTGTGACCTTTCTGAGGAAGCTACATGATGCTGCCACAACCATGTTTCATCGTAGGGATGTTTTATTCAGGGTCATGTGCATTTCAAAGGATCCTGCATGTAGGCTGTTTAATTTTGGTCTCAACCAGAATATCTTCTAAACATTGTGTTCTGTCATCACATGACCTCCACGTGACTTTATGGAAACTGCAGGAGACATGTATTTCTTTAGACAATACCTTCATCTATGGTTGTCACACAATGGCTCTTTTTATACTGACATTGAAATACACACAGGTAGATTTTAGGTAGGTTTTATTTGGGGGCATCAGAGTAAAGGGTGCTGAATACAAATGCCCGCTAAACAAAATCCAATTCAATATTTTGGCATGTGACTGCAATGTAACAGTTTGGGAAGAATTACAACGTTTGCAAAGTTTTCAAAAACGGTATGTGTGTATTTGTGGAAATATAAAAACTTAATGAACTCAAGGGAGAATAAAAATCTTCTGATACATAAAGGTTCATGTTTTTGGGATTTTCAACAGCTCTGTACATCCAGTTACAGGGGTTATAAATGAACCTTTATAATCCATGTAGAATATCATACAAGTCAAGAATTTTCCTGACCTTAATCTTGCGAGTCTGGATGAAAGACTTAATCTCATTTAGAACTACAAAGCTTTTTTTTTTTTTTCACATGCACAGACAACACAAATGAGAACTTTATACAAATTACCCTCCAAACCAAACACATTTTGGTCCTATTTAAGGCTCAGCATTTGATTGGGTTTTAAAATTCTGCCTGACCCACCCAGGAAGTGCAATAACATTCCTTCTGTTTAGAAATCCTATTTATGGCTCATTAAAAGATACTTTAACACATTTTTCTCACGTCTATCCTTGTGCTTGTAAATATAAAATAGAAGGATATATGATAAATAAATATGACCAAATGATCTACAATTCAGATTTCTTGTAGAAATGTTGTCAGCCGTATCAGAGGGAATAAAATGGTCAGAATTGCTGCTTTGTGTATATTTTCTTTTCTTTTTTTTGTGCTTTTTTTAGAAGTGACCATGTGCTGCACTGGATGTCAGCCATGTCTCCTCTAAGAAGTCCCTACCCACTCTCCACAGACCATGCTTAATTTACTGATTTTGCATTTTGATGTTTTGCAAAGTGTGAAATACTTCACTGATTATGTAGGAAGTTTGGCAGGCGCAGCTTGTTATTTTTAGAAAGCCGATGGCAAACCTCACTCATCCCAGGAAAACAATAAAAAATACTGTACAAATCCTTAACGACATAAAAACCACGCTACCGATCCTTCCGCTCTACTTCACAACCGAAGGAAGCAAAACAAAACGTGAACACTAGAATTTCCTTTTTCTTTCATTTATTCCTTCCACGTTAAGCCTACCGAAACTAAGTTGGAGGCATTTGGTTTGAAACCAAAACCATCGTAGGTGAAAGAGGCTTCTGGCTGAAGTGTGAGTGGAGCGTTGTTCTAATCAAGCTAATTTGCCGAAAACCTTCAAAATGCTATGATCCAGCGTAGAAATTCTTGTTAGTAAGCCAAAACTAATTCTCACTCAGTCGTGAATACAAACACTTCAACTATTCTCTCTTGGCAGCCCTGATGGAGATTTTAGAGCGTGTAAAAATACGAAGAGGAGGAGCCCGGATTCACTAGAGTGACAAATGAGGAGATAACGTAGATCATTCAGTCAGCTCGCATTGCCCTAACTTGATTTATTTATATTACAAAAACAACTATTTCATCTTCAAGTAGAGCTTTCTAGCCTGTTTCTTGGATATCACTCACATGCTGTTAAGCTTCTGAAGGGCTCCGTAGTCCGTACTGTCAGTGCTGTGACGTGACTTATTGAGTGATTCTTAAACAGAAACCGTGTCTGAATCAGAGGGGGTTTACAAGGTTACTCAATCTTTTATTCTGTTTCCATTCAAATATATTACAGATTTCTTCTTTTTTTAACCCATATTCTCAGGTTGGCTTCCCTTTTTGACGTACCTCTGAACAGAAACAGTTTCTGTGTCACTGCTGGTCAGTGTGTTGATTAATCTTAATGTAGCTTTTTGCTGCAGATCAAAAGGGAACCTTGCCTCGTAAAAATAAGAATGAAAGCATATTATCGGCATATATTAGGAGAGTGAATAAATGTAGCGTCAGACATATTTTTAAAATTAAGTCTGAATAATTTGTTTAAAATGATACCAATGTTTGTATACGCAAACAAAATATATCAAGGTATTGATTATATCAATACCTTGATATAATCAACACCTGGTGAAATTTTCACATTTCATTATGAGACGGCTTTATTCCAAATTGTACTTCATTAATCACTTTCCTCAAAAAACGAACACACAAATATCACCCATGACAATGTGGAAAAAAGTTTGACATTTTTGTAAACGCGTTAAAAACAGAACACCAAAAAAATCACATACATATTATTAAGATACATATTATAATAGCCGTATTAAGGAAAAGTATTAAGCCTTTGTTTAATATTTTGTTGATCCACCTTTGAATATGATGCCACAATCTTAGCTCACCTATCTCATTTTTTTAGTGGATTTTATTTTACAGTAAATGGAGAGAAAATTGAGAGAAATTGAAAACATGCCACAAAAGGTCCAAGACCAGGAATCGAACCCAAAACGACTGGTAAGAAGTGAAGCTAGATAATCAATCATGGATGGTTGCTAGGCGAAGAATAATAAATATTTGGTCAATCTGCCAAATATTGGTCATCTCACTGTCTTTAAGGTGCTAGAAACTGCTACTGAGATTTCTGTGTTAATTTTATGTTTGTAGTCATGATTATTTTATCCTATATCAGTGTTTTAAGTTCTTTTAAGGGCCTCCTATTGTCAGGTATCAGCCGATTCTTTAAAGTTCACTTTTGACAGAATTTAATTTGTTTGTTCAGAGTTAAACTTCTGGGCTCACGCTACAGGAAACCAAGCTAATTGTTCTAATATATTTTTGAGTGGATTTTTATGAAAAAATAATATCTTCTTATGTTACCCACATTGATAGTGAATGAGAAAGTTGTGGAGGTTTTGTCTGACCTGTCAGAGTAAAAGAGTAAAATGAGATATGTAAGAATTTGTTGTTGCTGAGTTTTATTTGTACAGATACCTCAGAATTTTACCCCAGCGTCAGACATATCTGCTGGAGGAAATACCAGCATTTATAATTTCAGATATTTTCTGTTTATCATTTTGCAAGATAAAATATTCTTTCTAGATAAATGTGGCTAAAAAATGCAAAACAGACTTTTTTTTCTTTTTTTTGGTACTTATGAACTTGTATTATTTGTGTATTTACATTCTCTAAATCATCTAAATATTAAAACATATGGAGTATGACATCGGTGGTTGAATGCAAATTAAAATGGATGGAATAATTTTTTCAGAATTATTTATTGAAAAGGGAAAACATGACAGAAATGCACCAAACAAAAAAGTCACGCAACACTGCACTATGTTTGCCTTCAAAGTTCACTTTTCCGCAAGGATTAGCAGGGATTCTTTGTTGTTACTGTTCCAAAAGTTGGAACAGTAATGACCCAACAATACTGTAGTGGTTGTGCATGTTTAGAGAGCCACACAAACACTGTCAGACCGCCCAACGGAGGCTGCATGAAAATAACACCCAGCAACATGTTTCCTCTCTGATCTTCAGCGTTGGCTAATGCGATGAAGCTGTCTGCAGGATTGTATGCACATGGGCGCATTCGGCCAAGTACAGCGAATCGCTCCCTCTGCCGACTGCAGCGGGAGAGCTGCTGGCGTTCAGGTGCTGTTCATCTGGCAGAAGTTTCAGGGGCCTGCCTCTGGAGAAAGAAAACAAACCCTGATCTGCTTGCCTGTGAACGGCTCCCAGCGAGCCAGCCAGCAGCCTCCGGGAGGCTTTCCAGCCACTCCGGCCCCTCGGACCAGGATGTTTGGGTTAGAAAATGACTTGCTACTCCCTCAGCCCCTTTCTCTAATTGCCCCAAGGGTAATTACCTTGTCTCCTTTCCACTTAGACAAACCAAAAGCTATAGAGTTTTTGTATAATGTAGAAATTGAATTTTGGAAAAATTTGTAATATTTGTATAGTCATTATTACAGTTAGAATAATAAATGTACTAAAGTGGGTGCTGTAAATACCAATGAACTACAAAAATAAAGCAAACTGACAACTGGTGGTCTAATAGGGGCTTTGCTTACATCCTTATGTTCACAGAGCAGCTTAAAAATGACTACAATAAAATAATCCAGCAGCAAATATTCTACTAACAGAGCGTTTCCTGAGTAAGCACGATGAAATCGAAATTTGCAAAACCACGTTAGCTTATGTGTGATCACATATGAGGTGTGCCTCAATAGGAGAAAAAGACCATATAGCCTCAAATTTAAGCAAACTCTGAATATGACAGGGGGCTATAATCGCAGACGTATGAGCGTGTCATTTCGTCTTCCTCAAACTGGGGACTGATAGATTGGTGCGGAGCACAGTTTCTCCCTCGGGTGTGATACATCAGGCTGCAACGGTCCAAGTACCATTATGAAACACACCCGAGAGTACCGCAATTCAGGAAAGAGCAGAACACCAATAGAGCCCTTGAAAGATTTCTTCTTGTGCGGTACAGAAAGGAGACGGGGAGAAATTTTTGAACAACTTTCCTCTAACTCTTACACAGCTAGTATAAACCTGGAAAAGAATCAAAGAGGGCAAAAAAAATCCCTAAATGCTGGAAGACAGAAAGCTTTAATCAAATAGGAATAAGTCGCTAAATGATGTCAAAGTTTACCAAGCTGTCAGAAAGCCTTTAAGATTTCCGACACACCTTTCCCACATCACGGTTTAAAGTCCTTTTAATGAGATAACCAGAAAAACTCCTTAAGAAACCAGAGAAATACAGCACTGTCCCTTCTTCATGTGTTACTGTGCACTGCCAGTCAGCTGGCTGAAAGAGGGCTGGTTAATTTTAGCATGCTTTCAAAAAAAAAAAAAAAAACAAGAAATATGAAATAGTTTCGATGTAGAAATGAACTCAAAATACCCATAACTTTAACTGTAGTTGTTTCTACATGGCTGCAGTAATCCAGCGGTGCTGATCAGCTGTCTGAAAGAAAATTACTCACTTTTCTCTGTTTGGAAATATTTATGGTCACCAAAAATACACACAGTCGTGCTGTGGATAGTAAGAAATGCAACTCATGACTTTTACAATGGCATCACCTTCTTAATCTACAATTAACAAGCTTAGAGCACCATGTAAGCACCATGAATCTATAGTATTTTCACTCCAAGTCAGAATGCCAGCAGGGTATCATAGCAGCCCATGTCTAAGTCAGAATAAGAAACGGAAAACAAAAGCAGAGAAAATGATATGCTCGGAAAAATCACTGAAGTTACGTTGGGATTTTCAAGAGTTGCTCTTTCTTCTGTCTTTGAAATGACTTTCTCATTTTGAGGATCGTAACATCAGTGTCTCACTGCAGAAACAGCTGTCAGCCTGTTTGTTTCCTACATGAGCCTGCAGGTGGTTCTTATCAAGAATGCATCTGCCAGACTGTCTGATTAGTTGCTTAGCATTCTCACTACACATATGGTTACTGGCATCAGGGTATACCAAGGGTTTAAAAAGACACAAAAGCAACAGGCAACTTTAGTTATAGTATTTTGGAAGGTTGAGAGATATTTTGTTGGAGATGACGGTGTCAAAGTAACTGGAGTTTTTGCTGGCTGTGTGGAGCAGCGCTGTCCCCCGCCGCCCCACCACACACACACACACACGCAAACAAACACAAACACACACACACACCTTGCTGCATAGTGCCAGTCAGCTGGAATAAAGGAAGAAGGCTGCTACATTTTTCTCTTGCTCATGAGAAAGCAACATTTGACTCTTTGAACATATTCTCGTCTAGAAAAAAGAAAAAAGAGAAATAATGTTTCGACTAAACTAATGGAGCACCAACAATCATTCTTATAATGATAAAACTGTTTTGACTGCAGGTTGACCAATTAATTTGAACCAAATTGAATAATCAACCAGCTAAAATCACCAAAATCCTCCAATGGTTTTTTTCTGGCGTAAATCAAACGTTTAAACAATTGTAAAATGATTTCAGTGAAATAAAATAAATAAATCCTTGTGTTAGAGCAGAAAGGTGATACTAAGAATATAGTACCCATTTTATATATATATATATATATATTTTTTTTTTTTATTAAGATGATGGCAGGTATCCTGATGGACACTTAACATTAACTTGTTAAACAGTAATAATAATAATGATACTCAATATGCATGTTTTATTTTTAAAAAATACAACAGCCAAAAGAATATTCTACTAGATAATTGCCTGACTAACTAACGCCAAATATCAGCATATTCAACTTGTATTACATTAAATAAATGTTTTTAGAAAGAGATAATTATAAGCTTTTTGCCCTGTAATTTTATTTACTTTGCATAAAAATCTAAATAATAAATTTATTTTAAAGCTAACCTTATCGTCAATGTTAAAATATTAATGTTTAATCATCTTTTTAGTTTTACTGAAAAAAGTGTAAGAAGACATGAGCACGAGACTTTTAGAAAAAATATGTCAAATAATCAAAGAGATTTGTGTTTTAAATGTATACAAAAAGATACAGTGGTGGCCATGAACTTTAGTACTTTTTTTATTCCAGGTCATCATGCAGTTACACCCTGAATCTGGTTCTTGCGTACACTACGTACTCTGGTTAAACGTAGACTGTCAAACCGCTGATGGGATTTTACTGTCCCACCTCTCGGCCACCGCTCCTCTTTTACTCTCGACTCGCCTCAAACATCGTAAACAGTGTCGCTTCGCTGTGCCGTCAAACGCGTCTCAGTGGGAACTCTTGTCTTTAAAACTCACGCAAACCACAGAAAATATTTTGTGTCACTCCTGAGTCATGATTTGGACCGCAGTAGAGAGCAAGCGGTTTTCAAGTATCCATGTGTTGAATGAAGGCTTGGAGAAATTTCAGCTTAAATGAAGACGTCTGCTGGAAATATTAACATTTCCAAGGATACCTGTGACAAACTGAACCCAGATGTGATGCGATCATCTCCTACTCTGAGGATAGAACATCTTGGCTCACTGAACTCACTCGCAAGTACATGGAAAAGAATCAGTGAACTTATCCATCTTGATATTGGCTTAAAGACCATGATCTTTCCCAGGCCTTTATGCTAAAAGTACTACAGGGATAAATACAGATTTCTCCCTTCGCATACTATAAAGGAGAAGTAAAAAAAGCTCTCTTCTGCCCTCTATACCCCTGACTTTAAGAATTGTTAAATAGTTGGATAAAAGGCTTATTAACCAGCTGTGCAGCTAATTAAATAGCCAGTTTTTTCCATTCCTCCTAATTTGCACAGATGTTAAACTTTGCCCTTTAATCCAAAATGAAAACCAGACAAATTTCAAGCACAAATCAGTGTCCTCAGGGTCGCAGCAGATGAACATTAAGACGCTAACACACTGCTCTTTTCAGCAAGCTGGCAACGTCTTCAAAATCTCCATTACCCGCTCTTATTTCAAACAAATTGAGGAGAACTGGTGGATTCCTCCCACAGCTCTTCAGAAACTCTTTCCAGACTGTGACGTTTTCACGTGTCTGCTTTGATTTCGCTGCACGACTTTGATTTCAAAATGATAATGGTAAACAAATTCCATACACGACCTCTCAATCAGCTTTGTTTCTCATTAAATCATCAGACCCCCCTCCCCACTCCCAACCCTCATCCTCTGCCAGTATCTTTCCCATAATTATGTCATCGTCCAACCACAGGAGGTCAGAAATAATACAAAGTGTCCCAAAATGTGAGCTTCCCTAATTAAAGCCTTGCCCTGAGACATCTACCAGCATGGCCACCAGGCAGAGGACAGACTTGATCCCTTGAAATGGCATAAATTGGCCCCTGAGCCCAACAAATTGCATTATAATTACTGCATTGGCCCAAAGTGCTGTTCTTCTTGATAGAGTTAACCCAAAAATGACTAACCCGGCCTCCCTACTGCAGGGCTAAAAAGGGGAGAAGGAATGATAGTTTTTGGCAGAGGCTCGCTGCTCAAACCTGTGCTGTAAATCTCTAGCTCATCCAGAGAATCAACACACCAAACATTCACACACACACACAAACACACTAAAACAGGCATGTAATTCAGGGGTTTCAGTCTGTCCGGGTTTGTTTCTGTTTTTTTGGCAGTACTTATTATGTTTATTTATATATCAGTGCTTGCAGCAAGAGCATGAAGGACTTGTAATTATTGGATATGAGCTTTGCTGTCACATTCTGATCTAAAAAAAAGAAGAAGAAGAAGAAGAAGAAGAAGAAACGTTTGCTCTGACCCTGACCTTTTCGTTTATGAAGATTTTCTGAAACAATAGCAAGTCAAAAGAGGGTGGAAAAGAAGCTGGATTAGCAATTCATCCAGCGTTAACCTCTACTGCAAGAGAACGACCCCGTGTGTCTGACCTGCTACCAACCGTAGCTATGGGTTGCGGGGCAGGAGGTTAAATGCCCAATTCAAGAGTTTTCAACACACGTCAAAGTTCATAAGGAACAAAGTGTTGGAGAATAAACAGAGAGCATGTTGTGGCTGTTGAGAAGCGAAATCCAGATGAAACAAAAAGTGTTATTCTTGCATTTGTTATTTCTCTGATATGTTTCAATCTCTGTGTAGTAACCTAAATATTGGTGATCGAACATCAAGGTTATGTACATGAAAGGAATGATGACAGCGGCCCAGTCTCTACTTTGAAGGTAAAGACTGTTTCAAGTTTTGTTTAAACTGAGCATAAATACCAAAGCTGACAACTCAAAAATAAACATACATCACAACATAATCCAAATACATGAAAACACAAAAAAAAACTCTCACATACACCACTGCTTACATGTAGATTTCCACCCACAAACCCATCCAATTATAGCCTCCTTACCAGCAAATATATGTCACTGAAATGCCCAACACGCAGAAACAAACAGAACACAAACCTGACTCTTACGTTACATGACAACACAAACCCCTCCACACACACACACACACTTTTTTTTTTTTTTACCATAAATACATATTCCAGATGGATGCAGCCATACACGCAGCCAATTCCCACAACTGCATACTTTGTCTCTTTTTTTCCCCCCTGCTCCTTCCCTACTTAGTGTAAGTGCTCAATTAAGCATTGCTTGTTGAGCTGATTTCCTCTCCCACTTTTATTGACGTTGCCATGCGCTGTACAGTGTTTGCGTTCGGTTTTTCTGGTACCCTGGAATTTTTGAGTGATGTCGGCTTTTCATTTACGTCTGCCCTCCTCCAAATCCATTTCACGCTAATCATATTATAATAACTTGTGCTCCTGGACAGATAAATGATGTGGTGAAACAGGAGCCTGTAATAAAGAGACAGTACTATATTACAACCCTGAATCAGCTGCAATCGTGGCAACATTTAGTTATTAATATTATATTATTCATTGTTAGTGTATGAAAGCAGCTGTATGATTTGCCTGAAATGTTGCACACACACAGAAACATTCTTATAAAATGACTACATTAGATATTATCAGCAGTAGTAGTATATAAAATACTAATGAGTGAATGTTTATTCTAAAGCCTTATTTAAAATAAGCTATAAATAATTCCAGCTTACGATAAACTATCACATAGCTAAGGTGTACTTTATCTACAAAACAAATTAGTTGATGTGATTAGTTGAAACTTGAGCACATTCAAAACATAAATGCTCAATTCATTAAAGGAACTGAAAGACTGAAAACTGTTCATAGTCTTTCCATTCAGCAGAAAAGTGGTCGATTGTGTATCAAGATCACAGGGAAGCTTGTCATGATAAAGGTTTTGTTTTGTTCATTCATGTTTTCTTTATATTTATTCAATTTTACATTCTATTAATTCTGAGTCTTCTGTGCGTGTCTTTTTCTATTTTCCTGCATCATACAACAACTTGTTTTAGTCCAACAACTTGTTGTAAAAAACAAAAAATAAAACCACCCTTAGGTTTTTATTTGAAACTATTACACCATAAGTTTGAGCAAAAATACGCCTTTAATTTGGGGAAATGTTCCAATTGGCTTTTGATTTGCGTTGATTTTTTTTTTCTCGTCGATTTTTTTTTTTTTAAAGGTTGTTATCAGGCTGTAATACTGAAATATTTCGGTTGACTGTGATTGCCTGTTACAGAAGCACATGCGTCCACGCGCTCCTGTTTGTTGACAGCTGACGTAATGCGGTGCGGTGCGTGCGATCTTTTCGATGTCGTGCTGACGTCCTGAAACCGCGTGCGGCCTCCTTCCTGGCGCGTCTCACACCCGGGCCGCCCGCGCGACATCAGCGCGCGGTGAGTCAGGCGCTCCCTGAACCCGCTTACTGAACGCTTCTCATTAATCATGAGATAACGTCCAGATCTCAGAATGAACCCATGCATTACATTTTTTCCCCCTTTTTATTACTTAAAGTTAATTATGTCCTCAATATGGGTTTGTAGGCAGATCTATTCCACAATTTGGAGGACACTTCTCTTCAAAATATTATTAGTTTTAAACTTTTTGTTTTTCTTTTTTTGTTATTGCTGTGCAAAAACATAAATAGTATTGTCAAAATTATCTGGCGAAGATATAAATATGAAACTCATCTGTTAAAACTGATGAGTATTATACAACAAAAAAAGAGAAAAACTAAGATGATTTCTTTCTTCTTTAAGTCCCATTTTAATTGAATTGAATTTATCTGCAGTGCACTGTATAACAAGAGAGGCGAGGAAATAAGATGTAAAGCCATGACTGTATTTAGAGGTGATGCGTGTATGCAAGTCAGAGATATTTCTTTCACCGTTTACGCTGAGCGTGACCCTATTTCCCACAAATAAAACGGCGTTGTAGTTGCAGATAGCCGTGCAATGAAAAGACGATAAATAAGTCAGTTAATCTGCGCCACTTTTAAATCGTTGCACATGTTTCACAATTGCGCTCCGGTTCATTATTAACATTAAACACGGTTATCCTTCTTCTTCGGCACTCTTTGAATTAATAAGACGTTTCTTCCCCCCCACGTTCATCTAACTTCTCCTGACATTTTGATTAACATTTATAATTAGTGGGAAACGACAATTAACTCGTACGCTTATTTTGATATTGATTAGCGTGTCATTATTATTATTATTATTATTTTGTTCCAGTCTTAAATGAGGGGTTACTTTAACTAAAGCACGATCGGCTCAATTATTTGGAGACAGTCACATATTGCCAAAGAACTGGTCTTTCAAGAAGATGATGAATCCTGAGTTCGTTGCAGGACAGACGCGTCTGCAACACAGGATGGCCCGGTTCAGGAGGTCATCCTTCAGCACCATCACGGCCCATTTTAACCGCCTCAGCGTGCTTGAGCATTTGTCCGTCAAGGATGGGACCGGGAAATAAATAAATAACAATAATAATAATAATGTGAATGGGTGGCATCCGATGAGAGCCAAAGCACACGTCAAAAATGTGAGCAGGACTCAAGACAAAAAAAAAATAAAAAAATAAAGATGGGAAGCAGAGGGAGCCGAGCAGCCCCGTCCAGAATCAACGTTACTTCAAAACATGAGGTCATCTAAACATCTGTCCACAACATGTCCGCCAGGAGTTCAATCAAAGCCCGCCCCACCTCCCGAAACACGTACAATTGTTTCTGGAAATAAATATTAGTCCTAATTCGACTGTGATTGGTTGCTGCCACGCGGGAATTGCGGAGAAAAAAAAACAAAACAAAACAAAAAAAAAAACAGAAACAAAAAGAAGCTGCTCGCGCGAGCTTTATTTATTTTATTTTCCTCCTCTCTTCTTCCTCTCTTTCATTTAGGGTAATGGGCTTTATTTGTTCTTCCTCGACTGATTTCAGCCCCCCCCCCCACCCCCCCTTCCTCGCCCCCCAGTTTAAAAGCAATTAAATGAAAAAGGGTTGCGATGCAGCCGGAGCGAGGCTCTGACAGTCTGGAGGGAGAGCTGCGGCAATCACATCTGTCTCATGTCGTCACAGTCCATTTGCTGGAGAAGGATCGATTTACTCATGGAGTTAAAAAAAAAAAAAACTTCCAGCGAGGAAATAACAAAGGACTTAGAAAGAAAAAAAAACATTACAGCAAAGATCATGTAACTAGATAGATTAGCTATTTATACAGTTACTGCACTCTTTATTTCATCATTGTTTATTTTCTTTAAGATTTCAGCTTCCATTTAGATTTTTTTAAAATTATTATTATTCACAAGTTGCCTCTATTTTTTGTTCTTATTTCTGTTTAGACCCCGATGACAAGATGCAGAGCAGTCAAACATCAATCTCCCTGTACCTGAAAGTAACGACACAAACTTAAAAACTGTATCTACCTTTCCCATAAAAAGCATCCAGCATGGAGCTACTACCCCCTTGTGGACATAATGCGAATGACATCAAAATGCCCACAGAGGGACAAAGTTTTTTTTTATTTTTTTATTCCAGCCTTGGTGGTGTTTTCCACAAGTTCAAGGGAGGTTTTCAACACAAAAATAGTCCTCTGATTCAGAATGATGACCCATCATTCAATATTGTAATGGGCAATATTGTAAAAGTTTATTGTTTAAGTGTTTTTGGTTTGTTCCAAGAGAAAAAAACAAAAGCATTTTCTGGAACAAAAAAACAACAACTTCTTGATGTGGGAATTCTGACTGGGAGGGCAATGAGTCCCACGTTTAGTATTCAATACAGTTTCAAGCATACAGACATGTAGAGAAGGTTGTTGATATAACTGTGTCTAGATATATGTCATGATGATGTATTACTAATTGTAGTTAGCACCAAAACAAATAGGAAATCCCAGTGATTTTCAGATTTGTAACTAGAACACTCAGATTTCTGGGGCAAATTGAATGCACCATTAAAGTAAGGACAATATAAACCGAAAATATCATGTTCACAATGTCAATCGGTGCTATATTAATACAAAGTGCTCACTGGAGTGCAAATATTGTTGATCATAGTAATATTTTTTGATATAGTTGCAAAAAAAGAGTTGACATATCTTATTGCTAAAACCGTTGTAAACATCTCCAGGGCCAATGAATGTCTCTCAGGAAAGGGAGGACTGGAATATGCCAGATGGTGGAGTTAAGGTTGCTAGAGGAGCTGCAAAGGCTGAAGCAGCTAAACATGATGCCAAAGCTGAGGATCTGCTTTCTGACAAGCTCAAGGACAAACCAAACAATATGGAAAAGCTCAAAATAAAGCCTCTTTAAATTGGCAGCCTTGTTTTTGTGAGTTGCTTGTACTGACATTTGTAAGGCAGGAGCATGTACAGAGCAAAGGTGAACACATATGGAAAAGTTTTGATTTCATTCCACTAGACAATTAAAAATCAAAAAAGACAAATAATGGGGACACTTTACATGATTTTAGGACTTTATGACTTATTCTAAAAGTGTTGGCCCATGTTATTCACTCAGTGTTTTCTTTAAACCGTTCAAGATTCAGTCATTTTCGTACAACGTGAGCTTAACCATTCGAGTCACCATCCGTCGTAGTTGTGAAGTATTCCAGATTCCCATTTCAGACCTCATTCTACTTTCATGGGATTTTTCTAGCACTGACATCAATCAGAAAAAAGAAAAAAAAAAGAAATATGTTCTCTTATTTCTTTCCAGATAATTTACAGATAAAATTGCCCTTTTATGATAGTTCTGCTTCGACTTAGTCATTATAAAACTGTCTTAAAAATACACCATCTTGAATGGAGATCAGTTTACTCAGTTTAGGTAAAAAAATTAAAATAAAAATAAAAATTCTCCAAAGCATTTGGGACTTCCACAATTTTGGACACAATAAAAGTTCAAACCAAACTCCTGGTTCCTTTAGTAAGCCAACAATCAGAAAGCATGTTTCCATTTTTTTTTTTTTTTGCGAAGATTTATTGCACATTCGGCTGGATCAGTCTTTACTTCATCACCTGCAAGGTTTTAAAGCGTCTTCATGGACTGGCAGCGTAGTGTCTTATAGATCATTTAATCACTTGCAGCCTTACCAGAGCTCTAACGTTGTTGAACCAGCTATTTTTACAAGTTCCGAGATCCAGGAAAAAGTAGGAAAAAAGCAATAAAAAGAACAGTCTATTTTGGTTTCAGCACCAACACTCCCTTCTCAAGTAAGATCTATCCAAAGCGAGGAACTACGCTTTATTTAAATTAATTAAAAAAAAAAATTGCTTGGCTTCAGTTTAACACTGATTGTGAAGGGTTTTTTAGAGTTGTTTCTAATGGTTTTATTATTTAGATACACTTTTTTTATAGATATAAAAATTCCTATTTTTGTATATATTTCTTTTTGATTAGCTATCACAAAAGCTTGGTGCAAATTAGATTAATAAGATTAAGAAGTGAAATAAGTGACATAAATCTAATTCTGAAACTTTTCTGAAACCATGACTGTCTTAATAAAATTATTTAAAAAATAAAATAAAATAAAAAAAGTAAAATCTGTAATTATTTAGGGGCTCAAGATAATCAGAATTTAAGAAATAACTAAGATGATCATTTTTACGACTTATCGTCTTGATACAGATATGGAGCTCAGCTGGGGAGAACTTAAGACTTTAGAAAGCCCAAATGCAGCGTTTTCTCCCGAACTACATTTAAAAGAAGCCCAGAGACAAAGGAGCATATAAATTATATCTCACCATTCTTGTTAACACCAAACCGAAAGAAGAAAAAAATGTTCTGGTGGGGAGGTGAAGGTATGAAGAAACACTAAGCCCATTTTCCTCACATAAAACTTCTGTCCCCTGCGTGCCCCCATCAGTCTTAGTGAAGACAGATGAGAGCCCTTCAGCTTCGGGATCGGAGTTCAAGTCAACCGGTTAGCACACCCTGGAGACCTGTGAGGTGATCACAAAGCTGGACCATAGGCTATGTAACAAGCAACATCAAATAAGCCGTATAATGTATCTAGCGTTTCATAAAAGCATAATTCTTCCATTGTTTACTTGAACAACATTAGAAAGGTGACTGGGGCGGATTCTCAGCTCTTAATCTCTATACGTTCTGCCTGTCGAACACAGCGCTGTTCATAAGCTTCAAGAAATGTAGTAAATAAAGTTCATCACCTACGTTTGACCCAAAATATACTCTAAAAGTTAATAAAACTTTCTATTAAATAGTCAACAAACTGAGAGAACCCAAAACAGGCAAACTGTCTTGAATATGATTTACGTCCGGTTGTCAACAGAAGAGCAAATACCATGCTGCTCAACTTGCTGAAATGCTCGGAAACATCAGTTAGCCTAAAAAATAAGGAAATAATTGTGTTATCCTGTATAGTCAACAGAAGTCAGCTTGTTCAGCTGGAAAAACTAACGTGATATAGAAACAATCTGCACTTGTTCCTGGTGCCAGATCGGATGACACATCCGGCTTTTTTTCCCCCTCTCATCGCGTGGGATCTCGCAACGGATTCTTAACAACACAAATTAACAGAGGCAACGTTTGCCAACAAATAACATGGCACATTAGGAATGATGGACAAACGTGAATATCACGATGTCGTCAAGCTTTTCTAGCAGTCTTTGAAATGCAGTCGTTAAAAAACATCAAGGTGTGAAGCATGAAAAACATGAAGATTAAAGAGCTTTGTCAAATATCCACACTTGTTCTCGACACTTTAATGATTCTTGCAAACAAAAACTCACAGCCTTGGCGGAAAATAGGTAAACACATGAATCTAACGGACTTTGTGGAGTATTCATCTGCATTGACCAATCAAGGAAGAGCTCATGTTAAATTTATTTTGTCAACATGCGCAAGATACATCAAACTGAGTTATTATTCTGCTTTTGAGAGTTATCAAACATGTATTTTTTAAATATAAGCATCAATAAAATATTTATTTTGTTGTTGTTTTTTAACTACGTGTTGACATTTTATGAAATCAGCAGTTATTATCTATTTATTTGAGCATGATTGGGCCTCGTCAGAGATAAAAAATATATATATATTTATATATATTTTTTTCCCAAATCAGGAAATGCGCCATACATAAGTCATTCAACAATCTTCTGTGTTTTCGCTGCTGCTAATGTAAAGCTCATTTAGCCCTTGCTACTATCACAGGTACTCTGAATAAAGTTTGAGAAAATGTAAAACTCTTCAACAAAAGTAAATTGTTTTGTTTGTTTCTTTTCTTTAAAGGAGTGCTGACTCATCTATTCAGCGTTTTCAACAAAGGTGAAGAAAAAGTGTCAGTGATCTGAGCTGAACATTATGAATGTAGAGTCTTAATAAGAGGGAAGGAATATGAGTGAATTTCTCATGGTTTTTGGCATAGTTGCACTCGACAGTGGGCAACCAGCTCTGCTCGCTTATCTCATCTGTGCACGCCCATTGCAGGGGCATCTTCCCAGTGACGGTTTCTTGGTGCAGTGTTTGCCAATATTAGATAAAGGCTGGGTAAGAATACAGTAGCAACAGAAAACATCGCAACATGGAAAAATGTGCTTGAATATGTTGAAAACAAACCCTGAAAATGACTTTTCTGGGTGCTTGGTTTTCCTCAACTTTTAAAGTGTGTATTTAAATGTCTCCAATGCCATATTAGTAGAGTTACAGAAGGAGCTGCTTCTGCTGCTTCAGCCAGCTCATTTCAGCACAAAATTTCTTTTCAAATTAAACACATGGTATATTTTAAAATATTGGTCATTGACTGCCCTAAATTTTAAATATCGGTCTTGGCCATAGATCATTATGTGACAATCAACCTTCAGTGTACATTTTCAGATGTAAAAAAGCAAAAAAGATAGTTACAGTCTGTCTTGTAAAGAAGCAGCAAAGATGTACTATAAATTATTTTGCAGAGTTTTGCACTAATACAACTGTTTCATAATCTCAATAATGTATTTAGTGATGCAGAATGAGGCTTCAGTATAACTTTGGACTGGTTTTAAGAAAATCACTTTTGATTTTTCGATCTTATTATTAGGACACGTAAATTTTCAAGCAGTTAAAAAAAAAAAACATGATGTTAGCATTTATAGTTCTTGAAATCAACTAAAATAAGAACAGGTAGTTTCACCAAATAGGTTTACTGACATTTGTTTGACAGTATCTCTTGCCATCTGGAGGCTGAGGAAAGCTGTACAAACATTTTAACTTCTATGTCACGGGATAATAATTGGCTCTGGGTAATCCCCGTTTTACTTTAACTGAGTAAATGCTTCATGTCAATGTGTAAATATGCCAAGTTTGCAATAAGTCACTGCTGAAAGTGACAAACTGTCTTAAGTTTAAATTAGCATAAGTTAGCAAATACACACAGACATTCACACCTTCAAACTTCCTGGTTAAGAACAATGGACATTTTTATATGTACAGTAAAACAGCACACCAACCCAAGTTGAAATGCCAACATTATGCATGCATTATCAATTTTAAAATAATTTGCCATTTCCTTAAAATGCATAACGCAAGAGTAGTAAGCTGAAGTACTGCTTAATCGTTAAAGATGATCAGGGTCATATCGACATGATGCTTAGGAGTCCAAGAAAAGTAGCTTCATGTGAGCATAGGAATTAATACATAAAGCAACTCAGTGGTGCAGAGAAACCTAAGCTTAGTCATGAACTAAACCTTAACAGCCACAAGAAATGTGTAACTAAAACCGCCTGACAGTTTTTTCTTCAGTAATTTATCAAAACAAGGTAGTCTGGAGAAAAGAGAACAAAGACAAATAGAAAGTATAATTTTCTGTACATTAAATTATTGCAATAGTGGCTTTACATGTGCATGCAAATTAAAGAAAAAAAAATCTGTTAATTCAAAACAGCACAAAGAGGCCAGGAAAATGTGCTTTCCAGGAAAATGGTGCTACTTATTAGCACAATCACATAACTGTGTTAACTTCAGTTGTTCAAAAATGCTAAGTATATCAAATTCGACTTACAATTCCACTTTGCAATTTATAAACACGTATTTACTTAATATTTTGATAATCCTTACCCTATATTTTCTAGTGATATGCAAATCTATTGTCATGTTTAGTATAACTCAGTTCAAATATGGATCTTGTGTTCTACAATTTTCAACACTTTTTCTTTCTGTCGCTTCCTCTATACTTTCCTCTCATTCCCTTCATTTCAAACTCGACAAGTGTCTCCCCTTGGTGCCTGCACTTTGTAACTGCACTTAAGTTTTCAGCTGAACACTTTAAAGTCCTGTTCAAAACATTTAGTGTCGCTTGTTATTTGTAATGGAATATGGATCCAAATCCTGTCACCGTCCATCCCAATGAAAATTAGGCTCCAGCACGTTCAAATGATTGCAAGAGATGCCATTCCACCCCTTATGTCCCTTATCAAAATACCTACATTTAACATGTCTAACACTTTTATATAAATCTGGGGCATTGAGTCTAAATGAGTAGTAATAAATTAATGTTAATTTTGTTATCTTTGTTGCTTGTGCCTGACTTGGAAAACGTTGCATAACATTGCCATTAATAGTTCTACATAGTTTAGCTAGGAATGACCTTTAATAATAATAATAATAATAATAATAATAATAATAATAATAAAAATCTATAATTTTTTGCATGTTTTTGTTACGTTGACTCTGAAACGTGACGTCTACCTTTGTCACCATAAATATTCAGTCAAAGCTCGCACCTCTGAATTTCTTAACTCATTCAAACGGCACTTAAATTCATACATACTGTTTCTCAATACGGCATGAAAGTTTAGGTGATTAACAACATTCATTTTGAACCCCGTCCAGGTCAAGTACGTTCAAACTGCGCCTGTGTCCCGCGAAGCACAAGTAATGTTGGGGAACACGGCTGCGCATGCGTAAACATGCGCAAACGGTGTAAAGTGAGCGTACGTAAAATGGGAGGGAACTATCTTGGTGAGAAACACTAACTCTTTGTGCCCTAAACATCGCTTGTGGCCGTGTATGTGCTTCAGCTGCGAGAGTACAACAATAAACACGCGCCAGTTCCGCAATTGTTATTTTTTTTTTTAATGGTAACAACTCAAGAGGAGCTGCCCCTACCGCCTTCTGAAAGCACTTTATACGTAGTGGTTAGAACCATTGCGTAATCGGAACAAAGGCGTCAAAAATTAATGGCTGTGGATAATTGACTCACCAGCGGATCCACCGGCCATAATCTGATGGGAGGCTTCGCGGAGCACGCTCCTTGGCTTGTTGGCTGTCATTCTTTTTGTTTGTTTGTTTGTTTGTTTGTGTGTTTTTTTTCTCTCTCTCTTGAGCGACGTCTCGGCTCTGGGAACGTGGAGGAAAGCTGTTCAGAACCGTGCATTTAGCCTGTCAGAAATAAAGCAATTGAGCTGTAGCCGTGCTTCGGTGTTACAAACCTGCCGTCTCCAGTTGCTACGAGGTTGTTGAGCGCGTACCTCGCTGCTCAAACTTTGCTCCTCAGCACGCGCTGGAAGGCTCTCTCTCCGCGTGCCACCGGCTAACTCCGCTAAGCTAGCATGGAAATGGTTACAGCTCACCTAAGCTGTAAACATGCCCTCGTGTGTCCTATTTAAAGTATTGTTTTGGACATATTCGTGTCACAAACTCAATTTCACAGCCCTCACGATAAAAGTTTAAGCCACACAATGAATTCAGTTCATTTTAATTACGTTAAATTACGGTTAGAAGTATTAATAGTATTGCTAGAAACATCTCCAAACGCCTTTTGTTGTTGGCTTGTAATTTGAAACTCCGAATCGTTTTAATATGTAAACATTCTGCTGGTTTACTTCTTTGTATCCCTGGTGTGAGTACCTTTAATAACAATATTGCCTGTTTTGATTGCAGTGTGAAATTATCAACAAATATCCAGATTCAAAAAGTTATTTGAGATAAGTTAGCATGTTCAGGTGTTAAAAGGTTGATTTAAAGGGATGGAAAATAGATTGCAAGTTAGCTAATCTTGCCTCTACTATTGTAGTTCTTGCTTGATTGTGCTTTTGTACACTTTGTACAAACAAAGTGTTTCTTATTTTGGTTAAAATAAGACAGTATGAGAAGTGGATATCTATAAAATTGTATAATAAAAAAGAATTATATGAAAAATACAAAAAAAAAAAAAAAAGAAAGCTGCTGGTTTACTGTTTGTTTTTGCCCCAGATTTGTGGTCCTCTGTTAAAACCCAGGATCTTTGTGTGTGTGTGTGTGCGTTTTTTTTTTTTTTTTTGCACAATAGGTTTTCTATACCAACCTTTCTCATTACTTCTGCAGCACAAATAATGACAGAGCCAATAAAATGCAATAAGGGTTCACTGTAAAAATATGAAAATGAAAATGCCCATCTGTTACTCTGCATCTTTGCTATAAAAAAATGATTTAAAGGCTTGTAAAGCAAGTGGTCGAGGGTGCATTTCAGGCCCAAAGAATGGAGGAATTTTTCTTCTTTGTTGGTGAGAGATGAATGCTCGCAATAATTCTGCAGTGAGCCTTATAATGAGTTTTTCCCTTTATAAGCGAGCAACTCAGGAACAACAAGGGTTTCAGACAAGCTGTAAAAAGCTGGCATTTACAGCTTAAATTTGGCAAGAAAATGCCATTACTATGTTGACCTTCTTGAACAAGAAAAAGCCGAGCAGCTTCCCGATGCATAACTAGCACACAGGGTGATTATTCAGTTAATGGATCCGAATAAGAATGAGAAGAATTTGTTTATAAAACTTTTTTCCCCCCCTCTCCCTCAATAATTATTGCTGCATAAAGTTTCCTGAATTTTTGTGTCAACTGCTTAGGCAAGGGGAAGTGGTTTTGTTTTTGTTTTGCATGAAAAACAAGAAACATTTGTACTAAAATCTTTTGTGATAAAGCACGAGTTTATGGATTTTAATCATCTAATATCTGAAAAATTATTCAGGAATTTTTCAGATATTTTCTGAATAAACTATTACAACAGAGTTTAAAATATATTGTTGAACAGGATTTTCAAATTTAATGTATCAGCGTGACACGTAGGGTAAATGTTTCATCTCAGCTGCATACAAAGCCAAAGATTTCTCACCTGGACGGATGTTTTGGATCAATCTGGAGAACAATCTGTATAGGTCATATGATTTCTATTTAAAGTGGTGGCATTTCAAATCGACAGTACTGCATTAGACCCAAAGATTATCCGCTGTGCATAACAGGCTCTAGGGGCCAAATCAAAACAGAAAACTCAATTTTGGTATTGTCCAGCACTGAAAAACTAACAATCTTTCAAAAAATAATTAATTTGTAAGATTCTTAGATTAAATGACCGGTTACTTTCTTAGTAATTTCCTGACAGGAGATAAAACTGCTTCATTCTTCACATTGTTCAGCAAATGATTATTTTATTTTTTTTAAACAGGAATATTTAGTGGCACAAAAAGTAACCAAGCTCAATGGGTGGCAAATTTATTTTTGAACAACACACATGAAATCTTAGTTCAGCGTTTAAAAGTCGTATCATTTAGTTTATCACCTCACATGTGCACGGTCAACGTAAACAACCATAAAAATTTTTTTTTAAAAAATCAATCAATCAAAGAAAACGTATGTTGTCATTAATTTACCCGAGCAAACCTTGGCCTTCTAATGAAAACATTGCAGAAGTGGAAAACCTTTCACAAGTCCCAAATTGTTACAGAGCAAATAAATTAGTAATAAAAACATAAGTGAAACAGTGGTTTATCCAAAGCAGTTCAAGTCTTTCAAATGTTTGATAGCTCGTCGTACAAACTGTCAGCAAAACTGAGTGGTCTTAGTGTAAGTCACTGCAGCACAGGAAAACGTCACGAGTCTCATGTTTTGCTCCATGTAGATGGCCAACGACTCTGTTCCACGTTTCACCATTTTCCCTTGTGAAGCTTTCATTATCAGCCCACCTAATTCTGCAAGGCCTACATCTGGCTATATTGAGAAGCTTATATAACCTCAAAGAACAACAAAACAAAATCAATTTAATCATAGTCTCTTAAGAGTTAAATGTCTAGAAATCTATTAGAAAGGCAGTTTTCACTTATTTTGTTGATTTGACAGTCGGATTGATTACCGTTATCTACCAGCTACCTTTATCGACAATGACCTTCCTATACTCCGAGTACAAACATGCGACAATTCTAGTGTATTTGAGACAAATAATTACAGTACTTTGTAAAAGTATTCACATCCCCTTTAACATTTTCAGATTCTGTCATGCTATGGCCGTAACCCTTCCATGTATTTTGTTGGGATTTTAAGGTAACGCAAAGTGGTGCATAATGATGTGAGGCAATTAATAGATGACTTTAAAAGATATTTTCAAAATAAACATCTAAAAAGTGTGACTTGCATTGACTGGTAACCTGATACCCCACGATAAAACCCAGAGCCGTCAGAGCGTCACGTTACAGTTTTTATTGTGGAATCCAATCTTAGATTGCGGGAAGCCTCAAGTCAAGTCCAAAATCTAGTCCAACTCCTAAACTTTTCATCTAAAGGTTTTTTTGACATTTGGCCAAATAAGTCATTTTATCACATAAAACATTTCTGCATTGTTAAAATATTTTTCCAGCACTATCAGCAAGAGGAAATAAACTTTTTACACTAAACAAAACTAATTAAATGAAACAGTGAATTGAGAAAATAAGTGATCCGTAATAAAATTCCTTCTGCTTGACAACCAATAGGAAAAAAAAATAATTGTGTTTTAGACATATTACACGAGTTACATCAAATGATTTAAATGCCAAATTGAAGCATTTTTAGTTAAATTTGTTGCGATCTAGTTGCTTTTATTAGATGTTATTCTGGCAGCCATACACCAGCTCGGTCCAGGCCAACAGCTCAGAGGACAATACATTACTTTGTGTAGCTCATAAAATCCCAATAAAATATATCATAGTTAATAATTGTCACATGAGAAAATGTGGAAAGTTTCAAGGGGCAGAGATACTATATTAATAACTACACTACCACTTGGCCTATATGTTCAAGCAGTATCCTAAGTAAAACGAAAGTTGCTTGTCACATCCATGGTGAATAACTGCTGATGCAGACAGAAAACTGAGCTGTTAGTGACCAACAGTCCCTCCAATTTCTAAAATAAATAAAACAAGTGAAGGCAGAAGAAATTGTGTGATGGCACTCTTCCTGCTCCTTTTAATTTCAGCCTCGATGTTAAAAAAGAGACAATAAAAACTCTGTTCTGTAAGGATAGAAACACGGGATGTGATGCGGCCCAGCGTCTTCCATCAGTAACTGCGGCCGTGGAGCCTCTCTGCCGCTGCTTACAGTAGGGTCGGGCCCTTGGTGGTGTAGTTCATGGCAGGGAAGTGCCGGCTGTCCACATCCCAGTGGCCGAGGGGCTGGTGGGAAGCCGACGGGACGGAGGGGTTCCAGTGGTTGATGTAGCTCGCCATGAGCAGAGTCAGCTCCAGTATCTGAGATGGGAGAAAAGGCGAGACAGATCATAGCAGACCTAATTGCTTTAACATTATGACATGAGCGCATTTCATCCGAGTCCGGGGAGGTGGCATGTCACGTTTGCTCCGAGGCCATAAAAACTTGAGAAACCCAAATGATCTTCCATCACGAATGAAGTTACCCCCATTAGCCTCGTCTGGAGGGGTAACATGACCCCGACTTCAAGCTCCACAGACCTTCATGCACAAAAACAGAAGGAAATCTGGTCTCTTCATTAACAAAAAGGAGTAGTGTGAAGCCTGTTTTTCTTCCATAAACCTTTGCCTGTTTTAAAAAGTTCTTACCTTAAAAGATCTATTCTACAAACCCATATTTTCACATTTTGTCACCTCCTTAAATGACCTTTTTTAGCCTCCTCAGCATAATTTCCTGCCTTCTGAACATTGCATACTCTTTTAGTCAAGACGTTGGTCCTTCTTTCACTTGCATGTAAAAGAAGAACCGATATCTATTAAAAAAAAAAAAAAAAAAAGAACAGCAAGAACTTGACATGGCTCATCATTGTACATGAACTGAATAAAATCATATGTGCATATAAAAGACGACTCAATATATCTTTAAAAAGTACAGTGAGAACTTGGCTTGGTGCATCATTATGTCACAGGGGTGAAAATTAGGACACACCACTTTTCAAATGCAGGGTCAAAATGATCAACCCATAAGCCACGATGGCAGGTTTGCAAATTGAAGAGAAAAACGTTTCGATTCTGCGCCAAGCGTGAGTCAGTGAGAGAACGACTAAAGTTCTGTGATTCTCTCTGTGCAGAAAATGCAGAAATGCACATTTTAAATAAAATCCTATTTAAAAAAAACATCTCATATCGTAGAAATGCATTTTAACCGACACACGTGTTTAAATCCCAGTGTCTGTCCTTCCTGATTCTTATGATCTGCCTGACGCTGTGACGTGAATTCTAATGTTGAAAAGCATAGTTATTGGGTTATAAAGTGCAAAAACAACTGTAAAAAATATTTTATCTAAACTTGCTTTGCTAAAACTGCAAAGAAAACAGGAGTCTAATCAAAGAGTCATATCAAAACAGAGAGGAGGGAAAGACAGTGTTAGCCTGCCATTTCTACAAAGTCCTCTCTAAGTCAAGATCCTTAGCAGAAGCAGAACGCAGACAGATAGAAAAAAATTTTGATTAATTGTGCTATCATCAAGATAATCAAAGTGTCATATCAAAACAAAGTGGAAGGGAGCTAGCATGTATATATATAAAGAGTGAAATTTGTCTCTTTCTCAGAGCAGCAACAAAATTCTTTGTGGCTCAGGCACTCCATACAAGAACTTGAGTGCAGAACTCATTTCCAGTGAAAGGAATGACACAGGTTGGTGCGGTTCGGTACGCTATTTTGTGGTTAGGCGTATTTAGGAGAGTTTTCCACCGCCAGTTGGACTCTCGCCAAGCAGGCAGGGTTAAGCACAAACACACAACCATAGCACGACACCACTGTGATGACAAAGAGACGTTTTTCTAAAGTGTTTCATGTGACGCCTGTAGCTCTGCCTGAACTGTCACACAATATTTGACGGACACCACTTAAGAAGGAAATTCTGCAAAATGTATAAAAAACAAACTAGAAGCATCACACAAACCAGGAAGTCATTTTGTTCTTGCAGGCAAGATAATTTTCAGTGTTCTGGAGGCACACATGATGCCATGCTAGCCTCTCACTTTCTCAGCAGAAAGTGAATGTGTGTTTACTGAAAACCTTTTGTTGCCTTAGCATAAATTATAAGGCTTTGTAGGACTTCATTTGAGGCTCTCCAGAGATCCTGGAGATGCAATACACGAATACATAAAATGTGGGGTTTAGAAAAACTGAATCTACTCTGATGCACACAGCAGACTTACCTTTGGCTTAGTCATTGCAAAAACCAGCTTTTCTACGTTCTTCTTTCCAATGCCAGACTCCCTCTGCTGGCTGGTGACCACCATAAAGTCATCGCGACACCCACCAAAGGTGATCACTGAATGGTAGGGGTACATGAACAAGGTGTGCTGAAATACATTAAGAAAAAAAACCCCCACAAACACATAGTCAGTCGGAATAAGAAAAACAAATAATCAGTAAAACAGAAGCTGAGAGCATGTTCTGGTTTCACACGAAGGAGAGCCTGTAGTTTGTTTGGGAAGCTCTTTCAACTTTTGCTTTTCTGTGGCCCACACTGAGAAAAACGGAGAATGACACGGTTTTCACTACGTTTCTTTCTCCGCTCTTCTGAACCGACGGGCCTCGCTCCGAGCCAAACCGAGGACTGAAACGGATCGGCGCGGGCTGCAGAAAATTAGAGCTTGCACTAACATTGCATTACATGTTGGGAACTGCCATCTGCCAGGATCAAGAACATCAAATCTAAAGCAGACCAGTTTATTTTCCTTTGGATTTCTGCTTCTTAACACGCCGCTGTGTCTCTGGGGTCAAGACAGCTCTGCAGCTGTAGCGGAGCCAGCTGCACGGCATAAATTTACCAACCAGCGTCGGTTTCCGAGCTTTGGAGTGAAACAGCCTGACATGTAACCTTGGGGAGACTTTCTAGAGGATAAATTGTGTTTATATCGTTTCGGTTTTTCCAAGCCTCGAGCTCACCATTGTGCCGTCGAGGACACAGAGTCCGTCCTCACTGACTGCCAACCACACCTGGCTCTGGTCAACTGGAGAAGGAGGAACAGGCTGTGGACAAAGGAAGACACGTCATCCTCCTTAACATCTCAGAATCAAAGATTGCATCTGTGGCAACATCTGTTTACTTTCCATTCCACAAAATATATATACAAGCCAATAGAATTCCTCCCCCAAAAAGCAATAGAAGAAGTGAGAAATTTTAAATTTATACCTTTGCACTGAAGAGTTTGGCGCCAAACAGAGGCCATTTCCGCGCTACGGTCAAATATATTCTCACACATTCGGCCGCATTGCATCCACGAAGCATCGACCACTTGGAGGCCAGACGCTCGGTAAGATCTCTGAACGGGAGAAAAGCAACGGAGACCCCCTAATGAATTGGATCCGTTTTTGTTTCACTGCGCCACAAACTATAGAAAAGCTCATTGTGCACCGACATCGTTTCTTTAAAGAGAGTGATGTTTGGTTCACCTGAGCTGCTCTGCGGTGCATTCCTGTTTGTAGCGTTTGGGGTAGAAGCGCTCCAAGGCCTGCAGAAGAATCAGCTGAGATTTGGACTGAGGAGAGCCGGCAGGAGAGGCAACGCCTGACCGCTCGAAATCACCATGTTCAACCTGAGAGGAAAATCATTTTGGTAATTTCAACAAAAGAAGTTGAAAATATCCTTATCAATTATTTCCAAAATGTTGTCAGGCTGCTGGTTATAAGGCAGAACATTTTCTTTGACATGGTAGGTTCTTCTAATGCAGCATATTAAATCACGAGGACCAAAAATAGTGTTAGTATTTCTTTCAAAAAAAGTATGAATAATAGCTGAGTTTTCAATGGTGACAATGCATATGACTGAATATTCAGGGTCAGGATCAGGTTTAATCAAATCCCAAAAGGAAATTAATGAATCAGCAGGAACAGGGAGTTGATAAGAAGACAAATGGCGCTGAAGAAGATAAAAAATGTAGGAGAAAAGCTGGAAGAGCGTAGAAGACGGCAAGGACATTGACTAGACGCAAAAAGCGAGAGCTGCAAAGAAATGGTTTAGATTACAGTAAATTCACTTGTTTGAATGGCCCAGTCAAAGTTTAGACCTTAATCTAATTCAAAATCAAGGCAAGAACTGAAAACACTCAAACTCAAAAGACTTGCGGCTGTGATCGCTGTCCCCTACAACGTACTGCCAAAGGAAAACTGAGATTAAAAGCACACCACACTTTTTAAGCATTTTAACAAAATCCACAAACTATGCATGTGCAGACCTGTGCAATGAGTGCAGCCACCTCCAGAGCCAGCTCTTTGTTCACAGGGAAGAGGCCTTGCTGAACGTCGTCGTTCACCTGGTAGACCAGCAGGAGGCGCTCCTGCTCCGTCTCTCCTTTGACCTGAGATCTGAAACACAGCCTGGACACGCAGGAGGGAAACATTATGATGAAATGTGTTTTCTTAGAACGACTCCTCGCATCAATCTGCCACATTTCATCCCCAAACTCTTAAAAAGGCGTTCCGTGGCCTTGTCCAGGCATGTACACCTTCTAAAAATAATACTCGCACTAAAGATGCGACCTTTCATCTGCTTGGAAAAATGAAGTCTGTGTTCCTGTGGTAATATGCAGACAGAGACATCTTGTTTTCAAAGGAAAAGCTCTTCAGTCGGCTGTAAAACTCTACATAAAAAGGGGAATTTTCTGGTTGGGAGGCAAATTTTCATAGAGCGCTCCACAGTGATGAAATGTTTGAATTTGAAGAAAAGTGTACATGTGGACAGACGGTTCAGTTTGAACTTCTGAGGTCAGAGAGTTTAAATCCCCAAAGATACAAAAAAGAAAAAAAAGTTGACCTGTTTTTGTATGTTAGCCGAACAATCCGCGTCCCTTCATTTTTCCCAGGATGCAGCTCTTTCAGAGTTTGCTCCCACTTGGAAATGACATCACAGATCTGGAGAAAAAGGGAAAAAAAAAAAACAGCCAGCTGTCACAACGGACGTACTGCAAGAGTTCCATTTTTCCTCATTTAATTTCAGCCAGCAGGCGGCAGTAAGCAAATCCAGGCGGGACGAAGATGCGGACACATAACTGGACACATCAGAATAATTATAGATTTGTTGCACATTGTACAGATCAATTTTTCGGTTATTGCACGTTAAAAATATTGACCAACATTTCTTGTTACTCCAAATTATACACAGCCTATATATCCAAAATCCACTTCCTCCAAGTCCTTGTTGAAGTAAATCAGACCAAACATTTGACGCCCACCAACAGCTAGAAGTCCTACCTTTGCCGACGGCTGCAGGCAGTGCTCCAGGTCTTTGCCGGACGGATCGTCGGTGAAAAGGGCAAACCCCGTCAGGTGCGGCTTCCTCATACCGATCCGCTGGTTCAGTGTGCTTAGGAACTCGTCCACCGTGGTCGAGCCGTCAAACCCTACAACCTGGGCAAACAATCAGAGCTCATGTCATGCAAGATCTTCCGTCTTTCAGTTTTTATTCCAAAAGCGAGTGACAGCAGTGAAAAGTGATCATTCTTTTCTTCTCCAAAGGCTTCCTAAAGTTAGAACCCAAGTCGATTATATTTGTTGTACGATATTATAACCCAACATGATTATATTTAGAGGAGTTCTCAATCAGGAGTAGCAGCAGACTTAAAGTCTACATGTGCCTCATATTATCAAATCAAAATTTAGTCTCTGATTTATAACGGGGGTGTAGTTACTAGGATCATCAGTTGTGTTTCCATTGACCTAGTAATTGGACAATGCATTTGTATTTCGAAAATAACATTTGCTTAATGGAAACATGCCAGATTAAAAAAAAAACAACAACTTGCGTTTCGGTAAAAAGCTGTGGTGAGATGAGGAGTCTTATTTGGCTGTATCAAAATTGGTTTATTTTCCAAAACTGCAATGGAAACTCTTTTCTCGCATCACACAAGTCACATGATTAAAAACCGGATGTTGCCAGAAAACTACAAGGAAGACGACTGGAATCAGTTAGCAGACAACGGAGCAACATGTTTCTAAATGACTTATCACGTGAAAAAAACGTTTCAGTTATACAATTGAAATGCTTCAATTGCATAATTGTGTTTTTTTTTTTACATTAGCAGAGTATTGACATAAGTTTTGCACACGTTTGTAAAAGACACGCAGGTACTGCTTGAACGTTATGACGGCTGGACCCGTGACTCTGAAAGTCCTTTTAATAGCGAATTGGTACCTGATATGTGTTGTTCATGAAATGTACTGGGATGCTGAAAGGCAGCGAATGATGGTAAGGGTTCCTCAGCAGAATGGACACAATCTCCATCCGAGAAGGTTTGGCTTCCCGTTCTCCATTCTGCAGCGTTCTCTCCAAAGATCTCTGACAGTATACGGCATACTTCCCCACCTCAGTCCTTCGTGGTGACAGAACAGAAACAGTAACGTTGGAAAGAACTCAAAAGTTGGTGCCCGGAAGGCTGGATTCTGTGTCTTTGTAGTGTACTGCAAAGTGACGGGATCAGCTCCCACCTGGGGTCAGCGTTGTGCTGCAGATACTGCCTGAGATACCAGAGGAAATGCTGCTGTGGGAGGAACAGCGCCACACACAACGACAACAGCTGCCAACACTACAGAAAGCAGAAAAAAGGTAACCTTTTTTACCGCTTTGTTGGCTAAATTACAAAATAGCAATTTATTCCTCCTGGCTTCTTTTTTCTGAATCATGTGCATCCGACTGACCTGGGTTAGGGAGTAGTTGTGCGGCGTCCGGCGATTGGTCTGCTTGATCAGCTGGCAGTACATTTCGTTCTGCAGCTCCGGGTGGGTCAGGCACACTTGCAGAGCATTCTGGGCCAGCGATGTGTGGTAATCAACGGAAGGGGACTCGACCAGAACATTGATAAAAAGCTGACAGGACTGCAGAGATGGAACAAAGTCACTTTGAATAACTAACAGCAGAGTGACGCAAAGATACATAAGTCGTCTTGGACGCAACATAAATGTACATAAATCAAAGCTGGACTATTTTCCACTTATGCACTTCTAAAAAGATTTTATTTATGGGTATTGGATATGCCTGTAATGATAATAAATTGTGCTGGATGATAAATCGTCCCAGTGATTATTGCGATAAACGATAATGTTTTGAAGTCATTTTCAAGTAGTTATTATATTGATAGTGGCGCACTAATAGAAAGACAAATAAACTTTCTGTAAATAACACTTGACTCTGGAACTGGAAGATATTTAAATAGCCAAAATAAACCACAACAAACAAAAACAGTCAATGAAATGGAAATAAAAACTTACAAAAAACTCAAGTCATGTGTTACTTTTACCCGAGAGCAACTTTTTAGTGAGTTAATATTGAATTGAAAAGCTAAAATTAAAATAGTTTGTATGATTATTGGTACAGACAATTTTATGGGACTTTTAGGTATATGTTTTTCTTCTATTTCTTGAGAATCATATACTACGTTGTTTTGATTTACCAGAAAAAAAAAGAAAAAAAATACAATAAGTCTTCATGGCAACAGCAAACTAAAATAGAAATGATGCTCATCTGATGCGTTTGCATATCACTGAAAATCAGACGGTCAGAAGCAGCACATTTACAGGGAACCTTAATAACGGACTCCGCTGGTTTGAGGCAGCTGAAACTCTGGCTAATATTTCTCATCGGTCTCCTCGGATTCATTAAAACTTCAATGGCCCGAGTTGAAAAGAGCGTTACTCGTTCCATTTTTTGACTCATTGTTTGGCATTTGGGACACTTTTTAGGGCTGGCTGCTCAAAAATAGAGCCCATCATCTCTGCCTTCAAGTGAGCAACTGGGGGTGTGGAACACTGACAGCTCAGGGAGCGGAGGGGGAGGAAGGTTTCAGAGGGGCCGCATTGAGAGTTGAAAAGAGAGAAAAAGGAGCCGTCGTCCCTCTCGGATCTCCCCGAATTTTGCTTTGATCTTGTTTTGCATCCCCAGTCCCGTCCCCTTACACATGCAGTGGTGCCGCTCTCCGAGGGCCCCCGGCCCCCGACCTGTCACGACTCTTCTCAAAGCAGAAGAGTGGCAGCCAAGCCACAGGAACAGTTGACCTCAAACAGAGCACATAATCAAGGCCATTATCTCGCTCGCACGCTCTTGATGAGCACAGACCCATTGGACGCGAGCGTCTGATCTATTTTGGAAGCGGGAGGGATCCGGCGCACATCCAGGTCGGGACAAAATGAAAGCGATGCGGACAGAATCGCAAAGTGTTTTTCTTTTCTTTCTTTTTTTTTCACTAGTGGGAGGCAGCAGACAAATAAGAAAACAAACAAACAAACAAAAAAAGTTTGGAGACGGACCTTGAAGAGTTTGAGAGCTTCGGTCTGCAGGGCTTCAGACGGCAAAGTGGTGAGAGGCGAGCGCAGACCCTCCTTACAGAAGCTCAAGGTCTCGCTCTTCCATAACACAGACTCTGGGAAGAGGAGAGGGTGTTTATGTGTAAACCAGAAGAAGCAAAGACGGAGTTTCAAAACTGCAGTGAGTCAGAAAACAGCTGGACAAAAAAAAAAAAAAAAAAAAACAGGCTGCTCTGCTTTGACAAACTCAGTCTGTAGAGGGAACTGGAGCTAACGCACAGCATGAACCACAACAACACATCGAGTGCTACTGAGGTCATGTGTACATACATCCTTGGACTTACACATGACCTTAGTAAATTTATCTATTGGAAGTGTACAAGTGCAGAAAACACAGAGCATTTCATAAGGAGAGAAAATGGAGAAACACAACCCTGTTTAGATAAAAATTAGAGCAAGAATATAACAGGGTCAAGGAAAGTATGCAACACCAGGCTGAAATATAACAATTTTAAGGTGTTTGCAAAGTAAATTTTAAACAAACCAAAACAAAAACTTAATGTGTCCTAGTGTCTTGCACAGAGATTAAAATCTAAATGTAAAGGTTTTAATCTTTAAAATATAACAAAAAAAAGCTCATCTTGTTCAAACTCTTTGATTTGATGAGCTCAGCAGGTGAAAATATAATTTATTACCTCCTTGCCTTCACATTTACTTTCACCTCCCAAACGTAAAACTCAAATGGATGCAAATATTGAAAGAGTCGGCTTCAGTTTCTCACCTGGGTCTCCCTCCACATCCATAAGTTTACCAATGAGTTGCTCGCACTCCGTGCCGACTTTCAGCATCGCGCTGCTGCCGGCGGCTACGTTCAGGTGATACAGCCACGTATCCTGTGCAAAATGAAACGTACCTGTCAATATCAAGAGAAAGAGAAAAACAAAAACAAACAAGCAAAAAAAAAAAAAATTCTTGCTGTCCTACCTTCTCCTGCTTGGTGCCAATGAGCAGGTAAGTCGGGCTCTGGTCTTTGGGTTGGACCACTAAGGTGCAGTGAGAGGAGAGGAAGCCCCGGTCGCCGGCCTCGTAGTCCTCGTCTGAGTCGCAGGAGCGATCGACTTCCTGCACGGATGCCTCCCTCATCTGCAGCTGCCCCAGAGGAAGCTGCGACACGACAAATTAGCACAAGTGAGCAAAACTGAAGAAGCAGTGAAGTGTTTTTGCCTTGGAGGGAATTTATTTGAACAAAATTAAGTCTCAAACCTTGTCCTCCTGGTTGCGAAAGTAGTAGAAGACTTTTCCCACCAATGAACACCACACCAGCTTTGAGTGTCCATGTTTGACCTTTGCAAGAAAACAAACGGCATGCGGCACACACGCGAGTTTTAGAAAAAGCTTTAACAGTATGGCTATTTGCAAAATAACTTCTTCTTTTATAGATTCTGGCAGTAGGAATGAAATTTGCCAGAATCGTTAATGTGTTTTAATAGTGACTGCATTGGATAACAGGCGGCAGCATCATGCTGTGGGGATGCTTTCTTTGCGTGAGCGAAAATGGCCGAGTTTTCCCATTTTGTGAAATGGGAATATGTGCCCAAAATGGATTGCAAGCGGAAAAAGCTGCTCATTTTTATTTCATTTTTTATTTAATTCACTCAATAAACCTGAATAGTGTGTATAACAGCTAAAAGATCCATAAATGAAAAGGAGCAGAAAGAAGTATAAACATTTCATGTTTTTCTCCGATTCACATAAAGAGAAAATTAGCTATTCAACCTCAAAGACTAGTACAGACATATTTCAAATTTACGAAAAATACACATCAGCTTAATCAATGCCATATCGCTTGATCATGATGATCTTCAAACTTCTTGTGAATGCAGAAAGAGATTTAGATTCTTTTATCTCGCTGTCAAGACCAACACGGTTCTGACTCAGGGGGGCTGAATACAAATGCGCAGCAAATTTTCAGAGGAGCACACAATGTGAAAACTTTTCACGGCGTTGCAGCTGTGATTTTGTTTCTTTCAAGACCCTGACATTTATTTATTTAGGGGATTTCTACAGCCAAGCTGCAGATGTTCTGGAAGGTGTGTCATCTTTTACAATCAACCCTTCATGTTGAAGGGAAGGTGACAACTACCTGCCATCAACTCTTCTCCTCCGCTACATAACATAATCAGGCAGTGCAGCTGGAGATGATAATTACACATCAGCGTCTGATGAGGACTTCAGTCCAGATGAAGCCAGCTGTGCCTCCATCAGAAGCCGGGTCGTCGTGGTTAACTGCCCCAGCCGGACAGGGGCGGAGCCTCCTCCGGTGCCTGAACCGCCGTAGTGTCACGAGCCACAGATCAAAGCCACGCCGCAGTGAGAGGGTGTGAGCTCCATCGTCATTCACCTGCCACAGACCCGTCATGCTCGCCCCGCGCCAAGTGCCTGTTTTAACGGCGGGAGGCGTGGAGGGCAACATTCCTACAGATCCTGATCCGGCGGCCGTGTCTGAACGTGAAGAGTTTGTCTGAAGGTGAGGAAAACATCCTCATCTCCGGCTCCAGCTGCCATTAGGTTTGTCGTAAAAACCCATTTGTCTGGACACTAAAGAGTTCCAATGACAATATTATTGTTTCGAAACCATTTTTCAGTAATGCAATAATAATGGCGGCATTACAATGCAAGCTAGCCTTCTCGAAGACGAATAAACTTTACTTTTGAAGAACATTTAACCCTAGAGATGGAAGATATTTTAAATATCCAGAATAAAACCATAAATAAAATGGATCATGACGCCTCTGTGTGCAAAATTTCCCTTCAAAAAATATTAATCATCAGCATAAAAATTATGAAGTTTATTTTCATTTATTGTGTAATTAATTGATTAATTGTGACCTTATTATCTGCCATTTCTATTGCTCAACTTAACCTGCTACTGTAGGTATTTTGTTGTTGTTGTTGTTAATATGACGAACCACCTTTGTAAGCCAGCCTCTCACGGTGGGCTTTGCCCTCGTCTCCACGATAACAGGGCTGCTGGATCGGACTTTCAGGATGTTCTGCAGAACTCTGATCCACTCCTCCAGGATGTTGGGCGAGTCGGCCGCCAGATAGAAGGTCTTCTTCTCTGTGATCAGCTGATGGCGTGAAAGGGAGGAATAAAGAGAGAAATGGAAAAACGGCGAGAATCGGAATGAGAAACGCGTTTCACGTCAGGGGAGATCAGAATCAGCATCTGAAAACATTCCAGTCTGAAATCTACTCCCATTCCCTTTTTTCTTTTTTTTTTCAGCTCTCCAACTGTGGATCTCTCCAGATAAGACTTTCTGCTGTTGAACAGTCAGCAGCAGCAGTATTGGAGCCTATGAACAAAGCATTTAAGGTAAAATGTGTTTCCACTTACTTGAAAAGTCTGCGCTCCCTCTCCACGTACTATGCAGCAGGACGAGTTCAGCTCAATCTGACCCTGAGGTTTTCTGATTACATCACTCTAAAGAAAAAGAAAAAAGAAAAGAAAAATAATACAGAAATACACAGTAAATAAGTAGACCTAAAGGTTTGTGTTCAAAATATCCCCACTGCAGTACATAAGTGTGAGGCATAATTGTGAAACAGTCAAGTTTTTTGCAACTAAAAGCTTGGAAAAGTGTGAATTCAGCCCCTCTTGACTCTGATACACCTAAATAAAATGTTAGCAATCAAATGTCTGAGGGTTGAGTTTGTGCAGAGGTTTAAAGTAGCATTGGGATATAAAACTATTAATATACCACCCATATTTTGCAGCTATTATCGTATTCTACACCAAGTCGAGGCTAAATGTGCAATAGGCGGTTTTCGCTAATGTTCCAAAATTATATGTACGTTTAGATTTTAGAGTCACCGTCCTCAGGATGAGAGAAAAATCTTACAAATATCCAGCAGTACTTTCAGAGGTAGAATCTAGCAAAGAGGTGAGCAGGAAGGAACTCACTGGAGACTTGTAGTAGAGGATCTCTCCGTTTCTCAGAACAAACCAGCGACGCTTCCAGGCTTTCACCTGACTGCCCATTTTCAGCAGGTACCCCGACTTCTCCATAGTCTCCTGCGGAGGCGAAAATATACTTCAGTTAAGCCGTCGGATCAGACTCTTCTCTCCTGACTGATACGAAGTCAAATCGAGGCTGTAAAGTGGTGCAGCAAACATAGACTTACGGGCCCGGTACTCTCACAGGAGTAGGAGGAAGTGCGCTGGACTTTGTGTTCTGGTTCAGAGTAGTCGCTGTCCAGGGAGTACGCATCCGGTGGGATCGCGTAGTCACTCTCAGAGCTGATGGAGGACATGGACACACCTGCTGGACAACGGAGACATGGAGCAATCTGGAAACACACCAAGTGAACGCGAAGGCCTTCTCTGAGCTCTCCACTTTCTCCTCACCTCTCTTTACGGCACGTGGGCTCCCGGGAACGCTGCCCTTCCTCTCTGGGCTCCAGATGGAGGTCCGCAAACTGGCCAGCGAGCTGCTGTCGTCCTCCGAGCCAGAGTCGTCGTCTGGGAGAGGCACGGTGCTGATCTGAGTGGCTTTCTAGGAAACGCATGTCTGAATTTAAAAGTCTTCCTCGTGCCGGGACATAAGCTGCTTGAACAAAGATGGAAGCTGGAAATACTTTGTGTAACAGTGAGACTTTGTGGAGCACCGCACTCACCCCTTTCAGTGTGGTGTAGACTGGAACATTGATGTTCTTGTAGATCAGCTGAGTAAAAGGCCCTGATGCAGGATACTGGGGTAAGGAGGAGCCTGAAACGTTACAGAGTTTTATCAGAGATCTGAAAAATGACACAGCAGGTAGGATCAGCATGAAGCCTCTGAGGACACGGCGCATCAGAGGGGAGAATGCAGAACCGCCTCCTCCACATCCAAAGAAGTCAAATGTGGAGATTCAGGGAATATGTTATTCTTTTAGGCCTGGGATTGCTTTGGGATCCCCCAGAATGAGTCAGACGGACACTTTATATAAGGAGCAGACAAATGGACGGCTGCAACTGGGATCCTTGAGACGTAACAAAGAAGCAAAAACATTTATCCGTTTACCCACCCAAACCAGCTGCAGCTGGATTTGGTTTTGTTTTCTCTTAGTGCCTGAGCCAAATGAATGACAGATTGTATATTAGTATTTGGGCCTCATTTCCAAACGCAGCAAGTGTAGCATAGCGTGAAAACTAACTGTTCTGTCGAAAGTCTACTTATTAATGTTTTAGTTCATTTAGTTGCCATCTAGTGGCTGAATTAGGCAAGACATTTAAGTACGTTTGCCATTGTACGATAATGCCACAAAAAGGAAACAAAAGGGTGGGAGTTAGCAAGCACGGTCAAGCACGTTGCAACTTCAACTTTCAGTCAGTCTTTGAAAGCACCGTTATACTCTATAAAAAATGCTTTTTGACTTCAAACCTGTAAATAAAAAATATCTATAAGAGCTACAGGTCTGGACACAAATGCGGGTGGGGTGGATTTGTAACACTGATAATATATGCCCTTCAAACCAGCATTTCAAACCTCAGTGTTTGCATCTCGACAATAACAGAGACATCAGAACTGAAGCCACAGCCGTTATTACAACCAGACCGTGACGTTTTACTACTGCTGATTAAAGAGCAGCCTTTCTATCCTCTTCTCTTCCCCATCCTTTCTTTTTTAGTTCAAGCCTGTTGGAGGAAAAAAAAAATCATAGGGGAGGCGAAGGTTTAGAAAGCCTCGTTGAGGTGAAACAGACACCTGAACAGGTGTGTGTAGCCTCAGGCCAGAGGAAGTGACATCAAAAGCAGCAATGATGGATCTTAATAAGCCACTCTCCCCGTCTCAGCAGCTTAAGCATCAGTTAAATGACAAGTTTCTTCACTGTACTGACTCACTTCCCACAGGTAGCCCCGCTGCAGCTCAAAATGGATAGGAACTATGGGGTTTGATTACTGTTATCGAACAAATGTGGTGATGAATGACACGGCGACTCTCTCACCTCGTCCAAGGCCCCTGGCTAAAGCCCCGGCCTCAGACACCGTCATTCCTGACTTTGCCACAGCATAAATCCGACTCTCCTGCAGGGAACAGCACAAACACAAATACTCAAGCTTCGCTGTTACCACTCTTTAGAAACCTTTAAAGGAGGAGCCTTTATGAGGATTATTGACTCTGTTTTTATCTGATTGGAAGACAGTATTGTGATCGAGTCAGAGAAAAAAAATGCATCGGGCCCAGCAATATACTTGATTTCAATTTTAAAGCTGAGGGTGCTTTCACACTTTGTGATCCGGCAGAATCTATTCAATTGAGAATTTAATATTGTTACTTTTTCAGCTGGTGCGGTTCACTTTCACACGGCAACGTGTCAAACGATCCAAACCAAATGAGCGACCTGTTACCCTCCTGTTGCCTGTGGGGGCGCTGCACCAAAAACCACTGGAGGAAATAACACTAAAACCTCAGAAGAAGAAAAAGGTGCAACTTCTTTGTTCATGGCTTCAGATTTTAGCTGTTGCAGGATTTCTCATTTGTGTTTGGTAAACTAAGAACATCGAACTATTTCTCCCTCTAGCATTTGACTCGCATTTGTTTTAGCTGTATTTACCCAGAAGACCCTGCACTGCAGTTTGCTTCCTTGTTGTGGAGCGGTCGCCGGTCTGCTTGCCATTTAAGTTTTATTTCTATCTGCAAATATCAAGTGTGAAAATATGCTAAGACACAACCTGATGATCATCCAGGAGAACAAAATGGGAACGATTTTTCTGCTCAGCCTTAACATTTTGATCCAGAGTCCAACTCTAATTCACAACCTTCTCTAACTTCCCTACAGCTGTAGATCGTTTTTTACCCATGAGGGGAAGCGATGCAAAGGAGGAGTCGGTGGCTTGACTGCCTCCGGATCCAGCTGCTCCAGCTCCTCTGCTAGTCCCACAAAGGAGACGCCGTCCTGACACGGCTCCTCCGGTTCTGTCCCCTCCATCACTTCGTCCATGCTGTCGAGGAGCCCGTCGTCGATGTCCGTTTCCTCCACGAGCTGAGAGAATGGCGAAGCGGCGGTGCCGGTGCTCTTCAGGGTGGACGAGGCGGAGGACGGCGTCATGATGTCTATGTTGACGTTGAGGTGGTGCAGTCTGTCCAGGCTGGGCTGCGGCTGGCTGTAGTGCTTCTTCACCAGCTGGATGCTGTCTCTGGGGGTGAGCGGAGTTCGTACTTTGGGGAGCGTCATGCTGGTGCCTGACTGATGACCGGGAAGGTGAGGACAAACGGGGAAGGGATTGTTGGTGGAGGGCGATCGGGAAAAGAGGGGGCTTTTGGGGGCTACGGCCATGGTCAACCCGGGAGAGCTCGGTCTGTGCGCCATCTCGTACGCAGAGGATGAAGACGAAGAGGACGAGGAAGAGTGAAGGCACTGAGAGCGGAACTTGCTGCTAAGCTCATCGGAGGAGTTGTCCCTGTCGGGGCCCCCCGCTTTGCTCTCGGGGCTCACTGGGAGCTCTGGTCCTGTAAGGGAGCTGCTGGGACCGTCCCTGATCCAGCTCTGACTGTCATAGGTTGTCAGGTCTCCGAGACAGAGTCCTTTGCTGACCAATTCTGGAGTCCTTTTCACATCTGCAGCAGAGAAAATGGACAGTTATTGGCTGAAACTTAAAGCAGAACATTTAAAGTGCAGAGAAAATAAAAAAACATAAAAAAGGCAGATTATAAAGTACCTTGGAAATTACAATTAATACTGCTTAAACGTCACTGTATTTAGTAGGATTTTATGTGACAAACTATTTTAGTAACTAATTATTCTATTGATTATTGTGACATTCAATCAAATGAAAAAAAAATTGCCAATTTTCCATTTCACTACTTCAGCGTTTTTATACGCACACATTTATATAAATATTTAAATAAGAACATAAACATGTAATTGCCCAAAATGCAATAGCAGCATTCCTTTAGCAAGCGGTTGATCGTTGTAGCAAAGGTTGAACCTGGAGGTAAATAAAATACTTCTAACACCAACATGTGAAACACTCAGCCCTTTCTAATCAGTTTAACATTGATGCAGTGTAGGGTTGATCTGTTGCCGATTGCTTTTTGATTAACTGATAAAATTGAAATTTTCCTTACTGAATTCAAACCAGGTTAATATATACAAACAATTTCTTTTTAATCTTCAATGCAAAATGACTATTTTTTTGTGCAGGTTTGACAATAATTACTGCGCTAACTGTGTTGTTTTATCAGCGAAGTGGCTTTTTATTAGTCTGTATACTCCAGTTAAGGGTTAACCAATTACTAAATTAGTTGTGTGTTTCTTGGTCTTCCTGGTGCTGCATGTTCACTAGTGACTTCCTTAATAGCGACTTGTGTTAGTCTATCATAAAAGCCCCAATAGAATCTATTGATGTTTGTGGATATAATATGATATAATGTGGAAAATAATCCAGATTAAAGGCACTCCACCTGTTGGCAGGCTCTTGATGTTAGAGGCTGCCCCACGCAAACCAGTCTGTCTCCAGCTGTCATCCTGGGCGGGCGGCGTGCCGGGGCAGCTGGGAGGAAACAGCGGGCTGCTGGGCACCAGGTGGGCATCTAACACCGGGGAGGTGGCAGGTGATCCAGAGGACGAAGGCTTCTCTAAGAGAGCTTCAAAACAAACAAAAGCAGAGGGCATTCAAACAGCCCTGATTGACACCCCACTCCAGTTAAGACCACCAGTTAACATCAGTCTAAGAGCATAATGGATGCCCCACAGACAAGAGGAGGATTAAGGGATGCCCAAGGTATGGAGATGAAGAGATTGCAGCACTGCTGTCTCTAACTACAGGCTTGCTAAGCGGTAGAGATTGCACAGTTCAGCAGACTGTCCACACAGCCATTCATCATAAGAAGCATGTTTTGCAGCGGTGTAAACACCAAGCGTCCAAATACAGGCTGAGAACTGACTCCGGCAGTGCACCACACTTATGTGCTGTTATTGTCTGGATGGTTCAAGCGCTGCTACAGGACATGCTCACCAGAAAGAAGCCCATTGAGGGGATGAAGCAGATTATTCCACTGAACAAGAGAAATGCTTTGTGTTGTAGGTGTTGTTTTGTTTTCTATTGTTTTATGTATTGAAATGAAATTCGTCCCAAAAACATGTGGTGTAGTGAAATCGATATGAGCTTTGGACACCACTACAGCACATTCATGTTGGTGATGCACTTATGCGCATAAAGCGACTTACATCTGCTACCATTTACTATTCTGATTCAGCAGTGGAATGACGGCGGGTTTTAGAGTAGAGAAATTAATCTTCACAGATATTGCAGGATGGAAGTTTTTTATTTTTTTTAAATAATGCCGCTACTTTGTCACAAAACGTACTTAAGGATTTGTTACTAAAAAATGTATACGCTTCCTCAAGAGAAGATTTTCCTTTTAAATCTTTTAAATCTGCATTTTTAATGCAGCAAAGACAAGATATGGATTATGAAACTTAGTTTTCTATTGGTTCGCACTGTAGAAATGGATCCCTGCTGGTTTTGTGTGTGTAAATCCCATTTGCTACAGAAAACTATAGTTTTACCTGCAGTAAAACTATAGTAAAGTCTGAATACTTTGCTCTTTAGATGATCATGCTCCGTCCTTATTTTCCATCTTGAATTTACTCAACATGGAGCCAGGAAAGTTAGCAAGGACACTAAAGCCCAGAATAGAACCCTTTATTCCTGAGGACTTTAAATGCAACAAAATAGCCATAAACAGTTTGAGGCGTAAAGACTGTGCCAGAAATTTGCACTTGAAGCTCAAGCAGATCAGAGGCAGACTTCTGTTTTATTTCTGCCCGAACCGATAAGAAAGAGCTAAAATGTTTCAAATAGCATACACATTTCATTTTATGATAAGGGTTACAAAGCCTTTTTTTTTTTAAACATTGAACATTTTTGGCCAAAATTTGTGCCCATAGGGAGGCTGAGAAGTAACAATCTATATATGACGATGACAAGAAGAGGAGGGCAAATCAATTCAGATATTTTAGAATTGAGGAATCAGCAAAATCTTATAGATGTGCAATCATCATTCTAGATGAATAACAGGAGGAACATTTAGCTTGTTATCAAAGTAAAGCTTATCCAGTTGGCTGATTCATGATGTCTTATTCAGGGATGCTTCTTCGTTTTTTAGCAAGACAAAGCCGGGGTGAATTCTGCAGCAGTGATTGATTCCATGGTTCTAAGATAAAAATGTACTCATATCCTGACCCAAATGTACTCATATCCTGACCCATTTTCCTGATGCAAGTTTAAAATCGGCACATAAAACATGTGATTCTTAATTGCAATCTAAGATGCCTTCTCCAATAAACAAAGAGAAGGAATGGAGAAATAAGCTTGTCGAAGGCAATGGACTTCATTAAACGGAAAATGAAGAGAAACTTCATTTTCACGCGACAAAACATTTCAGCTTGTTTTGTGAGAACTCACACTGCAGCTTGTCTTGCAGCAGCACAATCTGCTCCGTCTGCTTCACATTTGCAAGTTTCAGTTGCTGGTTCTCCAGCTCCATCTGTACAAGAGAACAAGGAAATGGGATTTGCACCATAAAAGGTAGGGCAAAGTACGTGGTTCTATCCATGTTCACCAGCTACTATGTGCTTAATAAGCGCTCTCTGTTTGTTTAGCGGATTCATCTGAACATGCCTGATCTTACCTCTCTGAGCTTAAACGTGACCCAGTCTTTAATCTTGGCAGCCTTCTCTTCAATGATTTTTGCCTCCTGGGCTCTGACTAACATCTGTAACGCAGAAAATAGGATTTGCGGGCTTCGACTTACACTTCAGGCACATAAATAGACGTTTCCCTTCTTTATCTGAGGCTTCAGCCCGTACCTGTTGTTCCAGCTGGACCTCTAATCTCTTAATTACAGCATCCTTCTCCTGGAGCTGATTGGTCAGGTCCTGATACTTTTTGTAAAGCGAGTTCTCCGAGTCACCAGTTTGCACGTTTGCGGACTTCAACTTCTCTTCCATGACCTGGATCTGAAAAGCAAAATTAAATGTGCATTTAAACAATGTCGACTCGAATCAATGTGATCCTTTTTGGTTTTCGCCGACTGCTGACGAGGCAAAGATTAAAAAAAGAAAGTCTTTGCCAGCTCTGCTCAGAAAAGCCTTTTAAAGCCCTGAGGTAGCTTTTGGGGTTGAAAAGACATGGTGTCCTTAAATTACTACCTACAGAGAACACCTGGAGCAGGCAGAAATGATGGAAAACTCACGATTAAAGCTGACAGCATGAGAGCAGAGGAAACGTAAAAAAAGAAGGAAAAAAAAAGAATTACAAATATTTTATTAGTTGTGCTAAGGCAAGCTAGGTTAGTTCATAATTAGGTTCAAATACGAGGCATCCCTCAAGTTTTACATTGGATTCATTAAGTGTATTTCAGTACTTTATGGGTACTCTCTTTGATTTGCTTTAACACATAAACATTACTCCCAGCTCAGCCCTTCTATGAGCTGGGAGTTACCCATAAGTTGATGCACTCTTTGTTTTTAATTCCCAAATTAAATATGGCTGGCTCAGTGTGCTTGGGTTTGTTTGTGTCTTTTTTCCCGGACATCGCCACTGACGTAGTTGTTGCTGATATAACATTTCTAATTCAAATCACTTCTGTGTTTTGAAAGTCTCTTTCACCTGGACACTCGTTGACCTTCGTCTACTCAAAAAAATTTCCCAAATGTGTCTTTAACTGCGTCTCTTTTCCAGAAGACTCTACTTAGTTAGCCGTTTGTTTCCTATAAAAAGCACCCCTCTGTTTGGCTGCGTTTCATCAGATGACTGACCCATAAGGAAAACAATGTCTTCATTACTTACCAAATGACACTTCATGACAACAGTCAGAAGCACTCACAAAGACTCCTTCGTGTTCATCATAAAAGGTATTGTGTCATGTTTATGGACAATCTCATGCCATAAACAGAACACCGGTAATACTCATATTCATTTGACTTTTGTGGTCAAAATAAATCCCTCTTTATCCGTTACCTGTTTTTCAGCTTTCTCTGCCCTCTGATCGGCTTCTGACACCCTGTGCTCCAGCTCCTGCATCTGTAATAGAGAGAAAAATGTTGAAACATATTTCAACAGATCAACTGTTTCTGTCAGAGGGAAGACGTCGGTACTTAGCGAGGTGTAGCTGAAACTCTAAGAATTGCTTCTTCAAGAAGAAAATTATTATAGCACTAAAACAGACACCAGCATAAAAACGTCAGGTGATCTCATGTTGTAAAAATGGATGCAGGCCATAATGTTGACAAAAAGAAAGACTAATGGCTGGAAACGTTCTGTAGTCTAAAAAACACCTGGTGGAACATCTAGAAACTTGGCTAATTAGTTGAAATGGCAACAGGCCAGAAATCTACTGACTCATCTTCGGGACCTCAGGCAGCACTGCATTAAAAACAGACACGAGTCTCAGCATTCGCTCAAGAACACATAACGATGCAAGCTCGAGAGAAAAACCCTCCTCGTCGCCAGTTTTTATGTGGAACAACATCTCTCACACTATAAATGTAGATAATAGCAGTGTGGTTGTGTGCACACTGTCATCATGACAGTTCACACATCTGCAAGTACCTCATCGCACACTCCCTTGGAAGCCTTTTTTTTTTTTTTTGAGTTCAATGACCCGGTTTAAAGGAGAACAAACATGTCAATGGATTCTTTCTGGTTGAGAGAAACGCGTGAATTCCCCTCAGATGTTGTGTTTTCCCCGTCCATCCTGGTTACTCCTCATTGCCTCTGTAAAGGCCAGCATGTAAACACTTCTCTTCAGCCAGATTAAAGTCCGCCAACAGCCGGAGGGTCGGCGGTGAAGACCGTCGGATGACCCCTCTTCCTAAGGTCAGCGATGGCAAAAGGCTTCATCGACAGGGAGAAGCAAACTGAATGGATCTTGCATTTGAAAGCTAATAACCTTTAGAAAAAGCAAATACAAGCGGTGACTTTAAGGCCCCTCTAAGTTTCCGATGTTGGAAGGAAGATGAAAAAACTTCATGTTGGCAAAGAACAAAAAATAAAAGTGGAGGCAACATCTTGCTGGACGCTGGATAATGGACATTGGGCTAACCAATGAGAACAATTCAAACGTCTTAAAGATACATTACAGTAATTAAACACCCTAAAATTTACTTCATTTCTGAAAATTAGTAAATGCATGCATTATTTTTTGCTTCAGGGCATAACTGATCTCCACATAAAATCTCATTATACTGGTCTTTTCTGTCTCCGCTTCTAGGATACAACATTGTCTAATTCTGTGGTAATTCAGCCATACATGATGAAACCAGAGAGCAACATGACAGAGGACATATGTAACCAGACCAACACAAGGTTTGGTTACATATGGGACAGTTACATGTGGTTTTTATGTTGCACGCATGAGGGTTGTAAATGGTGGTCACTGTTGTGCACAAACAAGCTCGTCCATAAGTGGGGAGAACATTTTTTGGCGAGCTTTGAAACTTTATTATACAGTAAATAGGGTGCAGAGAGAAGGGGAAGACAGACAGTAGATGACCTGAGTAGCTTTTTGACAACAGACGAATGTATTTCTTTTTATTCATTTGAATTTTGAGATCTAAATGTAAGTAAGAGCTATTACTGATTGTGTAAAAATGGTGATGGCTCACAATTCCTTTGAAGGTTTTTCTAAGTTAGAAAATATAAATATACACAGGGGCCACAACTGTTTCGGCGGCCAGGTAGGAATGAATCCAGAGCAGCATGTACATCTAAACATTTAGACATCCTATGAAATGCCTACAAAGACAACAATTTAGATTTATTTTAAACAGACTAAAAAAGAAAGTACAAGATAAAAAAAGTGTCCTTACACACTGCAGCAAACCTTGTGACTTTTCAGCACAATCCTTTCCTCACCGACACTAATTGTCAAGTAATACTGAGAAGATCAAACCATGTGAGGCTAAGTGTTTAATGCAATTCATCCTAAATTGAATTAGAAATGGTCAGCTGGCGCAGTTTAGACTCGCTAGTGCTATGTTGCATCTGAGACGCGACTTCGGAGGAAGTCTTTCAAAGGTTTCCAGCTATGCATTTACAAGCATAATAAAGCTTGTAAATTAGTGTCTCTGACTGGTAAACAACCTGCATGTCATCAACATGTTTGGCGACAAAAACTGGCCATTTACAGCTGGACCGTTAATGGTGGCTCACTAACCAGTCATAAGAGCACCAGACTGGTTTTGCATTTAGATTATTTTGATGTATTTTGTTTATTTTTTGTTAAACGTGGATCTAAATTATGTTCATCCTTTGGCTTTGGGAATCCTAGTGCTATTGCTTTGTGCTTTAAGTATTTTAAGTGGTTGTTTTACATTCTGTGTCGTAGTTTTAGTTTTTCTCCTTTCCTGTTCCTGTTTTAGTTTTGTCACTTATGTTTCTGAGAACATGTTTCACCTCAGTTTATTCTCTGTTTATTACACAAACCAGATCCTAGTGATCAGCATCAAATTCGGTTTTCTTCCCATTACTTCTACAGTTTTTTCTTTTGTTTTGTTTTGCTCTGAACTCTGGGATTTTTGATCTTCCTTCACTTATGACCCGTCTGCGTCCTCTCTGCAGTAAACAGCACCATGACAGCCATATGTATTGTAACAACCCTCTTCGGTGTGACGTTGTTATTGAGGGAAAAAAACTATCGCTATAAGATAGCTATATTTTGTAATGCTAATTTTTTTTTTAATGCCATCACAGGAACATCAACAGCCTTCAGAAACTTTCACATTTTGGTCTTTTCATTTAAAAACAAACCAAAAAAAATTCTGTACAGATCTTTCTAATTAGGACTTGTTAAAATCCACAAGTCAAACGGGGCTTTTTCCTCTCTTCCTTATTTTGTCTGACTCACTGTCCGCTGCTGGAGGTAAATCCTATGTCAAAAGCAAACTGCATCACTTTTCTTTTTTTTTTCACTCGTGTTTTTTCCATTCCTAAGTGGGTCAATGCATAAAACACTCCTAACTTGGCGAGAGGCGAGACGAGGAGCATGAAACAGTATTTCCAAACAGCAATAAGATGACAGCATAGTAGTCCCCCATTCCACACTAACCCACACATAGCAATGTGGGGTTCACTGTAAACCTTCTATGTGATTGTGTTTCATTACGCATGTACGTTATTGCAGTAAGGAGCAACAGAAGCTCCTAAAAATTACGTATCATCACATAAAAAAGAAAACTGTGGAATGACCAGAAAGAGAACCAAGGCAAGAAGAGTAGTACGTTTGTGAGCGTCTGAAATGACCATGTGCAAATGGCGTCCCTTGACGTCGAGCAAGAGAGTGTCATTTTCATTTACAAACATTTAAATCTAAATCAGAGAGCTGCAAAAAGCTAAATTAGAACCTGACACTTTTGCATGTGGTGTTTTGTGAGTGAAGAGGAAGGTGGTTTTAGGCCAAATTGCTCTTAATTATAATTCAGCAAAATAAGAAGCTGTCCAGACTGGGAAAACAAACGTCAAAGCATGGAAAAAGGGGCAGCTGTGATGAATGTCACTGACAGAGTTTTACTGCTGGAGTCTCTTTCTTTAGAAACACTATGTCATATTTGGGAATTGGGTTTTTAATTGTTATGGAAACGTTCATTTGGACTCATCTATGTTGCATTTCATCTTTTTTTTTTTTTTTTTTATAATCTGTTTTTATTACTCATTGTAAAATGAGACCCCATCCTGGTCCCGCCACACTTCTGCTGTGAACCGCTCCCCATCTTGGCTTGAGAATGCAACCAAAACAACTTCATCTGCACCAGACTGAAATGTAACCATCATCTCCCGTTAATCAGCTGATGGAGGTTGCCAGGTTAGGAAAAGCCCCTTTCAGACCATGAGTGTGCTCTTCCCTGAATATGTCAGTGATGACATATTCACACTCTTTTCCCTTTTCAAGTGGGCTTCTGTACAGCATGAGCTCTCACAGGAGAGGTGGGAGTCTTAAAGGGATTGACAGAGGACACGGCATGGAGTCGTCTTCCTCTTATCGACAACACGGTTATGTTTGGACTCTAAACATCCTGCCAGCAGACTGAATAAACTGGCTCTGCTCTTCCATGGAGCTCAGAGACGACAGAGTGTGAAACCACTACGACAAAGGCAATCTGAAGTCGTTTAGTTGGATGACACAAATACTATTCCAAATTTAAAACAGTGGAAAAGTTGAGACGTGACTCATCCTTTGGTCTCTTTTAACGGGCACCAATTTATGTCCCAATGATTGCTTTCCAAAAAGGTCAGAGAACCGGTTTTATCGCCGAAATTTTACAAGCATTTGGTCGGCTGCTGTTTCCACCAACTAAAGGGGGGAAATTACCAGAACGAATGAGCTTGAACATTCCTTTTAGCTGAAAGTTTAACCTACTCTTGATGACACACCATGACTGGACCAAGTGTTTACCAAAAGCAATGGGTAATCTCGTGTATTTACGCACACAAATAAACAGTCATCAGCACCTGGAGTTCAAACCGATCCACGTGCTGTAATCGTTTCCTCATGCACGTAAATATGTAAATATGCCATCGTACCGCCCTCCAGTCGTCACAGATTATAAACAGAGCTTTTCCACAACACAAATCTGCCGATGAGAAGCAGATGCGTGACGCTCGAATACGGTGAAAAGTATTCACACATCATGCAGAAAATCTGTGCTGGGAATTTCTTTGAATGTGAGGAAAACTGGTGGACACAATATATATATATATATATATATATATATATATATATATATATATATGTTTTTTTTAGTTTCCAATTAGTCTGTGTTGAAGTTTCCATTGGAAATTCAGCTCATTTTACGCTTTGCAAATTTAAAGTACCTCAGTAATTATTTAATCATTTCAGTCTGATGCAGGAAGATACACCTTATTTCACACGTAGGGTTGAAACTTGTGAATGACGCTGACCTTTACCATGCAGTGAAATTATTAAATCTAGCCTCCGGTGTGTGAAAACACAGACCACAGTTTCTTTAACCAAAGACGAAGCAAAACTGGAAAAATTAAAAAAGCTGCACTGCACTGACACATCCAAAGTACACACATATATACATCCTTTATTTTAATCTTGTGACAAAATGTATTTTGTATATTTTCAACTGATTCCTTTAAATTAATTACTTACTAGTATTGGTTATATCGTGCCAAAGTTTTCTTAAAACACTGTGATAAGGTTGAAGCCACCTTGGCCAACCCTCATGTAAAATCAACTATGCTAGCTGTGCTAACTATGCTAACCCTGCTAAATGCTAATTTCAGATTTTAAGACATCATTCTGTCTTTTGTTTTTCTGTCTGTTTATCTGTGCCATCAGTAAATCCTGTGGGACATTGTTAGTTTGAATAGATCAAAAAGGATTTGGTGATATAAGACAAAATTATAAAAGTTATTCAACTCTAATGTCCCTCGATAAGGAGAAATTAAATCTCCTTATCGAGATTAAATCTCAATAAGATTTACCTCCCTTATCGAGATTAAATCTCGATAAGGAGATTAATTAAATCTCCATTTGTTTGGTTTTTTGGGGTTTATTTGCACAAATTAATCTGTCTTAATCTAGAGGATTTTTGTAGATTTTCAGTGATGCACCTCATCAGCCTGTATGTGAGAAAATGATAGTTCTATCTTCTTGTAATATTTTATTGTTCAGATACATTATTAACTCATTATTTATACTTACTGAAGAACAAACAGAATCAACCATGATACAAAATCAGTGATTGAAAGTTGGCTGCTAAATCTCAAGATTGCTTTAGTCATAAAGTCTCATTGTGTCTATAAATTAAATCCATATCTAAGGCCACATTCCAATATTTCTGTCCAAATTCCAAAATGATGACTCCCTGCTGAGTTACGTTTTGGAAGAGACTGATCCAATTTCGAATGCAGCCTTTTGTGACCGTCTCACCTTTTCTGCCAGCAGCTCTCGGATTTTCCCTGCCTGCAGGCGAAACCTCAGCAGTTGCATCTCCAGAGCGACGCAGCGTTTCTGCCAGTCCACGCTGGCCGCTCCTACGGCTCCGGCTCCGCTGCTCTCCAGCACGTCAGCCATGGCGAGGATTCAGGCCTCCGCCTTTGGACTCAGGCTGGAATGAAAAGGGAGGAGAAAAAAGAAAAAGAAAAAGAAAAACGTTTTTTTGTTAGACCAGCCCATGAAGAATAGCTGCAAAGCACTAATTTAGTTCTGAACACGAGGCACAGCTAGTTCTGAGATGGTATTTCTGTGTTCAGTCCAGCTCCTGTTTTCATTTACACCACGAGATAATAAAAAAAAAGCAATTAAACATCTAAAGGAGCTCGTTGCTGACCGCATTTCCCATGATTCATGGAGGATGCGTGAGCAAAAAGCAAGCCCTAATGATGAGTCAGAAGTGACACGACTAAAATGAAAGCTTCCTCTACCTCTCTGTGTCAGAGACACGTGTAACTGAAATAAAACATGCACACGCATACATGTTGGTTGCACAGAAACAGATTGCAGTGGCCTGCATCCCCCTCTTTCTTTTCCTCCATCTTTTCTCTACATGCCCACACACACTGAACAAAACCTCAGCGGGGAGACGCTGTGAGTGGGGGAGCTGGAGTTCCCAGGCCTGCCTGCCCACCACAAAGCAGGTCAGAGCTCTGCTTTTTACCCCAATTACCTACTAACCCAATCCCCCTGCCCCCTCCCCAGCCACCCACCCACAACTCCCAGTCCATGCAATCCCTTCTTAATTACAAGGAAGGAGCGAAACAGGATCCCGCTCTGCACAATAGTGCCTTTCTGCATGACAGTCCCATCACAGCTAGAGGCTGGAGCCGCCAGCTTGCCTCGGCAGAGAAGAGAGGAAAGAATGTGCGACAATGAATGGGCAGAGAGCCATAAGCGTAAAAACCGGTGCATTTAAATTATTATTATTACCATTTTTTTTTTATTTTTTATTTTTACCAAATCTTGACTTGGGTTTTGACCGGCTTGCGTGTTCATTTGCAAAACAATAAAAGCCCTACTGTGTGATCTTTAAGTAGGGTGAAGATGTCGGAAGGTAAGCTGTAAAAAAAGACGTGGGAAAAAATAGGTGAGGACGGCCTAGCTTGAGAGAAAAAATCAAAGCACAGCCAGACTGCGTCAGTAAGAGAGCAGACGTTCAAAGTCCAGCAGCTGTAAGTGCACCATGTTGCTCCCCTGCAATTAGCGTGCTCATAAATGCAGACCCAGCAGGCAGATTACAGAAGTCATGGCTGCAGAGGTTTCACCAGGCAACCGCTGTGCCCAGGCTGGACAGGTCAAGGTCCAACTACCAGCATCTCTTCCTCTTTCTGGGACAAACTTAGAGGTCTGTGCTCTGAGCAAAGTTGAGTGGAAGAGGTGAGGGGGGGGGGTGAGAGACAGCCAGAAACTCTTTTTTTGGTCAAACTGTGTGGAGAGCAGCGACAGAGCAGAAACAGATGTAAACAAGCCATTTGCTCTGCCATGCTATCATGGTCCTTTATTGCTTCAGCAAAGAGTAAAGTTGTAAAGGGCCAAAAGATAACTGAAGTAGCAGAAGATTGTTCCAAAAGACTCACAATTATTTCAAATGTCAACACGCTGCAGGCAAAAAATTTGAAACGCGTTTCATTTGAATTTCACATTTTCTTATGAAAATGTGAAATTTTTTGTAAGAAAAATGTGAATATAACATATAACAATTCTTTTCGTAAGAATTGTTATATGCAACAAACAATTCTTTCTTCGTTTGTTGCATATAAATATCTGCATGTGCAGACTTTGACTGCACATGCTGAATTTACAGTGATTTTAAAATACACGTATGTGGACTATTTCATTCTATGTCTTCTGAAAGAAGACGGGCAACGCTGGATTTTATTCATGGGTTTCAGTGTAAAAGGAGCTGCATACAAATGCACGCCTCACCTTTGTTCATTTTCAGCTGGTGTGGTTTGCTTTCACTCTGTACTGCGTAAAATGATCCAAACCATTGAAAATATTTTGCTTCGCCTCCCAGCCTGTGGCGGTGCTGCAACAAGAACCACCGGAAGAAACTGTACAAAAACATCCACAGAGGACATGAGTGCATGTTTCTTCTTCACAACTGCACATGGAGTAACGTCAGGTTTTAGTGACTCTAGTATTTAACTCGTTTTCGGCAAAAGTCCACGAGACATTTTTTCCTGCTAGTGCCAAACTCTCGTGTTTATTTTGTATTTACCCAGAATGCTCTGAGCTATGGACCGCTTCCTGCTTTCGGAGCGGTCACGTATGCCTTCGCGCCGCATCACAGTTCACCTCAACCGAACCGAGGCCCAGGGATTTCAGGCAGACCAGAGTTCGCTCTTTTTGGTTTGAATCAAAATTCCCCAAAGAAACCGGATTTTCTGTACAAACGAACTACAGTTCGGTGAAAGCAGACTAAACGAGGCTGGTGTGAATGCACCCCACGTCAAGCATATGTCATTTTGGATAATCTAAAAAGATTTGTGTGTCGGTATTCCCCCAGGTTAACCGTCATCCGGATTGTCGAAAGGATGTCAGTTGGAAATTGTGGCATTCAATTCCGTATATCTTCATGTTCGAGGCACCCAAAAAAGCAAAAACGAGAAGATGATGGCTTGAACTTTTGAGTCCGTCTCCACATTTAACAACTCAACGACCTTGGGAGCTGCTCCACTTTAAACTGCTCGCAGGATCTTGCAGACAGTCCCAGCCAGAGCAAACACTGGGAAAAGTGGGCCGAGTATTTGGAAATGCCACCACAGTAATCCCGACAGGATGCTTTCAATGACTGCTGTAACAGTCTGCTGCTTTCCACTGACATATTATTCCTCAGAGAGTGATAGCATATCCATCTAGGACGCAGATGGTTATAGAATCATTTCTATGGGATCGTTTGGGATGTTTTCCCCTGCCACAACCAGCCAGATGAAAGAGAAATGCAGCACACGTATGAGTCTGGACCGAAGTCAGCAAGTTCTTCCATTTTGCTTCATTTTAATCATCGGATTTTCAAACACACACACTACACAGAAAGTCGTAACTCTTCTCTTTGGAGCGCAGACACACAAGGAGACAGAGAAACAGATTGGAAACAGACACGTGTGCATAGGCACTCGCGCAGGCAGAGGCACACACTGCTGAGCATGCAGCTGCGGTGATGCAAGTGATTAGGTGGTTCAGTGATATCATTCCCAGCAGACATTTTCAATCTCCGCCGTTGCCGTCTCTTCTGTCGGGGTCCGAATTGGCACCTCCTGGGTTTTTCGGAAAATGAGAATGACTTCCGTCAAGGCGGAGTGTCGAGTGCGGATCAGGGTCAGTCGCCGCAGGTTTGTGTCAGCGTGGCAGATCCCGGTGTGTGAGTGTGTGCGTACGTTATGGGTGACACAGACAAATGATCTGAGCAGATCCGAGTACGAGGGCTTTAGACGTTGCCCCTCGGTCCCTACGTCATTGTGGTGCTTACCAGTTGACTGAGCGAGTCTTACATTTTTGTTTAAATATGTTGCAAAGCTGTAGTGCGCGCTCACATGTTCGGCGCAAAAAAAATATTTCAAATCCTGCGTCGTTGTTTCCCAACCTTTTGACCCCCAACATGTGCAAAACAGCTTTAAGTCAGCGCAAGTGAAAAAAGATTAAAATGAAAGTAAAACTGAACAAAGAGCACAATAAATGTCAGTCCCAGAGGTCAGCCTGCCTCATGACACATCCTCCCTGCTTTTATCCTCTTATCGCTCTTTCCATTGCCTCTGCATCACCTCTCTTCTTTTCCCTCCTTGCACTCCTTTCCTCTCCTCCTGCAGCGCCTTTCCCACCCTCCTCTCTTCCCTCTGCTGCCTCTCCTGCATCTCTCTCTCTCTCTCCCCGACTAGTTCAGGTTAATGACAGACCTCAACAAAAAACTGACCACACTCATTATCAGTCTCAGAGTTAAACACGGGGTCCTGACATTCCTCTGCTCTGAGGTGTAAACATCTACCTCTGCAAGCTCTCCTGCCCCTCTGTGCTCAGGTCGTGGCTTTCCGTCAAACCCTGCAGGGCATGGAGGCAGCACTGCAGGAAAAAAATGGGGTAACAAATGTAAACAAATAATCATAATAATAAAGCAAAAGGTTAATGGAGTATGGAAGTGTTTTTTTAAGTGCCCTGAAGAGAAAAAAAAAGACTGCCAATGATTAATATTTAAGTTAATCACAGGAGGTTTCTGCACAAACAGAGAATCTACTAAAAAGATGCAAATGAAGAGGAAAACATAGAAAATAAAATCAAATGAGCATCATTAAAAGAACTAATCATTCCAATTCTAAATACTCACTCATTTAAGAATTAAAATTAGAATTGTACGAGTTTTAAATACAAATCACATAAAGTGCATCTAGCTGGGAAATGTTCAGAAGCAGTAGAAGCAGTAGTAATCTCATCTGAAATAGATTATTGAAAGGAGGGATTGATCCCTGTCAATTCTGCAGGCCTTCATCTCACCTTCTAGTTGTCAACATGTAAGAATTATGATCTCATTCAGAAAATCTACTGCCTCAAAGACATGTATGCATGATCCATGCTTAATGTCCCGTTAAAACCAACCAGCCCACTAAGTGGAGGTGATGCACCTTTACACCGATTTAACCAAAAGGCAACAAAAAGACGCAACAGACGAAGACGAGCGCGTTACTGGTGTGTTCTTCTTAAACCCGGAAGTCTGGCCTTCCCAGGTTTCCGAAAGGAAACGCGAAAATGATCCCCAACAGGTCAGAATCCTGACATGCCTCCCACACATATAGGATAGTGAACGTTTCAATGATTAACTAATTCTTAGAAGCTCTGATGGAATGCACCGTATTAGACCAATGGCATCCATAACACTGTGTACTTCTATTTGCAAACATGTCTTTTTTTAATGGCTTGAATAAACAGAAGTACAGTTTTAGTTGCTCATATGATCACCTTCTGTTGTCAGTACGTAAACAACAACAAAAAAGTAACTGTTACCTTCAAATATACGTAAAATCACAATTTCCGACGGAAATCAATGCACCAAGACGCCTTTTGTGATGTCACATGGGATGTGAGTTTCTTTATGGTTTTTTTTTGTTGATTAAATGATTACTTACTTAAAAACACACACACACAAATACATAACCTGACCATTACATGTAGTTCTATAAGTGGAAAAACTGCATATGAAGCTTGCTTTATTGATTCAACAGGAAGGTCTAGCTTTAAACCCTGAAACTGTTTATATCACATCTTCTGCATATGTTCTAAAAAAGTCTAAACTTCACGCCCATTCTGCTCCCCGTTTTACTCCACAAACTCACTGAAGCTTTAATTATCTTTACGGCTTACTCCGAAGGGCACAATGTGGTCAAATTCTCCACGAAAACGGCCACGAGCAACAGGTGTGCGCGCTGCCACGGCTCCATTACAGCAGCAACAGCGGCAACCATAAACTGTCGGTCAGCAAGGGAAAAAAAGAAAAGGAAAAAAAAAAGTTCAGCTAGACATCTCTCAAAAATACACAGCTGTGCTGGCGTCTTTTGTCCAGAAGAGCCTCCCGAGGCTAACAGTATCCTCCTGGCAGTCTGCTAACAGGCGCCAGGACGGTGACAGTCAGGGAGCCCACGCGCCGCACTTTTGACAACAGGAACCGCTCGCGGCGGTAGCTTTACCTTGTGACTCTGTTATCTGTCTCCTCTTCCTCGGCGGCTCGCCGCGGCTCGGCTCATAACCTGCCCTGCGCTCTGCCGTCTTCATTCATCTCGTCTCTTCCGAGTTTCCACGCGAGCTCTGCGGCCGGTCAGTCCCGCCGCTCGCTCGCCGCTGAACCTTCGCTTGCTTTTGAACTCTCCGGCGAAACTCGCTCGCAGCTCCATTCAACAGACTCATCCCATTTTCCATTAAAGGGCCGAAAGCGGGATCAAATTTCCCCAAGAGTCAGGCCCCCTCTTGTGTGCGCAGGAGCTGCTCGGGATATTGCATTGGATTTCAAAGAGTTTGTTAAATACTGACCCACTATCCGCATAATTACTCTACATTTTTTATAGAAGAAAAGAAAAATACTAAATAACTTAGAACATTGATTTTTATAACTGGATAACCTTGCAGACAGTAGCTGCGTTTTCTTTAACCACACTTACGCAAACTGAAATGACCAAAATAAATTAACAAAAAAGAAATTGTTGAAATTGTATATTTCCAGAACTGCAACAGAAACACTTTTTTTTTTTTTGCGTCACATGAGTCACGTGACCAACAGCCGGATGTTACTACCTGCGAAAACCAGGAACAATATGACAGGAAGTAGTCTTTGTGGTGATTTGTTCTGCTCAGGGTTTTTTTTTTTTTTTTTTGCTTTCTTTTCGGACAAAGTGCAGCTGACACCACCCAAGCGCTCACAGCACAGCATCGCTCATGAAAACTCGCTGTCAGTCGAATTTAATCGGCAATTGCAGTTTCCCTAAAATGCTGCATACATAGCGGCTCCGGAAGATAAGGGACCTGCCGCTCCATCTGCAGATTGACACACTAGTGCCATGAATGAATTAAGTATATAATCAATTCTTTACATCCGGGATAATGATGATTAATCATTTGAACAAGCCTTTTCACAGGTCATTTCAATTTTCTTTCTTATTTAATAGAAACACAACAATGGCAAAATTTTATTTTATGTTTTTTCAACATTAGTAGAACATAGACCAAAATTTGCTCACATTTCTAAGGGAAATGCAATCCGACATTGGTCAGTGGTTTATTTGGTAGGGGTCATATGGCGCATCATTCTGTAAAGGGGTGGCACAAACACATAGGGTAGGACTTCGTTCCACTGGGGCAGAATGAAAAGTTGAAATAGAAGTAGTTCTATTCTCTTGAGGCTTCAGTTTCTGTTTGATTGTTTTGTATTTAAACTCAATTGCTTTGAGATATATATATTTTTTCCTTCTCCACCAGATTAATGTGAAATAGCCTGCACAAGTATTGTTCGCTTAGAGTAGTGCGAATATTGCCTCGGGTTGAAAATTTAAGAATTGCAAGACCACCAACTAGGATACGCCAAAACGTTCCAACTTCTTTAGTTTCAAGGTAGACTAATTACAGATTCTGTTTGTTTGTTGCAAAGGTTTGGAGGACAGACTTTGCTGGGATAATATGTTGTTAAACTCACATGTGGAACTTTGCAGCTGTAATGAATCATTATCTGGGTAGTAAAGGAGCTGCGGGGGGAGTCTTTTTGGGCGGGCTAAGGCTATTTACTCGAGATCCCAGCCTGCTCTGGTCCCCACAGTGGTGGCTCCCGCTTTGCTGAAACCTCTCAAGGATTCCTTAAAATGTTAGATACGGAGAGGAGCCATACTGTGCAGTGGTGTGACACACCCTGCTGGACCACCGACTGAAAAAGTTAATACGGCTCGATTTTTGCAGCTGTGTTCATTTAAAGTGGACAGATATTTGAATTGCAGCCTAAGAACAAAGTCCCAGCTGGCACTATACCCCCTTTGAAATTTTTCACTTTCACATCTATGAATGTAGATTTTTGCATGCTTTTCAAACATATTTGTACGCATATTTAATATGCATTTTAAGAACAAAAAACGAATTGAAGTTTAAATATTTGTAATGGGGTCATTAAATTAACATCAGATGTGGACATCTGAAAGAAAAACCCTCAAATTAGTGAATTATTGAACACATATACAGAAAACTAGAAACTAAAAAACACTCAAAAGCAAAAATATAAATAACTTCAGATTTAAAGTTATTTATATTCATCTTAGAAGTTTACTTTTGATAGGAACTGTCATATTTCTCAAAACTAGCTTTTCCCCTTTGTCCTCTGATATCATGAAAATGCACCTTTGGTGAGTAAAGAAATATATCTCAAACTAACATTAGTTAAGTGATTAAAATTTGTATTAAAGAAATGATAAAATACATGATTTACCACATCATACAGTTAATCTTCTTGATTAAAGAATTCATTGTAATATAATTGATCAAAAAGTTTAAATGAGGGATTTTAATAATATCCCGAGTTTTATTTAAAGAGCAATGTGTGTGCACCCATAAATACAATTTCTGTGAAACATTCTCTAGAGTATTTGAGATTTTTGTGGATTTTTCTATTATAAGTGAGTGGATCACCCTAAAGGTCTATTTTACACTGAATTCATGTAATCAAGACTGAATCACAAATAAAATGTAGCTATATATTATTTTAAACAATTGGTTTTGGGAATGTACTTCAACTTCGTGTTCAGGACTAAAGACGGCTTCAAGAAACATAAAGTGATGCCCAGTTGCCAGACTTGTCCATCTCTGGCCGACTGAGAATCTGCACCATATTGCTTATCCTCGTTCCATTTTTATTCAAAAATTAAAATTGTTACCCTGCGAATTTTTCAAACTAATATGACACGCCGCCTTGCTTAGGCAGACTGCTTGGTTTTGGTTTTCGTGCACAGTATTTAATTAGCATCTGGAAAGTTCTTTGTCCCCCTCTGTACTGATGTGGTTCTTAATGCCTCTTCGAAACCCTTAAAGAAAAAAAAAAGAAAGAAAAGCAACTATTCCAGTGACTTCAGTAGGAGGGATTCTCTCCAGAGCAATGAGGCACTGATGATATGTACACTCCGCTGTGTGTGAAGCTCTATAGTTTCTGATATGATTAACTGCATCTTCCTGGAAGAAACATTTCCAGCAGAAAGGAGGTTCCAGTAGGGATTTGAGCTTTATAGCTGGCCGGGCTGAAGTCTCTGCCTTGTGTTGCACAATAAGTCAGTGCCTCAGTGCTCTCAGTCAAAACAACTGATGTCAGCGCCTACAAGGTTTACATGACTGCTTTCCCCCCCCCCAGCACTACGGCCGTGGCGCAGCAAGGCAGGACCGGTTGCATCGGGTGTTTGCAGATTAGTGCTTACAGCTACTTAGCCTCCAGAGGTATGTGATGACCTGGGCTGCGTCCAGGTCACAGAGCAACACAGCTAACACTGTTATATTGCATCTGATTTTAGATTACAGGGAGCAAACACAAGGTTTGAAGGCGTTTTATTGTGAAATGGAGAACTGCATTCTCTCCTGTGCTCACTCCACGGGTTTTCTGCCAGATTTAGTTCTGGAGACTAAATCTGGAAGACTATTAGCTAAAATTTAGATTTATACATTTGCTTCAGGTTTTTATTTTTGTTAAAATTCCCAACAATTTTCCATTTTACCGGAAGAGGCGACTAGATTTGTACTTAAAACCGCCTGGTATATCACAGAGGTTCATGATACAATGTGCACTAACAAGGTTCCAATGGGAGAAGAGAAACAGGCCCACAGCATCACAGACACACCTTTATTCATACGTGTATAGAGGCTCATTGATGCACACAGCTCCAGCTAAAGCCTTACATAAAGGTATTTTGTGATGGCTTTATTCCCAAACATCTTATTTGAATTTTGCTAACATCTCTTGTTTTCCAAGGGTTTTTTTTTTTTTCATGCATCTTCACCAAGGTTGCTAACAAACATGTCTTAATGCACGTTTGCAGCTGTCAATAAGGTAGAGGTTGTTTTTTTCTGCAATCAATTTATCTGGTCTTATGGATACCCAAGACTTAATCCGATTTATCCTGTTTTTCACATCCACAGGCTGCTGATTAATAATCATAACTTGAATCTAGTAAACCAGATTGGGTGAGCGAAACAGACATTGGTAGTCGTACTGTAACACCAGACGTCTGATTTATCAGAATTGGCTTATCGCGGTCAGATACATATGACATACTTTCCATTTTAAAGAAGATAAATAACATGATCTTAAGAGTTGGCAGATTCTTTCAGTGACAGAACTGACACAAACACATGCAGCAGACTAGGTACAATAAGGCACAAGGTTGCATTTTGGGCTTGCACACTCGCTCGTAATACGTTCCTTGAATTTTTGCAGAACTAAAGCTTCTTTATATTTTCAGTGAGTGTTCTCCAGTGTGTTTGCTTTCTGCACGACTGTACATAAAAAGAAAGGCCCAAAATATTCCGCCCGGACGCTGACCATGGTGAGAAATATCTCAGCAGCTGTGGAGCCACTTGGCTTTCCTGCACGCCTTAAGCAGAGCGTTGCTCCCTTTCGCTTGCATGTTGTCCAGTTGCTCAGCCACTGGAGATTTTGTTAGATTGACAAATAGGTCTCCTTTCCATTTCTGATGTCCTTTGAGCGTTTTACTGCCGCTTGGCCAGCCGCGCTGGAACCGCGGAGGGAGTGGAGCTTGATGGAAACTCCATATAAAGAAAGAAAATAAACCCAGCTCACTTCAGCAGCAACTTTGTTGAAGAGAAGACAGGATTCTGGATAAGAAATGCAAAGGATAGCACATTGGAATCAGAAGGGGGCTTAAGGGGTTCTTGGACATACATTATAAGTTTTTATGGCGGAAAAAACTACTCACCATTTCATTTTTGTTCCCCCCTCTGTGATAACAAGACAGTTAACTCCTCTCCCCTTTGCCTCTTTCTTTTTCGCCTCCTTTTTGGGCTTGCTGAGCTTTTCCTAGCTCTGTGTGTGGTCTGCCTAAGAAGCGTCAGAGTGGCCTTACACTGACAAAGGCCAACGTTGCAGGTTAGGGTTATTTCTCTTTCGGACACAGCTGTGAAAGGAGAAAGCTGAGACATCAAGTCCCCCTCCCCCTCACCTGGAACTACAACATGTAGGATGCCGGCCCTCGAGGACACAACTTTGGGCGACCCTGATGTAAAATAATTGCGGTCGGCGCGAAACTAAAGCCGCACAAAACCCTGAACACACCATCCCCACCCTGAAACATCTTTTCCAGTAAGAACTGAGATTATTGGATTATAGGCAGATCTAAATACAAGATGATCCTAGAAGAAAACTTGTTGCATACCATATTCATGTGGTAGAGTGGCCCAGTCAAAGTCTCAACCAAAATCTAAAAGAGAATCACACTCACAGGTACCATCCATCCAGCCTGGTTAATTTAGGAAAGAACAGGCAACAAATTCAGTCTCTGGATATTGAAAGACGTCAGAGAAACACATCAAACAGCCCAGCTAAAGATGGTTTATTTTGGGGTTTTTATTTGTGAAAGATAAACCATGTCTGATTTTTATGTCATGAACTCCTACTAAAATACTTTGCTCTCGAAAGGGTTGAGATATGAGGTCTTGTTTTCAAAAGGTTAGAGGAATCAGCAACAACTAATAAAAGGGCACGCTGTTGTGGAAAAGAAGATAGTGTTGTTTGATTCATTTTTTCCCTCGTTCTGATGTAATTTCCCAAGCAAATGAGGTCCTAGTTTTAGTTTGCCTACTGTGACATAATGCCGGGCATGTGCAGTAGGTACTTAAGCAGAAGTTTGGGTTGGCATTTCATTCGCTGTCAACATCATCACCATTTAGGGGCTATTGGAAAATACGCCCAATAAGTGAGTTGTAGTGCAGCAGATCTGGTGGCTTTGGAGGGAGACGCAGCGAATGCGGTTAGGCACTGATCCTCAAATCACAGGTCCTCAAAGTGATGAGTGTTTAGCTAGTTCGAAATACTACTCATTTTAAAAAGCTACCAAAGAGCCTGCATGTATGGTTTGGTGCCTTGGGACATAATCAAGCCCTTTGTCCTCTGTACGATAAGTATATGTTTTTGCAGGCACAAAGTCCTGTCTGTTGCAAGATAAAAATCCTGTAAAGATTAGACCCGGAGCAGAAAATCATGCATCTTCTTGTCATATGATCCAACCACAGTGTTTACATTATAGTCTGCGGCGCAAAACAGATCCAGTCCACACACCACTGAAACCACAAGTGTTTGTTAAAGTTTTTATTAAATATATTTTTCACTTTTAGATCAGAGATTCTATCTTTTATTAGCTGACTGGCTTGTTCAATCAAAACATGGCGATAAATTTGTCAAAGGGTAGAAAAGAAAAAGCAGTTTTCGCTGAGACTCGAAGGAGGTTTACAGCCATTGAACTTTTTAATTCTTCTAAGAAGTTTTTTTGCATCACCCCTGGGATAAATTTAATGTAGCAATACCAACCAGGGACCACAGCCCTGGACAAGACATGCACCAGGATAATAATATTCACCATGTTACAGTGGCGGTTTTGCAGAAAAGGAATGAATATGTTATAAGAAAAAAAAAAGTATTTATCTTGAGAAGTACACTATTCGGACTTTGGTTTGGAATTGGAAGATTGTATCAAGAATATTTTATTAAAAATCTCCTTTATTTGTTTTCAGTATGAAGAGAGGTCAAGCCCAAAACAAGAAAACAAACACGAAACCAGCAACTAATAGAGAAATTGCTAAGAAAATAGTGGTCAGAGTTAGTATGATGATGGATGAATGGAGTTAAACACAGAGTGATCCGACAAGGAAATCCATCGGAGGTTGCTTGGCCAGAGAATGTTTCCGACATTGCCCTCCTATCAGGACAACGACCCCAAAACACACAGCCAAAGATACAATAAAGTAGTTTAGATTGCATCATATTTATGTGCTTAAATGGCCCAGTCAAAGTTTTAAGCTACACCCAATTGAGGATTTGTGACAAAACATAAGAATCAATGTTCAGACGCTTCTTTTCAAACTTGAGCTAAAGTTTTTGCAAAAAGAAACAAATGAAAAAAAACAAACTTGAAGAGACACACCCCTAAAAGATTTGCAGTTGTGAAATCAAACATGGCATTGTGAATAATTGAACTAGTGAGACTGAAAACAGATTCAATTTGGAGAAAAACTAACCTCTCCTTTCATTTTACAGTTATGAACTGCTTTATGTTTTTATTTATTTGTTTATTTTTTTAACAAAAAATCTCCAAAAGCTTTTCAGTTCATGTTTGCGAACTGACAAAATTCAACAAAGGAAAAGAGTCCGCAAGGCTGTGAGTGTTGGGTGGACATTGTTTCTTTGCTCTCGTTTAAACTTAAGAAGTAGCGTGCCGTCCATTTTTTAGTCATGAGGATTGCCAGATTTTTACAGAGAAATAGATCTGAGCGTCATCTGTATGAAAGCAAATTCCTAATTGTCGATCTTGTTGTTGTGCGTCGCGCACGCCGATTCTCACAGACCATAAATAAGATCTCCTCTGACACCAAAATAAATTGTCTGTGCATACAGGAAAAAGCTAAATGAAGTGAAGATACAACCAACGATGTTGGAAAAGACGGAACGTTAGCGTACTTGCCAGATAGCTTAGGTATTTGTTCAGAAAGTTGGATGAAAACAGCTGTCAAACAGGGTGGGGATGAAGAAAAAAGGAAGGAGTTTTGCAGACAGAGGATGAGGCAATATCACGTGACCGTAGAATCCCTGCAGATGGAGAGCTGTAAAGGCTTAAAGACAATGGAGACTGTGAGAGCATACCATGGAGCAAAACCCGGCAATATAAAATGTAACTTTGCGGGCTGAAACTTTTACTAGCATGAGGAGCGTTTGGCTGCCGTCCTGCCCTGCAGTCCATGGCCAGGAAGAGAGAAGGGCCTCGTTTGACGCAGGGACAGAGTGTGTCTTTGCTAAGGTTAGGCCTAAATAAAACCCATCATTTACCCTGAGCTTTCCACATTTGTGAATTAACTTAATGCACCTGCACAACGTAGACCTGAGTTGGGATCATCTAAGGGGAGAAGAATGTCTGCTGATCGAGTTCTGGATGTTTTTGAGTCAGCGTTTTCCTTGTGAGCGTCATAATTGTTCAAAAAGAAATTGACAGAAAGATGGAAGCTACTTTCTCATATTCCTGTTGCCTAGATTACGATAAGTGCATTATTGTTCTGATCAACCTATTAGTCAGTCAACTCTGATGAAATAAGAAAAATCAGTGTCAAAATATCCCTAAGTGACCTTTTACTGGAAGATATTAATTAGAGTGATGAAAAATACAGCAGCCCATCTACTCATGGTTGTGAACAGAAGGATAATCTGTACCACACATACACCACATGCAAATATGACTCTGCTTCCTATCCAAAAGGTCAGATTTGAAAAGCCAAAGATCGCAACAGTGCCAAGTGGCGATGGGGTGAAATGACCAACTCTTCTCCTGGACATCTAACCACATTAACTCCAAACTGGGATCACAACATTCAATGTTTTGCTTCTGCTTCCTGTTGCTGGTGCTTCAGGAAAGAAGAAGGTGCAAATGTTGTTGTTGGAAGGACGATTGGTTCGGGGAAGGCGTGGAGTCGAGGCGTGGGGACCGCACAGATACCGTGTGTTTGTCTTGCAGGCGACTGCAAGCGCACACAAACTCGCTTCATTGTCAAAGACACCATCTAAGGGTTTGGGAGGAGCACGAGAGAGCAAATAAATAGGAGGAAAAGGGGAGAAAATGTTTTAAACTGAGAGGAAAAAACAGGAGTGAGCTTTAGAGGGGAACCGAGTGATAGATTTAGCAGACTCATGCCTGAGAGGACTGCAGGTCAGACAGAGACACAAGCTGCTTTCTGAGCCACAACTCAAAACACTTTATGATTGCCTGTCTGTCTAGTTTGGCGAAGTTCAGTGCTTCAGAGCAACAATAATAAGAGCAGGGTGGGAAAGGAGGGAACAAAAGTGTAAACATGTAATAAACACAGAAGTCACGGGAAATGGAAAGAATGTACAAGGGAGTAATGAGGATGCTCGTCGCTGTCCTCCCTTGAATCTCAAGGCAGGCTCCTATTTTGGCGGCATACTGGCCTCTGGTGGCTCAACCGTTGCACTGATTTAAAGTAGTGTTGATTTTATACCACAAGAGGTCGCCAGAGATGCAAAATTCCCATGTCATGATCTTCATGATATGCAGGGGGTCGATGCTGATTTAACTCTATATGATTCACATACATTTCCATGTTGCAAATACTGCAAATGTTGCTTCTGGGTTCCTCTTTGTTGTGCTGTTCTGAAGATAACATGTATAAGACGTTTTATGGGCTCTTAGGTCCACAAACATCTGTTATAAATATCCTTTTGTGTATGCAACGGAGTGGTAATATGCTAGGGACCCGTTTACTGCATAGGATGCAGGACAGCTTTGCAATTGCTTTTGCAGATGAAGGATGTAAAACATACATCAGCGATATGTGCAGCCTTACACATGATTTTCTTTTCTAATTTCTTTTTTTCTTTTGTCAAACTCATGCATCAGGCATCACATCAAAATAACCTAAATAAATTCAAAAAGATGCTTTCAAATAATCCTTTCATGTGGTGGAGTTGCTGATATGAACAAGAGATTTTGTTCTTGTATCTTAGCTTATATAAATTCCAGAATTAAAAGAATAATAAAATATGTTTATGAAAAATAACAGCAACAAAAAACAACAACATTTGTCTTTGTCATTATTCTGGCATTTAGTACGTTTAAATAATGTTATAATGTAATCCTAGCCAACATAAAACAAGAAAAACTTAGTCTGATTTAATGTATGGAAGACAATGAGGGAGAACATGTTGTTTAATCACAGAATGCATGTAAATACCCGTTTTTAACTGTATTTGGTAAATAGTTACCGGTTCTTGACAGTCACTGCATCTTCTGCAGGCTCCAGATGCGATGCGCTCTTTGAAGACCTGACGGTTCTTAGACTCAATATGTTTTACAGCTGTCAAACACAAAAGCGCTGTTGATGACCAAATGTTCTACTAAAGAGTCTTTGATGGTCTGTCTGAACACACAGATAAAACAAAGCATAAATAACTCCAGATTCTGAAACAAACAGCTCCCCCCCTACAAAACGCATGTGGTATATATATATATATTAAAACTGCCAAGACACTCCATTTAACAGATGCTGTAGTCACTAACACACTCTGCACTCTTGAGCGACACAGTCAATTTATCCTTTGTCCCGTTCTTGTCAGCCTTTGTCTTTAATCTATTCCCAAAGCTCCTCCTTCGCAGACCCCCACCCCTCACTCTCCAGCAGACGGTTTGGTCCGCACATCCCAGCTGAAGCAGGAAAGACGTGGTTGTGTGTGACAATTGGAACGGACACGTTTCTGAAAGGCGGCTGTTCAGTAGCAACATACACATGACAGAAAGCGTTTCTCTATGAGCAGAGGAACAGGGGGCAGGAAGGTCGCGACCTCCGTATTAGCCCGATGGTGGGGGCGAGTATAGAAAGGGACGAGACAATTGAATACTCTCTCTCTCTCTACGCCTGGCCCCCTCACCCCCCACTGCCCCAGCAACGCCACATCCCATTGAATAACGGACACTTTGATCAAAGGGGAATTCCTGCTCTCCGTCTCTGACTGTTGCAATCTTGCAAGACTCAGTCAACTGGAGTGAAGGATGGAGGACACACCGGTTATTCAGGGCCAGCTACAGTGATTACGACACAATGGCATCTCATGCTGTTTCGGTTATGTGTGATTGTGCGTTAAAGCATCCTCCGTGGCCCCTTTGCGCCAACCCTCTATGCTATCGTGCACCAACATACACAAAACTCTCCTCCGTGGTGAGACGTCTCACTCCGGGACCGTGACCCCTGAGCAGGTGGTGTGGGGCAACAAATGCTGGACTAGAGACTTACTGGAATCTGCTCCAGGCCAGCTATGGAGATGCTGGCCAACGGCAAAACTTGCCTAAGGAAAAAGTCCGGTATGGAAATGGATGCGTGGGCTCATGTAAATAGCGATAGGCAAAGGAAGTATATGTATGATTAAAAATTACGTCAGTCGTTACAGCACCGGCTTCCTTCCACTTCCCAAAGAAAAGGCATTTGTTTAGCTGGTGCTGTATGAACATGAGCATACAGTTTGCCCGGTGATTGATAGATGGGCTGTTAGTCATTCAGCTGCTGGTGGTTCTTGAACGAATGGCCCCCTCCGTCTGCAACCCATTAGCCATTTAAAAATGAAGAAAATCAGCTACATTCATTCTCAGGTGGAATAAAATGCGGTTCAGTCGTGGTAAAATCAGACAGGAGACTAACTGCCTCTTGAGGGCAAATGAATAAAATCATGTGCCACTCCCTTTGTAATGCAGCCCTGGGAAACTGCCCGCAGTTTTTGGCACTGCTGGTAAAGTTTGGGAGTAAACCTTAAATATCACTTTAGGTTTCAAGTATCCTGCGTGCCAAGTCAGTGAATCTATATCATGAAAGACTGGGATAAACAAAATTATTATTGTGTCACCTTTGTGATATTTGCATATCAATTCATTACACGCATGATATATAAAACATGTGGAAATTCTGGTGTAAAATTCTTGAAAAAAAAACAATTTGTGACTTTCGGGTTTACATGGTGATCAGATGGCTTATGCTGCAGTATAAAATGTATTTTAATATGATTTTGGAGCATAATTTTCCTCTGACACGTCTTCCAAAGATGAAGTACAAATGCACAATATAGTGAGAGAGTGGAATGAAAATTTTAAAATGCAATCTTTCACACATACAAACATGTGTACCCTACAGCTTTAGGCCGGTCAGACGACCCGCTTGAGTAACTTAACCTTCGTCTGGTATTAGCTTTCTGCTGCCATCTGTGGTGTTAGCGGGTCATTTTGGACCCGTGTATTAAATCAGCCATAAAATACCCTAAAAACAACCTTTTATCATCGCATGTTTTTCTTAACTCTTGTTTAGCTGGTTGGGCTCCCTTATCCATGAAAAGATTGGTTTTAATATTTTTTGTGGAATCCTGGGCCTTTGTTTTAACAGCATACCCCTCGTTTCCAATGTCTAAAAAGTGGTCAAGTGAACCTTACGAGAAGAAGGTGACAAAATAATCAGTTGTTCTGATACCTGAGTGTAACTGAGAGATATTAAAACACATTTCTTAAATGTTCAACAAAAAAAAGATTTTAATTTTAATATTATCAAATATAGTAACATCTATGGTGTTTTGGGTCATTTTGGACCCGTATATATTTACTTCAATAAAAGGGCAAAAACAAGACTTTTTTTTATCCACACAATAGTACTTTGGGTTGAACATCAGTGGAAGGAGTTGCACCCATCTCTCCTAAACATCACTGATGGGAGCAAGCTTGTCAGATTTTGCTCTGGTGTCTCGATTGTCAAATCTGAGGACTCTTGAGATCATCTGAAAGGTTCGAAGAGACATTGTTGCCCGGAAAATATTTCTGCCCGTTGATGCATCCCAGAGACTCTCAGTTGCCTCATTGCTGGATCTGTAAACCCCAGCAAGGAGGAGAACACCAATGTAGGCATCCAGGTACATCTCCTCAATGTCTTTCCACGCGTTGCCATGGACTTTTTTCCCCTCAAGGTTTGTCATAGCAATTATTACTTTTTTTAGTGACAATGGCAAAAAAAGATCAAAGCACGTCTTGATGTCACTTACTCTTGTCACAGCAAACCTCGTGACCCCAGGGGTCATTTTGATGATGTTTGCAGCAGCTGTCCTTCCATGCACATCAGGAGGAACTGTGCTCCAACGGATGTTGCCACGTTTTGATTGGAATGATTCAGCAGGAGCAGCTTCAGCACCAGTGACCTCCTCTTCAGACTCATCAGTTGTGTCTGTTTCTTCCAATTGTTACTCCACATCATCTTCGTTCTCAGAGGCCTGCTCATCTCCATCGCTAAAATCCTGTGTGTCCTCTGCCTCATTTGCAGCAAAGATGTGATCCAAAGCTTCATTTACAGTGAATCTTCTCCTGATTGTTGCATCCTGTGAATTGGAGATGTGTACTCTGCAAGTCACCACCTCAACACTCAAATGGCTTGACATGCCTGGATATGTCTCCCTTTGATTGTTCTCACAAAAAGGCAAAGAGAAAAGCCCCTAAATGAAGCTCGTGGTTGGAGGGAGAGGCTGTTGGTTGATTGTGTGTTTATGATTTAATTTTTGGAATTTTTTTTGTTTTATAATCAAAAATTTTAACCGGGTCCAAAATGACCCGAACACCACAAAAGTCATTTTTTTCACCAAAGCACTTTATAATTCAGTTAAAAAAAATATATAGATTTTATTTTGTTTAAATGGAAGTCCCTGACAAAGTCAAAAAGTTTCAACGCAAAAAACAAATGTATGAAGTACTTTTATGTATGCTAAAACTCAAAACGGGTCCGTAGGGACCCTAACACCATACGAAGGTTTTAAAGCACGTAATTGTCAAGCGTGCTCCACATCAGTCATGTTTATAATTTGATTATTACAAAGTCAAGATTTTTCTTAGGAAAAAGCAACAAGTTTTTTCCAATTCCGAAAACAATAATTCTATCTATACAACAGCTGCACAAAAAAATAATTGTTCAAGCTTAAAATGGCTTTCAGATTAGATCAATCATTAAGACACACTTAGTAGACAAAAGATGCTCCCTTCACAGTTCATCCTTTACATTCCTAAAACAGTGGTTGGCTTTGAAATGTTGGAAAATAATTTTCTTTATGCTTCCAAAAAAAAAAAAAATAGAAAATTCAATCTCTATGTTCTTTGTTCAGGTGATTGACTTCTGTTTACGTCGTCTGTTTGGATGGGGGTGTTAAAATAATAATTTCCTGCACCATTAGATGTTAAGCTCGGACGATTTTGTTGGATATGGGATCCCGGCCGTCGCATAGAGCGCACACTGTGTCTTCCTCCTGCAAGGGCTGGAGTTTCCTCTCTCCACCTGATTCAGCGTCCCACATCTGGCCCGTGTTAGCATGCAAACGGACGTGTCCAAACCCCTGCAGCCAGTCAAAGAGGGGGCTGAGGCAAACAGATCCCCATGACACACAGACAAATGCAGCCAGACGGACGGACGGCCCACAGGAACGCCTCACATGTACCACGGGGGGAATGCAAAACATCCCGGCTTGAGCAGCACCTCAGACTCCCTCGCGCTCCACATCTGGGCCGCAGATGTGCCGTCAGCAGAAGGAAAGAGGCTGCAGCGCAGTTCCGCATGCGTGCTTGTGTCTATGAGCAACTGGCAGTGTCCGTATTTACACAGAGAACACGTTGCACATTTGTGTTTTATGAAGTGACCGCGCACACGTGCTCCTACGTATGTCACCAAATGGGCCGTGGCGGAGGCGGCAGTTTGTGGGTGGAAAAAGAGAGGAACACGGGCGTGACCTCACGGGAGTAAATACAATCAAGCCTGCTTTCCATTCAGAAAAGCACACAGACTTGACAGGTATGAAGTGCAGAAGAAAATAGTTCCAGGTCAGTAGGAGATGCAGATGGAAAGAGATGGTCTGACCTCAACATAAACTCTGAGAAATAACAAAAAAGTGGAAAGAAAAAGAGGAGATCAGACACAAGAAACACATGGGGGCTTTGTCCCGGGTCCGCACATCAGAGCAACAAGTGATATGAGTTTGAAGCGTGATTTAATTTAATTTATTTATTTCCTTTATCAGACAGCAAAAATGTCCTAAGGGTGTTTTTTCAAAGTGGGTGAACCAGAGCATCAGAAAATTGGATAGAGATGAGAATTTTTTCCTTTGGGAAAAAAAAAAAAATATATATATAGAATAAAAATTGAGTCCTATACTTTTAAAATGAAATATGACATCTTTTTCAATCAATATAAAAAATATACTTTTCAAATACATAATGAAATTCTGGTTACCATTCTGATTGGCTGCTGGTTGAATTTCTAAATCCGATTTGATCCAATGAAACGGATGTTTCTGTGAAGGCCAGCAGCCCTGCAGTGCAGTTTCGCTGCTGCAAAAAAACAAAGAACTGTGGGGATGAAATCAAATTTGATTTGGGATTAAAGAGGAGCTTGCAGTTACATATTTCTTTTACCGTGTGACGTATAATGACGTAAAAATTAAGTAAATCAAAAGGGATGAGGCAGCACTTATGCTGAACAAAAGGAATAATAAACTCAATATCAAATAAAAGTGAGGAAAAAAGATATTTTGTAAAGATACACATATTCTGTAAACTTTGTTTTGTAGCGACATGGATTGGAAAAATTTGTGAACCTGCAAAGGACAGGGTCACTTTCTGCCTCTGGGAGTCATCGTAGAAACAGATGAAGTCTAACTAACAAAAACTCTCTTATAAATATAAATCTCAGGAATTTGGGTGCAAGAAGCGGAGAGGCTTTGCCGTTAGTAAAAGGCCGCCTTCGCTTTTGTTCCAGTAATTCTTGCTTCCGGTCATTCTTGCTACAAGTGAGACAGTCCTTAGATATTAATGACGGGTTCGTTAAAAAACAACAACAACAACAAAAAAACAAAAACAACAATTGTCATAAAAGTTGATCAAAGTTCTGATTTCTGAAGCGGCTCCAGGCCGAACAGATAGAATCCTGATGCCTATATGGTTGACCGACAATGTGGAGAAACCCAACTATATTGCAAAACAGACAACAAATCCCATCAGTTACTCAGATTGCAGTAAATTGTAATCTGAGTAATTACAGTTAGGGCCAGAATTATTTGGACAGTAACACAATATTTGTGAGTTGGGCTCTGCATGCCACCACATTGGATTTGAAATGAAACCTCTACAACAGAATTCAAGTGCAGATTGTAACGTTTAATTTAAAGGGTTGAACAAAAATATGTGATAGAAAATGTAGTAATTGTACACATTTGTTTACAAACACTCCACATTTTAGGAGCTCAAAAGTAATTGGACATATAAACATAACCCAAACAAAAAAGTTTTTTCTCAATATTTTGTTGCGAATCCTTTGGAGGCAATCACTGCCTTAAGTCTGGAACCCATGGACATCACCAAACGCTGGGTTTCCTCCTTCTTAATGCTTTGCCAGGCCTTTACAGCCGCAGCCTTCAGGTCTTGCTTGTTAGTGGGTCTTTCCGTCTGAAGTCTGGATTTGAGCAAGTGAAATGCATGCTCAATTGGGTTGAGATCTGGTGATTGACTTGGCCATTGCAGAATATTCCACCTTTTTGCTCTGAACTCCTGGGTAGCTTTGGCTGTATGCTTGGGGTCATTATCCATCTGTACTGTGAAGCGCCGTCCGATCAACTTTGCAGCATTTGGCTGAATCTGGGCTGACAGTATATCCCGGTACACTTCAGAATTCATCCGGCTACTCTTGTCTGCTGTTATGTCATCAATAAACACAAGTCACCCAGTGCCATTGAAAGCCATGCATGCCCATGCCATCACGTTGCCTCCACCATGTTTTACAGAGGATGTGGTGTGCCTTGGATCATGTGCCGTTCCCTTTCTTCTCCAAACTTTTTTCTTCATTCTGGTACAGGTTGATCTTTGTCTCATCTGTCCATAGAATACTTTTCCAGAACTGGGCTGGCTTCTTGAGGTGTTTTTGGGCAAATTTAACTCTGGCCTGTCTATTTTTGGAATTGATGAATGGTTTGCATCTACATGTGAACCCTTTGTATTTGCTTTCATGGAGTCTTCTCTTTACTGTTGACTTAGAGACAGATACACCTACTTCTGAGAGTGTTCTGGACCTCAGTTGATGTTGTGAACGGGTTCTTCTTCACCAAAGAAAGTATGCGGTGATCATCCACCACTGTTGTCTTCCGTGGACGCCCAGGCCTTTTTGAGTTCCCAAGCTCACCAGTCAATTCCTTTTTCCTCAGAATGTACCAGACTGTTGATTTTGCTACTCCAAGCATGTCTGCTATCTCTCTGATGGATTTTTTCCTTTTTTTAAGCCTCAGGATGTTCTGCTTCACCTCAATTGAGAGCTCCTTTGACCGCATGTTGTCTGGTCACAGCAACAGCTTCCAAATGCAAAACCACACACCTGGAAACAACCCAGACCTTTTAACTACTTACTTGATTACAGGTTAACGAGGGAAAGGCCTTTTGAGTTACTTGCAGCCTTTGGAGTCCATTGTCCAATTACTTTTGGTCCCTTGAAAAAGAGGAGGCTCTGCATTACAGAGCTATGATTCCTAAGCCCTTTCTCCGATTGGATGTGGAAACTCTCATATTGCAGCTGGGAGTGTGCACTTTCAGCCCATATTATATATAAATTGTATTTCTGAACATATTTTTGTCAACAGCTAAAATAACAAAACCTGTGTCACTGTCCAAATATTTCTGGCCCTAACTGTATCAGTCACAGGTCATCTGTCACTGAAGATGGCGCTCTGCAATGATTCAGCATCCTGAGTCAGCGCGTAATCCCGTTTATGACCACAGGGTGGTACTTGTGCTCTGCTTCTGAATTAACTCACTGGAAAGAACCTCTGCAGACCCGGTGGGCCTTTCAGCATATTATGTCACTGCCTGCTTTCCTGACATGAGCAGGTCAAATAATAAAACCAAATAAAATAAAAGTGGCATTTCATAGAAGTATTTCTGCCTGCGACCCACACAGCAGAAAGTGCAACAACTGCACACAATCATCTAGACATCTACAAAAGACATGTGCAGGTATAAATGAAAGAGAATAACAGAGGGGTGTTTCCTGCTAGATTAACACCTGCAACACCTCTGAATGACTGGAAACAGCTACAGCTGAAGCCACAGCAGAATGGAGAGTTGCAGGTGAACTTTCCTGGTGTTATTGTCGTTGTTGTCAGACTTCATTGGACCACGGTTCCTCTTCCTCCCCACAGTCTGTCTCATTCCCCAGAGGGACTCTTAGGAAGTCTCTTTGCGGGACAAAGAGATGGGAGCAAGGCAAACACGTCGACCGGTGAGACCGAAGTGGAGAAACTGGAAGCAGTGGAAAAGCGAGGCGAGCGGTTTGCTTTGTTTCAGAAAGCGTGAAATCAGGAACAGATGAAGTGACATGCACTTTAACAGCTTCACATGAGTCAGCATGCAAAGGAATAAAGAAACATCTGTCGGAGGCCAAACAGAAGAGATTGTTAAGAAATCCTCATTTTTTGTTTGGGGACAGAAACTTGCCTTATTTTGTCGGTCTTTACTGGTACACAGTCATTGTGTGGAAGAAGAGTGATTTCAGACTTTTAACTGAAAAGCATAATAAATAAATAAAATTACATATTTGTCCTTGCTGATTTGCCAAAAACACTGTTGACCTTGCTGCCTGGTAATAAGAGAACAAACAACACAAAAATATTTTCTAACAATCTTTCTAAAACCTAGAGTACTGCCCTTTATGGTTCTCATTTAGAGTTCCTTGGAACCAGAACTAAGTGAATCAGAAGATAACTCAAGCATTGACTTCAGTTCCAACTATATTTTACGCTTCCTTCTTATTCAAGGTCGTCTACATAGAGTTGGAAGGGACCCGAAATTTGATCGTTTTGCAGACATGTCAGACATGTTCACAAGTTTTCTAAGTCAAGTCTTAAGTCTTTGCTCAAAGTCAAAGTCTCTACCGACTGAAATAAATACTTTATCACCAATTCGATGAAATCTCACCGACCTGTGACCCCGTGTTGCTGTGGTTTCAAGATTCCAAACTCATACTGTTTACTTTGAGGCTTGATTGGACAGATGTTGTGCAGAAATGTCTCATTTTTGGAGGTTTACTGCGGAGTGACTCAACAGGAACCAGGCAAGAAGTATGGTGTCAATTTATCTAAGGCTTTTCTTTCAGCCAAGACCTCAATAACCTTTCTCTCCCTTTCCACGTTTAGTCTTACGTCAGATATTTAGAAGCCCTATTACGCATGAGTCTTAGGGTTCACTTTTTAGAGAGACATTTGGATAATTATGTACATGTTTTAATTAGTGACACGTTCAATATTCTCTTGAAGATGTTAGATATACATTTCTAACGTTTTTTGCTTAATTGAATCAAGACATTTTAATGTGCTCACCGGTTGTCATGTTTCCAGGTATTTTCCTGACACAAAGCAGAACGAAAGGTTGGGGGTCAGTTTTCGGAAGCTGCAGAGAAAATAACTCGTGGTGAACAGGAAGTGATGTTGACTTACCGTTCTGAGGGAAGGGAGCCGGAGTCAAGGGAAAGTAATGACCCTGGTGGTGGATGATGACAATTATGTTTGAGGATTCATGGATTCGTCAAGCAGGTTTACCAGAAACAGAGCAGGTGGCCTATAGGATGTAGTTTGCTACTGAACAGAGTGTGTTGGAGGGCGGGCAGTCTGATGAAGGTTTGAGGGAAAACGTCAGTGGACGACTGTGGAGTGTGCGGATATCTGAACGGCAGAGGAGCCGCTCGGTAGGATCCAGAGAACACGAGAAGAAAACGTGGAGCAGGGTAAGAGCGAGTGATGAACTCTATCACACATCAAGCACACTTGGCTTGCCTCTAGTGGGAAAGGTTGAGTATCAGGTGAAGACAGTTTGTCCAACAGAACCTTAAACCCCCAGCAGATGATGGAGTGATTGTAGAAAGATGTGGAGTCTGCAGCAGCAGAGCCACACCACCAGCAAAGAGGGTGTTTTCATAGGACACACACACGCACGCACACACACACACACACACACACACACACACACACACACCACACACACACACACACACACACACACACACAGTATGTATTTCCATTTTCTCAGGGACTTTTGCATTTACTTCCACGTTTTTAACCCTGACCCTTCCCATTACCATAACCTAAAAAGAAACCCCTCTCCTTGCCGACTACACCATAAGGGTGTTTCTTGCCACATGGTGTTTCTTGTAAAAATGGACCTTACTCTCCAGCAAATACAAGGCTACATACACACACACACTCAAAAAACACACCGACCACCAAAATCCCGATGCTACAGGTTGATTGTTGGTTCCATCAGTGACAAGGTAACTTGAAGCGTCAAAATTGAGACCATGAGAATTAATATATGTTTTATATCTTAAACCTGTCTTTCTTTGGTTGTAAAGTATGCGGTTTGATTGATGACAAAAAGAATTAAGCTTCCAGATAGGGATTAAGAAATTTGTATGGATTATTTTTGATCTGTGATTAATTAAATGGATTACTAGCCTTTTCAGTTGCTAAAGTCATATTAACTTATTACTTGTCCGCACTCATACTAAGGTTATCTCATCTTTTGGGCACAATAAACCAATATTGACTCAATTACAGCAGCATACAGTCTTAAGACAAAGAGCTTAGTGAAGTATGGCCTTTCTTATTGGGTCATTCTGGTGTATGCAATGGCCATAAGGATGCAATTGTTGATTCCATCAGTGTGTGCAGGATCTCAGAGCCTTTTCCAAAAAATGATCAGGCCGTCAGTTTATTGGGAGAAAGATGAAAGGCTGTTGGTAATCTTCCCAGGGCGTCATAATCAACATGTCAGTGAGTTTGTGAGAGCGCAATTAGAAAACAAAACTCGACATGTGTGGCTTGTTAGGAAGATCGTCAAGAGTCTTCGCTGAAACGAACATGACAGGAAAAGAAAAAAAATGAGGAGGGAAGGGGGAGGGAAAAGATGCACATTTTTTAAGACCGTAACATTAAAAAAAAAAAAACATCTGGATAGAGATAAAATGCTGGTTTCGGAAAACTGACACTCCACCCTGCTGCACCATCAACCGAGTCGCTTAGGACCGCGCCGGCGATCCCGCCTCATGGTGTTTGATTGCAAAACATTTTGTGCCTCCAGCCTTTCGATGCCCCGTTAAACAAACCTACTCTATTCCTGTAAAACTCTGGGCATCACCAACATGAGTCACACCTACACAGAAGAAGTAAATATTAGTCAGCTGGCACGGAGCACCACAAAAGAAAAACAAAACAAAACAAAACAGAGACACTGCATATGACACCACTTTTGGGAAGTGTATGCTTTAATACATTGCTGAGTCACACTTGACTTTGACCAATAGGAGCGTGACAGAGCCACGCATTTGGAAAGTTGCGGTGCTTGTTTATTGATAATAAAACAAGTTTGGATTATTCTTTTCCGACTGACGTGGTTGATACTTATTAGCAAACTCAGCATGTCTGCATTTTTTTTAACCCTTTTTTTGTTGCTTTTTCCAATCATAATCAAGATCAATAAAATTTTGCCTTTGTAATGAGAAACATGCAAAAAAACAACAACAAAAAACAGGTTCCTTTCATTTCTTGACGATGGATTCAACTGAACTCCAGGTGATGTTCAGGACCTTTTTGTTTCCATCCCCTGACATATACGTTTAAACCACAGCATGAACGGTTCCGATTTGCTTTACCTGTTCATGCTGTGATGGCCGACAGAGATACCGATTAACCAGTGAATGGACATTCTGGACCCGCGTGTCTTTATGTTACAAACACCTGAAGAACACTCACTGCAGTCTGGTGATCTCCAGGCCATCGTCTACTGGCCGGACCTCTGTTAAATTAGGTCAGTTGCTTTAAATTGGGTGAATATTTAAGCAAGCATCGGTTGCAAGCTTGACATTTTTATTTAATTGTCATCATTTTGTAGAAAACGGGTTTCAATTCGGCATTAGCATTAGGGGTGGTCTAATGCTGGTTGTGTAAAAGCAACAAAATGGGTAAAAAAAAAAATGACTGAGGATGAATATTTTTTATGGGCAATGTAAAAATCTTGAACTATTTGTTTAAGTATTGGAAAGGATGAGAAATTGAGAGAGCATTACAGTCATGATAGGAGCAAAATAAAAAATAAAAATAAAAAAAGAAAGTAAATGCGCTTCTTTCTAAATTTGTCTCTCAACTTCTTTTATGTTATTAAGATAAAATAAAAACACAGGAGGTATTTTCCAGCATGCGGTTAACACCTCTACTCTCTCCCTCGCCCTCTTTTCTTTTCTCCGTTGGCTGAATGAAAGACTAAGTGGGCTCAGGTTGTAATTACACTGATGAATGATTACGCTTCACCTTTCTGCATGTCGCGCGTTGTTTTGATCTGCAGCCTCTTCCTTCCCTCCCCTGTTCCGCTGGATGGGAGCTTTTTGCCTCTTTGTGTTCAGTGAGGAGATTCCCCGTGTTTTCGCAGAGCCCGGTGTCTCCTCATGTTCTTTTCTAACCACCTTTTCTTTGATCTGCTCCTCCGTCTCTCTCTCTCTCTAATCCTCGAGTCCTACGTTTCAGGTACGTATGGTTGCCGCATTAAGTTGTGAGGAGAAACGCATGCACACACATGCTCTCATGGACACACACACGCGCGCTGTGATGGTCTTGAAACGTGACCACGTTGCTTCCATATACATGTGACTTTTAAGAGTCTGAAGAAGCACAATGATGCGTTTTTTGTTTCGAAAGGCCAACGGACACTTTGAACACTGAAAGGCCATTTCGAGAAATTTTACGTTTCGGACAGAATTCGCACAATTTGCTTGTGTGAATTCGAGAAAATTGGTGAGACGACTGCTGATGATTTTTCAGCTTCACCTGCTTGTGACCTGTCACAAACCCAAAGACATTCTTTGTTCAAAGAACCGAGTGGAGAAGACTCAAATATAGCCATTGTCAGTGGAACTCATGGGTGTTAAAAATACAGACAGAGGAAGGAAACTGTATTTTCTCGAACATGTGTGGGGTTTATACCGAGGCAAGGACGGAGCTAGCTTTTCAGGAGATGACAGGGAGACTGTAAAGATGAAAGTCTTGTTTTATCTGTACAGGCTTTCATCTGCTGAACGTGGGAATGTTGACAGGTGAAGAAAAGCAGGTAAATAAATGTAAAATAAATGTTCAACTTCCCAAAAAAGAAAACAGGAAGTGCCTTTTTTTTTTAGCAATTTCCAACCAGAATTATCTTGGAATGTGCAAAAGGCCCCAGAAAACATGCAGCATCTCTCAGAGGAGATACCAGCAGAAAAGGAAAACATGCACGTCATTATCAAGTGGCTGGTGTAGTGTGCAGAAACATCTGTGCAGAACACGAACCGGAGACCACTGGGTGAAAGTGGGTAGAGAATGACGATCCAAAACGGTAATGGTCAACCAACCAGATCACTGATAAGCGGCAGGGGATAATCGTTGTGAGCGATGAGGTCATCCCAGATGATGGAAACATCAGGACAAATGAACTCGTGGTGGCTGAAGGCAACTGTTGTGCCCATCACTTATCTCGCCAGTTTGTTAAGTTGTGCTTTTTTTCCATCCCCCCCTCCTCCCCTCAAAGTTTCTAAGTTTCAAAGCAAAGGCCTCACTTCAATGCATGTGTGCACAAAACCGAAACCAAGTAGATTGGGTGGAAACCGTGTTTGGTACCGGGCCTCGCACTGTTTTTCTCCGCATGCTTCCCCGCCTGCGACTTCTAATCATTTACTGATGATCAGATTTGCAAAACCTTTGTCAGCTTCTCCTGCACATCAAAGATTTTGTTGTGCGCTGGGGGGTTTTCGGCGTGTAGTTTAGAGAAGTAAAACTGTACGACGAGCAAATGTGAATCAGAGGTGCTTTTACCGCTTCCTCAAAATAACAAATAAAGCAAAGCATAAAGTATAGTTGTTGAGCACAAAAACAAGTCCAGCCCAGCTTGATGCTTAGACATCTTCCCACTTCATAAATCTGTGGTCTTATGCCGTTCTCTCGGTCGCCCTTTCACCCTCGCACCTCCTCACTCTCTCTGCGTCGCTCCTACGTGCGTGCGCCGTGTTTCTTGTCAGAGCGAGCGCTCCGAGATGAGGGGTCCGCAGGCCCTTCTGCCTCCTCCTCAGCTCACCCTGGCCAAATAAGCAGAGGAGTGGGAGGGGGGTAAAAAAAATGATATGAAACCTAGAGTCACTGACCCCTGGTTCCACAGCCGGTTCACAGAGAGTTGAGTGAGAGGTGCAGCACAGCTAAATAATCCCCCCCGACCTCCATTGCTTAGTGGGCTGCAGTGTGAGCTCGCACACAGCCTTATCCTCTACTGTTACAGCGCGTGACGTACGGCTGAAGAAAAAGCGGAAATCCTTTTTAAATTAGACGGAGGTCAGCTCTAGGATGCTAAACGAGCAGCTGTTTCAAACTGGCCTGTGCTAGAACAATGGAAGAGAAACTATGTCACTAATAGTCAAACTATTTTAATTGCAAAAAATATATGCACAAATATTGTCACCAAAATTTTAAAATGCATGTACTTATGCAAATGTGTGTGTCATAATTTGAAGCCAGACAACCTGAAAATCTTGAAAGTATGCAAGATTTCCACACTGAGTGTGGATTCGTGATTTCAAAAACACACCTTCCTGGAACACAAAGAGCTTTTTCTTTGCCCGATGAAAACAGGAGGCACCTGCCAAAATGTGGCTGACGACTCGTAACATCACAGTCTGGTGACTTTTGAGGTTAAACTGTGTCTTTTCGAAATGGACCGTTTGTCAGCAGGACTATGTCAAAGGTACGTGTGGCTGCTTGTTGGTCAAACAAAAAAGTATTACGTCTGCCTTTAGCAGGACAGGTAGACATGCTCTGGAAAGACGTGCTTCTTGGTTGGACACAATGTTTGTCTCGAGATTTTGAAAAACTCTAAATATCAGTTCAAAGGGAACTCTAACCTGGAGAAAAATGACTTCATGCCTCACCGACGATGAGTGCAGAATGATGCTCACTCGAGTGAGGCTGGTTGTGAATGAATCCCTTTTGTTGCACTGGTTTCCAGTTTTTTTGTGATCTTGAAACGATAAATTTTTATCAATGAAAGCTGCTCTGGCTGCTCTGAAGTCAGAGCAGCCAGGCTCTGACTGCGGAGCAGGGTTTTAACTTTCCACATGTAGCGAGCTAACATTAGCTGCAAATGGCTTTTAGGGCCAAATGGCGTGTTATAAGTTCAGGCTGTCTGTCAGATTCATACCTGGAGTAGGAATTACATGTCCCAAGTTGTCCTTTCTGGCTGCGCTGACAGCTTTTGAGTTTCTCCATGTGGTCCCCCCCCCCCTTTTTTTTTTTTTACCTCTGCAACTATTAAGCTGAAATATTTGAAGTGATTTCTTCACATCATGAAATCAAATCAATAGTCCTGTGCAGAGACTGTTTTTTCATTTTTTGCTTATTTATTTCACATTTCTTAATCATTGAAATGAAAATAATTGCTACAAGCCTACACTCAATTGATAAGAAAAAGCCTTGCTAACCTGGGCTGTGCAGCATTTGGAACAATAATAATAATAATAATAATAATAATAATAATAATAATATATAATATTATTTATTGTTGCAGAGCTTGATTTTACTTCCTCTAAATTTTGTTTTAATGGCAGTTTCACAAGTGCTTTTTTGCTTTTGGCCTCACACATTAGATCTGCGCTTAACCCACGTTATCAAGACAGAGCTTCTCCGTTTTCTTTCTCAGACTTCCCAAGCGTCACCCAGATTTCAGTCTGTGGCCTTTACTTGGACTATCTCACGGAAATGAATACCTGATGTAATATGAAAAAATATGCAGTGTTTGGTGCAGATTGTTCAAGACAAAATGTTGATCCTAGTCAATTTAACTTCCAGAGATACATTTTCTTTCAAATATTTTTAATATTCTCACTGTAAAAAAATAATAAAAAAAGAATCTCTAACTACAGGCAATTCTTGCTCAAATAATTAGAAATGACATCACACAGAAAAATCCACTAACAGTGAACACTGAACCATGAATCTGTAGGGCTTCACTGTAGGATAAAATGGATTTTCTGCTCATTTTTTTCCTTGAAAGTCAAATGTTGTTGTGCAACTTCAGTTAATGACTTCCACCAGCGGTTTGTTTCATGGGCAAATCGACCCAAATTTCATTTGTCTTTGGGATCAATAAAGTAAATTTGAATTGAATTGGGAATGAGAACCAGAGTCAGTGGTATTGTTCAGAAAACCCCCCACACACCCCGAAAAACACAGTGACATTAGGTTCAAGAAAAGATATGAGTATTTGTGTGTTTGCTGGACTTATTTCGCAGCATTCCCTCTTTCCTGAATGAGAGCATGTTGCGACAGTAACAAGGAAAACAGGCATCAGTGGTCGGTCTGAATGTCTCTGGTAAAATTAAAATCAACTGTGGTTTTGTTGTAAATCTAACTTACCATGACTAGATTTAACAAGAAATGTCACCTCATTGTTACTGCTTTGCAAAATTCAAGAGTAAATGAGAAAAACATAAAAAATAATTTTTTAAATAAATACAACTTTTTGATATATGAGAAAAGAAAAATCCCTGTGACTCAACATCCTTCTTTTTTCTTTTTTTTTTTTCTTTTTTACCAAAACATAAAACATAATGCTGTACTGTACAGTTTCCCCACTATGTTTCCTGGCCCCCACTTCATTGTTTACTTGTACTCTGTGTCACTTGAACCCGTTATTGTGCAAAACTTACATAACCTTCGCGGTGAAAGAACAAAACACGGGCATGTGTCGCCGCGGTGGGTGGGTGACCGCCAGGGAGCGGAGCAGCAAGAGGAGGGATCCGTCAGCTCACACCAGCCCCGTCTGTAACAGCGACGGGCTTTTTAAATGAAACACCCAGGTTTGAAGAAGGGAGCTGTTTCTAATTAGGATGGCAAACTGGCAAGCTGGAAGGCTCCGCCAAAAACACGTGAAACCTTCAGACGGATGGTTAAAACAGCAAATAATTGGCCTCCCACTCCCGTCACCTCCATAACCTGTGAACACACACACACACACACACACGCACACACACGCACACACACACACACACACACACACACACACACACACCCCCACACACGCACACACACACACACACACACACACACACACACACAAACACACACACAAAAGGCCTCCATCTTCTCCTCTTTGGCTCCCATCATCGTCTCCTCTGTCTGTGTTTCACAGCGGTCCAGGGAGAGGCATGTAAATCTGGCCCCCCCTTTGAGCAGGCTAAAGGCTCCGGAGAAAATAAATCTGCCCAGGTTCACAGCGAGTTCAGCCAAGCCACTGCTCCAGGCTTTCTCCCTCCTCTCTCTCCCTCTGGTGCATCTATCTCAGTGCTTCATTTTTTACTCTTTCAAACTGTTTAATTTCTTGTTTTTTGTTGTTGTTGTTGTTTTTTTGTTTTTTTTACACTACTCAACAAATTCCTCCTCTGGGCCCAAACCTCGTCAGACGCTTTGCTGATGTAACTATAATGACCACATTGTTCTGATGAAGCCCCCCTGAGTGAGAAAGACAGTCACGTCAGGTGTTGTGTCTGTTCTGCTTTGCTTCCGCGTCTGATTGAATCTGGGCCAAAATGCTCCTGGTGTCTTTAGACAGAGCAGCGCAATGACAACGTGAAGGAACTCCACGACAGATCTGCTTCAAAACGCAGAGCCCAATTTGATTCAAGTTCACGTCAGATACTACATCTGATATCGTCATTTTTCTGTTGTGTTGTTGTTTTTTTATTTTTTTACTGATCATTATTTTTTTCTGTCCCCGTCAAGGACATTTTCTGTTTGCTTTCAATCATGCACTGATCAGTTAATGCGGCACAATTGAATACTGTAAGCCTTTCTTACAGTGGCCATTTTACTTTCTGCTTGGTTGTGTGAGGTATTTCCATGTTAACATCTCGTTATGGAATATCTGAAGTGTTGTATTTTTTTTTCTTTAGGACAGAAAAGCAACACAAACCTGTGATACAGACAGAAACTTTCCGTAAGCAGGAAAGAAAGAAAAAAAATACATGCAAACTATTTGGACTCTCTCCGAACTACTCAGTCAATCGTAAAATAATGGAGAGTTCTCGATTGCCAAAATATTCTTTTACAACAGCCCAACTACCTTGTTTCAAAAGTTTTAACATCTTGCTTCTAGTCTTGAGTCATCTTGTGCCTGCACGGTGCTCGACAGGTCCTGGTCCAGGTGAGCCTGGATCAGGACCTGAAGTGGTCAGAGTTGTTTACTCGGCGTTCCCCAGACTGGAACTAAACAAGGGGGAGCAGTTTGCAGTTTCAAGTTCTGGGATCAACTCACCGAAAGTTGAGACGATCAGAAGCTGTTGACTCCTGAAAGCATTACTGATGACTGCACCTTTACTTTAAAGCGCACAGCTCTTATTGTCACCACGCCACTCTGTCAGATCTCAACCATTTTCTTGTTTTAAAATTGTGTTTTACAGTTGATATGTTTCTATGTAATACCGACATTGCATGGTGATTACTTTGACGTTTTTTTGTTGTTTTGTTTTACTTTAATTGCGACTTTTGGTTGTATCTGTATGTCACTTTGTGCACTCTTTCTGTGTGATCGCCTCTCTCCTTCCCGTAAACAAAGTCTCTGACGCATCTCTTTTGTCACGGTCAGTTTTAGTCAGTTGCATAGATTACACTTTTCCACTCAAAGCGCACTAATGTCAAAGTCGACAATGAGGAAAATGTCAACTGCTCGACAGATTCCTGCAGATTTTCTTCTTCTTCTGCAACGGCTAACTTGATCGCTGAGGTTCAGCGCGCTGCGTGCGGATGGAGCATTGCAGGGCTTTTTTTTCTGCGCTTGCATGACTCTAATTAGGATCGTATAAATGAAAGCTCACTGGAATGTGTTCCGAGAGCCACGTCCAGGAAACTCTGTGGAAGAAGCAGCACGACTTATCTGATTAATTCAATCTTTCTTTTATTTTTTATTTTTTTGTCACTGCAGCAATAATATCTTGGAGAAAGAAGGTGTTGTTTGTTGCAGGGAGACAACGAGTGTCTCCCCTGGTGGATCACGTCAGGCCACTCAGCGCCGACACGGCTTTAAGCTCTCGTCTGATCTGGCTGTTTGTCAGGAACGGACAGACAGTTTGCAGAAGGAAAAGGAGGTCTGGCCACTGACTACTTCCAGACCTCGAATGAATCAAGACGGATGTGAGGACACAGCGACCGACCCCCTCCCACTCCCTCTCCAACCTTGTGAACTTTGACCTGTGACACAGCATAGCATCGGATCAGCATGTGGCTCTGGAAACAAAAAGAAAAAAGAAAAAAGGATCTCTGTCAAGAGGGATCGGCTTCATTTGCTGTTTAATGATGTGACAAACAACGCTTGCAAAATGTATTAATGTCCCTTTTAACCTTCTTTACGGTTGACATTATTCCCACTTTGCGCTATTTTTAGCCGTGGTGAAATTATTACAAGCACAGTTTTCTTGTGACGAATGCAAACTTATTAAGTTTTCATCTTTTTTACAGCCAGGCTTTAATGATGAGCCGAGCTTTTGTTGAAAAGCCGACTTTGCTGCATCCAAATCAGCCTTGAGCTTGGCTAGATGTAGCAAACTTCTTGGAAGAAAGTGACCCAAATCCTTCTCTTCTATTGAGAATAAATGTATTCAATCGAGCCAAATTTTTCATTTTTATCTTTGAAAATGCGCAGAAGCTGATGCTGAGTCCTTCTTGTCTGCAGCTCCTCCAGAGACGGCACTGGACTCTCGGAAGTGGCTCCGTATTGGCGCATTTGAAGTTGTGCCACATCCTTTCCACTTTCACGATTGACTTGACGGGTTTTGCTGAATCCACACAGCGTGATGCAATAAACCAGCTCAAATCTGTGGAAAACCTCAGCGTGTAGTAAACAAGCGAGGAAACAAAGGCACCACTGAGGCTCTTTCAGATCAGATATGTAAGGAAAGTCCCCTTCCAAGCATGTCCACAATATGTCCATATCCCATTGATATACAACACCGTTCATTACTTCAAATCACCACTTCTGTCTTTGCCTCTGGAACTAATTGCGCGGCTGTTTGAAGTTTTTCTGTCATTAAGTGCTCCGTCTCCCAATCAGCCAGACTTTGACTGTCTCCCCATTCTCTAATAGTATTGACGTTTCTTTTTTCTTGACAAGTGTTGAGGATGCCTCAAAGTAATCTGCGACTCATTCAGCGGGGCTTCATCCTTAATCTCCGACCCAGGAGAGTCCAGGACTCTCGGTTTATAGAGGGAGTGCTGGGAGTATTGGATTACACTAAGATTGTAATTATAAGGCCCCTTGGCCGATAAAAACACACACACACACACACAGATACACACACACACCCATGAATCCTAACAAAGACGAATGCATGGATTGCACTCGCACAGACAGGAACGTCTTGCTTCGGGATGCTGAACTCAACTGTGGTCAGGGATGTCTGGCGTTTGGGCGGCCATCGATCTGGGGCATTTTGCAGCCCCGATTCAGAGAGCTCTGCTATTTGATATGGCCGGATCAGACTCTGGTTTGTTTATCCCTTTGCTCTAACTGATTTGTCACATGTGGACATGGGAATCAAGCCTGGATGTGACTCAAACATCCAGGCTTGGGAGGAAGTCTGCCTTAGTCCGGCTTAATATACACACCGAGGTTATTTGTTTGAATGGGAAACATAATCCAGCCTCAAGTAAGATCCAAACGGATCATGTTGTTTATTTTAGGGAGTTTGGATTTGAGGACATTGGATCTAGAACCGGGTCACTTATTTGAATACTGCTTTTGGTTTTGTGTTAAGTGTTGGTTGCGGAACGAGAAAATTTGACACTTAGCTGCGAAAAAATAGCAATTATTAAAAATAAATATCACATGTAATCTCTTTTTGAGCAACTCTCAGAGTCATATGAGGTTGGAAGTGAAAACACAACCAAGCAGGCTTGATCCAATTCTCCTAAAAAAACCGAATTCATGTTGCACTTTTCAACATGAATGCCTGACTGTGCTGGCTCTCTGCGCCCTTTGACCCTTGTCCTTCATCCTCATGACGCCCCCCCTCATGATCCTGCCATGCTCTGCCCAGCTTAGGCCAAACCATTCAACGGGACAAACTGCAGGATCCCCTAATCAGCTCTCATTTTGAGGCAGATCAATGGCGCTGATGACAAGAGCTAAAGCCGAGACTCCGGACGAAACGAGGGCAGAACAAAACAGCCTTCTTAGGCGATGGGGGCCTTGGAGCAAATAACCGCAGGGTAAAGGGGTCAGGAGGTTGGTGACCTGGGTGGGAGCAGAGGTGGAGGTGTCTGACTGGACTCAGGGAGGGGTTGGATCGGCGTCTCCCCCGGTGTCCCTGCTAGTGGGCCAGCTGAACAAACAGCTGGGAACAAGGGCCGTCTTCAGTGTGCAGTGTGCTTCAGCCGTGCAAGAGTGGTTTCGGGTCGGATCAGGCAAGACTTTAGCTCCAAGACAACGAGCCGCTTTCTTCACGGGAGAAAGGACGAGATCTGATCTCTGCATGCAGATGAAATGGACATGTAAAAAGGTGTCTTGCACTCGTATTCCTTTAATTTCCTTTTCTACTTTTTGTCGTGTTACGACAACCTTGAGTTTCGGCAGCTGGAAATCCTGGAATAAAACTTGTCAGAAGCTGTAAAAGCCTTGATGCCGAGTGAGAGAATCGCTTTGTCCATGAAATAAACTGTTGCATTGTTGGATTCATACATCTTCATGGGTTGAAAGGAAGATCCAGCACCAAGACCTCAGACTCAGACTGAGCTACACGCTACATGGAGACACTTTACAAAGGGGCAGCATCATGTATTTTCCCAGTGCCATTTTATTGCACAAACAAGTAACTATGTTACCTTAAGTTGTTTTAAAACTGCTGTCTATATGAAACATGGCTTAAAGAAAAATTGACTTTGCACTTTAAAGCCTTGAAATTGTGCCTCTGTGTCTTTAAGAAGCTCCTGCTCTTTCTGACGCCGCACCTTCAGGAAGTCATCACAACAGCCCGTATGAGGCGCAGCTCCACCAGGTGTTTGGTAGTTGCTGCTGCCGCTAGTCTGATGGAGTTAAGTGGGGGAGTAGCAGCGCTTGGTGAGACCAAGTGTTTTGAACAGCTGAATATGCACAACATTTTACGAACCGTCATCCTCCTATAACTTCCCTCTGTTTTTGTGATTAGGAACATCCGGGTGTTGATCATGTGACTGGTGTTATCGGAAAAAAAAGCGTTTTTGGTTTCGATACAGCAAAAAAAAAAAAAAAAAAAAAAACAACACTTGTTGAAAACATGACTGTTTTCTTTTCTTTTTCAAAATTGCCATGTTTAGCGTATTTATTCTCAAAATTTTGATTTGTGCAGTTTTATGAAAGCACGGCGGTTTTCTTTCCTTTTCACAATTCACACACAAATAAAATCCACATAAAAAGAATTGGGATGTTTTTGGTTGGAATAGAAAAAGTCTCTGCACAAGTTCACCTGAGACAACACATCCTCGTTTCCGCACGTGGTTATTGCACATGGACATTTAAACACCAAGTTGGCAACAAAACAGACTCAACTCAAACAGCTTGTATCTGTCTGGGTTCTGCCCCAGACCAACACTCCTCTCTCTATCTGCAAGTCATTGATCACCATTTATCTGGTCCTCTACAGGGCATCCAGTGTCTCTTCTGAGAGACTCCAGGCGGCTGCTAAAAATCCGACTCCCTCCGCCCGCCAGCAACAACAGCAGCCAGACTCCGGCGAATGGTACAGATCAGCGCGCTGTGTTATTCGGGAGACGCATTCTTTTGCAACACCGATTATGTAAAAGCTCTGAGGTCAGACAGCTGGGAAAAGCTGAAATGATGAAAGCGTTAAAGGGCCTGGACAAACGGTGAACCCCACAGAAAATGGTAGTTTTTAAAAAAATTATTATTATCTTTCCCCCCAGATTAAGCCTCCTGCCCTTCATCTTTGATGCCAAACAAAACACAGACGAGATCTTTTCTCCTCGAGTCAGATTCTGTTCCTGTTGCATGGGACCCTAGTCCCTGCAAGTCGGTAGCAATGCGAGTTCAAGTTTAATTTTTTATTACAAACCTCAACATGCACATAAAGGACACATGCAATGATATGCACAGACAGCCTTGTTAGGGGACTTTGGAGGGGACGGTCGCTACGCTCTGAGAATAAGTGGCAGGGGCATAAAAAGCGGGATCCCTACTGAGAAAGCTTCACCAGTGGAGCTGTTGTTAGTAAGCTGATCTCCGAGCCGCTCAAGCGGGACATTGTCACCCCATGGATCCCTCCTGACAGGCTGTCACTCAACTTAGTTTTTCCCCTGTGAGCCAATCAGGGCCCAGCATCAGCAACCATCCGGGAAATCTTGACCAGCAGCGAGGAACTTAAAGAACACAGTAGATCAGCAAGTTTGTTTCTTTAGGATGCATTTTCTCATGAACTGTTTGTTAGCTTGGAGGGTGTCTGTGTATGTCAAATTTGAAGTCAAGCCACAGATTTTGAATTTAGGTGTGAGTTTCACAGAGGCCCTTCGAATGCAACAATGTAGGATGGAGCTCTGGCTATAACATCTTCCCCAAAAATTGACATTGACTTTGTCCCTTCTTGAAGACATCATCAACACTGCATCTAACGCCAGTCTGTGATCTAAATATTCATATTCCTCCATCATCAGCCTGTTTTAGCTGCATGTTGTATTTTAGCTGCTTGTGATCTTGTCTCAATCAGACATAGTTGGAACATTCAATATTTAGTTTATTGTTTAAAAGGATTGTCTTTTGTTTCAAATACAATGTTGTATTTACTTTCCTTTTGGCTTTTTTTTTTTTTTTTTTTTGCATGTTCTTTGCCAGTTCGATTTTGTTTGAATAATTCATTTTTTCAGTAGTCAGTTGGAGAGTGTTTAAAAACAATGTTCAACTGTCGGTAATGAGATCCAGTGCCACCTAGAGGAGTGAGTGGGAATTGCAACAAACAGAACATCAACATTTACTTGAAACAGTGTTTTGTTTTTGTTTTTTTTGTTTTTTTTACATGTTTCTAAAATTGTATCACTGTTTAACCACACATGATTATCAGTACAGGACTGAGAATAAATTCAGGCAGAATTGGATTTCGTGCTATCAGAGTCGGACCCAGTGAACCTTCGAGTCTCAATTGGTCTGAGTAATATGAAAGGGCAAGTTTAGGGCAAGGTAAACCACACCGGGCTCTCTCTAGAGCTCAAGTGTGGGCTTAGTGAGAGCAAATGCAGGGAGCTACATATGCTCCAGTTAATTCCCCCGAGGAGCTGCATGAGGAATCGACGTCAGAGCTCAGTTTGTAACTGCGCATTGTGAGCTGACAAAGGGCTGCATGGAGGTTCTCTCCTGTGGACCGAGTCTCCGGTTTCAGTTCTTCAGGGTGGTTGCAGACATGCTGCAAAGGAATTAAAGTGAATCTTCAGGGCATATCAGAAAGACTGTTTAGATTACCTGCAGGCGATCCTTGGGGGGAGCGGGAACCGGGTTTCCCTTCCTCTCCAACTTGGACGTTTGTCTCGTTTCTTGACCGTCATCGCCTCCATAATTTGGAGATGGAGGAGTGGGCAGGTCACTGTGAGTTTATGTGCTATATCTCTCTCTAGTCAGCAGACCTCAAGATAATGTCAAGTTCCAGATAAGGAAGGCTGTAATAATTTTCATATATTCTGAAGGAAAAGTGGACGACTCCACTTTGTGCAGTGATGAGGGGGGAAAAAAAGAGCGTTCCTGATTTTTAATCATAAACTATTCATATGAAAATAAAGAAAACTTGGGTGATCACAAAATGCAGCTCACATTTACTAAATGAACAACATCCAAACCAAACTTGGACAACGTGAAAAGTAATTGCCCAACAAATTTTTATGCCAGCCTTGGTAAAACCAAACAACAAGCACATGCAACAACTGGCTGTGAGTCTTTTATGTCGCTGTGGAAAAGTTTTGGCCCATGTTTTCTTTGCAGAGTTGTGTAAAGTCAACCATTTTGGAGTGCCTGTCGATACTTTTAAGATTTTTCAGTCGACTTCATATTTCCTAGCAGGTTCCATTTAAGAGATTTCTTGACTCTTCAGTTTTCCAGAAAATGTGGCTGACCAAAGATCACTGAAACATTAAAGCGTGCTAAAAACAGATATTTGCGGCATTCAAATCTATAACGCCGCAAATGCTTTTTCACAGCACCGCGAATTAACCGGCTGCAGACACAATTACAGTCGGTTATTTTTTTTTTTTTGTCTGACCTCCGACTTCCCTTTCCATGACTCGCGGCTTCCTTCATGTAATTTCACAATAATGCTTCATTTCGCAACAACTTCCCTGAAGCGCACCAAAACATGTCACGCAAGTGATCCATCGACCACTGATTAGATTCTGCGACAAAGTCCAATCTGTGCAGCACGGATAAGAAAAGTGAGGGACTTGAAGGAGAAATGTTTTTTTTTTGTTTTCATTTTTCATGGCAGCTGAAGCTGAAGTGCTGTGGTGGGAAAGAAGTCTCCTTTGTTCTGGTGCTAGATAGGGTTTTTCTCCTGCCTCCCATTGTCTTGTTACCTTATTAATCTTCCGTGCCGACACCTGATAGCTGACGTTGTGGCTCATTTGTCACCCGTGTTTACGTCTGGGACGGCAGAGTTTTGTCGGAATAGGATATTCTCCACCCCCGTGAACTCCCTCAAGGGTGTGGGTGCAGGGATAAGGGACACGGAGATCCAGCCGAGGGGGGTCAACATCTGGGTGGAGGAGTGCAGGAAAGGCCTCTTGGTTTCTAAGGCAGATCCTCCGAGCTGTCCTGAGAAAACAAAGGTCTTGTCAGAGAGCGCAGAATAGATTAAGAGCATGTTAATGAGTGACTGAGATAGTGAATGAGTCATAATATGGAAAGGAAGTGTTCTGTCTTTTTCTTTTTAAGCAGGCAGTACACCCAGCACATAAATAAAGTGCGGTGCATTTCTACGAATTACAACATTTTGACTCTTGCCTCAAAGTTTGCAACAATGGTTGCAGTCTGTGAATGTGGCTCTAGTGAAAATCACTGTGACTGGTTGGTGTGGCCGGAAAAACGCAGAACTAAATTCAGGCTGGACACTTTTCAAACCGTTCAGTAGCCCATTGTATGACTGGTTTCCATGCAACGATTGCTTTTAAACCAAGTCCACCAATTCTCATTGGGTTTGTGTTTGACTTAAAGTTGCCCCGCTCTATCCTCGCAATGTTAGATGTCTGTTTGAAGACCAAATTATGTCCTTGTTTCAAAGATGGAAGGATTTGGAGGTTATCCTATTTTTTTGCAGTGTGAAATCCAATTTATAAGATTCACCGATAACCACTGGCAGTGAAATAATGCCACCACCGCCATGACTAGCAGTCATTCTATAGCCTAATTCCTCCTGGCAAATATATTCGCTTCAATGCCAAATAACAACATTTATCTTATCTGGACATTAAACTCTTTGACTGTCCCCTAATTAGTCCATATTGATGTAGAACTCACCTCACTTTAGGCATCTTAACCAATTTTCTTTCATCTAAGGTTGACCTTCAGGGTCAAATGGGTAAAACCTGGGTGGAATTAGGTTTTGGAGCAGGATAATGATCCCAAGCGCACATCAGGCCCCCGGAGGCCCAGAAACACACTGGTTTAAATCATCTTTACTGATTCATCCAAAATTACTGGTCAAGCCAGAACCTTATTAAAGACTTGGAAAAGTTCACATGACAGTTGCAACTTTAGGGGACGTATGAGAAAAAACAAAAACAAAATAAATTTGAATGGTTGTTGTTTTTAAAGTTCATAGAAGTTTATTGTTGGATAATGGTTGAAAGTGGTTGAAATGCTTCACAAACAACCAAAAATGTATTTGCCACAAACTGTGGCAAATACTTTTAACAGAATAAACTTTTAACAGAACCTGTAATTTCAATGCTGATGAAAGTTGCATAGACCATAATAGGATATCGGACCAATCGAGCAGAAAAGAAACGTTTGTTGGCCGCATTGTGGCACTATTGCCTCGAAACAAGAACGTCGGGGGTCCCGTTGACGACTTAATATCTGTACAACATGGAGGTCTCTTTACTCTCCAGGCTGGGCACGTGTCATCCGTCCAGAACCTTCAGCCTCTATCAAGTTGGAATCCTGACAAAACGGTCATACATTGGAAAAACGGAAACGAAATAAACAGGTGCAAAGAACTGAAGCTTAGAAAAGAAAAGGTTGTGGTTTGGTGGAGTTCAGGTATTGCAAAGCTGGCTTGTTTCATGGCAGGGGGGCCAGCGAGGGGAGACACACACTCAGGTCTGAACACACACTCCGGATCGATGGACTGCGAGGGTCGAGTCTTTGGTTGGAGAAACAGATAAAATCACATGGCTAAAAAAAGCAGTGCTGTTAGAATAACAACAACAAGAAATAAAAATCAGGATATATCACACACATCCTTGTTTTTTCACCCACCCAGTCCTTTGGTTCTTCCTACAAGCTTAAACCCTTTCGTTTGGTTTTTCCCCAGCCGGTTTATGTTCCTCTGTGGCAGCACACACGCTGTGTCAGTGGAGAGACAAGGGGGCCTCGACGGTGCACCGCAAACAATGTTTCAAAGAGCCAAAAGTCCCTCAGGCTCTGTAATAAGGAAGGAATAACAACTGATTTTTGTTTCCCCTCCTTGCCCTGTCTTCCAGACTCGACCGCTCTCTTCACTTCATTATATTTTCATTCGTTTCAATCAGTGTTTCATTTCCTTTTCTCTGCTCTCGGCCCTCTTGGCGGTACGTGGTGGGTCAGAACTGAGGAGGAGGAAGAGAGTGAGGGAAGAAATGCACCCCTCCAAGATCAAAGGCTCGGTCCTATTGTGAAGACTGTACAATGGAGAAGTGCTAAAATACATCCTCCTCTGCCCCAGACCCCTCCCACCCCCCCCTCGATGAGGCTAACTGGCAATAAAGCTGTGAGGTAAATGAAGTGATTTTAATAGATGTGCACTCTAACAAATCAGGTCATAAGTTCATTACACCCGATTTTTGAGCTGCATCAGCACAGTGGCTCATGCTTCCACTCTAAGGTTGTTTTTGGGTGAAACCTGCTCTTTTTGTCACTTGGTGGCACCAGAACAAACATATGATTGAAAAAAAATGCTGTGGCTGCCACATCGTTTCTGCCTTCCTCCGAGAAAAAAAAAAAGTGAGACCTAAATGCAGTCGAACTTATCTGTTTTTATCTTCAGCAACCGCAAATGTTATGTCAGCATTTATGGGGGTTTTTTTGTTTGTTTTGTTTTTTTTTTGTTACCAGATTTGGTGTTTCTGTGCTGAGCAGGTAGAGTTCTGCAGGTTTGTGGAGCAAACACCTGCAAGTGGAAACCTGCACTGGTTAACCAGAGCGGCTGAGAATGGAAATGTTTCACTTTTTCTTCACATCAAAACTTCCATCTGATCCACACAGGTACTATTTGCAGTGTCAATAAAAGAATGAATTTATGAAGCAACAAATGCACAGCCGAAAAAAAAAACGTGCCAAAGCGAAATTACTCTGTTTAACTGAATCCATGTTCTAAACACGGTGCCTTGCTAAAGTATTCACACCATTTCAACATTTTTAATCACACAAAGTTTAATGAACTTTATAGAGGTTTCATGTGACACAGAGACTGAAAAGTGGAAGGAAAATTATATGTAGCTTTTGAAAACCTGATACTTGACGTGCTACTGACTGTTGTTTGCATTGAATTTCCCTCTCACTGATTGGCTATTCCAGTTTGAGAAAAAATAAGGAAGACTAGATATCAGCGTCTGCTGTACTGCTAATAAAGTGTTCACTGTGCTTATTAAGACACATTAAAGTATATTTGGTGTTTGAGCTGTCAAAAATAAGCGTTCAGACAACCATTGTTGACCGAAACCTGTAAGAAGGTCAGTTTAAAGTTCACCATAAACAAAGCAGGACACTTGTGGAAAACATGATGAACATGGTAGAAGAGTAACAACACATGTGACACAGCAACCCCTCAGTGTGAAACCCGGTAGTGGCAGCATCAAGCTATGATGCTGGAGGCGAAAGACTTGAAAATGAATTGGAGGTTTACTTTCCAGTGAACCTAGAAGGTACAGGCAGAGGTCAAAGGGTACACTATGAAGCTCTTTCACTTAGAAAAAAAGGCAATACTTTCTCTTTCTAGATGACAAGAGACTCCACTTTTACAGTAAAAATGTTTGGTTTTTCCCTTTTATTTCACAATTCCATGCTGCTTTCATTCACTCTGTCACAAAAGAAAAAAAAGATCACTGACGAAAACGTTTTAAAAAAATTCTATGGCTATGAAAGGCGCTGTTCAGATTACAGATTGAGCGACCGTCACGTTACATAAATGGAAAAATCATCATTATTACACGAAGTATCCAGAGGACGATGGTGGAAGGCGGGCCCCCTTTGCAGAGATTCACATCTGTTCTTCTTTCTTTCTTTCTTTCTTTCTTTCTTTCTTTCTTTCTTTCTTTCTTTCTTTCTTTCTTTCTTTCTTTCTTTCTTTCTTTCTTTCTTTCTTTCTTTCTTTCTTTCTTTCTTTCTTTCTTTCTTTCTTTCTTTTTGTCACTCTGTGTCACATACACTGTGGTGAAAGTGTAACCGCAATCTAGAGCAAAGCAGTGACATGACATACAATATCCTGCCTGTGCACAATCTGGATACGAAAACGGGGGCCTCCCCGTCGAAGTCAAGATGCAAAGACAGACAAACCTTCAGAGTCGAGGCCTCGTAGCTGAAAAGTCCCCGCAGAGGAGAGCTGGTGGCTGGGGTTGTGCTTTAACCACTGACTGACCCCTTCATCCACACAACGGGAAGACACCCAAACTTCCCCGCATCTTTTAAATGCTCAACAGTGCTTGTAGTTATTGCCTTCTTTCCTGCTTCCCTCCACCGGTGAGGTTCATCTGCGGGGATGGAGGGAGGAGAGAAGGAAGAAGACAGGCACTTTCATGGCTGAGTTAGGAGCTATTAGCCCCCCGTGCGCTTGGCCCTGTTCTTCCTCCTCTCAGTATTAATCTGCAATGACAGCTTCACTGTTTACCAAATCCACCCAGGATCCTGGGGGATGACCGACCGGCGCCACTCTGCTCCATTAACCCCTGACCTCCAGCGTTACGGCAACCAGAGCCAGGCCTAGGGCTCGGGGAGAGCTTGGTCTGAGCAACCGGTCGGACACCTGTCCGACGTCCAAGAAAGAAGAGCTCCTGTCACGCGAAGCCAATCTGTCCACAGTGATGCATCCCGGCTGAGCTTCACGTAGGACCAGACCAGAGTTAGAATTAAAAATGGAGGTGCAAGCTTTTGAGTTTTCTTTTTTTTTTTCTTCTAGGTTGTAGCTGTGTTTCAATTGACCCTAAAATTGCGCAAATTGAAAGCACAAAAGAAGATTTTCTCAATGGAAACACCGATTTACGTCGAGAGACCAGCGATGGAAACCAGTTGCTTTATGGAAGCGGCTTTCGTCGGGTTTTTAGAAAAGAAACCCGTTTTTTGATAAATAATAATAATAATAGTAAAAAAAGAAAAAAACGCTTGAATGAGGTGATTTTTTTTCTCTCATCTGTATCAAAATTTCTGAATTTCCCAAAATGGCAACATAAAGATTTTTTTCGCAACAGATGAGTGATTTGATCAGCAAACGGACGCCGCTACTTTCGGGGAAGAAGAAGAAGAAGAAGACAGAAGGAGGACGACCCTCCTTAGTGAGCAAGCTTGGCTTAAAACATGGATTTTAATGGTGGAGCACTAACTCCACGAATCAGGACGATAATCAGTACAGACTGGGTTCAATTTGCAAAAAATTGAACCTGTGTTGTTCAGATTGTCACGAAAAAAGCCAAATACAGGTTACTTAAGAACAAAATAAAAAAAAATTAAAAAATAGAAATCATATTTAGGTCACCTCAGGCTGTAGTGTGAACGTAGCCAAACACTGGGCGCAGAATTGTTTTACAGAAACCTACTGCATTTGCCATCATGACGCCGACTGCTAATTTACACTAAACTGTAGTGTTTTTAAATTTCTCGAAGCAGTTAAGCATATTTGACATAGCTCTCCATGAGGCTAAATTTACCTACAGCAACACTGGCCAGCTTGCACCATCTGCTGTGAGACAGATGTGATTTTAAGCGCAGATAACACACTGTTTATCTTGACCACATGTTCCTGTAAAGCATGTCGAGCTCTGACTAAGCTGTTCTGGTTGATCTTATAATGTTTAACTTGTGCTCATAAGCACTCTTGGCATTTGCCAAATTGAGCCTCTGAACGGCCGACTAAGAGGTAGCTGTGACAAGTGTCACACCACAGTGCTGATGCACTCTTTTTGAGTCTGTCCTTGTCTGACTCTAGAGCACTAGTGCTCAAGAACTTGTTTTTTTGTGGTTGTTTTTATTGCTTTGATCAAAATGAGTTCATAATGTTAGTGTGAGAGATGCAGCCACAAGCTGATTTCCCATCTGCAGTTGATGATGTAAAACAAGATAAAAACGGAAAAATCACGGGATTTGTCAAAAGTGTAAAATGTACATTTTGAAAACACAAACAGCTGTCACTAAGCAACATTTAATCGCAGATTTAATTGGTCGTTTTACTACAACCACAAACTTCACGGGGATTTCCCTGGAATTTCATATGCAAGAACACTAATCAATTTATAATTTTTAAATGAAGGAAAAGCTATGCATAATGCTCCCCCTTTTTTATTCCTACAAAAACTAACCAATACATTTGTATGCTGCCCTTTCGGGTCAACGCTTTGAGAATCCGCCTCCGTTGCAGTGACAGGGGAAAGTCTCCACCAGCCTGCCGTCGATGTCTAGACTGGTTTTTCGCCAAAACTCGCACCACGTGGACGGGAAGCTTGTGTGAGCGGCAACTTCGAATGTTGCCACAAATCGTCGATTGGCTTAATATCTGGAGTGATGACAGGAATCTGATTTTACCCACTTTTTTTAAAAGTTTGACGAAAGAGTCTTTTTTTCACCGAGTATTGTTTTTCATCCAGTTTGAGTCAAACTCGTCACACAGTTTATCTATCAATGGAACTAATTCTTTTTCATCAATGTCATTAAGGGCTTATTGACTTAAAGCAAGCCCATATGTCTTGCTGAAAAGCTACGTTTAAGTTAGTTTGTCTTACTTCAAGAGTACTGCGCTGGAAACGAGAACCAAAATACTTTGTGAGATTTTGTGTTTTTGAAGTGCACAAGTAAAAAAGTTGTGATTTTTTTTGTTATTATACTAACTACAAAACAAAGGACCAAATGTAGAACCTTGAGGTACACCAGCTGGGCATTTTACACATCACAAAATGTTTTGAGTGGAAATCTTGAAGGATGTGTTTGTTCGTCAACAGAACCAAAGGTTCTTCTTTCAGACCAAACGAGAAGGTGTGCCTGCTGATGCTGCAGATGTGTTGGTATTCACAATGTCAAACTTGTACAGTCATAATGCACAAACACTCACAGTCACACTTCCCAGCAATGTTCTGTCATTGGTGCAAAGAAGCATTAACATATGTACTCTCTCACACACACACACACTGCGAAAACCATGCCAAACACACTTAGTCTTCTAACCAGACAGTGAGTGACAGAACACCAGGTCTTTCCATCAGCAGCCTGTTCACTCACTCCTCCTCCTCTTTTGACCTCTAACCCTGATGACAACCGACTGTCATCACCATCACTCCTGGAAGATAAACACTCCATCCCGAGTGTTTGTTCTCGTGTTGATGTATGCTCATTTTATGTGTATCCGAGTGTGTCCGTTCCTCTTTAAACATTTGGGTTGTTGCGATTTTTTTCTTTTTGTCAAACCTGACCCTTTTCTTCACCTCCGTTTTTTTTTTTTTTTACTTGTTTAAATTAGTCGTCCTGCGCATGCCTTGTTAATCAGCTCCAGCCCACCTGCAGCCCCGGACCGGAGCCAAAAACCACTTCGATTTTTCTGCTGAATGTTCATGGAAAAGTGAGCTTTCGGGAACAAAATGCCTGCCAAAAAGAGAAATATTTACCCTGCGTGACGCAAGCACTTCCCTGGCATTGAAACACTCTCAGCTATATTTAGTCCTCACCACCAGACCAAAGTACTGCCCTCATCAAGATAACATGAAAGGCAGAAAATGACTCTTCTTAAGCAGCGGCTCCCCCTCCCACCCCCCCTCGACCCCCACTCCTCCGCTGCCTCCAATTTAACTCTCTCAGCACATTTCCAGTGACGCATCGCAGAATTTCAAACTTCCCAAATTAACCGAGAATCCTTGGTGTTCTTGGTGTTTCCATACACCGTACACGTATCTTTTCCATATTCTTTGCGATCTGTTTTCTAAAGAGTATGCAACAAACACATGTTTATTTGATTTTTCCACAAATGAAACAAATGTGGAACGGGGGGTGGAGATTGGCCAAAAAGCGGAAAAAAAGGGGGATTTTTTGTTGGTGTTGGAGGGAAGGGGGGTAATGAGCAAGAGCCTGAAGCCAGTTTAAGGCTCCTCCTCTCCCAGGAGAACCGCTGAGCGACAGCCAGCTGGAAACCATTGACAGGAGGTTTTTTTGGGGGGGGACTGGGGGAGGTTGTGAGTGAATGTGGAGATGGGCTTGATGGAGGGGATCACAGGGGCCTGCCTGTCTTTGTGAATCTGCTTTTTGAAACCAAAGAAAGTGAAGAAAGCAAATTTCGGCCATAATATCTCCAAAAACGAGGGTGGGCAGCGAAGAGGGGAATTACTGAGTTCAGTTTTTAAAAGTCAACCCTTCTGCCACAGGAGAGCCCAAACGAGTGGAGGTTTGTATTTTTCTAAGTGGGATTTGCAGGCCATTTGTTAAAAGCCGCATTTTCATCCAGACGTTTCCGTGCAATCTGCTTTAAAACAAACGTTATCTGTTCAAGTGTTTTGTAAGGTTATAATATTGTATTAAATGGCGCAACAAACAACATCTGCATCTGTGTGTGGGATGGTGACAATGTGCTCATTTGAGTCATTTGGCTCTTCGAGCCATGCCGCAACGCCTAAGGAAATCCAACTGGTCTGGAGTGCAAAGGATTGTTTTTAATCTAAATAAATGTCTGAAATAAGGAAAATAACTCTGCCCTGAATTTGAATGCAGTTCTTTATTTGGTTAATGAAAAAAAAAAAAGATGGAAAAGTTTTCACAAAATCACTGCTGCCAAATGTATTATTCCCTCCTCAGCTCTTTGCCATTTTGAATAATGCCGAGTCTTCACCATTTCATCATTTTGGAACATCCAGAAGAGCGGATGCTTATCGATTTCTTTTTTGTGACATGTCTCTGCATCTTCCAGGTCTTGCCCCTCTGTTGTCCCGTATTCAGTGACGCTCGCCCCGCAAGTGTCAAGCAGTATGGAGTTCAAACGCTGGTTTAATGAGTATGCCACCAGAAAAATGTACAACTGCTTAAACAAATAAAATAATTTTTAAAAATCAGTGCATGCTGGTATCTAAATGTCTTTTTTTTTTTTGACGTCTTGCGAGATTTCTCATCTTGACTCGTGAAACCGTTTCTCCCCAAATTGAAGTGTCAAAATGATTCAGTGCAAGACAACAAGAATAAAGATGTTTTTTTTTTCTAAACCAACAGGATAATGACGGGATTCTCACACAGAAAACATGATGCAAACATCCTCTAAGTGCACCACTTCAAACCAACACAACACTGCGACATATCCCACCGACTAACACACAACTTCAGCTGGTTATCTGTGCGAGTAACACATTACCAAGAAAACTTGTTGTAAAAATAATCGACTCCGTCTTAAAATCATCCCAAATGCAAAGCAACCAGGTCCTGTCTTATTCACTCTCTCTCTTTTAATGTCTCCTCTGGACTTTGGGAGCACTTGTGGAAAGTCTGTTTTTATCAGTGTATCTGTACCGGAGCCATGCGCCACAGCTGGTTTCCATTTTGCATTGGTTGAAAACAGCAGAAGAAGAAACATGGCTTCCCATGGCCGAGCGAACTGAGGTTTCCCCCGCCGGAGTTTTCAAGCTTGTTTCGGATGTCAAAATTAATAACAAATACAGACCGAGACGAAACGTAATCCTTCGGCCTCCGCAAGAAACATCGGTTTTCGTAAATGTTCAACAGAAATTTCACTGTGACCCGTTGAAAATGAGGAATGTCTGGGGTCTGGAAGCAAACAGAAAACGATGAGAAGCACCAACATCTCAAGCGATCTTCATGTGAACGTTTCCTAAAATGATCCACAAAATGAATCGCACATAAAAATAAAATAATAATAATAAAAAAGTCCAGTGAAAACATTCACAAACCTCTTCCTCTGGAGTTGGCTAACAGTCAAACTCCTCATTCCTCCCTTTGTGAGATCGCATCGACGGCCGAAGCCAAAAAGCAATCAAGCGTAATGCGTGCCGTTTCCATCTGTGCCTTTTCTCGTCCTTAACCGATATGTAGTTTCTGATCTTTGGAGACGCTCAAATCCCACAGCAGCGCGCTCGCAGCTGACAAATGAGTTCAAGGATTTTCAATAAATATGCATGACTTTGCCACAGAAATAGTGATAGTTAACCAACAAAGCTCTTCCTACAATAACATTGTGCCAAAGCGCTTTAGGACAGAATAAATCAAAGGAAAGACATGAAAAGATAACTTGAGACACAGTGTATGAAATACAAGTAACAGTGCAGGGATACAACTTGATTATTTGGTGAAGAGCCATACAGCAAAAAGATAGAAAGTGGCTCAGAGAGACATGACCGTTTCAAGTGATTTGACACAATGAGAGGCAAAGCATGCAATACACAATAAATAACATTTTTGACCTCAATAATATTTTTCTCCTAAAGATGTGATGCTTTGCATTTTGCAGAAAAGATTCAAAATGATTTTCCATTCCCAAAGTGTTGACATCTCTCAGATGTTTGCGCCTTCTTTTCGTATAACTTCCACTGCAGGCAGTTTCTAACAAACATGGCAATTTTCACATTTTTTATACAGTTATTTCATGTTTAATTCTTGAACTGCTTTAAATAATTCTGCTTTCCACACCGATATCTGCTGCCCCATCTTTTTTTTCCCCAAACTTCACTTTCGAACATATTCTTTGGCTAACGCACCCACCATCTTTAAAGCATTTACTTCTGTCATTTCATCTTTTTTGAATATCAGAATATTTCTTGTTTTCCAAATTGCCTCTTTGACACAATTAATTAAAATCCACCAAATAAGTTTATTTCTTTCCCATTCGTCTTTAAAAAAAACAAAAAAAACCAAAACATAAAATATCTTTTCATATGTTAACAAATGCTGACAAGAGCATGATCACAGTTTCTGGATTCCCCACAGTTGTCCTCCTGGGAGTCGTGCTCACAAACTACACATATTTCATATATATATATATATATATATATATATATATATATATATATATATATATATATATATATATATATGGAATTGCCAGTGTTATAGGTCAACTTCTTTGGTACGAGACTTGAGCAAGCGAGAAGTGATGTCAGAGGGGGAGGCCGGAGTTGAAGCGCCTACTGCGGCATCATAAGTTTTGAGAATGTCATAGCATAAGTGGTGAGGTAAGAGCAGCAGTCAGTGACACTCCAACTCGGGCTTGCCTAACTTGGTCATGGAGGACCATTTCTACCAGCGCCCTTGACGGTCTTCGGCTTCCTGTGGGATAACGGCGACAAACTTGTCTAGGTCAAGGTGTCCTCCTTCGCTTGTGCACCCAGTGAAACCAAGACCAAAAAAAACAACAAAACAAAAGCATTTGCAATGTATGAGAAGGCAAAACTGGCAAATAAATGACCCGCGCTCCCATAAAAGGCAGCTGTTGCTTTAAATCGCAAAAATGCTCTGTTATGACCACTCGTCTCCAAGTGTTTGTGCTTCATAATTAAAACATTTACTGCAAACCGGCGTCATCCCATTCGTCGAGCGGCTTGAGAAAAATACGTCAACGCTCAAGTGTTTATGGGTCTGTAGGTGATTTGCTTTAAAAAGGCAAAAAAAAAACCATCAACAGCAAAAAAAAAGTAAGACATGAGCTGCAAGTTTTGATTTCAGTATTCCTATGAGTGGGAAGAAGGGCTTGATTTTATTGAATAGGGGATAAAAACAACAACAACCCAAAAAAATGACTTTAAGACTTGGGGTTTCGTCACCACAATCATTAAAATCATTAAATCCGCCCACAGAAAATTAAAAACAGTTTGGGTTTGAAGGAGGCTGACACATCATTGCCTTGAGTTGACCGGCCGGTTCTGAAAAGCCGAGGAGCTAGTTTTTTTTTTTTTTTTTTTGACTCAAACGTTGTCGTGATTCACTGTTAATTACTGCTCGTTATGTAACACAGATTCACGGACTCTGAACCCGGCCCATTGTCTGGAGTCCTATGCGTCGACGCAGCGACGGCGCTTCCTTTGCCAGAGCAACGCAGCCTCCTCCAACACAGCCATCCACAGACGCACAGCCCACCGGCTAGAACCTGAAGCGCAGCACGTATGGAGGAAGCGGCTCCAGTTGGAGAAATCAGATCCATCTATGGGGAATATCCGAAAATAAACCCCTCTGTTCTCCCATATCAGGCCTTGTATAAATAAGATAGCACTGCAGGCACACTGCACCATGGGAATTAGCCAATCCAGTCCTGTAAACATCAGCCAATGACTTCTGGCAGGCTGGGCCAGCTCTCAGGAGGGGAGGTTCTGCGCTGGAATTCATAAATAAATCACTTTTTTTTCTGGGAGGATTATGTGTCCACACTCTCTGGCTCTCCCAGCTCCCTCCCCTTCCTTGAAAAAATAAACAGAGCAAAAGTAGAAATAGCAGCGCTTAAGCATCAATACAGGAAATTATCCGGGCCCCTCGCTATACTTTGGGGACGTTGCTTTTGTGACAGTTGCATTTCAGTAGAATAGAAAGTTTTTTTTTGTTTCTTTTTTACCGGTCTTACGTTGCACCGCCCCCTCAACTCTGCCGAGGTCAAGTGACCTTTAGCAGAGTCACTTGTTTTTCTAACCACCGGCTGCTTTGGACTTTTGTTCATGCCATTAACAGGGTTAAAGAGGAAGTAATCCACTTCCATTTAAATGTACTTTCCCAGGACATAAGGATGTAATCACCTGTTCAGATTAAAAAAAAAAAAAAAAATAGAGGCCAAGAACAGAGTTGGGATCTGCCTCTGTGTGAGATGTTTTTAATCAATTTGCAACGCGTGCTGCCTAAACATAAAAGAAAAAATAAGAGATGAAAATACAGTCTGGTTTAGTAAAATCTGGATTTGGAGATCACCGTGTAGCAAGAGCTTGGAATCTGCTTCGAAAAACAATCTGTGAGAATGGCTGTATTGCATTAGCAGCGGCGGCTTGCATCGCTTAAACCAAGTCGGTCACATTTCTGGACTCGAATCAGGTCTCCTGTGTGTTGTGAGCACCAAAAAACAAAAAAACAACAAAAAAACCCACATTTGTTTGTATGTGAGTTATGCAGCAATGACTGAGAAAAAAGTTTTCTTACGCTTGGGAAAAGTTCAGAATTTTATGATTGTTGCTGTTGTAACAAAGTGACAAAAGGGCGACTAAAGCCCTATTGTTAGAGATGATTAAATGTGTCTAATCGTGTTTCAGGTCAGGCTAATTACAGTGCAGGGCAGGTTTATTGCCTGGAAAAAGACCATTTTCCTACCGTCAAAAATGTAAACATGCAAAGTTTGCTAAACAACTCCTGAGACTTTAACTGGAATGGCAATGTGCTTTGGTTAGGTGAAACTAAAGTTTGGGCTTTTCTGCTGCCAACACTTCAGGTGGGTCAGGAATTTATTTTATTTATTTATTAATTTTTTTTAAAAAAGATGAACATGTGGACAAGCACCTCATACCCTATTATTAAGTATAGTAGTGGGACCTGTCATGCTGTGGGCTTGTTGATCTTCTTACTGGTATTTATGACACTGGGATCCAGCTGGACAATTAACATGAAGACGTGGTGAAATCTACAAGATGGCAAAAGTATCTTCATCTTTATCTGGGTTTTCAATGGGATAATGACTCGAGACATATCAAATCAGTCACTAACGCAATCTTCTCCCAGGGTCTTCTCAGTGACAAGATTCATATTTTGCAGAGAATACGTGTGGTGAGCTGAAGAAAAGAGAAAATATATCTTTACCAACGGTGCCAATAATCAGAGCGATTTTAGTCTGAATCATCAGCAGAAAGTGCAATGTTCTGAGGCTCCTGGCATTTTCTGTTCGCATGATCCCACCATGTTCCATTTGTCGTTGACTCTTCTGTTTTTGTTCTTACTTGTGTTCTGTGTATTTGTTTAGGTTGTCGTTTTATTGTTTTGTGCCATTCCCTCGGCTCCTGGAGTCAGGTTCCAGCCCAGCTGCGTTGCGATCCGCTGATTATTTCCACATGGCTTTCATGTCACTAATCACCTCCACCGCAGTTATGAGCCAGTCAATTTCCTTTCTGCCCCATCAGTCGCTTTCTCCACCTAACAGTTTTGCTGCCGTCTTGCTCCAGATCCTGTCGTTCTTGTTCCACGTTCTTTGTGAGTGCAGCAAATCAATAGTCAGTCCGTCGTCCTGCCAGGACTTGTGTCCAACTCAACAGCCACTTATGACAGAAGTCAGGCTAACCTCTTGATAATGACTCGCATTTCAGACAGGATGCAGCCACCAAAAACTACTGAGACCTCAAATAAATGAGAGGGTTGAACTGTGGTTGAATTGAAACTTATTTGTCTTCCTTTTCACACAGCATTAGTTTCAGTGAAATGGGTTATTTACAGGTAATTGTTGCAGTTACTTGAGGAATATTTACATTACGGCATGACTGACGACCCGATATGCCAGAGCCTCGTAGCTCCCTGGTGAAAGTCGAGAGGTTGAATGAGGGAAACATTTCAAATGGAGCCGACGTTAATTCTTGAATTGTCAAAACTTGCATGTTTTTGGGTCGAAAATCAACAAAGTGAGCGAGCCAACACGGTCTGTTCCGCATTGGTCTGACAACACATAATAAAGGTACGTTAGTGAAAGGTGGAGCAGTGGGACATGAAGCATATTTAAACTCAAATAGTTGGTTATTCTTCTTTGAAACACTGTTGCTAGACGGCGCTATCCCGGATTGCCAACTTTCGTTTGTTTGTGGCGCACTGGCTTCATAAAAAAAATAAATAAATAAAATGGTTTCCATCGGCCACTGCAGGAAAAATTTCCACAACAAGAAGTTCTCCTAATTTAATAACGAGCTCGTCAGTCCAAATAAAGATACAAGGACATCATGGAAACTGTAATAACTTTAGTCAATGAAAGAGGGTGTTTTTCCAATAGAGGAGGTTGCTGTTGTTGTTTTTGGCATTCAGCATTGCTGACTTCTTCTTGTGTGGGCATGAATGGGTTAAAAGGGCGAAAAGGCGCCTCAGAGGTGCACGGAAGCATCAAAGTGTGGAGCACTGCTCGCCTCCTCTTCATGTTCCGTAGTGTCTGCAGTGAAGCTTTTATTCATACAGTAAAAGGCCTAGAAAAACCTTGTGGGTGTGAAGGATGCCTGCAACAAGGAGACACAAACAGATCAACCTCCAGCATCCGGTTTGGTATGGTTTGCACACAGGTGCTGCAAAGCCCACAGGACACCCAGAGCTCAATTTTGGCACACATGCACCGTACGTCACAGATACAAGTCAGGAAATTAAGTAAACGTTAACATCTGCTGGCATGTTGTTAAGTGAGGAAGAAATAGGTTGTGTCAACTCTGAAATAGCTTTAGCACACTTTTTTTTTTGTTTCTTTCTTTTTAGGGCCTACAACAACCACGTCGGGGGAAAGTAAGGGGGCTTCCTTTTTCCACATCAAGCAGATAAGACAGGAAGTGACATAAGTTCCTGTTGCAGACTGAGCCGCAGCAGCATGAGACGGCGAGGAATGCATGTTTTATGCTCACAGAGTGACAACAAACCGGCCGAGATCTAAATGATATGAACATCAAATGCTCGGTTTTTGTGTTTTAACTCTGGTTTAGTGCTCTTTCCCATCGCTAAGCTGGGAAATTTGATGTTAATGTCACTTACTTTGCTCAAATAGAGCAAAGTAAGTTGATTTTGTTGAGCCAATTCCCTGAAACCACACAGTGCTTCAGTTATAACTTGATATCGACAGTCAAGATGTTGCCCTGCAGTAACCTGCGCTAACTTTGACTGTGAAAGCAGTCAAGTTTAATCAGATCTGTCAACAAATCGGCTGACTCATTCCTGTAATAATAACCCAACGTGCTTCATTATCAACCATTCAGACCCAAATAGAGGAACTCTAACGCTGACGTAAACCCCGAGAGCGTGACTTGTGTTAAGAGAGCTCACCAGAATGCAGATGTAAGCGACCGTACTCGGGGTGGGGAGAGAAAAGGAGTACAGACGTTTCTATGCTGCAGGGTGAGATGCGTCCCAGTACTCTTGACCGTGGCTAGAGAGGACACGTTGAGCAACGCTGTTTGTAAACCGAACCCTGAACTTGCGACTGCAGGGTTCACGGCGTGAGTCAGAGCCTGCCTGTGGTGTGGCCAAGGTTTAGCGGCTCAGTAAACATGGCAGCAGACTGCCAAAAAAGAAGAAAGTGCCCCTGGAAAGTACCTAAGACAATTCGCTGCGCAGATTGACGAGCGCACGCGTTGGCCTCGATCATTTGATAAGACGTCTCTGCCTCTGAATATCTATGGAGGGAGGAAGAAAGCAGAGATTAAAATGCGCAAGAAGAGAAAGCATGTAGGCTGAGTGTATTTCTGTTCTGTGTACCATCGACGTTAGGGCTACTGGCAAACAAGAAACGCTAAAAAGGAAACAAGGTGATAAGAATCTGAATGCAAGCATTTGCTCAAGTGGTCGACTTTGTCAACAAAGTGACATTTATCTCTGGATCCTGAGGGGGTTTTTAGAGCATAATTAACCCAGACGTGGTCTCACCTTGTTTCGTGGGCGACACAATAATGACTCATTTGAGATGTGGCACTTTCTCACCATAGATGGTCTGTGGAGGGTTGACATGCCTCCCGCGTTCTAGATAGCGGACTCGCAGGGCCACATCAAGGCAGAGTTGACACACTGTCGCAGTCTGAAGTCCAGACTTTGAACCCACTCCTCTTTGGACTTGGCTGCAACTCAAACAGGCAGCAGGCCGTTTGCTTAGGCTGATAAACAACTCCCGGGCACGGAAACGAGCTGACTGAGAACAAGCAGAGCCGAACAGTTGCACATCCTACAATTGGCACATGCACACGTTGACTCTTTAAATCAACCTCTTGACCGAGGGGTTTTGAGATTTCACCAATACATTTCCAAACGAATATTGCTCACTGCGGGCTTATTTAACAGCGCACGGTTTCATAATCATCTTTGGGTTTGGGGACATTTCCGAGCGTCTCAGGGCACACAAGAGTCCTGTGTCTTGTCTCCTCGCCACCGCATGTTACATCAAAACATGAGCGCAGGAAGTGGGTAGAAAGGGGAGTTCTGCACACAACTAAAATAGCTTGTCAAAAACAAAGATCTACGTCTCTAGCATTTCACGGTTGCATGTGTTGCCCATTGTTCATCAGTCTGAGCTCATCGTATACAAAAGGGATATATTCGTAAAACAAAAACAGGTGTGGAGGCCTCTCAGTGAAAGGGAAGCAACTCCGCCTCCCAATCCAAGTCCAGTCTTATGCAACAGGCAAGGTAATTTACTCTAACCCACTTAGGAAAGAAAGAGATCAGTGTGGTGGCTGCAAAGTTCATTAGGCAGTGACTCTATTTCTTGGAAGTCCCGAGGGTGCTCTCCATGTCGGACACATGTTGGGTTGACGTGAAAAGTCCAACTTTGAGGAAGTCACCTCTTTTACAGCCATGAATCACCCAAAAATCAACAAGCCAAGTTGCTCCCACTAGAGCCTTTTTCCACCAAACTCTGCCCAGGGTCATATAAAGCATGTGGCATGTCACAGTGCACAGTATAAGGGAGTAGAGACTAAGATATAGGATATAAAAAATATTTCTCCCTAATACCTTAAAGGGACAGTTCAGGATGTTTGACAGTTGCTGCATTTATTGCATCTCCTGCAAATAAATCTCTTAGAGGTCTTCATCTCATATAAATCTATACTCCTGGTTAAGCTAACAGCTTTAGCTGTCTGTCTGGCTCCCTAGACCAAAGTGGACTGCTACCATCAACTCCAGACTCACAAACATCACAGTGGTTTATGCAAATTATGCCATTTTATAACCATTCCTCGGAGTCTCCCCAGAGAAGATTTTTGTGTGACAGCGTCGTCGCCTGTGCACAGCGGTCAATAACGGTGCCAGACACAGGGTGGCACCAAACACGCAGTAGACTCAAACGATGACCGGAAGAAGAAAAACGACTACAAAGCTTGTTTTCATGCACTATAATGAGGATAAATCTGCCGTTTTTAAACCTCCGTCATGGTAGTTGGCAGTCCATCTTGCTGAGTGAAAAACATACTACATACCAGAACATGACATAGAAAAATATAGACGTTTGAAAAGCATAAATATAGTCGTTGAAGTGAAAACTAAATGGGCTTGTATTGTCTTAACCTCATTCAAAAACATCTACCATATTTTATGAACAGGTAAACTGGCATCACGGTTGTATTGGACTGTAGAAAGCAGCTGATTATTACATAGGAAATTGAGGCAGGAAACAATGTGTTGCATGTGAAATGTTCTGGCACCATTCCATGAAAAGCATTTTGGGCCGCGAGCAGCGGATAAAATAACGCTCACTTAAAATCCCTTTAATATTAGGCTAAAACCAGGAAGAGAAGGGAACTTTACACGTTACTTCCATATAAATAAGCACTTGACAGCAGTTTAAAAGGTTGATAAAACAGCATTCACCTGATTTTAAGGAACAAAATAGACAGTTGGACTTGTCCTCTTTCAATTTAGCCACTTGCTAATCTGGGGTTATGCTAAATGAACATGCTGTCTACAACTTACAATATATTAACTTCCCTTTGAAATTCCTGAACTTCTCCTTTAACTAACTTCAGGAATACTCTGTAAATAATTCACCACAATTTTATTGTTGCTTTCAAGCTGATGGCAATTTATGAGTGAAACTGCTATCGTTTCCCCCCGAGGAGGCTTTTGCTGAGAGTGTGCGTGGATGGGTGTGTGTGAGTATTTAGGTGTGCGTGTGCGTGTGTTTGCGTGCGCACGCGAGTGCGTGTGCGCCCCTTTCTGGATCTTCAGACAGGGTGTGACTGTAGTTTGTGAATTTGACCTACAACTTTTGACATAACAGGACGGAAGATGATAAACAGATGTTTCCCAGGACAAAACCAAACAGCCTTCAAGTCAAGCTTTACTTCTACAGCACATTTCAGCAATGGCACAGTTCAAAGTGCTTTACACCATAAAAACAATTCAAAAACCAATTACGAAACAAGTGACAAGCAACGCATTTGTCAAATGCCATCATTATCAAAATCACCAAGCCAATATACATCACATATATCGACCCATGTTCCAGTTACTGTGAATCAAAGGTAGCTATAATCAGGCAGGTTTTTAGCCCACATGCTAAGTTGTGTGTATTGGATGATTTGTTGACAGTACAAAGAATTAGTCGTCACGCACTCCGCAAGTCTGGCCTTAATGGAACAACTTATTGCATATTGCCAGAAGCCGTGTGGGAGGCACAGCAAACCAGTGGAAGAAGGTCCTCTGATCTGAGGAGAACAAAAGTGAGCCCTGTGGCTCAAACACACCATAGACACAGTGAAACACGGCAGTGGCAGCATCATGCTGACGGGGAGCTGACCTTCAGAAAGGATAGAAAGGCTGTTGGAGTTGATGGAAAAACTGCTAAGCTATTCTTCGCCCATTGTTCCTCTTAAATGCGACGTTCACACGCCGCTCTGCAGGCAACTTGTAGGAGGGAAAATCCTTGACGTGTGTTAATTTTTTATTTATTTATTTTTTTACAAACATTCGCACAGTTAAATATAAACACAGACGGAGTAAACATTGCAATTTTTCTTTTAAACAGATTTTAAAAAGTGCATAAAAGCGACACTTATGACGCCACACCTTGTGGTTTAGAGTCGTTTCAGCAACGCAGTCGCATTAGTCACGGTCCAAACCTAAATTTACCCGACAATGTGTGGCAGGACTTGAAAATTCATGTGACGCTTCGAACAATCAAACTGGAGTGTGTGAGGACTTGCGCTTACTTTGTCATTATTTACTGCCAATGTCCCAGGAGCTTCAGGAAGAGAGGAAGCTCCACCCAGCTGCCTGTTCTTCATTAACCTGGCTCAGACAGTCGAGCCGAGTCAAGGCCGTCGTTCGCCGCCTCTTTTTAACTTTTATCGTGTCAGCAAGCAGCAAGCACCCCGTCCCCACCCACCAGCTTTGACACATCTGCATACACAGATCTTATTCTTTCTCTATTATCTCTCCATTTGGGAGCCCTCCCTCCTCGCTGTGCTCCTTTTCATTCCTCCATCCTCGCTGCCTCCCACCTCCCCTTCCTTTCCTTCATCTCTTGGGCCCTCTCACTGACAGCTGGCTCTGATTATGGCTGTGAAAAATGGGGCATTCCAGCCAGCAATCTCCCCCCCCCCCCCCCCCGCCCCCTTCCCCCGTCTCCACCTACCCTCCCTCCCCTCTCATCCCCCCCTGCTCCTTAAACATTCCTGCAGCATGACTCCGCACTTTCTCCCCACTGCTTTGAGGCCTGTCTTTGCTTCCCTCCCTTCTGCTTTCCCTGTCTTTCTTCAGCTGTCTTTGTTTCTGTCCTGTTGTTTTTGCAGTTTCAATACTGTACCCTGCAGCAATCGGGAGGGTAAACTTTATGCAAGCACAAATCCGGATTTCAGGCTTGTGTTTAATTAGACCAGCTAAATATACAAGGTTTACGGGTAGAAAACAAAGGGAGGCAAATTGTGTTTAAATTAGTCATAGATGGTTCTTATGTAGCATTCAGTGAAGACTTTCCTACTTTTCCTGACTTTCCTCTGACCATAATGACAAATTGGAATAAAACATCCAAACATTTGCATTGAATTTAGGGCAGAAATGTCTACACTGGAGGAAGGAAGGAAGGAAGGAAGAAAGATGAAAAAAAAGGAAGGAATGAAGGGAGAGAGGGAGGAAATAAATGACAGAAGGATTTTTCCCTGCCTGCAATATGGAAAATGTCTACAAATACAAATATTTTACAGAACTTATCCAGCCTGAAAATATATTTCAGTCCAACTCCACGCGTTCCCAAGCAGCAACCCTAGCCGTCAGAGAGAGACGGAGGACTTGCGGCAACAGTCCACAGCTTCTTTGCAGATGGAGCCCGGCTTTAAAACATAACCAGCCCGCACAAGAACAAACACGCTCCATCACTGCCTCGTGCGCTGTTTATGGTACGTTACTTGACTGTATAATGACTACAGCATGTCAGAGTGCACACTGTTTTGGCAGATTTCTCCATACGTGCTTATTTATTTGTCTGAACTGACACAGGGCGAAACCTCACTGTCACCAGAACCCGCAGTAGATGCTGATAGTTGCCTTTGCCATTCAGACGGTAAAAGCAGATCCATCCACACGCTGACTGCCAAACCTTCCGCTCTCTCCTGCTCGGTACGCTTGAAAATAAGGCCCCCGTTCGGAGTTCATAGCAGAATGTTGACGTCACGTTAACATTTGGCTAGGAATAATTTTCCCATGATGTAGAATAATCGAGGGATTAATGGGCGAGGTTTCGCAATAGGACAATAAACCTGTTTTCTCCTGATGAATTATAGATTTCAAACTATTCCCCCACATCTGGACACTCCTAACTCTAATTGTCCGAACACATGCTAACTATTGTCAATGGCCGAAGGTGATTTGATTATACTGAATGGCAGCTGTGCATGCTTAGTCCTCGGAAGTGTTTTGGTGTTTAGCTCAGTTTGTCTTTGCCAAATCATTAGCTGGAAGTCAGGAAATAAATTCAGGTCACTCTCTTGTTGAAAGTTTTACTCCTAATGACTGCAGCATCACAAATAAGCTGAAATTTGACCTAACCGTACTTCTTCCTTGACATCTTGACTGCGGTGGTGAAGCTTTGAAACCCTATCGAAACCAGTGGCTAACACAAAGACATCGCTATTATATAGCCTGATTAACTGGGGGCTCTTTTTTTTTATCTTAGCTAGCTATTAGCCTGCTAAGGCTAGCAACCAGGGTTTTCAACTTTCTCTTAAAGTACTAAAAGACTAAAGGAGTACCAACGACAATCACTTCTATGTTGTGAGTGATTTGAAGATGAAGTTACAAACTTCTGCACAACGTCCATGAACTATCATGCCTTTAAGGTTATCTGAGTGACCTTTTGTCTTTTCGTGCTAGTGTAATCAAAGCAAAATGAACTAAACTAATGCTGGATTCCTCCAGGAATTGGCTGCTGCCATAAACGTTCAGATTGATTTTTGTTTCCTCAGGTCGTACCCACAGGTTTTAGCACCTTTTTGTGGTTTTTAATCATTTGTTCTCACCCAGGGGTTGCTGGTTTTGCTTTCACTCACGGCTGAGTAAGGTTGTTTAAGCAGTAAAAAATAATAAAGTGGGAAAAAACGTTGCTGTAACGTCTATACGACCCGTAGTCGTCACTGTGGCTCGTAGTAGTTGTCTTGGAATTGGAAGATTGTGGGTTTGACTCCAGCATCCACATGTGGACAGGATTCTACTTTTCCAGCATTTAGTTCAGGAAATACAGACCGTTTGATTGGCCAGTATAGATAGCAAAGTCCAATATGAATCCGGTCCAGTAACCACTCTACCATCCTCTATCTCTGACCTTCCATGTAGCAGCTTTCTCTGCTTTAGATCTGTCTGCAGTAACATATCCACATCTGAAATGACTGTTCTCATAAAAATAAACCAAAAGCCCTTGTTTCCAAAAACTCTAGTCTTTTGTGATATTTTCTGCATCTCTAAATAGCATCACTCACGAAAAATGAAACAGGTTTCGATCTCAGACAGCATTTAAACTGATCGATGCTTCTAAAGACGTGTATTGAAAATCCACAGAGTCCAAATAAAGCTGACTTGGAATGAGGCAGAACTTCTGCTTCTGACAAACTCTGATCGTTTCTCTCACAGTCTGATGGGGAGTGGAGAAAGCTGTTACAGCATCATCTAAGCTCTCCAGAGGCCAACAGATGTTTTGTGTCATGTTGCATAAACAAGAAAGAACACTTTCATCCATCATGCCGTTGAACTGCGAGCCTTAAGGCCTCTTATCCAGCTTAAGGCGTCTTGTAGAAGCAAAGAAACATCAAGGGCGCCAACCTCGGTATTACCTCAGTGGACATAAATCAGGCGCTTTAAAAATATACCCGCTCAACGCCGTGCTGTCCCTCGGACACGAGAAAAGAAAAGAAAAGAAAAAAAAAACGATTCCGACATCATTGTTTCGAAGCTCTTCAACCTCCGTTCGTGTCAAAGTATTCAAGCCTCATTTATTAAAAACAAAATCACATACGAGCGGAGGCAAATGTTGAACACACATGAAAGCCATGCGATGGAAGCTTTTGATTCACCGGCTTGTCGAGTAAGTCAAACTCATATCCTGTGTTTAAGGGCTTTCTGAAAATGGCCTCCTGCTCGAGGCGTTCCAGGCACCCACCGTGATCAAAATCAGATGAAAGATGCCGTTTCCAACACACCTTCCCCAGCCAGAGCGGTATTAGCTTCATTAGACACATTTCTTAGAAGCCAGACAATGCTGCACGGATGATATGTCACTGCTGACGTCGCTTTTGGGCTTGTTTTTCACATATGCAAAAATGGAGAACTTGACACTTTTCACTGGTATTTTAATTGTTCACTTATCCCCTAAATGAGTCACGCAGCGAGACGGTTGCCCACAGTGGAAGCTCCAGTACTGTACCGGCATGATCCCACCCACATGCTAGCTCTGGTGTCTCCACTGCTGCACATTTATCTTTTCTTTTCACCTGCTAACTCTCTTCCAACTGGCTCTTTATTCACAACAGTAGACTTTACCGTTTTAGATTTTAGAGCTACAGACTGCGATACCGTGTGTAAGAAAGTAAGACATCTCTTTAAAAAAAAGAGTAAACTGCCTCACTGCATGAAACAGGAAAAAAAAATCTCATGAAACAACATGACTTTCCTTGATCTGAAGAAATTCAGGACGTGATGAAAAATAAAGCCAATGAAAAAGCCACTTCTTCCATAAGGAAACGAGAACAGTGGTAAACATTTTGAAAACTGGCCTGAAACTACTTCAAGAATGCATCCGAGAAGTCACAAACAAAACCAAAACAAAGACTTTTCTCACTCTTCCTCGTCCCTCCAAAAATCTGGATGATCCTAAATATTTTTAGGGAGACAGAGAAACAAAAGTGGAACCTTTTGGAAACTCCCTTTACATCTGATGTAAAATCTACCACAACATTTCAGGAAAAAACAATATGAAACCCTAGTAGGACATGGCAGCGGTTGAGTGATGGGACAGCGTCTGTTTTCTGTAGGGTTTTCGTCTTTTTATTCGAAGATCCTGAAGAAGAATGCCTTCAGTTTGTGGCCTAACACCAAAGTTTATGAAATCATAATTTGAAAACTACATTTGGTATTTTTTGTCTGCTTTTGTTTTTTACATTTGTTTGATGATCTGAAGCACCAAAGTGGGACAAAAAGCAAATCTCACAAAAGACACCTTATATCAGCTGCTGTCTCCAGTCAGACAGCAGCAAAACTGTGCCTGGATGGCTGATGACGCACTTGTAGTTCTTTATAAGGATTCTAAAAGTTACAGATTAACATTATAACTCAAATCCACCGAGTCGGAGAGCTCCACTGGAGTAAAACACCCAACTAAAAGCTTCAATGAACACAACGATAGATTGCCTGGGTGTACTTTGGCAGCAGTTTTGGCTTGCAGTTCTGGCAATGGTGACGGCCCAAAGGTGGGGGCTATCAGCCTGGGATTTTTGGTAAATGTAAGTCAGTTGGGTTGAGGGGACTGTAAACTCGCATTTCTGGGAAAGCCATTGACTTTTACAAGCCTTTGCAGAACCTACAAGAGTAGCAAGCAAGAAAAAGGAAAAAAAAAAAAAAAGAAAAGCAAACCCAAGAGTATTTAACGAGCACAAAAAGTGTTTCCATATTCATGTGTCACACAACACAGCAGCAAAGGGAGTACTCCCCTGGGCTGACACAGTCACGTGGCCTGCCACTGAGAATGATGTGTCGTTAATAAAGCTTTGCTGAAAGTGGACACAATGAGTGTGTTGTGTTGTTTTAGAAAGCATGATGATAATGTTAGACTGTTACCAAAACTTGAAACCAAAAAATGTGTTGTGTTTGGTTTTGGGGCTTGAGGACACACAATGACTGGCAGTAGAGTAACAACAAATATAAATTTAACAAGAAACACAAAACTTAATTGTTCTGGTCCTGCATTAGAGATGCTTAAATCTTTTTTAAGAGATATGTCCAGGCATACCAGTACTGTCATTTGGCTTAAATTAACACATGATCATTTCGTTATGTCCATTTATGCTCATGTCTGTTCAGAAAATAGCAATGTTGTTTAGCTCCAGTGTAAATCCTTGGCTTGATCTGATGTATCCTTCAGTGTCCTTCAATTGTTTACAATAAAGAAACTATTTGTTGAGGCATTCTGTGATAATAAACAAACTACCCTGAATAAAACAAGTCAAGAAGGGAGAGAATAGGATTTGTCTGACTGAATTAATGACATTTTTGAAAATGTACACGGCTGTTTGGTGTAAAGTGTATTTAATTCGCCTCAAGTTGTCAGACTGGCCAAGTTACGATGGCAGCATTTAACATTTCCAGTTCAGAACCTGTTGATCCGTACAGCTTTTTGGCACTCAGGCGTCTGGAGCCCTGTGTGTTATGGGGCTGCAGGACACTCCCCATTGTGTTGTTGAATGTAAATGGCCTCAGCCCAGGAACTGCTAGGCACTGGCAAAGTCCACTCAAAACCCTGGCCAGGAAAGTCAACCAAATGGACTGATTCTTCTCATTCAGCCTGAAGGATTCTTCACAGCTGCACGTTGTTTCACAGCCAGGGAGGGGGAGAAGACAGTCTGAAAGAGGGGGAGGAGGAAGGGAGGCGGACAGAACTGGACCGGCCTCAAAGACCACGAGGCTTGTTTGCTTTGAAGACAAAAAGAAGCGGCTTCAGCTTGGCCTGGACGTAAAACTGCACTCTGGCTCATTAGGCGCTTCTACGAAACTCTTTAAGATTCTCTATTTGCTTTTCAAACTGTTGGAGCACACTCTGTCGATTTGCAAAAGAGGTGCACCGCGATCGGCCTATTTTCAAACTGGCTGTCCAGAGTGGCAGATGGATGGCACATCATTTTCTACAAAGAAGGGTTCAACTAAGATTTTAGAAATATGCATCAGAATCCAGGCGGGCTCTTGTGTAACACCAAAATAAACTGCTTAAATAACAAGAAAGAAGTGTTAAAGCAAGAATGGCAACCTACCTGACATGTTCCCACCTATCTCTCAGACATTGTTCCAGGAAAGGACAAGCTCAGCCTACAAAGAGTAAGTCGGCTGAGCTTAATTGTGCCCTAATAATTGTAGGGTGCAATTATGAAAATGTTCATAATTTCTGGACTATTTCTCCCTCTGCTCTCTCAAGATTTGCCAGATTCACCCATTTTCTCCTTGGGCTACATTTGCAAACTTATAATTTACTTAGAGACTCTAACTGAGCACCAATGCTGAAGCAATAATGTGTCTTCTGGTTCAGGCCACGCTGACAGTACTCACCTGGAAACCCCTAATTTGGTTCACGAGAGCGTTCTGCTGGTTCTACTCACCAGTCTAATCACCATATTTTTCTAAAGTAAAAATATTTTTACTTTTTTGAATTTGTTCCAAGCACTTCCACGGCCATCTATAATGTCTATAATCTATAATCAGGCGCAGCATCCCGGCCGCTTCTGCAAACATTTGCGAAAGAACGGGTCGCTCTCAGGACGTCAGGAAATTCCAGTGTGATACGGTAATAAGATGCATCCTGCCTTGAAATGTCCTTGCTACTGAAATATTCCACAGTCACCTCTTATGGCAAAGTGGGAGCAATCCGGGGAAAACAACAGGTCGGACATAAAAAGCGGTAGAATCACAGAGTGGGGCCGGTGAATAGCGATCCGTGTAGTTCCCAGAGGTTGACAAGTTTCAGCAGTCGGCATCCACACACCTCCAAACTTTATTTGACCTGGAGATTAGGTCAAGAACAGTGTGTAGCTTCGTGGAATGGGTTTCCACGGCCAGGCAGCTCCATCCAAGTCTTACATCAACGAGTGCAACACTAGGCTTTGGATACAGTGATGTCAGTCAGACTCCATAGCAGCGGTAACGTGCTGTCTAATTGATCATTTGTCCCTCTTTGGTTGGCGGTCCAATGGATGAGTTTGGGTTTAACAGTAGCTCTGGTTCAGGTAAGTTCGCTGCATTGGGGATTAAAGTGCAGGACCATTTTGGGCTCATCCTCTTGGTTCCCAGGAAAGAAAATTTCACACTGCAGCATGTCAAGACATTTTGGAGTAGTTTATGTTTCCGACTGTTTGAGAGAAGTTTGTCTGTTCTAAAGTGATTCCCGCTGGAACAAAGCCAGAACCATAAGGACATGACTGAGTCCCAATCTCAACGTGACAAACCGTTTCATCCAACATCAGAGTCTAAATTCGCTTCAGGAAAATAGTCAAAGATCCCCATGAACACACAGCTGAACATTTAAAGCACGCATTAAAATCTTTGTGTCAAGATTGGGAAATTATTAAAGTTCGTGTTTCTGTAGTTTTGGCAATACAGTCTAACTCAACACACTCAGCGGTATTCTGAGTGTTATTATTTGTCATTGAGATGTAAGTAAGCACGGTTTTACTTACACAACACATTTGTAGGTAAAAGATAAAAATCCCAAAGCGATGTGTGAACCGCTACTTTAAATTGGTGCTTTTAAGCCTGTCCGTTTTCTACCTCACTAAAATCTAAAGGGGTTGAGAACGTTTTTCCATCGTTGTGTGCGCCGCATTTGTTTGCTGTGAGATGAACATTATGGACTCATGACACCTCAGAGAGAAAATGTATCAATGTAATGTTTATGTGAGTAGCATGTTCACAAGTGCAGGGAGGAAAGAGGATATGTTGGCAGGAACAAGTAAGAAGTGTCAGGAATCTAAGGATAGGCTAAGTAGTTAGATTACAAACACATTCCTGTACATAATTTAATCAGTAAACTTCTTGGTAGCAACTGGGCAACCCTCAACCCTTGTTCAATCGAGTCCAACGCCTTCCTTACACTTTGCGGCTATCAAAAAGTCAGATTCCCTCGCCTGTCTGATATATCAGCGTCTTCACTTTTATCTCTGTGTCTTCAGAGTTAAATAAAGATTTAGATTTTTTTTTTTTGGTACTTTGCTGGGACTCTTGTTCATTTCCTTGTTCTCCTTTTAACTGAGAGCGGAAATACTTCTGGAGCTTATGTCAGCCCACGGGAGTTGCAGCAGGTCAGAGAGGAGTAAAGAGCAGATGTTAAGAGATCTTCTCATCGCAGCCGGGTTATCGCAGCACAAGACATGTACGGTACCGGCTGTGGCTCACACGGCTCGTGAGACAGCAATTATTAAAGCAAGGCTGAAGGGTTGTTAAAAAGGCATTTGTGTTGTTTCCTCAGAAACAAGAATGTACGCTGGCCTTGAGCATTCACATGCTCATGTAAGACAACCAAACAAAGACAGTATGTTTACTAATCTAACAGTGCAGGGCTGAGTTATATTAGCTTATTTGGACTGTAATCACTGACTGGACAGTGAGGTTATTATCCAAGGGGATGTTTGACACTGTTTATGACGTTTTCCCCCATTTTATGGTCTGTTGTGCTGACATTTTCCTGACTGAAATCAAGAAGCCAAGGTGTCAACTCGCTGGTTCCAGACGAGTCGGTGCTCTCAACCGTACAGACGCGACTGAATCGTTGCAGTTTAATGCGTCTGGATCCACTCTTTAATGGTTTGGAACCGTTCTCTGATGTTGCAACTGGTTAGAAGGACTTATGTTTTTGTTCCACTAAATGGGTTTGAGTCAGATCTTGCTTGTTTCTAACCGTGCCAAGCTTTGGCTACGACCAATGAGCTGATGCTATCGTGGCTCCAACTTCAGGCTGGGCAAGATGAAAGACATAGTTTTGCCAGGATGTGAAGAGACACAGATCATTTTTCAAACGCCGGTCTTATTTTTTTCATTTTTTTTTTTAACATTAAAAGCATTTGGGTTTATAATAAAATCAGATCGGTACTTGTTCCCGTTTCTCAAAGTTTTTAGTTTTGATTTTGCACTGGCAGCGTCAAACCAGACACCCAAAAAACATCCTTTTCCAAAGTTTTCTGCTCAGTAATGTGACTCCCCCAGAAAAAAAAAAAAATAAATAGTTGAAATCCCATGATCTGCTGCCAAATACTACACATACCGAGGGTGTTAAGGTGCCAATCAAAGTACCATGACACTTCTGATGCGTATTTGCCTTAAGTAGATTAGAGCAGCCAATTCTTTTCAAATAAAAACATAAAAAGCACCACAATATTATCTGTCCTCAATAAGTGTTCGCCAATCCTGCTGCAAAAGCTGTATTCAGGCGCTTCTTGGAGCTAAAGGTACCGATCAGATCAGAGATCTGGTTTGTCAAATATTCACAAGCACCAATTGTTAAAATCGAAGTCAGCTATGCTAGGTCATCACTTATAGGGATGGCAAGACGAATACGAGTCTCATCTGGAAAACATTCATGACAAACAGAAGATATTTACATTTATTTTATTAGCTAACCACCGTAGCTCCAACAGCCGAGCGCAATGAATAGTGGCTTATCTGATGTCCTTTGTTTTGCTTCTTACCCATGAAAGTAGGAATGAAACAAAATGTACACCCAATGAGAATATTAAATCTGAAATTATTTTTGTGTCGATTTTTTCCATTGTTTTTTTTTTTTCCCCCATTGGCAAGCGTAGCCTAATTTTGTGAATTTCAGCCCTCTCAGTCCCCTAGGAACTATCAAACCGTGAAGTATATTCGTGTAATAGATTGCAGATCATTTTTCACATTCTGCTGGCGACGCGACAGAGCTTTTAAAAGGTTCAGATTAAAATTACAGCAACAATAAAAGCAGTTTTATGGGAATGAACGATCACACATCTGATACTGGTCGACCGAGATGTGTTCTTTTCTCACAGATCCACAACGCTTAACGAGAACCAACCACTGATCAGTCCGTACATCATCAAAGGCCGAACGCCGAACGCTTGTTCGGTGGGAGCTCCGATCAAACATAACGCAGCCTCTGTCATATTAACAGCATCTGGAAGAATATCAAAAACTGAAATGGTGGCTCATCTAATAAATTTGAGGAGGTAAAGGGGTGAAGATTCATTCGGGCGGCAGTGTTTTAAGTGTTCTGCAGAGCCAGACACATGGACGGAGTAATTCTAGTCTAGAAGTGAGCACACATCGCTGGTTGTGAGGTCTGGGAGGGCTGCAAAGTTGAGACAGATGGGTCAGGGCTTTTCGGTGAGAGAATGCTTTTCGTGGTTTTAGTATTATACAAAGCCCATTGATTTTTCCTTGCGCTGAGGGAGGGGCAGAGGAATATCTGGTTGCATCATCCGCCACAAAACCATGACACCTGGAGCACAGAGGGGTCTTGCCAGTTGCCCCCCAGTAGAACAACAGTAGAACTGGACCCTGCAGCTTCCTGTTGGTGGCTGCATGAAGTTGAGGTACTTCGCGTTCTCTCAGCATGCAATATGATAATGCATGGTTTCCAGTTCAAAAATAACAAACAGAACCGTGGGGCATTCATTTATTGACCCTCTTCATTCCTGTACCCCTAGATAAATTCCACTGCAACTAACTGTACCTTCAGATGTCACCTTCTGTGAAGGTCGTAGAGGTTTCTCGGAAAACGTCAGCATGTTTACACGCTTATAAAGAATGCATTGGATTGGCGTCAATGTCGCTTTACTGGTCAAGTCATATGAAATGCTTCTGATGCTGCAATACATGGTTACAATCCGTCTCTGGATGTTTTATGGTTCTCTACAATCACGTGTGTACTTGCATCTCCATCTTTCTCCTGGTGCGTTCACTGACAGTCTGAATGTATAAGCGCCGCTGTATACATTACAGTCATTGAACTAACACTCATGAAGACCATCGCTTAGGTTGTAAAAGCAGTATCCCAAGCTCTGAACATCTCACAGAACACTGGTCAGTCATCCAGACATGGAAAGAAAGCCATGACGTGACCCCCTTTCACAATTTGCAACAAACCATTTAAATGGATCAAGTGAACATATGGGAGAAAATGTTCTGGTTCACTGTGAAAAACACAGTGTGGTAAAAAAGAAACAACAATAAAACTCATCCCACTGTGAAAGACAGTGGCGTTTCTTTAGCACAGACAGGAAAGCTGGTCAGAGCTGATGGGACGATAACTGGAGCTAAACACAGGGCAATCTTGGTTAAGAAAAAAAAAAAAAACAGTGTCAGAGGCCGCAAAGGAGTTCGGACTGGAGCAGAGGTTCACCTTCCAGCTGGACAACAGCAGTAAACAGCCAGAGCTACGGCACCATCAAAGCACACCACATCACTTTGGGTTTAATATAATACAAAACACACCATGAAATACATTGAAGCTTGTGGTTTTAATGCTACAAACTCTGCAGAAGTTCAAGGGGTGCGAGTGCAAGACGTCCAGATTGTAATGGGTGTCAGAAAGCTTCTGATGACGGTCTCCCTTTCATTGCTTTACGGTTTTGACCCCAGGGGTCCTGCGCGCGAACGGAAAACAAAGCTCTTTTTTTCCCATGAGCCCTCTAGATAGACTGGAAGATTGTTCCTCAGGAAGCGTGGGTCAGGAAGTCAGATGAGGAAGCTAGTCGTTCTAAATGCTACCCCCTCCTCTTGAGAGTGGTGCGTCAGCAGAGAATTGGACATTAAATCTTCCTTAAACGCTGACCCCTCGCTCCCTTGTTTTGTTGCTATTTTTGCGTCCTCATCTTCAACCAAAACATCATAACTCCTCTTGTTTTACTGCAAATTGGCACCAGAGAAGCCACAAACCGAGTTGCTGTTTATTTTGAACTCTGGCTGTGATCGCAGTGCTGCGACATCAATGGCTCGCATTGACGCTGTATCCCACCCAGTGTGAGAAGAAGGGCAGTGGAAGTGAGTGGATGGGCATGTTGGAGCGATTCATGGGAACAACATCGACAAGACCATTTGGCGGTTCACCACTAACAATGCTGTGGCTACCCTTAAGGACGATTAATTGCTTCAAGCTCTCATTTTCCCTCTCCCTTCAATCTCTCGCTCTCCCTCCCAAAGTCTCCTCGGCCGGGGCTAGTTTCATTCTGCACGATGACCACAGCGCTCCCTCATGATCGCTGCGGGTCCAGAAGACATGAGAGGAGGCAACCATGATGCCCCGGCTGTCAGAAATGAACAAGTCATGGATTGGACTGAGTGGAGAGGGGGGGGTAAAAAAAAAAACCTACACACACGCAAAAATCAATGCAGCTTTCCAGCCAGCCTGGGCTGATTTGAGGTCAAGAAATCAAACTCTGCTCATATCTGGCTGTCCTAAACCGCTCATTGCTCAACACGCAGCTGCCTGATGAGTTGTTCTGTCGCTGTTTCGAAAGCCATGCTCGCATGTTGTTAAAAAGTGGGAAGTTAAGTCAGCAACAACTTTTAATAAGAGCTGAATCGCCACAAGCTGTGTTTCTGCAGTGGATCATGCGTACAGTTCTCCAAAACTTTTTTTTTTTTGTTTTCTTAAGGAGGAGGAACTCACAGCTGGGCAAAATACTTTAGAACTGAAGTATAAACAAATTATGCTTGTTTATACTTTACAACGGTTTAGTTGGAAAATCAAACCACCCATTGCAGAAAGTGTTTTTGTTATAAACACAATATATTTTTTAATTGCCTGTCTTAAATTAGACAGTAGTAATTTTTTTTATTTATTTTTATTTTTGTTATTGTTATGTCCACAGTAGTAGTTAAATTAAGATATTCTTAAAACTTTCACTTCACTTTTTATAGCTGCTCTGTCATGGATTTCAGCAGGCGGGAGGAAGATGAGCCTCAGTGGATTTGTATGGGTCCCACAGTCTGCAGCCGGCCCCTTTTCTGTGTCTCTGCATGCGTCACCCATGACAGAATGCGGTCTGAATCTGGTGAGGTCACTTTGGTATCGTGTTATCACCTGCCTGGTGAAATGATATGCACATATTCAATTCAAGGAGCGTTACCTGTAGGCCTGCAAATGTCAGCATATTTAAATGTTTTATAATAGACCAATACTAAATTGGGAATGATAACTTAAACTTTGACTAGGCCATTCTAACTTTTAATAATCTTGATCTTGATTTTTTTTTTGCCACCTCTTTCAGGTGTTCTTCCGTCTGCATTCTGCATTCTGGTGCTGACCGCCTTCGCATCACATTCCCACAGAATGATAATGCCCCCTCCAAGTGCAACACCGGGGTGGCATTTTAATGGTGAGTGTTAGTTTACCCTCTGCACAGAGTTATTTAGGTCTCAGGTGACCAGAACATCTTTGTCACATGTCCCATAGATTTCCAAAAGTAGGAAATACCAAGACAAAAAAACAAAAAAACAATGGCGTCTGCTCGATTCATACTGCTAACAGTGGGTAAGCATACAGTCCTGTAATGTGAGTTGACTCAAGTCATTTTTGTTTGCGCACTGAATAATAAGTTGCAAGTCGGAATAATAAGTAAACAGGAAAAGCAAGTCCGATTTTTTTTTGTCGTCTAGAAGAATTGTGCTCGAACAAACTATTTTCACTCGAATGTACTGTTATGGTAACGCCCCCTGATGGCTCATCAGCTGAAAATGCCAGTAAAAATGGAATTATTTGTTTTAGTTTTTTTCATTCCCACATGAAAAAAATGTGGAAATTTCAGATGGAAATTTACTTGCTTCAAGTAAATTTCTAGTGCTTGTCAACAACCCCGTCCGTATCCCCACCTTCCCCAGACCCTCCCCAGAATACACATAATGTCCCTCCAGCAATAAGAACAGTTATTCCTCCTTTGAGACAGCGTTTTTATGAGCAAGCGGTCACATTAAGTGGGATGTGGTGTTGCAAAGATTAAAAATACCACTCTGCATATGTGAGCAATTGTAACGCAGATAAGCTTGTGCTTTATATGAGGCCAGTAAGGTAGTGTGTCAGAGAGGAGGTTGATTACACAACATGCAACATCGAGCTGAGTCCTAATTCTACTGGATTCAACACAGAGAGGACATTGTGTTTGGGTGAGACAACATGCACGTCTAGTCTATGAAGAATTTACATAAGTGATCTGATCTTAAAGTATGCATACGGCAACTATCTAGATTTTTTTATTATTATTATTATCTTGGAAAAAAAAACAAAAAAAAAATGGGGAAATTCTAAGTCTGGAAAGAGGAAAGGAAGAACTCTGCCCTCTGTTGGCTGCAATGAAGCACAACAGCAAACTGTTGCTTTAAGAGTCTCTGAATGTGTTGCATTTAGCTTTTCCTTCATCTCCTGCTCAATTAGATGAAAATTTAACATCCCGTCATCCCACTTAAAGTTTATCAGTGACCTCGAACTCCACCGCCGTCCTCCCTTCTGAGGAGGAGGGAGTGGAGGCAGAAAAGGCAGAAAACAAACTGTGCAGCAAAGGCCGAGGAGTGACTGGCTGCAGCTCCGACGGTGCCTGAAAAACAGGAGGATATCAATGACCTTAAGGTGCTCACGTGTTCTGAAATGAACCGAAGCGCCAGCATTTCTAGTTGATAAAAGTCAGCATGAACTGACAGCTCATGATTCTTGTCTTTGCACTTTATCAGCTAAAAATAAGAAAGCTTTCAAAAGTACCTTAGAAGTTTGTTTCGTCATGCCAGTTTCTTGTCAGGCCAACCTGTTCTGGCTTTGGAGACGTGTCTCACGTCTGGAGGTAAAATTGAAAATATTTGAATTTGAAACAATGCGACGGACGAAACAAGACATCCTGCTCGGCGTTCAGAAGGGGATTTTTCACAAATAAAAAACAAACCGCATTGAGGAAGTGTATGTTTGTGAATTTACTGGAATTGCTGTTTGGCACTCTGAACCAGGGATTGGGAAGCGATGGAAGGGAGGGGCGGGGTAAAACATGCTAACAAGCAGAAATAAATGATGAAAATAGTGTTCACAACCTTTTACACGGTTTTGTTATTTGTGGTTATCTGGCTGCATATAGGAAGTGGGATTACATGTAGCTACTGTTATTTACTGTTATTTATTTACAGTTTTTTTCTTTGAAAAAACTGTAAAAAAACTGGAAAAACGCCCTGCATTTTTTACCTGGAAAAATGCAGGGCGTTTTTCCAGGTAAACGCCCTGCATTTACCTGGAAAAATTTGAACTTTTTTTTGATGCCTCATTCACGTACTATTATATTTAGCTTCAGTTGTCGCTCCAACACAGAAATCTTCTCAGCGACATCTTATAAAGGATCTGTATCACTCGATGTATCCATTCACAATACAACCCACATAAAAGTATCTGTTCTCTGTCAGACACTGGACACGACAAATAAAGCTAACGGCTAACGGATCAAACTATCATCAGCTCGATGCAAAACAAAAACCTCACGTCAGATTTGTTTCGAAATAACGCAGGCGGTGTTGTAAGACATGTACTTGCAGTGGACATCGCATTTATAAACTGATGTGCATTTTATACTCACCAAACTAATTTTGCATTCTGCATTGGCGCTGAGTGCAAAGCTGGATGCAAACATAAATCATTGTTCCAACACAATTAGGTTCTCGACACTACATTGTCCTTTCAGTGAGTTAATGCCGATTACATTAATATAGCATATATTTATCTCAACGAATCCTCTGACTCTTCTAAGATGGACGCAGAGACGATGAAAGAGGCTGGCGCTTCACTGAATCAGCATCTCCAAATGATTTTTTTTATCAAAACAAAGTTGCACATTTGACATCATTATACATTGAGTACACATTTACCAGCTAATATTTTTGTCTAATATGCACATAATTGCAATCACCTTTTTTTTATTGCTTCATCAAACTCCTTTAGAAAGTTCACCTTGCCAGCACACTTTCTGTCGCTGAACTAACTGAACCTTGATATGAACGTGAATCCAAGTTTATTCGCAAGAGTTCCAAACTTTTTATTGATCTGAAGCGTCAATTCATGAAACAGCCTGTGTAAAAATATTCTGAATACTCTTGAGGATTTCTTTTCATAGCTTACACCAGGGAGCAGGAAAGAAAAACTATTCAACTTTTGAGGCTTCTTCAAATGCTCCGCTGACCCGCCTGAGATCTTTACGACTCTCTGCTGTGAAGTTTCTCGCTGTGAACCTCACAACTGCACTAGCAAACATTACAGCATACTTAAACTCTGCTGTTCTGTTTCATGTCTGGCATGTTACAGACCTGCATAGCAATTTCACACCAGCTACATATTTTTGTTCTTTGCACGGTGGGGGGAGGATTGGGAAAGCCCTTTGGCCACGCAGCTGTAAATATTCCTTAGAGGGAGACAATCGATCTGATTCACTTTATCAATCAGTGACGAGGCTTTTGAACTGCAGACGTGATTTCCAGCGAGTCTGTCATCCCACCCTGTCGTCTGTGAAAACACTCCGGGGGGAGATTGCTCCACACAGGCTCGGCTTGTAAAAAAAAAAAAAAAAAAAAAAAAAAACGCTTTTTTTTTTCTTCTTTTTTTTTATGTTCAAACACGCCCTTGCTGATCGTTGACAGAGTTCAGGAAAAGCAACTGCTTGCATAAAGCTCTTCTGCTTTTCTCTCTGGACCGCAGCTCCACAAAGACCTGAGTAAGGCTTTGTACCTGCTCTCGCCTCTGTTCGAACTCCTTTCAGCAGAGCACCACCTTCCCATCCACCTCCACTCCTGCAAGCAGAGAAACAAAGCTCTCCACCCCCTGTGTGGCTCCTGTATAGGCAAAGGAGAGGAAGGGGAAAGGGAATGTTTTCCCTCTCTGTCCCCACCCCTCTTCCCTCACCTCCCCGGGGCAGTACTGTGTAGTAATAAAGCCCCCACACCCCCCCTCTACCTCTCTCCATAAATCTTCTCCTCATGCCATCCTCCCCTTCTTCCGTCTCTCCCTCCTCCCCTCACAACCCTGCCTTTCTTTTTCACTCTTCTCCTTTCTGCTTCGACCCAACTCTGATGTAAACAAACAGCCGATAGCTGCTCTGTCATGGATTTCAGCAGGCGGGAGGAAGATGAGCCTCAGTGGATTTGTATGGGTCCCACAGTCTGCAGCCGGCCCCTTTCCTGTGTCTCTGCATGCGTCACCCATGACAGAATGCGGTCTGAATCTGGTGAGGTCACTTGGGTATCGTGTTATCACCTGCCTGGTGAAATGATATGCACATATTCAATTCAAGGAGCGTTACCTGTAGGCCTGCATGTAAGACACACCATTTGGGTTTTGGTAAAAAAAATAAAAAATAAAAAAACTAAAAAAAAAGACAAGAAAACAGAGAGGTAGAATACATATAACTACGGTAGGGGAAAGAGTTAAAGCTCCTGCTCACTAAATTCACTGGAAAGTCCCACAAAGTGAGGACAATTAGGAGTAAATTAATTATAGAGCAGTATGATAGCTGAAACCCTGAGGATAATTTTATAAGTCTCAGTAAACAACCTTCAAACACTCAAAACTATCCTAAAAAATAAAGTCATCTATCTATCTATCTATCTATCTATCTATCTATCTATCTATCTATCTATCTATCTATCTATCTATCTATCTATCTATCTATCTATCTATCTATCTATCTATCTATCTATCTATCTGTCTATCTGTTTTATGGTGTGCTTTATGGCTCATTGCCCAGGGCAGCACAGACATGGGGTCGTCGCCATCCAGATTTCTATTACCTGAGTTGTATGTTTCATCAATAATACAGTTTTGAGGCGGTAAAACATAGAGGACCTCACGTACGCTGACGTGGAGGTAAAGTTTGCAGCTGTTTATGGCCCCCTGCTGGTCTGGAGGAGCTCCAACAGAGCTTAAATTCAAAGATGGAAAGTCGGCATGTGCACACAAAGAAACCAAAATGAATTCTTCATGGAATAAGATTATGGATGATCAGAATAGAGCAGAAAACAAAGAAAATTTGTATCCAGCTCGAGACAAATGTTCATGTTAACAACTAGCAGCCTTTTTTTTTTGTGCGGATGCTTGTGAACACAACTTTAAGGTTGGATTCACTTCTCTGGAAAAAAGAGAAACTAGATTATATGAGCACATAAAAGGAGAGTGTAACACCGTATTTCTTCCTTTTTCACTAATTTGTTGAAATTGCAATATAACTAACTTATATCTTACTATTTCAGGACAACTTTATAGTATTACTAAAAGAAGCAAATAATTACAAATAAATAAATAAATAAATATTTCTTTCTTTAAATTTACTGCTGGTTCACCAGCAGTACTTGCTGCTAAAAAAAAAAAAAAACATGTGTGCAGAATGTCAATATGTTTGAATTCGGCCGGATGATACTGAACGCAGGTCAGGCGGTCTGAACTAAAGGTGGCCCTCCAGAGGAAACTGCTTTGGGCCTCATAAAAGTTTGAGCCGCCTCTGGGGGAAGCGGCCAAGCAAACCTCAGCCTCTATTATTAAGAATTCACAGCAACGTAGTGATGTCAAAGAAACTGACAAGCCAGTACACATTAAAAAAGAAAAGAAAAGTCTGTCTGTAAAAGCAGAGGAACAAAAAAAAGGAAAAAAAAAAAGTTCAGAAAGTATCCGCCCAGCACTTCTGTGGCTCCTCCTCGCCGGCGCTTATAAAGCCAATGTCCGAGCCGGAGCGGGGCAGAGGGGGAGTCTGCAGGGCGCAAAACACACAGGAGCCGCGAATCAGAAACTGCGCAAAACCTGCGTAAACTTTCCTAAACAGGCGGCGGCTCGCTTTTTTTTTTTTCTTTCCTAACTCGACCTGGTTGCTGGAAAGATGACCACAGCCGTGGTGTCGCCTTTCTTCGACTTTGAAATGATAAACAAGGTATTTTGAACACTTTTTTTTTTTTTTTTTTTTTTTTTCAAATCTTGAGCTTGAGTTTGAGTGCAGGAATGAGCGCGGCCCTCCCAAAGCCGCCGCTGTGCGCGCAGCCTGGTTTGTTTTCCTTCATTTAGACTAAAACAACATGGCCGTGCTTTTTGGGTTTTTTGTTTTATATTTTTGACTTGGTTCGTCCCCGGCGGGGTGTTTAATATTTATCTCCCGGTTCGGCGCCGGAGGTTTTGACATGAAGTTGTGACGGTGAACTCGGGCGGTTCTCATTTCCAGCGTGTGCCACATCAGCTAACGCAACTGTTGCTCCGGTTCGGCCCCGCAGGCCCCAGGTTGGCTCCGTGTGAAGACAGGGGGGGGGCTTTGCGCTGCTTTTTAACGCTCGCGGCGGCCGCGTGCTCGCTAATCATTAACGGGGTTTGCAGAGCCTGGCTCTCGGTCTTTGCTCCTGCAAAGCTGCTGAAGGCTGCAGGGGCGCTAACACGAAGTTTATAAAGAGGGCAGCAGCGAACCATTTGTCAGAATATGTTGGAGTTTCGATAAGCTTTTCCTGGTCAGTGATGGATGCTGAAAATGGCAAAGGAAACTTGCATTTGTAGTCATTCATGGTCAACCCATTCACACTTTATTCTCCCAGCTTCATACCTGTAAACAAACTGTTTACATCTGCTTGTAAACACAAAGCTTGAACTGTTTTTCATCTGGTTTGTTTCCTCCCATGGCAGCATGCTTTAAACTTATTAGGAGATAAATCCTTGTGAAATGCTCAAATCTTATTCGTAGTTGAATATAATTCTTTGTTGTTGTTGTTTTTACTACATATTTCCATCCATTTGGATTCTGATCACTGTTTGGACAATTTGACTCTCATGTCGGGTCCACTGACCAAAACTGATTCCAAGAGACTAAATTCTAGTGAATCATAAATGAGCTGGGTACAAACATAACCAGATTTGAAAAGGGGCAACAACCCAAAACATTATATTGAATGAGCATCTCTAATTCCTATGATTAGAAACATTGTAAGTGTCTGGCTGAGTTGGTAAAGCCCCTGTATTTCCCCCCCCAGTCCTCCCTTGGTGGCACCTCTGTTTAAACTCAGTGAGCGACGACTTCTCTTAGACGTCTCTGACACGTTTTCTTTCACCTTTCTCTAACCCCTCAATGCTTCTGTTACTTTTCATTCTCATGTTAATCAGTCACCTGTGGTCGTTCGGTGGGTGTGTTGAGATGCAGACCCAAAGTTTCTTTTTGTAGTCCGGCAGGATGTTTTGCCTCCCTTTCGCCGTCTTTCAAATGACGCAGCCCACAGGCCTCTCGTGTGCTGCTGTTGCTCCATTTACTAAACAGGCACACATTCCTAACCAGGGCAACTTGCCAAACCAGCTGCTGTTCTATAGGCCTGTATCCGCTTCTGTTGTCGGAGCCAAAAAGGAACAATCGTGCAGTTCGATGGGAGGTTTCTATTCAGTCTGTTCAGTTTCTATTCAGTCCTCCGGTGACCATAAATAAAGTCTCCAAATGAGTAAACAGAAAGCAAATGTGTACTCTAACCTCTGGATTAATGCTGTTACATGCGTACATCGTCGTGCATTCCACTGAACATACTGTCTCCAGGGTAAAGCATGGTGGAGGCACTGATATGCTGAGGGGATGTTGGATGGAGCATCCAACAAGGCAAAGACCACTTGGATTGACTTTTAATTTTTGTCTATATTTGTTATTGATCTCACTCATCCTACAGCTCAGGTAGTGCAGGTGAAGACTTGTTTTGATGTTGGAAAATAATGTTACAATGCAATGTTCTCCTAATGCCATGCAGATGTCGTTGAAACCCTTGTACGTCAGTCCTGAAGGCAATCATAGACTATGCTCTCATACCACGTGTTTGTTTCTTTACAGAACAATAAATTCAGCTACAACAACAACCTGGGGGGCTCTCACCAAGTGTCTGTCCCTTGCACTGGCACCAGCGTGCCCCTCTCCAATGCCACCGGATCCCTGCTGGACAGGAAGGCGGTGGGATCCCCTGCAATGGCTAACGTGTTCCATCGGCGTCACTCTGTCAGCAGCACCAAGTTCAGCCAGAACCAGTTTCTGAACAGCCTGAAGACGGTGGAGCACTCCTCGCTCATCTCAGGGGCTGGCAACGCCGGCAGCAGCAACAAGGAGACCCGCCTGCGAGACCGCTCCTTCTCGGAGACGGGCGAGCGGCTCCTCAACAAGTGCCTGGGGCCCTCCAGCCCGACGTGCGGTGGTGGCGGCAGCAGCAGCCCGGTGAACTCCAGCCGTTACAAAACGGAGCTGTGCAGGCCCTTCGAGGAAAACGGCACCTGCAAGTACGGCGACAAGTGTCAGTTTGCCCACGGGGTGCATGAACTGCGCAGCCTCAGCCGTCACCCCAAATACAAAACCGAGCTGTGCCGCACCTTCCACACCATCGGCTTCTGTCCCTACGGGCCGCGTTGCCACTTCATCCACAATGCCGAGGAGCGTCGCGGACCTCCGCAGCAGTCGTCCCCTTTAAACTCTTCCAACAAGATGGAAAGGCCCCGGCTGCAGCACAGCTACAGCTTCGCCGGCTTCTCCAGCTCCGGGGGACTTAGGGACAGTCCGACCTCGGTCACCCCTCCGCCCATGTTCTTCCCTGACGAGGTCCCAAACTGGCCCAGCAGCAACCCTTTCACCTACTCCAGCCAGGAGCTGGCCAACCTGTTTGGGCCGAGCCTAAGCGCCGGTACGGCAGGCGCGGAGCCAAACAGTGCCGCGCCACCCTCTCCGACTGGCACGCCTTACTTCTTCAGACCCATGTTGGAGTCCCCTCCGTTGTTTGAGACGCCTTCCAGCCCCCCAGACTCTCTGTCAGACCAGGAAGGCTACCAGAGCAGCTCCGGCTCCGAGTCGCCCTCGCTGGACAACAGCCGCCGCCTTCCCATCTTCAGCCGCCTTTCCATCTCTGACGAGTAACGGCACGCGTCTAAAGATCGGTGACACAGAGAGCATGGCACTCCCCTCTACCTCTTCCCCTCTCTTCCCCTGAGCTTCCCCTGTCCTCCCTTACTCCAGATCCTTGTTGTTTTTAAGGATGTAATAATGAAATTAAGGGAACTAAATTATAATTTCACCCCAGCTGATCTGCACATAAAGTTTTAGAACTGATGCCACGTGTCATAGTGCCAAACGAGAAGTGGAAACTGAACAATGAAAATCACAAGAACAACAATTGACTGTTTTTTGTTTCTTTTTTTTTCCCCAGGTGCCACTTGTTTATTTTTCTCTTTTCCCTCTTTCTTTTTTTTTCATTCGTGAATGTGTAGCAGTACAAGTGGCCTTGGAAAGGGGGAGTGCATTGCACTAACCCAGCCTTCCCATCCCTCCCGTCTTCCTGCGCCGTGTGCCTAATGACGTCACTTCCCCCTGAGCTAGCTAGAAGGTGCTCACTAATGTAATTGTAGCTCTGCAGCAGACGTTTTTTACAGACTGATACGAGACAAAAAAAACAAAGTAACAGACCCTGAAAATATATGAATAGCTTTTTTTTTTTTTGTTTTCTTTAAAAAAAAAAAAACGAAACGGTTTAATAAAAAAATAAATAAATAAAGTGCCTGGGGCGGCTTCTGCATGTGTTTAGGGTGAATGGACTACTGTTTTTCGCTTCTTTACCTGCTCCCACGCCGCTGTCGGTGCTCCTCAAGTCCCGTCTTCTGTTTCTGATCTGGGTGAGTCTGCAGGAAGGACTTTTGAGCTGGAAGTTGGTTAAATACTCCCCTCGCCCTTTCATCCGAGTTTCCCCTCCTGTTGCTGGTCACTGGCTTATATATTTTATTTGTCACTATTTGGGGAAGGAAGTCTTTATCGAACTGATCATTAAACCTGTATGACTTTGCTCCCGCTCCCCCCACCTTGTCGTCCTCTCTGGTCTGGGGGATTTCCAGCATTCCCATGGTGCAGTTCAGGTCGGACCTCCAAGCTGTTTTACTTTATCCCCTCCCCGTCCCTCTTTACAACCTGCTCCACTGAGCATTTTGTAGTCATTACAACCCTTTTGCTTTCATTATTTGATAATTATTTTTTATTAATGTTATTATTACGGTTATTATTTGAAAAAAAAAAAAAAAAAAAACGAAAAAAAACTTTCCAGACAGAAGGTTTGCGTGTCACTGCTTATTTAACTTATCAGAACATATTTATTGGTGATCATATGCATTTTTTTGTTAATTTTGTTTTTTGTATTTATCTGGATAATGAACAATAGAATATATTTTCTTTTATGTTAAATTATGATCTTCCATATTAATCTAAAGATTGTGAAGATGTTTTTTTGTCAGTTTTCCTTTTTTTTCACAGTTTAATATATTGTACTTCAATGACTTTTTGTTCTGCAACTACACTTTGTCAGAAATGAAACTAATTTAAAGCAGAAAAATGCAAAAAAGAAGTTTGCGTTTTTGATTATTTATTATACTTTTTTTTTCTTTTGTTTTCCTTTTCTTACTCCCTCTCATTGGACTGCAGTTCCATCTGAACAAGATTTGCTTGTGTTCATTCCAGATGTTTTCCCTGCACAACTTGCAACAATCTGACAGTAGCAGTTGCCAACTGTTATTACATAAATTGAGCTTTTTTTGAGATAAAATTCTTGGGTGGGGGTAGGGAAAGCCTGTTCCCACTAGAGGACTGGTATAAAATGGTTTTCCTCCCAGTTTGTTATTACAAGCAATAGCTGTGACCAAATGAGTTGAGGAAAGAGTTTTTTTTTTTTTTCTCTTTATAATTTGATCTGATGCTTGACGCACTTGCTCGGCCCCCCTTTTGACCAGTGGAAGTGCCTCTTTGAATACATTCCAGGTAGCTAAAGGCTTCTCAGCCTTTTTATATTTGATAAAAAAGAAAACAGTACAGTTTTTAAAGTCTCTTGCTCTGTGTTGCCTTCACGTGTGGTGGAAGAGGTGAAAGGATTATGACACAAAGAAAGTGAAACTGTTGAATGTATTTTTTTTTCTTTTTAGTTCAGCCATGTGTTTTCACTACAGTAATTTCTGTGAGTTTATATCAGAACCTCTTTTCCCTCTTTTTTTTTGTAAGTATTGATTGCAGTTAAGTCAATAAACCCCGTATTTTTTGGAAAACTTAACATGTGTCTCGAGTTCTATCTTTGGGTTGTTCATCTGGCGCTTTTTGTGTGACAAAGCAGTAGCATCATTCAAAAGTGGAATAACGAGCAGATTTCCTTTTAGTATTCCCCCAAATAAAAAATTTTCCTTCAACGCACCAATCCTGTCACGAAACATCCCTTCACTTCGCCAGCGAGGAGTGTGGGCACTGTGGATGCTGCACAATATGCTTAAATCTTTCAGTTCTTCAAAGTCAATTTTTTTCACAGATGCATCTTTTTGCTGCAACCACAGCTGCATGTTTTTGGTGTTCTTCAAGCAGCTTTGCATATCTGAACGAGCGACTGAACAACCTCAATTAGACTGGAAGAACACCTGCACAGATTCTCCTTTAAATATAATGTACATCCTCTGGCGCTTTGTCCAGAAGCCTCAAAACATGATTCGCTCTATGCTGCTGTAGATCTGGTGTTTTGTTTAGGGTTGTTTTCCTGATTGGTGAATTTTTGCTCCACTATTGTCCCTGTATTTAGCTCAGTCTGACCTATTTCTTCCCGATAGCGTGACGTTTCCGCCACAATGTTTTATTAAGGAGATGGTGTGCAGGATCAGATTTTTTTAGGTACTAATGATCTCGATGGGCAGTAATCATACAGGAAATGTGGGGAGGAAAAGAAGAGGCAAAAGTCTCAAGGTTAAACCCAAGACGCCGTTAATATCAGCTTTTGAGTTTGATTTTTTTTGTCATTCAGCAATTATGCTGATTTGTGTTTGTCTTGTGATGAAAATTCATTGAAATGTGTGGCTGTAATGTGGCAAAATGAGAAAAAAGGTCAAAACGTGTGGCAGAGAACCCTGGAGTGACTCAAAAGAACCAGACATTGCTTTGCATATCTTCACTTCAAGCCCAAACCTCTGTGATGCACTTTTAATAGTGTCAGTTAGCCAAAGCCTCGACAAACCGCAACAAACTCGACTCTTGCGTTGCATAAAGGTTCACAGTGTGTCCACAATTGTTGAAAAGAAAAACCAAAAACCAATGGAAAACTAGATTTGCCTCCCAGAACTAAAGGGAGTTTCAGTGTGGTGAGAGTTGATTGGTCAGCTGCTCAGGCTGCAGTCAGGGCTATTGACCTGGGGATAATCAAAGTCTGATTGAGCAGGTTTGGTCACACAAAGAATCAGCACTCCTAGTTTCAGCTGAATTATTGATCAGAGCATGCCGTAACTGTAAGGTTTCCCGGAATGAAAAGTTACGCAGTCAGGCAACGACCAGTTGATACGAAGTTGCAAGCCGATCAATAAAGTGTTTTGGGAATGTTCTTGGCGTGGACACAGCAAACAGCTGCGTTTTGTGCATCGTTTGTGACGCAGTTCATCTGATGCATTTCAATAGAAAGGTAAATTCATAAAGCTTTCTCTGTTCTCCGTACTTTAGCTTCTCCTCCACAGACTCAGCTCAACATCTGTACTGCTTCTGCTTTTCCTCTCCCCTCTCTCTCTGGACTCTTCCGTCTGTCTGTGTTTTTACTCTCAGATTGCCAAAAAAAAAAGGAGCCTGAACAGGAACTACTTTTCTCGACACAATGGTGAGCGCTGACCCCTGACCTCTGGAGATCTCCGTGTTGCTTTATTTCAGGGAAACCAAGGCCCTCTAGATTTACCTTTACCTTTACTGCCACTCCCAATCCCAAACAAGATAAATATTGACACCCCTTTAACAAATTTGGATTTTACATACAAAAAAGCTTTTTTTTATTTAAAAGGAGGGGTTTTAGACAGACACCGAGCAGCATACAGTTGCAAAGAGGAAGGAAAAAAATCTATATATTTTTTGTTTTTTGACTAAAACTATTTGCAACCAATTGTCTTAAGAAGTATTTACTAAACAGCATTTACTAAATAGTAAATACATAGAACATTTGTGATGAAAACAGCTTCATAAAGGCCGTGCCACAAAGGTAAGGGAGAGAAACATGCAGAAGATGTTCATCACCTGCTGGCTAAAGACTTGAAACCAGGGGAGAGGTTCACCCTGGGACCGAACAAAGAATAATAAAAGTAATTAAGAAATGTTTTAAATCCATGCTTAAAAGGCAAAGTCCAAGTACAGACCTAAATCCAAAACAACAAGGGGTACGAATACATTTGCAAGGCATTGTACCAGCCCAAAACTGTCTTTTTAGGTGAATTTTTTTAGATTATGTTGAAACTTTTGGGAGTTTATATGAACTGTTATGTCGATGATGACCTGCTTTACATTAAAAGCAACGGAAAAAAAAAAAAAAAAAAAAAAAAAACCTGGAAGTTACCCAGAGTTTCCCATTCCAGTCCTTTATGATCTGACCATGTTTTAGAGGTGAACCATTCGTCTAAATCAGGTGAAGCTCTACAACATGAAGAGCTTTCATGCTGTAGAAAACTCTTGTGAAGTGAAGTGCGGTGACTTCACTTTGGCTACCAGTGAAGTCACCCGATAACACCTCCAAGCTTGTCTGGGTGTGTATTCTGCTTATCATTTTCATTAAATTAAGTGAGTTTTTTTATACATATAGCTTTGGTGGTGGTGAAGTGCAAAGAGGAGGAAAAAAATATGGTTTCTTCCTCAAAACCTTTATCATGTTGTGTCTTGATTGCATCAAAGGAAAAGCAAAAAAAAAAAAAAAAAAAAAAAGGAAGAAAATTAATAGTAAAGGTTTGTCAAGCTAAACGCAGGTGACTAGAGTTCACACAAGCTTTACTTGAAATGTGCAGTTTGAAGCACATGACAGAGGGCTGCTTCCTGTGCGTGCGGTCTGTGCACAGAGGCACCTTGATATAAAGTACAAGGAAGTGGCTTTTTGTGCCGGCAAAGGTGCCGGATGGAGGGGGTCGTCTATTCTTTGAGATGTGGCAAAAGAAAAAAAAAAAAAAAAAAAACAACTTCCATTTCTTCAAAACAACAACAGGTTAGTTTCCAACATGAAGAGAGCGGTGACACATATGACACTTATGGTTCACTTACTTGCCACCTGTGCAAGTAGGGAAAAAGTGATTGTATTGCTCTGCTCTCCGGGGGCCAATCGTCATTCACCTTTAACCTGCGAGGTTGAGCAAGCGAATGCCGCAGCATGTACACTGTGCAACTGTGCTATCAAGACAAGGACTACCTCTTTGTTTGAGAAAGAGTTGAGCAAATAACGCCGATGTGCTGACTGTCCCTTATCTGTTAGCTCTTGCATCCGAGAGACCGGCACATATCTGTAGACTGACGCTCGTGGACGCCCGCGCTCGGCTGAGGGCCCGTGCACCAGGAGCTGCAGCAGGTGTAGTGGAAGAGATGATTAATCACCAAACAAGGGCTGAGGTCAACACTGAGTGCGCAGGTTAGGTTACAGGCTTTGTCCTTAGAAAACAGAGACACAATTAACCTCATTCAGACACAAATACCAGAGTTCAGGGACCTGCAGTAGAAGCATCCGCCCAAGCAAACATGGCATGCTTCATGTGGGGGCAGAAACGTTCTGCGCAGCGGAAACGAGCGGAGAGCGAGTCGTGTGATAAAACACTTTGCTCAAGAAAACACACTGATTTCCACTGATTTCAGCTTCCAGATTCAACCTTTTCACGACAGAAAACTAAGCGACAAAGAAAACAAACAAGGGTCCAAAATGAGGTGATGATATATTCACACCACCTGGCACTGGGTGCTAGCTATTTGGTATTCCACTGATTTTTATCAGGCGTCACAAAATTGTCCACTTCACCAGATGAACACAAAAATCCACTACATATCAGTTCTGATCGTCAGTTTCTCTACTGCACATCTGCTTTGACAATGACGATACTTCAAGTAAATAACACACAAAAATTGCCTTTCCACCCATGTGATAGAGTAGCATGTGACTGGATCTCCGCGCTATGCCCGGCTGCTAACTGGAGTTAACAAACTGGTTTGACCGAATCATCTGAGGCTGCGTTTCTTCCTCTGAGTCTGCGGTGTTCCTGTTAACGCCACGGACTTTCAACGCGTTCAAGAATTCGCTCAGTGAGGTTCGTCCGTGAAGACTCAAGATTTCTGATTCAGAACAAAGACTCTGAGTTGACCCAGTAATTCTTCAGTCACGCCACTAAAACAACAGTAAGACTGGGAGGATTATAAGCTGCACATGCACTTTATAGGCACATTGTGTCAAAGACGTTCGTGGATGTTTTATGTTTAAACCTCTGCTGACAGACGCTTCAAAATACACAGCAAGACAATAAACAGTGTAGTAAAAGTGTTACTATGGTGAAATTGCAGGTAAACAGAAAATAAATGTAGTCTTAAGTGAAACTTCTTTATTTATGATGGTCTCTTTTATCATTGTTACCTCAGTTGTTCATATGAAACCAGTAACTCGTTAGCTTAGAAATTACTTAGCTTAGCTTGTGAGAAACAGAAAAATAAACACCCCTCCTCGTCCTTTGCCAAAGGTTACACTCATACGATCACTTGCACTTCTAAAGCCCCGACGGTCAAAGTGGTGTCAAAACGACCGTAGGAGTAAGAAATGAGGCCACAATTTGACATGGTTTCAGGCTTTTCAAATTACGGCAAACAACGCTAACTATGCACATTTCAGAGCCTTTTCACAAACCCATTGACCTTACCGCTGCAGGACATTCTCATGAACCTGACTGTTGATAAAAAGGTCCATTTATGCTCGTCTTTGGTTTAAATAGACTGTCAGCCTCCCTGTCTGTGGCTCCTCGGACGTTACCCTCCTCTGTCTTTCGACCGAGGGCCCCACAAAGGAAGGGGGTTTCAAGAGTTAGCGCATTGTTTTCCAAAATAATAAAATTCTTAGCTTAATTATGGGAATGTGTTATATAATTTGTGTTAACAGGGGGGCTCCACGTCTCACCTCTAATCTCTTCCTGACAATTATAAGCCTGTGTCATAAGTGTTTCTCTGTTTAGGAAGTTTACACTCCGAATACAAAGAAGTGCAGATTACCCACGGAGAAAGTGGAAAATCCAATACTTAAATCTGCTCTGTGATTTTTGATCACTTTTCCTTAAGCAAAATATGCAATTAAACACACAATCCACAACCACTGTTTTGCTTCTTTCTTCTCTTTTTCTTCTATCCCATGGCGTTTAGGATCTTTATCTCCGTAAACAATCAGAGGAATTTTCACCCTCACACTTCCAACGGGCTTCGTAAAATATCCGATAGTCATGCTCCAGCAGTCACTGCCAGGCTCTTTTACCTCACTAATCACTGTAATCTTAGTATATGTTTGCGGCCTTCGGCAAATGACAGGCTTTTATCTTTCTAGGTCTATGTGTTACAGTGAGACTGGTTGTAGATCAGCAAAGACAAGAATCATAATCAGTCCCTGATCCTGTGGGTTTGAATCTCTGCGCTCCACGTTGCTATTATAAAGGCCACTGAGGCTAAAACACACTGCGCAGCGGGTAATGACCACTGGCCTGGATCAAGTGTACCATGTGCTTCTCTTCCTCTGGGCTAAGTGGCAACCCTTGACCTGTGAAAGGAAGAAACAGACAATGCGTATGTGTTGAGGTGAGGTGAGGAGGCTTCAGAGCAGAGCTGCGGCAACGGTTGTCTGACAGGTTATGGAAACACACCCTTCCACTCCTTAGTGTGACAGAAAAACAAACACAGAAGTAGAAAACTGGCTCTGAGCCCCGCGCTAATGGACGAGCGATGACTTTCTTCGAAACAACACGTTCCATAAGGAAACCCGAGCTGAGCACCGGCCTGTGGGAGATGCCGTTCCGAACCCGAAACTGTTGTGCTTTGGGTTTTCTGGTCCGTCGGTGCCGAGTGAATCACTGCCTCGCTTCCCAAGAGTACTTAATCACTTCGCTCTTCCTGTCCCACGACTTACAACATTACCCAGAGAGCGGCCTTGTGCTAGCAAAACAACACCTGCTCTGTATTTTTTGACCTAATGCTCCACATTCACTAAAAAGCTCCAGATTATCACAAATGTTTACATGACAACATTGTTTTCATTTAAAAAAAAACCAGAGAGCTCCAACACGCGTCTTCACCAAGAAACTGTAAACAATCATTGGTTGACTGCCTTCTCTTCCGTGACCCGTCTCTGATCCTGCTGCCCAGCGCTCTGAAACATCTGGATGTGTCCATGCCTGAACGCATGAACCAGCAAGAATTTATAAAGTCTATTTTCTCAGTCACATTCATAGGGTTAGACTACCTCTGTGCCACTGGTGGTAAAGCCTGCTTGTATGAAGCAAGAGCAGCGTGGGGGGAATGAAAAGCTCATCTGCCGGTTTGTATTAACGGATTTGGCGAAGAATCCAACAACCGAGGGGAAAGTTGAGTTACAGTGCCTTGCAATATTGCAGCTTCAGGTGTTTTGGGGCTTTGCCTCTCCCAGAATTGCCCAAGCTCCCTCAGATTGGGCGCAGATGGTCTGTCAACATCAGTTTTGAAACCTTGTCACAGATTCTCAGTTGATAAAAGGTTTTGAGTTTCACCGGACCATTTAAAAAAAACAACAAACAAAAAACAAATAAGCATTGATCTAAACCAGGCCATTGTTACTCTAGTTGTATGTTTAGGGCCTTTGTCCAAATGGAAGGTGAAGCGCTAACAGGTTTTGTTACTCTTGAGGACTGACGTAGCAGATCCCTGTATTAGGGTCATCAGAGTAGAGGGAGGGTGTTGAATGCAAAAGTATGCAACATGTTTTAAGATTCTTAAAACATGTTGTATAAGTTTTTTTCCTTCCTGCACAAGTACGATGGCCCATCACTTCAAAATCCACGTGAAACACATTAAAGCTTGTGGTTGTTACCCAAAAAGATTTTACAAACTTACAAAAAAAAAAGGGGAGGTGTGAATACTTTTGCAAAGCGCTGTGTTTTTCCATGACAGAGCTACACTGAAACCCTGCGCTATGCTCAAAGCCTGCCTCTTGAATGAGGTTAGCTTCAAGTTGGTGAAGCGTGCTACAGCTAAAAACAGCACGTTTCCTCACACATGACTCTCAGTTTTGTTTTGCAGCATCTGTTTCCTCTGGTGGCGGCAGCGCTGGAAAACAATCTCGCTCTCACTTCTTCGATGCAGTTTTTGGTTTCTCACCGCTCCTGTGCCGATTTCTATGACCTCACACACACACACACACACACAGATGCTTACACACACTTGTCTAGAAATAAACAGACTCCTACACACTCTTCTCTCCTACAGATATGCAGCAGATGACAGGCCCACAAAGTTGACTAACCACTCTCTTAGTCACTCAAGCCTAATAAAAGTAGAAGCGCACAACAGATGATGAGTGATCATTTTACAGGAAGAGCTTTGCTCCGTCTTGCGTCGAGGCCAAGTCTTCACTTTGCACAGATGGCCGTCTCTTATCTACAATCTAATACCCCAAACAGCCACATTATGTAAAATTTCGGTAAAATTTTAGATTACGAAACAGAGAGGAGATAAAGGCCATGGGAGTAGAAATATTGGCACAACTAAGGCAAGAAAGAGGAGATTATGATAGAGATTATGACTCACTCAGTGCTAACACCGGTGTAGCCACTGCACCAGGGATGATTTCTTTTTTCTGCTTGAATTGTAAACAGGACCCAGATATCTGTCCTTGGGAAGTTAGGGAATAGTTAAAAGTGAACTCTGTATCTCTCTGTTTCGGCGTGTGCGTGCATTTCACAATGATCCGCTGGCCGAGGCTCACACAGACGGAGATAAGACTCGACTGGGAGAAACCGCAGCTCTCACACCCACTCAACAGGAAAGAGCGCGCGCCGCACGCGCACATGGGGGTCTAATCCCTTTAGATCACGCGGGGGCTTCTCCGGGTCGAGGTGGAGTTCGATTGGAGGTGTCTCTCGTACCGCTTGCATTTCTCCGGGCAAGTCTTCCATCGAGATAAGGCCCGGCCTGAAACCTGTCTGGCTCGCTCCCGCCCTGCGCCTCACCTGATAACCTGTCGCAACACGCGCTCGCACAGGCAGGAGAGGAAAGGAGGGTTGAAGTGTTGCCCTACCCCGGGGTGCAGAGTGATGGTGGTGTCAGGATGTACAGCAACAGGGTCAGAGTGTGCTGGGTCTTTTTGTAAACTTTACCGAAGGCTGCAGAGTCGACCTAAATCAGCGATATTATTATTATTATTATTATTATTATTATTATTATTATTATTATTATTATTATTATTATTATTATTATCATTATTACAGAAAGGGGCTCATATGCTGAGATGTGACGGGTGGAAAAGATTTTAGTGGGATTATGCGCGACAGACCAACCCAAAGAAGTGCATGAATGTGAAGAGGAAGGGAACTAATGTATTATTTTGGACGACCTTTCACTTATTAAATCCCAACATGAACAAAACTATCTCCATGGTGAAGCACACCCAATGGTGGGTGATGATCCGCGGTTTTCTAATTCCTTCGCACTTGTATCCATATCCTGACACCCCTAAAGTCAGGTCTAGTCAGCGAGGAATAGGAGAGGGGTCAGAGTTGAGGTGGAAGTTCGGGACTTGCACCGGTAGCTACAGAAGAAGGAGGCTCTACGAACATTTGTGGCACGCTTTTCACTATTAGTACTGGAAATGGTTTGAGAGCCAAGCATCATTCATATTCAAAACTTTGTGTTGGTCTCTGCCGTAAAATCCCCCCTCCGCCAACACTCCCAAAGAACATATTAAGGTTTGTTTGTGGACGCAGAGGGACAAGATGGAAATTTCGATTACTTTTGAAAGGTGCTTTATTTCATGTGAGTATTGAAAGGTGGAATGTTAAAAATGTTGACTGAAAAGTTGAAACAGTGAGGTTTAAAAAAAAAAAACAAACAAGGGAAAAGAAAAAGCCTGTCTTTGTTTTTGTTCCGATCACATGGTTTTGCTGCTATCGTCTTACTCATTCTGGCGTGACGGCTGCATACCTGTTTGCTAATGTTACCTATCGACGGATGAACAGCTGAAATCACTGTGGAAGACCATCGGCTTTTTGACTCTCAAACAAAATGAGGCCTGCTTCTGGTTCTCATTGGTTCATTTTCTTTCCAGATCAAGTTACGCTAACAGAAATAACTTATCTTACACCTCAAGACATGGAACATTTTTGCTGAAGGTCTGATTCTTATTTTAATTTCTCCGATTCATTGTTTTGTCATGATGAGCATCATAATGTGTTGCTATGTACCAACACATTTAATGTGTTAAGTTAGTTTCTGACAGATCAGGCTTCTTATTTTCACCCCCCCAAAAAAATCTAAAGAAGGTGAAGAGATGTTCAAATATTTTGCAAGTTGCAAGTGTTTCAGTTCCTCCGTGGGTTTTTCCCACACTATTTCTGAGATTCTTGGACAGTCAAGCATGCACTGCTTTTTTGAGGTTTGTGGGCAAAATGGCAAGCATCTGTCGATATATTGTTTGGTTTCTGTGTGTCGTTGTGTGATGATCCAGACCAACTGAGTTTTCTTTCTACTAATGAGCTGTTTCATGTCTTGCAGGAGTCTCGTCCTCTCTGAAAATATCCTTTTTATCTCTTATATCTTAGGCTTCAGTCTCCAACTGTTTGTTCAGACCAAAATGTCCATTTTCAGTACTTTAATTAAACTGTAAACATATGAATTTAGTGATTTTTATGAATTGGACCCTTGGATTATGTTGGTGTTAGCTATTTACCATCTGTCCCAACTTCTCTAACTGCTGTTTCAGCTCGAATTTAAAATTTCACTTTCAATTTGTTCTCTGAAAAAGTCCTAAAACATTTTAGAACCAAGTTTATTAATGGGCCGAGAAGTGGCAGTAAGAGCAGGGAGTGTACTCTTGCATCTGCCTTAAAAAGAAAAAGTGCTAAGCCACTTACACAACAGCTTTATGTGTGGAAACAATAAATCTGTTCCCTGAGGGGAACTCGTGTGGGTTTTCCACTCTGAGACTCAGGCATCATTGTTATCAGACACACAGACTAACAGAGGAGGAGGGAAAAACAATGTGTGAGAGACGCTTGAGGCCCAAAAGGAAGGGAGAAGCACAATGAGGGGCAAAAGAAGCCCTCGATAAATCACCGCGATAACTGTTTCCCCACCTGTGTCCACTGTCTTCCCAGAAAGTTAGCGTCCCTGCCCTCTAAAATGAGCAGGACCTTAACGCTCAGACATGGAGTCGGAAATGGAAAAAAAAAAAAAAGCTGGGATGTTAAAACCACCGGGAACGGGAGGAACAAGACCACTTCTTCAGGGTAGAAATGATTATTTCTATGATGACTCTGCACAGCTGGGTTTGGGCTTGCACATCATCTTTTGCGCACATAGAAAAATAAACAGATCCTAAGGACATTTCACTTTCACAGTCTTAATAAGGTCAACTAACCTCAACAAAATCAAAAGTCTGCAACAGAAATCCTGAGGTCATCCATAAATCCCCACGATATTACCATTAATACACCATCAGTCAGGTTTATGGGCTTGTTTAAGTAAAAAAAAAAAATAGCTTGTCAGACACAGCTCAGGTGTGTGTATGTGCAACTCAGTCGTATGTAAACACACCCCGATGTGTATGAGCATGTGTGCCGCTGGGGGAGGGTTGTTTACTTGGGCAGCCTCTCAGAGAGCGTCTCCTGGCCGGCTCCCACTTCCTGCCCTCGCGCCTGCAGCAGCGGTCTGTCTAGTCACCCGCCTTGGACTGACAGCGAGGCCACATGCTAGAAGACTTATTGGCCTACTTTAGGAGACGACCTGTGGGGGAGAAGACAAAATGTATACGGGCCTGCTCTGGGTGGGGCTGGGACTGTTTAGATGGGAGATGGGGTGACGGGGGTCTTTGAGGTGTGTGATATTTTTTAATAAAGCTCTCGGCGAGCTTCCCTGCTTCCCTCTGAGTGCTTACAGCTGCGAGGTTGCAGAAGTAGCAGGAGGAGGAGGGGAGGCCGAGCAGTGGGAACTGTGCACTCTCCGAGGCGTATGCGGACGCAGAAGACGCAGAAAATGTCGTCCAGAAATAAATTTTCCGCCATCGTTTTGGCGCCCCTCTAGAGCGGCGCCCCGATGCGTCGCAAGTAGTGCATACCCATAGAGAGCGCCCTTCACAGAGTCACATCTGGAGTTTCCTCAGAGAGCTCAGGAGACCAGAAAGGCTGATTAAAGTCTTAAGATATGTAATGGAACTGTGAGAACATGCTCGTCCAGAACAAGGATGTCCTGGACGATCAAGCAGATCCTTGATTGTCCAGGATGTGCTTGACAAGTTCGCTCAGGCTTACGTCTGCCTGTAGCAGCTGGCTAACACAGTTTCTGGATAAATGCAGCAGTTCCAGGGCCATACATGGTCTCACTGCAGTGAGACGTCTGGCCCCCCCAGCAGGCATACAAAAACCAGTGTTTGGCAGTGGTTACTTCTAAAAAGGCTCACTTTGGCTGATTGGTCCATGTTGTTGCGCTGCCTCCGAGTTTCCACTGTCCGACAACAGAGGGAAAAAAAATCACCGGAGAATTACGAACGTTTAGTACAACGCGTAATTAAACATGGTGCGCAATGATTCTTTTTGAACCTTGCTCAAAGTGTGAGCAATTGTAGTGCAATTGTGAGCTTTCCACTTTATGACAAACACATGTCTGCTAGTGTGTTGTGCTTCACACTCGCAAAAAAAAAGAAAAGAAAAAAAAAAGAAAAAAGGGCTGCCTGGCTGGTTATGTGTGGGAAGTGGAAAGAAAGGTCTGCACTATGGAACTTCATGGTAAGATGTGGGTTGATGAATGACTGAGAATAAAATAAAATCTATATGCCTGCACGGTTATGCACAGTGCCTCATAAAAGAGTTACTACCAGTTAGCATTTTGAATATTTTCTACCACAAAAATCACTAGAAATAAATGTTTTTAGAGAGAATTTAGGTCATAAACCACATAATAGTGCAAAAAATGTGTACACTGCACAGCGTCTCCACAGTAAAACATGGCGGTGGCATCATCATGGTGTGTTTTTCATCCTACTATGCTAATGTCACAAAAAACAAATCAATGTGTGTGAGAGCTGTACTGAAACATAAAATCAGAAACGTATATATGTTTTAGATTCTATGTATGGTATTGTTTTGCGTAGACAGAGGTAAACCTTTGCACCCGATAAAAGTAAAAGTGCTGGGAAAATGTTTTTTTTTTGTTTTTTTTTTATTGCTGGAAAACACAAGAAACGACACCGCAACAAGTCAGAGTACGCCTTGGGGAACTTCCCAGAGATGATCACCAGGAAACGTAATCCATATTCTATAACAGCAGGCATAAAATAAACAGAATAAATCAGTGGTAAAATGCTGCCATGTCTCCTTTGTGTCTGATCAGTGGAGCTGTAGAGGTCCACATTCTTTGCACGCCCCACGAGCGGAGGCCATCTCCTGCGGCTTGTCAGCGGCGCGTGTTAAGCTGGAATAGTTGCGCCTTAACTTCCCAAAATTGATTTGATTCTGGGCTGTGTTTGTCTTGGCCGCCGCCCGCCGCTGTGGATGTGGTCTAAGAGTGGAAAGGCAGAGGGCAAGAGGGGAAGGAGGAGGAGAGAGACGGGCGTGGAGAGAGAAGCAGGAGATGTTGGTGTTCTGAGAATTATGTAAGACTTCAAACAGGTCCAGTCTGGCGAGGGGAGTCGATGTGAGAGTTGTGGGCCCCTTGGGTCGGGTGGCCTCTCACATAGCCTCCCATATGGTCCGCATTTCTCCCCTTAATGCTCGCTGCCTTTTGCCTAATTACCAGGTAATGTATCGTCGCTCCCCTTCCCGCCACTGTTATTCTTCTCCGTTTATTAATGGGATTCACAGCGGCGTGCTGCTCACGGTGATGGAGGAGATTGAGGCTCCGGGTCTGGCATCTTGCCGGGGAGAGGCCCCAACGCTGACACTTTATACAGCGGCAGGTTTTACCAAGGTGTTCATTTCAGGAGCTTCTTCTCTCCTTCATCTGTTTCTTTCTTTTTTTTCCCTCTGTTCCCCCCATCATCTGAGAAAGTTAAATCAAAGCTGGCACTGACATAGGAAACCTTTGGATCATCTCGGTGTTACATCCTGTTCCATCAGACGGTTGTCCCATACAGATGGAAACAGGCAGGGGCCTTGCAGACACACTCATAGCCCTTGAATGTTTTCACATATTGTCACTTTACAACAGCATACTTCATTGTATCTTGTTGGGATTGGAATATTTCTTCTGCTTTTGGCTTTTAGTCAGGCTTGCATTTTTCACATCAGTAGACCGATTTTAAAAGATATCGTTGGGCCCAGCCATGAGACTCCAAATCCCAAACTTCTTGCATTTCCATGACTTTTTTTTTGTTTGTTTTGTTAAGTACCTTGAGATGACTTGTTGTGAATTGGCTCTATATAAGTAAAACTGAAATGCAAAAAAATTCCTTTTTACTTTTTTCAAAGTTTAGTTACATCTTACTAGCCTAGTGACTGCAGGTTGAAGCAATTCTTGAATTAATTTTTTTTATTTAGAGAGAAGTGGTCTGTGATTACGTTACATAACATGTGTACAGCGCTCACGGCATCATCTCTTGTTCTGTAATGCTGCACCTTACCAGAAATGTATTCATAAAGTAACAATTGACTTTGACTGACCTGATAATTAGGGACTTGGTAATTTTGATACCAGTGACTGCTAACAACTGCCTTCAGCACTAGTCAGTAATTATTCATAGCCAAGTCAAGCCTATTGTTGCAAAATCTCACACAACCTAGGTTAATGCAAAATGCAATTTTCAAATTATTGTTTCGTTTACAATAAGGAACATAGCTCTCAAAACTAGCTTGGCCCTTTGTGAAAAAGTAATCACCCTCTTAACTTAATAACTCTTAGCGGCAACAAGTATTTGCAGTAACTGGGCTAATCAGTCTTTTACAACCCTGTGGAGGTATTTCTGGTCCTCCCGTCTTTGCAGAACTGTATTAATGCAGTCAGATTGGAGCACATCCCAGCAGGAGTAGCTGTCTTAAGCAGCATCTCGATTGGCTAATGTCCAGACTTTGTGTAGGTCACAACAAAATGCTCCTCTTTTCTTTTTGTTCTCTGAGTCATTTGTGTGCTCTGTCATTCTATTTAGATTATATCTAGGGTTTACAGGTCAATCAGGCCTCAGGCTTTTCCTATTTTGTAATGTGAAACCACAAGCTTCAATGTATTTTATCTGGGATTTTAGGTGATAAATCAACACAGTCCAGACTGGAGCATTGTTTTTGACACTTTGTATCTGAATAAAAAAATCAATCAATAAAAAAAAAAAGTGTGGCTTGCATTTGTATTCAACCCAAAAGAGTCAATAGTTTGCAGAACCATTCTCCATAATTACAACTGCAATTCTGCAGGGGTATACTGATGTAAACCCTTCCATTATAGTTCCGGCTTTGATGGTATGTTTAGGTGCATCGTCCTGTTGGAACATGACTTTCTGGCCCAGTCTGAAGTTGTCTACCAAGAACTGGAATGAATTTCACTCCATCCTCCCATCAACTCTGGTCAGTGTCCCTGTCCCAGCTGAAGAAAAGCTTTCCTCCACAGCATGATGCTGCTGCCACTTTCCTGTGGAGCATTTCAGCATTCAGACCAAAAAGTTACAATTTTATCATCTCTGACCAGAGGACTTTGTCCCACATGTTTCATGTGTCTCCTACATTGCTTGTGAGAAACTTTAAACAGGAGTACTTTGGGAAAAAAAAAAAAAAAAAAAAGGCTTTAACACGATTGTCCTGTGTGTGTGTGTGGTGGTGGGGGGGGGGGGGGGGGGGGGCAGAAAACCAAAAAAACAAAAGTACGATCTGTGAAAGTGGCTTGTGGCTGCTTCTCATCAGACCTCAGCGGTCCAGCAGCAACAGCAGCAGCAGAAGCAGCAGCAGCAGCAGCAGCAGCAGCAGCAGCAGCAGCAGCAGAAGCAGAAGCAGCAGAAGCACCAGCAGAAGCAGCAGCAGAAGCAGCAGAAGCAGCAGCAGCAGCAGCAGCAGCAGCAGCAACAGCAGCAGCAGAAGCAGCAGCAGAAGCAGCAGCAGAAGCAGCAGAAGCAGCAGCAGCAGCAGCAGAAGCAGCAGCAGCAGAAGCAGCAGAAGCACCAGCAGCAGCAGCAGAAGCAGCAGCAGCAGCAGAAGCAGCAGCAGAAGCAGCAGCAGCAGCAGCAGAAGCAGCAGCAGCAGCAGCAGAAGCAGCAGCAGCAGCAGCAACAGCAGCAGCAGAAGCAGCAGCAGCAGAAGCAGCAGCAGCAGCAGCAGAAGCAGCAGAAGCAGCAGCAGCAGCAGAAGCAGCAGAAGCACCAGCAGAAGCAGCAGCAGAAGCAGCAGAAGCAGCAGCAGCAGAAGCAGCAGCAGCAGAAGCAGCAGAAGCAGCAGCAGCAGAAGCAGAAGCAGCAGAAGCAGCAGAAGCAGCAGAAGCAGCAGCAGCAGCAGCAGCAGCAGCAGAAGCAGCAGCAGAAGCAGCAGAAGCAGCAGCAGCAGCAGCAGAAGCAGCAGCAGCAGCAGAAGCAGCAGCAGCAGCAGCAGCAGCAGAAGCAGCAGCAGCAGCAGAAGCAGCAGCAGCAGCAGCAGAAGCAGCAGCAGCAGCAGCAGAAGCAGTAGCAGCAGCAGCAGCAGCAGCAGCTCTGTGGAAACAATGACTCAAAGCTTGGACTTTACCTCTTCACAGCTCCTGATGAGGGGCTGGAAATGGTGATTATTTTGTTTCAACGTAGAACAGATTCATCGTTACAACTAACAAACACAAAAACAAAATCACACGCCTGTGAAATAAAACCTCTCAACTGCAGCAAAAACAGCAGCCATGTTTCCATTAAAAAAAAAGGGGGGGTTCGGGGCTGTGGGGGGTGAGACATAAAGATGTGTTATTACCACAGCCAGACCCCTGGGAGACTGCTGGCCCATCATGAGCCTCTTATTAGACGACTCTTGTCAGGGAACTTGTGGTTTAATCTTATAAAACTCTAAACACCCACTCCCTGTGTGCTCCACCACAGGCCTTTTAGTTACTGCTTTGCCTTTTAGTGCTCCAGCTTTGTAAATGACTCCTTCTTTTTAGACTCTCTAAGATAGAACCTCTCCTTGAAATGAAATGTCTTGGAAAAGCACAAGTTGAGAAGGTGCTCTGAGAGAGACGCTGCTCCCCCCTACACACTGTTCAGCTGTTGTTGAAAGCTCCGGTTTTCATCAGTTGCTCAAACCTCGTTGCAGATGCATCGGCCCTGCACAGGCTGCCCCAAGACACAGCGGGTGTCTGAAGACAATCCACCAAACCCTCACCTGTCCGTAAATACCTTGTTTACGCCCAGGTACCCATGTCACAGTCTGAACTTTTTTTTTTCTTTTTTTTTAGCCAGACACTTTGACTTTTGACGAGGAAAAGGGGAACTAACCATTGCAGAGCTGCGGGCTTGTGCTATTTTTTATTTTTTTGCTTAGCACAGGGAAACAGGAAACAGCAGTGATAAAGAAAGTCAGTGAATAACAACAACAGCTATAGCTGTGGTGAGAGCAACAAAATGAGAGTATAACTCTATGCCATCCCGCGGGATTCAGATCCTCAAGAAGCATCAAGCAAACAGGAAGTGACATTTAGCATCAAAGAAAGTAAACAACAATTAAGGAGCAGAAGTGGAAAGTTGCCTTGACTTGACCTCCAATCATGTACTATGAAGCCTCTTTTGGGTTCCTGCACCAGGGGCTGGCCTGATACAGAAACCGTTAAAGCTGCTTGGTTTCGAAAACATCTGCTTAGATTTATACGTAAAATGAGTGATCGAGCCTGAAAGATGCGGTGCAGGAGCAAATGTTTGTTACATAAAAACGCTTTTAAGGCTTCCAGTGGCATCTATCCTCCTGTGATTTATCAGTTTACTGCGTTAGACTCGTCTCGGAGGTCGGAATCCACATCTGGAAATGAAGTCGCACCCGAGCCGAGTGGATTTTAGTAGCGAGGCTGAAAATAAGTGGGATTTGCTAGATGCTGTGGTGCTAGCTATCAACCGAAAGCTACACATTTCTCTCCATTTTATGTCTTCAAACGTTAAAGAACGTGATCCCAAACAAAACGGTTGTGCAGTATGTATGTCATTGGTTAAGTGCAATGCAAACCACAATCGGTGTAGTAATGTAATATGTTCTTTGTGTCAGCCATATTGTATTCTAGTTCTAGAAGTGCTCAGTGACCTCCAATTGACATCCCGGTATTTGTAATTTTATTTAGCTTTCAGGGGATTTATGGTTGACATAACTTGAAATACCATAAAATCATGCATCAGAACCCTTCTAGGAGTGGAGAAAGCTTTGGAATTTTGCAACAATTGGTTATTTGCACCATTCTGTTAAAGATGGTAAGTACCTCTATCTGGGTCTTGCACTTGTTTGGAAATTATCCCACTGGACTCATAATAAACCAGTTAGTTCAGAAAATGAGATGGACCGATAAAGGCAGAATATTTACGAGTGGTGCCTGGAAGTTATTTTGCTGAGACAAACTTAGGCCGACTCACTGAAGCTCTTGCAAAAATCTGGTGCTAAATCTAAGTCTGCTCATATCATCTTGCAACCAATGGATATGAATATTTTCATTTAGTTGTTTTAGCTGTTAACAGCTAAAATGTTGGTCTTCTATCACTAGCGTTATGCGAATGTGTGTTAGAATGCATCAGTGTTGTGTGAAATGCTTTGCACATTTCGATCAAGATCTAGTCAAGACACACTAGAAAAGATAGAAACCAAAAACAGTGGAAAAAAACTTATCACTGTTTTTATTCTTTGGAAACCATATTGGATTTTTATTTTTTTTATTTTTTTTATTTTCAAAGAACAGAAACCTTCCTTCTCATTCTTTAAGTAAATCATATTTCTTGTCATTTTTTTTTTAGCAAATCCAATCCACTGCAGTTGTACACAGTAAACCTTTCAGTATTTACTGAGGCAGGACTTAAAGGCAAAGTTTGAAAACCGTTATCAAAGTTATCATCACAACAATCAGCAAATCCTGCCGGTTTTCCAACTCGCAACTAAAACCAGATTTACTCGAGTGTGATGTCACTCCTGGATCTGAGCTCCAGCTTCCGAGACCAAACACGGCGTTACCCTGCCGCCCGTACGTAAATAAACATCAGGGGCAAATTAGAGCTAAACGCCAAAGAACTAAATCACCAAATTTCCTCTCTAACAAAAGACAAGCAAACGTAATCCTGCATTAAAGCGCAAATAAATAACCTAATTCCAACCCACACCTCCCCAGATCCGCGTCTGTGCTCCGGTCCGGCATTTGGAGTGAAACTGTGTCTCAGCAGCTGTCCTGGTTTGCTGAGACCTTTCAGTCTCCAGGCCAACTTCCATGTCCGCTCTGATTATAGCGTCAGAACAATGGGAGCAATTGTGACGCAGCGAGTGTGGAGTTACTGCACTTTTCATCTTATCCCTCTTGCACCCTCGCTCGGCACACACTGCGATGAACTTAAAGCCCTGAGAGAACCGCATGAAGGTAAAAATGTATGGCGAGCATGATATATCGTCGACTGGATCCTCAGTGTTCAGGCAGCCTGCCAGGACTTGCAGCAGGCAGTTGAGATCCATCAGAGTAAGAAACACACACACACATGTCCACGCAGCGCCTCTAACACATGCTCTCTGGCTGCAGAAGGCCTCAGGCCCACAGGGGAAGAACAATCTGACATGCCACACAGTGAGGCTCTCTGCAATTAGACACTTTATCACACCACAACCTTCTCCCTTTCCATTTCTCACTCCTTGCACACACCCCCGACAAACACACAAAGGTGTAATCACTCGCAAACACACTGCCAAACTAAAAACTGCTATTATCCTTCATTAGGCACACACACACACACACACACAAAGAGAGAGAGAAATACATTTCACAGGCACTTTCCCAATGAATATACCCAGTCACAGTCATACACTGGATGCCTGCACATGGTGTTAAAGTCATGAAAACAGACATGTTATGATTTGTCCCTCCATGGGGGGCGCTTAGAGGACAGGTAGAGCTTCTGCAACCCATGACCTTTGACCCAACCCCCCCGGGGCATCAGGGGAATTACCATGAGTCAAGAGACCCAGAGATTGGTTACATAGGCTGCAACTTAGAGAAAATGAAACAGATTCAACATATTGTATAATGCAAGTCAGTCATTGCGATTTGCTTCACTGTTATTTGGTGAAAAGGAGGTTGGAGGTTGTGTGCCACAAATAATCTTCCTGTGCGAAACACGTGCTGACAACAGAACGTTTAAAGCATTTCCTCTCAGAGGCATTAAGAGCAAAACATGCTGTCGTTTTAAGTGAACTCTATGTCATGGATCACATCTTCGTAGGTTTCACATGCTAAGATAAGTCCGTTTCACAGTGTAAGCACTGAGAAACAGTAACTTTTAGCTCCAGCTCAGTGTTTTGATTCCTTGTGAATGTATTGCTCTTGTCCTCTAGTCTCAAAGGTGACGGGACAGGGAATTCTGCTTTGTTTGAATCGCTTTAAATTTTATCTCAAGTACGGGCTCCTGTAGAGTTTGTGACTTTGTATAAGTCGCGAAAAGAAATTACTGCGACAGTAATCTCGACTTGTGGTTTTATTAGAGAAAAATCGCAGTTTTTAAATCAGAGGCGGGAAGTTCTGATGGTGCTAGGCTTTGTAAACTTTTATTATTAAAAATGTTAAAGACGAGTCAGACGGTATTTGGACAGCCCTGCCGCGACTCGGTTCTGAGGAACACCTGGACACTATTTGCTCGGCATGCGCCTTCCCCCGTCTTAAAGCGCAACATTTCTCAACACATGCATTAAACAATTAGATAATGTTTATGTCAGAAGATTCTGTGTTCATTTCATATCAGGAGATTTCCCACTGGAATGACAGATTCATAGGGAAGCGGGACACGAAGCACAAAGGAACTTCGGGGAATTGTTCAAAGGATACCAGATAACAAACGAAGATCTACCTGAAGATAAACCAGGAACAGTAAAGAGCAGGTTGGCTCACAATAAATGCTCCAGGGCAAAGCTTGCTCCTAATGCTTGATGTGACTGACTGGATTTGTTGCATACATTTACATCTCCAGGAAAAATCAACTTGATTTGGAAAGTGATTGAATCGTTACCCAGCTGGAAGGCACAAAATAGGACCCATTTTGCTTTTGCTTTTTTTTTTTTTTTTTTTTTGACAAAGTCCATCCTGTTGTTATTTAAAGTGTTTTGGACGCAGCCCACAGCACCACAGATCACCCACTGCACTGAACAGTGAACATGAGTTGCTTTTCCAAGTACTCAGTGTTTTGCCTTGCCTTGGAGAATCACATCCTTTCTTCACACAGCCATGTTTGCCTTTAGAAATTGTAACTACAGCACGTCAATCCTCTGAAGAACAAAGCGACTTTGTATCTAACCTTGGCTTCTTTCTGTGGTGGGAAGAAACGCGTTGGTGGCCTGCGGTTCAAATCTCATCCTGGAGTCTTTCAGCAAAGGTTTTCCATCCTCTCTTCCTCCAGTAATCCAGAAACCAAGCATGTTGGGTTAAAAAACACGGCTTAATAATTCATTTTGGTAGCGAGTGAATAGCTTGCCCAGTGTGCCTCTGTGACGAACGGGCAATCTTCTCAATACGCATCCGGCCTCTCACCTGTCTGTGCGTCACTTTTGACTGTAAAACAATCTTCCACAACTGAAAAGTTACATAAAGTTTATAAAGTCTAAAACAAACCAAAAGGAAACCAGGCAAGAGAAAGGAATTTCATCTTGTTTTACGTCGTTTGCTGAGAAGCACAAACCAACATGTAGACATTTCTCTGGCGCTATTACATTCTTCAGATGGAGTCTTTCAATACATATATATATTTTTGCTCTCTATAAATTTTTGCTCTCTCTCTGCTCTGAAGCTAAATAAAAGGAAACGACTGGGGCGGAGGAGGTTGAACCTGCCTGTGGGGTGTTCTCTGCAACAACATCTCAGATCAGTGTCTCCTTTTTGCTCTTCTGATCTGCACAGCTTCCATCAAAGACACCGGAGCTGCCTGGCTGCGGCGGCGTGGACGGGCCCAGCCCTGCCCGCCGTGCGCGCGCGCACACACACACACACACCCGCAGCTATTTCTCTTGCCCTCCACAGGTAGTTGGGTTACCAACAGGCTGCTACAGGCCGGCATCTGGGATTCTGGCTTGTGTGCGTTCTTGTCTGTGTCATTGTATGTTTGCTGAAAGCCAAACAGACATGCTAGGAAGGGCAGACATGTCGCCGCACGCCGCTCAGATCTGCTGTGCTCATCTCAGAGCAGAGCGCTGTAAGATAATCTTTATATAACACTTTCTGAAAGGGTAGAAGGATGTTACACGGGGGAAGAATGCGCTGCGATTCGGGGGATGAAATGCAGACATGACACACAAGATCAATGCGAAATTTATGAGCAAATCTACAAAAAAAAAATAAATAAATAAACAACAACAACAAAAAAACATTTCCACTACTTTGGGTTTTGCAATCCCCTTGCAAAATCTCTAAGGTCCGCAGTGTCAACAACGCTTTCTACAAATGAAATGCACAGGTCCATGGAGGTCAAAGGGCAACAGGGTTACACACGAAGAAAGAAAAACTTGCCTCATTCCAAAAGCATTACCTGGATGTATTACACCTAAGTCTTCAGCTGTGAGGGTTAAGCACTTTCTGTTAAAGTGATCGGGGAAAATTCCCAAAAACAAAGTCTGAAATCAATGAATGCAAAGATTTTCATTTTTATTTATTAGACATGTGGACGGATTAAGTTTTAAGTCTTAAAATCCTGCCTTCGAGGAGTAGTTTAATAAATTGAGGGAGTCACACAGTAGATGATTTACTTTGGGGAAATTTGGACATAGCAACAGCGAGTCTCCAGACTGGACTCCTCTTATCAGAGTAGTTATTTCAGATATGGGCTCACAACTATGACAGGGTGACTCATTTGTGTCAGAGAGGGTAACTGCAGCAGTTAAACCGAACAGCGTCTCCACCGACTGAGCTCAGACATCTGTTTTCGCAGAATCCCTTGGCGCATTTTTCCAACTCGTCTCCCTGTAGGAGGTTTTCTGACCGTTAACTCGACTGCATAAAGTCAAAGAGGATCTTTTACTCTGGGAACATCAGCTGACAAATTGATTCTGCTCGACCTCCGTGGCTCAGCAAGTATCTGCAGACAGGCTGTTGGTAGATTCAAGATAAAACAGATAAAAATAGATGTTCGAGCATCTATTTATGAGCATCTATGTTATGTTAGCAAACATAACAATGTCAGAGAGTATTTTTATAGATATGGTCAGTGTCCTGTCTAAAATAAACAACATAACGCAACGCACCGATATGAGATTTCAGGGTCCGATTTCTGGTCACCAACTTTGCAAAAAATACTTTTTATTTTTTTTTGCTTTACTCAACATTTTAATAATGTGGTTTGAATATCTACAACTACAATCATATTCAATTATGAATTAATAGTAAATTCCTGAAATAAGTGGGATTTTCAATATTATTCTACCTGCAGGTTATTGAACAAATAAACCCACCTAAAAAAAAATATCCACATATCTTCTCTCCTCCTTTTCAAGACTGATTATACCTGGCTAACTTTCTTAAAATTTCTTTTTAATTATTGTTTTACTAGCTCAAGATGTGGTGCTTTGCCAAACTGATCCAAATCTCATTTGGCAGGACGAGGCTGCTTCATTTGCTAATTATTAATCTGAGCAAATAAGGGAGGTTCCTCCAGGCTCTGTTATTGTTTTTCTGTGTCACCTCATATCCACTGCACTTGCTGAGTCAGTGTGTCCAAAATGTCATCATTTCCTCCACCTTAGCGGAGAAAATAGAGACGCCATTGTCTTTGATTCTGGAAATGCAAGGTTTCGGAATCATGTCTGTCTGACAATGAAGCTAAAGTCAATGCAAAAACAAAACAACAAACAAACAAACAAACAAAACTTGGTGTTGACTATTCACCTCATTGCCTACTACCTTCTCAGACACGTTTCCTCCAATTGTCCCATCAAGGCCAAGACTGCTTTATGGTGTCACTTTTATCGTCCTTTATTTTATTTATTTTATTTATATTTATTTATTTTTGTTTTGATTGTATTTCGAAGTTTTGACTTTTCATGCCGACATTTTCGACCCACTTCTTGTTTTTAAAGCAGTTTCATCATCTCTGTTCCTTTATTTTCTTGTAAAGCGGTCTAAATCACCCGTCAATCATAAAAGGTTAATTACTGGTGTCAGCATAACAGAATGTCGCAATGTGAGTATCCAAGAGAGCGGCCTGTGACTCACAGCTCCGCAGTTTAACAAGATTTTATTGAAAGGAACAAAGGGGGCATGATTACAGACCTGATTTTACACTCTCTTCAGAGTTTTGTATTTGGCTGTAGCGCAATCTCACAGTGGGAATTACACACTGTAATCAATCTGAGTCTGTTTATTGGCTTACCTATGAACTGAACATAGCTAACAATTAGCCTTTTTCATCCAGTAACACACAGAAGAGGAAAGTATAGTACATACACACTGCATGCTAAAAAAATTAAAAAAAATAAAAATTTTAAAAATTCTAGTTTCCCCAAATAAACACAAAAATCTTCCAGTTTAGGCAAACCCATTTGTGCAATAAACGTCCTTTTGTCTGTTTCAACTGGGTGCTGCATGCATAAAAACGCAGAACTTTTAAGATCTTCTCTCCGTGCAACAAGTCAGCGTCACGTTTAAGAGGACAAATGAAGGTTGTGTGTTTTTATGTGAACAAAATTGAGTGCTGATGAGCTCGTCAATAGTCACAAACTGTAGACACTCCTGGCACAGATCCCTGAAAAACAGCCTCGCAACCGTGAAGTCGGTTAAACGTTTTCTCAGCAGTACTTGTCTGTCAGGAGGCGATTGCGCAAGGCAGCCTTACATCAGACACCTTGTGACTGCTTCGATAAGAGTTGATGGACGTGATTGCACTTCACGCCTCAGGTCCTTCTCATTGTGGCAGGGCTATATACTCAGGCAGGACGAGACACGCTGAGGCTGAGGGGGAGAGGAACACGGGGATTGTCTCGATTGCCCGTTATACACATAAAAAAGGATTTGCAGAAACATGCAGTACAGCAGTCTGTACTAAAAGGGCCAGAAAACCAGGTCACCAAATTCTGTGGGAGACTAAATAAGTGCAGGGCTATGTTCAAATGCGTATCAGCAGAGTGATTAACCTATAAAACACTGCTTTACAACGAGGTGTCATTAATTTACAGACTCAGCATCATCATGCACATTCGGCATGTCTGTGTTATTCTGTCCCATAACAAGAAATCTCTGCGTCAACCAGTGGTACAGTCCGGTAACAGATCAGCTGTTGTCAAATTGAGTCTGGAGCAAATTCAGAAATTAGCACTGATAATGTCTGCAGTGCTTTCCTTTTCATTTTGGGCTCATGCACCAATGCCAACACAGCCCACAAAACAGAAACCAGAGGATTTTGAAGAAAGGAGTGATGAAGAGGAAAAGGTCAGAATTTTTATATAGAACGTAGAAAGGCTTTTTGTTTTGTTTTGGGTTTTTTTACCCCAACCACATTGTACAGTCAAGACCAAATTTATTTGAGAATCTGCATTGCCATAGGAACTTTTGGCAACATCTGAGAGCATTTCCATGATTCACAATGTATTCACTGGAGAATTATGCAGAGGTGTCTGTGCAATGAAACCCAACTACAAACATGCAGCTTTTTATCCTCTTTACTCATTTACAAAGACAGACTACAGCTTGGTAGCATTTTCTTTTTATTGTTTTTTTTTCACAGTATAATATGTGGTACTCTGCAAAACTGGATTAGATCTGATTTGACCACTTTGTGACATGTGGTAATTAACTGTGTGTCTGCTTAACATGTCCTCTGCAGGTGGTCCCACGTTGTTCCTGAAATGACATCAGAATTTTGAAGTGACAGGAAATGCTCCTCTGTCCCTTCCCACTTTGTGACGCGACGGATTGCTTAAACCCCGTGAATGTTCCTGAAGATGTCATGTCGGTTTCACATGACATTTGTGGAGCGTCTAGAAGTTAGGAGCAGAATCGAACCAGAGAGCGGCAGGATGCTGCTCCAGGCTGAAGGCACGCGGTTCCCTTCCTGTGTGTCAACACTTTTCCTACAATCAGTTCATACGTTTCTATATGAACTGTGGTGAAAATATCAATACAAATGTTTTGGTTTTCCCATTTCTGATTGGACAAGGGTTCCTGAGAAATGAAATGGTGGATAAACTCATAAATCATAAGAAGAAAATATCTTTACATGGCTAGGAAAAGAAAAAAAAAGATTATTTTACGTCTGAAGAGAAAAATCATATGCGTCCTTCTGGTCCACTTCAAGGCTAGTCTGCGACAGGTGAGCAAAACACCACCAAAATCATTTTCAGAAAACCTCTCGTCAAAATCTGAACCACCAATTCAAAGCTTAAAATTAGATGAACGGCCATTTTGGTTTTCTCCCACTGACACACTGCGATTCTGTCATGATGCTGAAAGGAACATGACAGGTACATTAGTGGGTCTTTGTTTAAGTTTTTTCTTTTTCACCTCTAAGATGTCTCGTTTCAAATGATGAATTCTCAGCCTTTAAGACGAAGCTGCAGAAACATGCCAGCACTCCGCTCGTATTTTCAGATGATACAAGAATCAATCAACGGGCGAAGGCCACAAGGTTTAGGGAGAGGAGGAGCCTTTGAAGGGTTTCTCCTTGAAAAACGTGTTTCAGCAGAGAGATTTCATGAGCTTGTCACATATGACCTGATTGCTATACAAAACAGTTTCCACGCCCAAAGGCTCCCATTCTGCCAGGTGTGTGTTTTCTTGTGTTGTGAACCAATCTCTAATCTCTTAAGTGTTTTTTTTTTTTTTGGGGGGGGGGATCTAAGACACCTGAAGAGGGATAGAAACCAACAGGACACACCTTCTCCCCTGTTTCCACTTCCCATTCCAGTTTCTTACCGTAAATGCGTGGTTAACAAGGAAAGAAGCAGCTGGTGCAGGCAGAGCAAAACCTGAGGGAAAGTAGATTTCTTTGAGAAACCCTGTTTTGTTTTTGTTTTTTGTTGTTGTTTTTTGTCTTTTTGTTTGGTGATATCAGAGGTGCTGTGGATTTGTCGGGGTCAAGCCGGCGACTGGCCTAAGGACCGGGCGATTATTGTGGCAGAGTTTATGCGCTTTTGGTTTGGCTCCAGAGCACATGTTGCCTCTCTGAGCTACAAACAAGCTCAGATATCAAGGCCAAAAGCGAGCTACAGCTTCTGAGCCTGGAGACCGGAGAGAGGGAGATAGGCGATGGGAAAGAAAGCTGGCGAGCCAAAAACAAGTCCATGAATGAAAAAAACAGATAAGGAGAGGAAAGGAAAGAGTGGAGCAAATGACAGAAACAGCAGAGAGAGTAGAGAGATGGAGGGACTGTGGGGGGTGGGGGAGGCGGGCAAAGAAGAAGAGGAGGAGGGAGTGACTGAGCATTGCTTTTCAAGAGCAGAGAGAACAAAGGCTCTTTTGTGTGGAGTGCTGGGAGAGTGAAGTGGAGCCAGGGCTTAGGGAGTGTTTAACAGTGTACACCGACTGCATTCCTGCAATGTGATTACAAGACGCGTTTAATTTATACTCAGGAAATGGAATTAACTCTTTGCTTTCCTTGTTTTCCATTGCACTCGACCTGTATTTGTGTTCCAGTTCTCATTGTGTCAGCGTAACGTTTTAATGCGATCAGGTAAACCCAGTCAGAGTAAACTTTAAACTTCAGCACTGTTTACACAACTCACTTTTTCTTTTTTTTTCTCTTTTTTCTTTTTTTACGCAAGGGTCAATTCCACCCAACGTTGAGGTTAACCTATATACATTCAAATTAAAAGTTTTTCGCAAGGCAAAAATTCAATTTCATGTGAAGTCACGCATCTTTAACAATCGACAATTAATCCTTTTTACTTCCCTATGCTAAGACATTTCATGATAAAGTTCTTGGAAAAGATGACTCTCTTGAGATCTAAAACCAATTGGACCAAGATCAAAGTGGACATTTATCTTCTTAGTCAAATGTCTAAGTTGTTAATGTTTATTTACACAGGAAGTGAAAATAGAAGGTAGTGCACCATCGATGACCTTTCCTACATGAAACATAAACTTTGAATGGAACATCACAAATATTTTATTGTCATTTTATTTTTTGCCCTTAGCTACCATATTTTTAGACAGATGTTCAATATATTTTTAATGTGGGTTTATGTCATTAAAGTGAAAGTTTAATCAGAATACTTTTATAACAAATTTATGTCAGATCATGATTTCTTGGTTAATGTCAAGTCGTCATAACAAAGATATTTTGAATAATGTCAACTTTGTATTAAAAATGTCATGATTTACCAAATGACACTTTATGACAACAGTCATAAATATTCATGAAGACTCACTCATGTTCATGACAGGTATTATGACATGTTTATGACGCTGTCATGACTGTCTTATTCACAACCCGTCAAATAAAGTGTTACTCAATACTCAAAAATAAAGTGGACCTTAGAAGAAGAATTCAATACATTTTAAAAAGGCTACCTAAATGTAAAACAGCTGCAATAAAGTCATGCAAAAATAGAACTAAAAGCTGTTTGACAACAAAAACAGCTGGGAACAAAGCAGTTCTTTGTATATTTTTGTCCGAGACTGAAGGAGAAGGACAGGAGTCATCATGGAGCTGGCCAGTCACCTTAATATTTTACATGCTTCCTTCACAGCACATGTTTCACATAGGAAGATGTTTAGTGACGCACTTCCTCCAATCTGCCTCCACTTACGGACCTCACTGCCAAAGGTTAGCGACTGAGCAAAATCAGATCAAATTGTTAAAACTTTAACAGAGTCCACACCTCCAGCAAACAATCGCTTGTCAATAGCCGAGGCTCCAGACCCCATGAATGAAGCAAAGCGTATAACAGGTAGTCATGCCTGCCTATAAAAACAGACTGATGTCTCTTTTTCCACTTTTAAAATGTTGATCATTGTGACCTCAATCAAATCTGAATCCAAAGTGAACTCAGAAGTCCCTGATCATCACCATGGATATGCCCTCAATCTGCTGCGACACCCTGGATGGATGGAGCGGAGAGCTGAATGGGCGATCTGAAGGCTCTGGCGGCCGGAGTCCAGCCTCGTGGACGCCGACCTCTGGCCTCGCTGCTGAGAAAAGTCCCGGCCCGAGTCTGGAAGCGATCGTCGTGGCTGGATGTTATCTGGAGGAAACATCTGATCTCAGATCATCGCCTTCCCTCCCCCCTCCCCACTAGCACAACCAGACAATAGTACAATCCAAGCGTGTCCACCTTATGAGAGACGAGCCACTGGCTGCTTCTTTTGAAGCATACTTCCTCTTGCTTTTTCTTTTTTTTTATGTTATCCCAACTCTTGGACCACTCCCACACGTTCAACGCCGACTGTATTCATACACTACAATGTAAGATGAAACTCCTGTTCCCCTTTTATCCCAGCTTTAAATCCTGCTCAGTGCTGAGTGATTTCTGGGGGACGGGGGAGTTTCTACCTCGTTTCTTTTTCTTCTTTTAACATCTTTGCTCAAACCCTCTTTTCCAGTAATGAGCCTGAGCATTGTCCAACTCACTCTTAAGCTCCCATGAACAGCCATGAAGAAAAAAAAAAAACACAAGGGTAAAGAAAAACCAGGGGCGGGCTGAGAAACAGAGAGCATGAAGAAGAGGAGAAAAAAAAAAGTAAAACGTTTTTTTTTTTTTCTTTTTTTTTATAGACAGGACAGTCCAACTCCCACCCACCACAAGATTAGCCTCCCCCCAGGAGAACAGTATAAAGATTTAATTAGCTGACCATTTCTTCATGGCTCGCCATTCACTTGCCTCCCCCCCCACCCCCCTTTATCTGTATTTCAATATGCCTGCTCTGCATTTTCCAGACCACCTAAAAACTTAAACCTCCCTATTTTACTTTTCTTTTTTCCCCCGGTGTGCTCTTTCCTTTTCTTTAATCTGTGCAGGTCTGTGGTGATGGGATGGCCATAACAGCCTAACGTCCGTCAAGAATAACGCAAGGTGTTCAGTTTAGCAGCCAATCAATGAGGATTACACTTTCTAATGAGGCATGTGAAGATTTTTAAAATGTCATCTTTATCCTAAAGCAGCAAACCTTTGTCTGGTCAAAATAACTTTAGTCCATTATGGGCTGGACACGAGACCTTTGGGGCGGCTGTGTGGTTTAACGCGGAGATTTGGGAATTTACTTAATTCTCTCGTTGTGGATGAGGCTCACTCAAATGCATCCCACAAACGCTTAATGGAAGCTTTGGCTTCTTTGTCACCTCAAGCATTTACTGTGGAGCTTTTTTTTTTTTAACGCAAAGGGAACATTATTCTGTCAGAGGAAGGCTGCGGCCCTGAAGCTTTGTGCCGAGACTGGAGTTTTCTTGGTGGGTGGCGCGTGTCAAAGAATGATCCCCGACGAACCCAAGTTTCTGCGGTTTACAAAAGTAAAATAAAATAAAAACACTCGTAAAAGCTTTGGATGCTCCGAAAAGAAAACTTTCATGAACTGGTTTGAGTAATGCAGCTGACCGCCGTCTGGCTACCTGAGCAGGTTATTAAGTGGGCAATATAAGCTAGTCCGGACCAACTTCAAATATGCCGTGCGTGGAGTACAGTTTAAACTATAAAGAAATCTTTATTGCATATGTTGTAAAAAAAATATTCTAAAGATGCTCAGAGTTGGGGAGACCGCCATTTCCGAGCAGAAACCAAAAAGTCCGGTTCGGGTTTAAGGACGAGGGGAGGGCATTTTGAGGAGACAGCTCGGCGTGCCCGAGGGCCCGCTTTGTCAACTGAGCTGAGGCAGAGGAAGGGAGAGCGAAGAGCTAAAGCAATGGGGGATAAAAGATGGTGAGAAAGGAGAGATGGTGAAAGTTAGTCCGAAGAAACTCTTTTTTTTTTTTTTTTTCCACTTTGCATCAAAGCAAAGGCTGGCAATAGAAATAAAAGAGGCAATCTGCATTTCCATGGGCTGCTCCTGACCTCCCAGCCCTCCTCCGCCCCCCAAGCCTCCTCATCCTACCTTCATTATCCTCCTGTACCTTAGCCAACCACCAGCCACCTCCCTTTCCACCCACACCTTTCTCTTGCGCTCACACAGCAGAAACACTGGAAACTACTCCTCGCTTCATGGAAACCAACTGCAACCCTGTCCTGACCTGCATCTTGCTCAACTTTGACTCCCTTCCAAACTCGTAATAGGGTTTTTCCAGCAAAGCTGTTCCAGTTCTTAACCAGAGCTGGCGATGGAGCCAGTTCTGCACCGGTTTCCTTAGAAAACAGCTTGGATTTCCACAACCAGGGAGCCAAAATCTTTGATCATAATTGGGCATCGCAGCTGTATTATATACATGGCAATACTTCTCCTAGGATGAAGGCCACTTATTAATGTTGCTTTAAGCTGCATGTGACATTTTAGAATCTGGAAAACAGAAGACGCAGACAGGTAGGAAGCAGAGTTATTCTACCTTAATTCATGAATGATTGGTTAAAATTTAACAATAAAGAAAGCATCTAGATTCTAGAACATGCAGCACATTAGTCAAATTAAAAACAAGCAGCAAAAAGACAAAGGGACGAGAAGCTCATGTAATTTCCTTTTTTTTCGCTGTTGTTAATATTGTACATATAACAACAAAAGTAACTTGGGAGTTTGAAATGTGAGGCTCATGCCACATTGTGATTGGTTGTTGGTACAAAGATGGCAGCAGTTGATCAGTGCCAGAGTTGGTATTTGCTGCCATGAAAAACACAAAGAACTTCCTGATAAAATAATGCTAAAGACTTTTCATAATTATGCTTCTATAAGTTACTGCTCAAGGTTTAAGTCAACTGAATACATTGCCTCTGAGAGGAAGTACATTTCGGCCTACAATCCCGGTGACATTCAAAAAAAAAAAAAAAAAACGTACCACGCACAAACACGTAACCGCTGTTGTTTAGACACTGGACCTCCCACATGAGATCCCTCTAAAGATTTGATCTGTCATTGTCTGAAAGTCAAGACGTGTTGGTGTATGAAGAAAGGTCAAACCACAAATGGAGAACATCTCTGAGACACGGGTAGCCATGGCTGAAATAAGGTTTCCCCATGCCTACATCTAGAGAGTCGAACTTCCTCTGGAAGACTTAGGACAACAACAAAAAAACATAACCGTGATGTATTTGTCACCACGCAGTGCGGTCTGCTGGTGTGATGTGGTTGGGTGGAAAACACACACACACACACACACACACGCACACACACACACACACACACGAGATGACAAATGGCAGAAGAGAAAGTGACAGATAAAATACTGCTGAACACCTTCATGCAGAGAGATGTGTTCTCTACAATAGGAATCTTAATGTGATGCTACATTGTGAGATGTAGATATGAATATGATTATAAATATCTCGTCTTCCAGCTGTGTTCTAAAAGACTGAAATGATATAAACCTTCTGCCAAAAAAGAGGCCACAATATTTTATACCAATTTTAACTTACAAACTAGATTGCTTTTGGGTTTTTTTGTCTCTGTTCTGCACCATAATTCCACCACTGTTCCTTGTTTCGCTATGATGTTTTCGATGGCTTTCAGGAATGGACTGGCTTCCTGCTGTTCCCGGGAAAACCAGCCGGAGAGAATTATTGAACTGCAGGACAACTTGGAAAATCCAAGTAAAAGTCCCATTTCGGCTCGCTTTTGGTTTCACTATTACATCCCCTGGCTTCTTGCATCCACTGTGCCGAACGAAGGCACATCAGAAAACACTCACATTGACCTTTCTGCTTAGACAACAGCAGCATTTGGTAGATATGGATGTGCCAGTCCAGATTTCACACTCTCCTGCTCAAACAACAAAAGTTTCGACCTTCAAGTTTCTAAATCATAAAACAAACAAAAACCAAAATCGAAGCCCCCTGCTGTGTGCAAGTCATCTTCTGTTTTTGTCTTTGTCTTTTGCCGCATTTCTGAATTTGAGTTCAAATGCTTCATGCCAGAACGCGATGGTTGGCATCGCTTCACGGCAGCGGCAGTTTTGGTTTGGCGAAGAAAGCACGCCTGTCTGTTATAGTAATTATCAGTTAGTGGGGAGAAAAAAAAATTGCTCAGCTAAATTGTTCTTCTTGTATGTAATCATAAACACCTGCTTTGCGGTGGGGCTCAACCTGATTGCTGGGCTAAGGCAGAGCGGAAAAACAACATCAGCTGTACCAACTCAGAAAACAGGGAACAACTAAGCAGGAAGTCTCTGAGAAACTAGAATCAAGAATAAAGTGTTTTGGGAAAATAAAAACAGAAAACAAAAAACTCCACTTCAGGCTATCAATCCATGATATCAATCAATGATAGCATGAAGAATTTATGACAGCGACAATGTCTGAGTCGACCTGGAAGTAACCTCAGTGACAGCGCTCGCACTCAAAATAGATGCAGCTTAATAAATAGCACTCAGCATTGTGGGTGTGCCACATTTCGACTTGGCTCTATTTCCATTGGCCGAGGTGTGCCGATCCCTCGCATCGTACGAAACCTAAGGATGGGCAGGAAGTCAAAAGACGGATTTACTGTTCACTTTAAGACAAGGCCGAGCTTGTTGTTTTATTCATTTGCAGCTCGGTGCACTACGTAAACCACATTCCCTTTGCTTCCAAGGAAAGGGAATGCCATAAAAGAACACTCTGTTTTACACTGTGCTGACTTTGGTCTTTGAGCGGTCACGTACAGTGCAAAGAAAGCCATTCTGACACCCAGGAAATTCATCTTTTATGGCAATGGCGTCACCTCCGACTGAAAACAAGTCTAAAAATACAACCTTTAAATCTTGTCGGCTTTCACAAGGTCGGGACACAGAGTAAGAGATATTTGAGCATTCCTGCTTGCACAGGAAGTGTTTGTGATGCAAATGACTCTAATGTGGTCCAAAGCATCTTTAGAAGTAAAAGTAGGCCCAGGACAGAGTCGCACTTAACAGTGGACCGGAACTGCTTTTAATCTTTTCACATTTGGCTTCATTGACAATCAAGACAAACGGGAAGTTTTGAAAACGTTACATGCTTACTTCTGTCATTGTATGACAGAATTCATTTTTTTCCTTTCTTTTTTTTCTGGCATCACTTCCAAGCAATTGGTTATTGTGAATGTAGCATTTGCTGATTTTGTTCGCTGCTTTTTACATGGCACTTCTGGGGGGGCCAGTGATGAATATGGTCAATACTGTAACTTACGCAGCTGAGTTACTGTAAGGACTGAGGCTGAGATAACAGCATCAGATCCGAACATGAGCAAAAAGGAGAAGAAACCAAGCATTGACTTTACACATGCAGAAATTTAATACTATAAAAGTGCAGCTTTTTTGAGCAGATGTCACAAAGACGTGTTAAATAAATGATTTTTTCAACACTTAAAAGCAACATAACATGTTTTTTGGAATCTTTTTTTTTTTTGTTTGGTTTTCCTGCTTGGTTTTAATAAATCATAACTGACCAAATCATTTGAAGTGAAACTACTCCCACATGCTCTCACTTTATTCCACTTTTGGCCCTGTTCTATTTCTCAGTTTCATACAGAAACCTTTCCAGCGGCAGGCAAACGTGTCCATGCAGCTTATGGACCGCGACGGCAGACTGTGCTTCGAAACCAAAAATTTTACGTTTTCAGGAAACAGACCTGGAATCAGAAACTCAGACCGTTTTTAGATTTTCGAGATCTATCGTTGCAACCAGCTCAAGGAAAAAGGCGGAGAAGGAGAAAGCAGACGAACCATCGCACTTAGAGACGAAGAGTTTCATCCGCAGGCAAAAAACATATGAATCAGTCCTGCACAGCTGGGAGCAGTTTGAGAGAAATGTGGGCTGTGATCAACACAGTTTTGGATTTAATAATTCAAATTGGAGGGATTACATGAGTGGAAAGACAAGTACACCTCCTTGCCTGGCTTTCCCCCCATCCTTGTTTAACTAGGCCTCTTCAAACAGGACCGTCCTCCCTCCAGAACCCCCACCTCCACCTCATCCCCCCCCTGCTTACCCTGTGACCCGTTCCCTGGATCACTCACGGGTCATCAGCAAGAAGAAAGAAGGATTTAACGGCCAACTTGGCCCAGGAAGGCTCTCAGAGGTGGGGGCCTTGCACCTCTCAGCGAATCCAAACCTTCAGCAGACTGCCCCCCCCTCACCCCCTTTGTCCTTCCCCCGCACCCTACCCCAGTTACCTCCCGCTGTGCTTTTCTTTTCCCACTAAGGAACGGAGAGAAAACATCGGCCCTCACTTCTTGGGTTGATTATTAGGGCTGGAGAGCACGTCTGTCAAGAGTTCAATGATGAGGAACAGAGACACCCGCTCCCACAGCGCACCATCTTGTAGAGGCATGGCGAACGACCTCTGCAGAAAAAATAGCTTCAAGGGGTTTTCATGCTTATTCACTTTCTTGCTGAGAAATGGGGGGAAAAATAGAAAATCCTATCATGCATGAGCCTGTAAGGTAGGTATGTGTAGAAACTGGACGCCGTAACTTGTTAGCTTAGCATTAAACCTGGAAAGAAAGGAAACAGAAGGCCTGATTCTGTCAGTCTGAACTTTGCTCAGGATTCCTACACACATTGTCTGGGAAAGTATGGAATGTCATTCATCCAGTTTTGCATAAGTATGTAAAATAAAATAGATTATGGAAAGAAATATATGTGACTCTGAACTTTATTCCCTATCCCATTCTCTAAAAGTTTCATCCATTCTCTACTTAGACTCCAGTTTTCCCAGGTGCCATATTTAAAGGGGCAGCATTACATATTTCTAAGGCCCATAGTGGCATTTCATAGCACAATTGTGCAACTTTGGCACCTCCAGCTGTGCGTCTTAAAAGAAAAAATGACTTTGAACTTGGGTTTCTGTCTCTTTAAAAACTCCTGCTCTTCCTGACACTCCACTTTCAGCAAGCCATTACAACATCACTCCCCCACTGACCTTTCAACATTTTTCTCTGAGAAGCAGCTCGCATGATGAGCTCAGCGGATGCACAGTTCCAGCAGGTGTGTTGCTAATTGAGCGCGCTATTCAGTTGGAGCCAAGTGAGGGCGTCTGCTCTTGAAGCTCGGAAGCTTGGAAAATGCAGCTCTAAGGAGGAGCTGCGTCTCGAAGGCGGAGCTAGGTCCACCCAGATGTTTCGCACAGCCGAATGGTTGCGATGGGAGACGAAAGGGTTTCTCAAACAAGCTTGAAAGAGTGGAAGGCAACACTTTAGGTACGGCATTTGATGAGGGAATAGCGTAATAACCTTTAAGTTTAACTTAAGTAACGCTGCCCGTTTAATGCTGGACAATTGCTGAGACATCATCCTTGAATTGAAATTCACATATTTACCATTTTTCTCTTGCAACAATAAAAGGAAACTGTCAGAGTCTTGAAGTTACATAGCCGAAAATGATCATTCAAATTGGCTCTGCTTTATACTCGACTGCATGGCCTGTGTGACACCGTGTTGGTGCAAAGGTAACAGAGTTTTAAGGTGTTGTATTCACACCACAGACCATGGTGCCGCATAATCCTGCTCATGCTTCCCTCACCAGGAATGTGAGTCACACAGTTTCTTCCTGCAAGTCAGCGGGGGGGACTTAGCAGGCCCTGCTAGGTAAAATAAGAATTTGGGGAGTGAAATTATGTTTTATTATCTAAGGAAAGGGACTAAGAGATTAAGGGATCAGGCAGGAAATCACAAAAGCAATCCCATCTTTTTTCTTTTTACTTTTTTCTTCCAAAAGCGCCTCATGTTAGCCATTGTGATGGGAAGCCTCAGGAGGCTTTTTGTTCCTTCCAGGAGTCCTCAACTCATTGCCTCACTTCTGAAGCTGCGCTGGCCGAGTGGGGAAGTAGGAGGGAGGGAGAGGCGGGCGATGGTGGTGCGATTTTGCCTCTGGGTGGGGTGGAACGGAGTGAGGGACTTGTAGGATTCTTCTGGTTTGATCAATAACCCTATTAAAGACTAATGAATTTGGTGGAGGCAGACTCAATTTGATTGTGAGGCTTTATTTGAACATGGCAGGAAGCAACAGCAGCAGAAATACATCAAAGGGAGGCTTTGTGAAGAGAGGACCAGATTAAGGCCTCTGACGCAAAGATGGACCCATTGAAGGGGAGGCGATGAATACACACACACAGGCACACACACACACACACACACACACACGCACAGAGAGAGAGAGAGAGAGATAGACAGAGCCGATCACACAGGCCAACACACTGCAAAGGCATTCAATCTAATTCCACATTTTCCATTCACTTTCATTGGACGTCTACACGCACTGCTACCCAGAGGCACATGTGTGCACTAACCCACTTGCACAAAAGCACATGAATGCTCAACGAGATGCATATTTACTGTGAGGGACCAGCAGATGGTGGAGCAGCGTTAATCAGTATATAAATTTGAGTTAAAAGAAGGACGGCATAAACAACCTAAATTGTGCATGACAAGTTATAAATACTCAGGCAATTTTAATTTATTTGTTTTTTTCAATAGCACTGGAACGATTTTAATTTTCTCCTCATATCCTGGTGGAACATGTTCCAGCAGGATGTGAGGTAAATGTTCAGATTGCGTGTCACAACGGCATTTTTTTTTTCATAAAGTGCAACGACTACAACACGTGTTATCTAGTAGATTATGTGAAAATGTTGAAATTTTGCATGTCAAAGTGACGTTTGTGCTGCAGGGTGCCAACCAGCTGCTGTCGTTATGTATAAGACTTTTATTTGGAAGTAAGAAATAAATATATTTAATAACTTTTCAGAGGCTCTTTTCCAGAATGTAAAAAAATAAAGGCAAATCCAAAAACTTTTTCTGGTGTTATTTAAAGCTTTATGCAACCGACGGACTTACACTTCTCACTTTTCCCAACAGGAAGCACTCGGTGTTGATTTGGCCCTCGTGCAGTTGCCCAGGCCAGCTGTTCGTCACCAGTGCTCCATTTGCACAAGTATGTTGAGAAATGTGGCAAACTATTCTAGAACGCAATCACACCTCATCAATTTGTGCCCGACACAGAATTGTTCAGCGTAAAGTCGTTCGTAGAGTACACTGGTCCAAAAGCAAACTGGCTCGAATCTTTCTTGACATGGATTCAAGCTTTGTGAAGTGAGGTTTGGGCCCAGCGACTCTCAGTCATATGTTTTGGACCTGATCTTCCTTATCTCAATTTTGGAAATCTGTTTTTCACTCACTTTCTGTAATTACCTCAACCACAATACAGCGCTCTCCACTCACTGCTTTATTTGGGGTCCTCCCCAAAAACCAGTTACTGTCACCCCATCATGCTGACCTGGTGACCTTCCTTACACTACTGGCTAGACATATCATATTGATGCATTGGAGGAATCCTCTCCCACCCTCACATTCTCATTGGATAAAAGATGCACTTTCATTCATGAAACTGGAAAAAATAAGGCCAACTCTCAAAGGCTCTGAAATCACATTTTCAAGAAGCTGGTCACCATTTTTGGACCATATTATGTCTTTGTCACTTGATGTGACCCCATGAGTGCTGCTCCCCTTACTTCCCAGTAGTATTGACATTTTCCCTTTAACTAAGTCTTATAACAATTTTAGCAGCACAGACTACATTAAGCCATTTAGGCACCACGTTTTAGTTGTTTTTTTGTCTAATTTATAGTTTATTTACTTTCTGTTACCTCTGTTTATTTTTTAGTTGTCTACTTTCTATCCAAGTACTTATGGAAATAATTGGTGGGTTCTGTTCATGCGCTTTGTTTTATTCTTGGTTCTTGTCTTGTCATGTTGCTCATTGTTATGTGGAAAATCTAATCAAAAAAAAAAAGAAATGTAAAGATAACACTATTTTAATGTGCAGAAATTCAATGTTTGATTTTGTATTTAAATGTTGTTTATGTTAAGTATATTGCATGTCTAACAATTTCCCAATTCTAGACTCAGACCTTTGCGAAAAGCAGAACTTAAAAGCACGTATGGTTGACGCCCTGACAGACAGGTGGGGATAGAAAGATACATTTTTCTGTGTATGTAAAATAAGTCAAAAATAAGACACTGTAAACTGACATGTTTTCATTTTCTGATCTAGATTGTTTTTGTAGTTTAAATATATATATATAAAAAACAAAGATTTTACAGTTAATTGTAGGTTTCTAAGCAAGGTGTAAAGTTTAAAACCAAACTAGACTTATTAAAAACACAATTGAGAAACAAAAGGTCATCTGTAACTCCAATCACATTTAGCTGCTGTGTTTTTACTTACTCTTTGTCTCTCCCACAACGTTAATCTTTTTCCCAACTGTTTCCATTACAACTACACGTGCAGTGCTTCAATTACGGAAATAAGGCGATGAAATCATTCAGCAAAATCCTATAACTTCTTTCTTTACTCTGGAGATATCGGAGGTGGAGGCAGGAAGATTTGATTTAAATCAAAGAAGATTGAAAAATATTTTGCTTCTTTTAAAATCTTCACACCGATCCTACGGTATATTTGCAGTTTTTTTTTAAACCATCATTTCTGGTTCAAAATCCTCAATAATGTAAAATCATTCGCACCCTGGATTTCTAAGTTGTGGAGAGCATGCTTCCTCTAGATTCTTCTTCTGATGCTTCCTGTTGAAGGAAATCAGATTTTTTCTGAACTGACATCTACTGTCCAAAAGGAGAACAGCAATGAGTTTTGCATATTTAAGACAGCAGGTAGTAAAGGTTCATGTAATTGCAAGAAATAACCTACAACCAGACAAAACCGCTATTTTACTCTGCAGTTTTACTAAAACAGTGCGCGCTCGAGCGATCCTAAAGTTATGCTTTCTGACATCGTGACATGTGTAGTCTGTCAAGTGACCAGGGTTGCGTTTGTGTGTAATCAAGTGCATGCTGCCATTTAATTTGCATTTCTCACTCGAGGCAAACCAATGTGTGAGGGAGAGCTATAAATTATAGAACAGAGCAGAGTAATGCTGCTAAAAATGAAAAAAACACACAAAAAAACGGTGAGTTGCGAAAGACTATGCATCCTGTTTGTCAGACCTCTGTGTATTTTATTTGGTTTCTGTGAATCCATATTATTGCATAATTGTGATTTGAAAGGGAAATGATACATGCCTCGGTAGCTGTGGCAACATAGGCAGTTGTGTTGGGGTCCAGCCACAGGAGGAGCAAAAAGGACTAAACTGCAAAGAACAAAAGAAACAAGTAAAACCTTTGAATCCCAGAATTCAATGGATTGATCTATTTTCAAGCACAGTTTCCATAAATGGGAGTCACGGTTAGAAACTGCGTGTTTTTCACACAGTCTCTTTGAATTGGAGATGACTGAAGGTCTTGGATCTCGTTGGTGACTTAAAAGACTACGTCTTCCAGGAAACCTTGTTTTTCAAGGTTTTTTTGGAAGACCTCAGTCTACTGTTTGAAACCAAAAATAAACACAAATCTGGCTCCATCAGAAAATAATCTAACAGATATTGTTGCAATTTCAGGTATACATCAGTGGGGGTATTCCACCAGCATTTCTACCCATTTATGTTTGTCAAATAGTCAGCCAGGTTGGATTGAGAGCAACTGTGACCATCAGTTTTCAAATCTGGCCGAAGATTCTCAGTTGGATTGAAGTTTGGACTATTGGTGGGTCATTCAAACAGTAGATAAGCATTAAATGGTGACTGGCCTGTACTTTTACAGCGCTCTAGTCCAGAAGATGCCAAAATGCTTCATCACCACATTTGGTTATGTGTTTAGAGTGCATGCACGTCACTTTTCCATGTTTTGCATTTATTAAAAAAACAAAAAAACAACAACCTTGTTTCCATCTAACCAGAATATATCTTTTTATGTGTGGTATGTCTTATAAAAAGTTTGCCATAAATGACAATCACATCCTTCTTTTTTTCTTTTTTTTTGACATTCTTCTATAAAGCCCAGAAAGTTTCCCATTCAGCAGATTCTCCAGCCCCAACTGTGGATTTTCTGCGCAATTATTTGCAAGATTGAGTTGGTCTATCACATAAAACTTCCCTCAAGTTACCTTGAAGTGTTTTGTTATGATGTGACAAAATGTGAAAAGGCTCAAGTAAATTCTTTTACAAGACCCATTAACCTCCTCTGAGTCGCTTGTTCTATATTTGAAGGGCTGATCTCGCCCACACACTGGTTTGATTACTGTGACCAATGTGAATGAAATGGCAACAGGCAGATAATTATATATAAATATAACCTTTGTTACAAGTCTTAGGGTATGGATACTATCCCAAGGTAGTTTGTTTAGCTAAATCAGAAATTATTCAGACATGCACGCACACACACACACACACAAACACACACACACTCCACCTCCCCATCCTGCCCACTCCCCTTTGCCCCCTACTTTAACGATGCCCTGCTTCCTAATAAACTTTTGTGGTGTTTGGAATCCATTAGGAGCAATATCCCACTTCTCAAAACATCCTGGCTCATTCTGGGGGGGAGCAGAGCGAGGAGACGAGAAGCCCTGAGAGGGGAGGGCCTCAAATTTCCATTGCTATTGAAGGCAGATGAAGACGACTTGAGCAAGGCTGCGGAGTCTCATATGATGGAGAGAAAGAATGCCGTGAGAGTCGATCTCGGAGGTGTCAGAGGAGAAACACCGGAGGGAAGAAGCTATGTTTAACGGGTTTTGAGTAAAAGTCAGAAATCTGGTTTACGTCATCACCTCCTCGTGAAAAAGCTGCTCGCCCTCAAGAACCAGAGATCAAACCAACCAGCCAAATGGAACAATGGAACGTTCCTCAAATAAAACAAATGAACCGTGTAGGTGCTGAATCCGTCCTTCACATGGCGATCATAAATCTGTTTGGAGGCAGAAAGCTGAAACTTTTGTTGTGTTTCTTGGTAAGTGCCTAAATTCCTTCCTCAGAACAAACATAAAACACAACTGTAGCTCAGCAGCTGCTTGCGAAGGACCCAAAAGAAAGAAAGAGCTTTTACTTTCCTATTCTTCTTCTTTTACTATCCAGCATTTGCCCCTGAAGCGTACACAGGTGTTGTGAGGTTCCTCTCCAAGCCGCTCTTTTGCTCCGAACCATTCCCACCGTGTCAGCTCTGGTGGGTGTTTTACTGCACTAAACAAACCTTTAATCCAATACAGATATCAGGCACTCGAGTGTCGCAACAATTGTTCCCTCTGTGTGAAAGTAAGCCGCTATCTTAAGACACAAGAGCTGCGAGACAAATGTGTGGCAGAGTGCCAGAAGTGGGCGTGACGGGAGTGACGGGCCAGAGATTACAGACAAAGCAGGAGTAAACAGCGCCTTCAGATGAAAACAAAAAGAAAACATTCGGGTGTACTTTTAACAATAGTTCTTTCCTGGCAGGGGAGCAACAACAAAGAGCCTTCCTGTATGCGCACTCTCCTGCATGCGCCCCGACTTCCCCAGGACGCCGAGACATGCGGCTCACCGCAAATACATCACCGCATGCTACATGCTACTGACCCTTGACCTCTTTGTGGCTTTCTAGAGCTGAAACACTCTTACTTCAGCAGGTTATGTAACAGGGTTCTGCGTTAGATATGGATTCAGTTAATTGGGAGATTTTAGTCATAAAAGTAACTCTGGAAGAGGTGTTAATCCTGATGGATGGCATGCTTACTCTACTGCCATTTTCGAACTTAGTTAAAGGTGCCAAATGCAGCTTTCGTAAAAAAAAAAGAAATTTTTTTTTTTTTTTACATATTTTTGAAAGCTGTCATTATGCCGTGACAGTATTACATCCTCCATCTGCTCTCTGTGCTGCTACTGAAGAAACACACTGACAAAAAACAATTAAAGCTAAGGGGAGGGACTTAGCGCTGTCAATCAACCAAGGAGGTGTGCACTGCTCAATGTGCAAGTGGCGGAGAAACAACTTACTGTTACAGTAAAGCTGTTTCTCCAACGTCGTCATGAAGCTGTTGCACGGGCTTGATTAACAGCGTTAAGACCTGCCTTCTGGCTCCGACTCGTTGTTTCTAGTTAGCACTGGGTGAAGGCAGAGAAGCTGGATTGTTTTCACAGATTATCTGCCTCATTTTATGCCGTCTAGACATAGTTTTATTTTAATTTACATGTAAAAATCTGACACCCTTAAATAAAATCCTGTGACCTGGTAAGTGAGAGTTTGCCTTTCTTGCAATTAAATCTCTGCATAAGTACAGATGTTCCTTAAAGGCTTTAGAGGTTTGGTTTTAGAGATAATAAGTGAACAATTGCACTTTTCAGTTGTTCATCTGAAAATGGAAATTGTATGACTCAACTACAAACTTACAAAGGTTTGTAGTTGGGTAAAGAGAGCAGTAATCTCATAATCAGTCAAGACACAAAATGCTAAGGTTGATTTTCTTGGCAGCATAAATTGAATTCATCAGAAAGTTGTGACCCGCAACTCAATGCGGTTGGGTGAAACTTGAACATTTCTTTGAAGAATATGAGCAGTAAACAAAATCATAATAACCAGAGCAGCGCAAGAGGATCCAACTATGTTTGAGCAAACTTAGCTTGTAGCAACGTGAAAAGCAAGCAACCCTCCCCTCACAGCTCTAAATTAACACAAGTTGTGCTCATTCCCACTCTGGTTTATTGAATCCTGCTTGACTCAGCTCCCTTCAAAGCAGCGCAAAGATCCCAAGAGGCAAACAGCTATCTAAAGAAGGAATTGCGGATCAGACCGGTTAACAAATTCATCATGTTTGTCTTGTTTTTATAAGTCCTGGCAACACACTTTCAGCTGAAGTAAAAAAGCACATTTGAGCATGGCACGTCTCAGCAGACCCTCGAAAGCCGCTTTCCTTCTAAATCATGACCATAAATGACGCCTGTGCTCGGGCTGCTTTTATGATTCGCACTGAGGAGGCAGGGTGGGGGGCAGAGAGAGGGTGGAGGGTGGGTTCTGGGGATCATAAAAAGAAAAGAGAAAAGGAGAACACAGGACTTGTGGGTAATTGTGGCTCAGAGTGGTGGGAGAGGGGGCGTATGGGAAAGACTCTGAGGCCAGATGTGTGAGGAATGTTCTGGCTGCTGCAGCACACAGAGGGCGGATGGATGGGTGGATGGATGGATGGATGGGATGGGGGCGGTTTGGAGGGTGGCTGTGGAGCTGGAGGTGTGGGGGTGGAGGGGGTAGAACCAGACGAATTACACAGCCTGCAGATTGTTAAAGAGCTGTCAGGCCTCCAGCCTTCTACTGTGTGTTTCACATCATCTCCAGAGCAGCGACAGCCTGTCCTCTCAATGGAAAGAAAGCAAGTTTCTCTGGTGCTCCGGGTTTTTTTTTTTTACTTTTCCCACAGTAAAGTTCAATCCAGTCACTTCCAAGCTTTTTCAAGGTATGTTTTTAAACTTTTCCAGCACCGCACAGAGGAGATTAAAGCAGTACAAATGAACTAAAGAAGACGGTTTCAATTCACTGTGAAGTGACGTCATTTATTACTGTCATTGTTAATGCGAGCAGGGACAAGATAGGCTAAAATGATAGCAACATTTTGTGTTTTGAAATGTCTGAGAAAAGTTCAATTCGGCCCATTTTGGTGACACATATCAGGGTTCCTCTTATTCCTACAGTTTGAAAAATGTGGACAAGAGTGAAAATGTACCTACATGTATTTCTAAGTATGGAGACAAAATATATGGAGAAATATTTGAATTTATTAACTTTAGTTCATTTACTATTGCCTAGGTTTTCTGGCCATCCGTCCATCTAATCACTCACCAATCAATATATCAATTCCCCCATGTCTGTCTGTCCGTCCATTTGTTGCTTCTTCCATCCACAAATCCTGCGCTTCATTCGTCAGGCTTTCCATTCATCCATCCATCCTTGAAGCCCAAACATTGGATGGTTTTATGACATTAATTAATAGAAAAATGCCCTATTCATTTATTACAAATTGGCTGAGAAAAGGACCGAACCCTCTGGAAATTAGAGTTTGGAAAAGTCTGGACATCTGACATGAGAAATGTGTAGGAACCCCGGTGTTTGTACCAAACCACCGACCACAGGACCAAACTTTAAAGCTAATCCATCGTGATCATTCCGCAACCTCAAAAACTTGGGCATGTGCTCACAGAGCCTACCCACAATGCACCTGGTGAGCTCAACCTGCGTCACGGGTAGATAGCAAAGCAAAAAAAAAAGCAAGGAGGGGGGTTAAAAGAAAGAAAAAAAAAAAAACGAAAACACCCTCCATCTGCTTCCCATCATCTTCATCCATCTCCCCCACCCCTGTCAACCAGACTCTTTCTCCCTCTCTGTTTCATGCTCTGCCTCGCCAACTCATCCAGCCCTCCAACACCACAACCACTGGAGCTGCGGAGTGGATAAATAGTCCCCAACAGCTGGGTCTGACTTTTGACCAGGACCACCCCTCCAGACAGGACCAACAACACAGCCTTTTCTTTCCCACCACAACCGCTACCACCACCTCCTCTCTGAGTGTGTATCCTGTGTTTCAAAGACGAAGCCGAGACAAGTCAGAGTCTTTGTTTATGTTATGATTTATTTGAGCTTGTACATTACGGCTCTGTTCATTCAAGACTCGTTACTCGGGCATTTCATAAACGGCCCTCTGACTGCTCTGTCTGACCTTGGTGAAGGTTTGTTTACAATTCCAGACTTGCAAAAAAAAAAAAAAAAGAAGAAGAAAAAAGAAAAACGGGCATTTGAGGTATGATCGTTCGACAAAAACCTATTTTCCGTGTTTCCTTTCAAAATGTTTCAGGACTACGCACAAATACAGCCGAGCCGTGCACGGCTCCAATAAATTCTTGATTGTGCCTTTAAGTCGAGAGCGTGTTGTTTGTTCAGCTGCTCGAGGGCCTCAGAGAGAAACCCGGGGAGGCCGCGGAGAATTCATACCTTCTATTCATCATAGAGGAAGGGGAGGAGGGAGGAGTTTTAGGACGAAGAAAGAGCGAGGAAATGAAAAGACAAGAGCCTGTTTCTCCCCTCCTCCCTCTCTGCTGAGTAAGGAAAGAGGTAAGCTCAGCTTTCTGACAGCTGGGCCGAGAAACCTCTGCTCAAATGATCAACAACTCATGCCTCATTTATGCAACCATTAAGGCACAAATTGCTTCAGATTTGCAGCAATCAATAATGTCAGTTCCAGACTGAAAAGACAGTCTCTGTTTATCTGCAACAGGATTTTCATCGTGATGCACCGGGTTTTTGTTTCAAAAGATCTACAGAGGAATGTACTACAGCTACGTTGAGTCGGCAGAAAACTGAATAACATCATGGAGCCATCATCAATGGGAACATTTGCATCACGTTTTTGTACAACTTTTTAAGACCTTGAAGAAAGCTTACTTTTTGATAAGATGTTCTAAAGCTCTCTTACTTATGAGCAAGTCTATTGTTAAACTACTTACAAATCAGAAGCAAAATAAACAGCAAAAACATGTCATGTGCCCTTGAGTACCAAGTACAGCTTGACATCAATGTCTTACTCTTCACAAGTTGACTTGTTGCCCTCTTAGCCACAGTTTCCTGAATTTCTTGAAAGTTCATTGAGCCTCAGGGTTACAAGCCTGAACCTGTTGAATCAGCTGATTCCAGAGGTTATGGGATTCAGGTCTGAAGAAAGATGGAGGTACCCCTGTATCCAGCAGCCACCTCCTAATGACGGGACCTCAATGAGCTGCAACATTGTCGTCCATGTTGGTGAATTTAGGCCCGTGTTGGGTCACAATGACAGGGATGTTGACATTATTCAGGCAGTGTTGGCTTTTCGCTGTGCCATTCAGCAGGGCAGTTTTGCCAACACTGTATCACCGCCACTTCTGCTGTTTAAAGACAACAGCAGTTGATACACAGGGCTCTCCTGGACGTCTCCAACATCATTGGCGGCCATCTTGTCTACTCGGTGTAAACCGACTTTCATTAGAACCGACCAGTCCTTCATCTGGTATATATGCTCCCTCGTGTTTTGGTCAGGGGCCTTCGCAGGTCATCTAGAATAAGCTGAGGTAAATAGCTTCCAATGCCCAGACGGAAGACCTCTCTTTCATAAGCATATTGTTTAGTGGCATTCATCATCTGGTTCCACAAAAGAACTGTTCACAGTGGAGCAGTCATCAGCGTGGGATGCGGCCAAAGGACGTCCACTTCCATACCTTTCTATGACTCTTTCAGGCTCTGTATCGTTGTTGCAACCTACAGATGACACTATGACCTCTTCCATCTGAGGACATCCTGTTTGAAGCCTTGCAGACACAAAGTGCTGTTGATCAGATGTTAGGCGCTGTCTCATTCTCGTGTCAAAATGAAACCTGAATGTCTGCAACTTTTTGTAAGTGGTATATTTCTAAAACACACGGTTAAACAAGATCTGTGCCACTGAAGAAAGGCATAAAGTGTAGATGGACAGCAACGCAATGAAATGCAGTTTGTGTCGTAAGAGAAACTTTGTTGCGGTATCATTATTCTGGTTTGGGCCTACTCCGCTCTCTCTCAGTAGAGGTTATCTGTGCGCCACGGAAGAACAGATAAAATCTGAATAATGCTATTGTGACGTCTCAGCCGACGTTATGTTTGCAAATCAAAGAAGAAGAGCATGACCACAAGTATAGATGACTAAACCGTCTCGCAGCCTCGTTCAGCCTGAAATGACATTTCTACAAAAATGCTGAATATAAAACAAAGCAAATGTGAGCATCTGAGTTTTTTTGTGTGTTTATTTTAGGTTTCTGTGTCCCATCTACCCCTTGATAGTTCCCAGCTGTGTCTCATTTCCCTGATTACCTTCTGTGTATTTAATCCCACCTGTGCTCCCTGTTCCTCGTCGGGTCCTTGTCGAATCTGTTGTGTCAAAATGTCCATCGTTGGCCATTGTCACCAGTCGCTACCAGTTTTGAGCCTTAGCCTTCTGTCCATTCTGGACTTGGGATTTTTGTGGTTTTGGTCATTAAATCATCATCGTTTCTCCATAAACTGGGTCCAATGCGTCAACGACCGCATATCATGACAGCAAATGAAAAAAGATGAACAAAGTAGATACTTTGAGAGAATAAAGGTCAACGATAAAATTTCTCAATTCAAAACCTATTGGAAAAATAGGGGGGGGGACCAGAAAATCTTTGGGAACCACTGGATTAGAGGAAGTAAAATGTTTTCGACTGTGAAGAGGCCTTGAATGAACAATTCTCCTGAAGGAATGGTGGGAAATCTGGTACTGGACAAAGTTACTGAAACAGTGTTCACTCTTGTATTTTTAGCTAAGCCACAATATTCACCCTTTGAAACATATCTTTAGTTGGAAAATAGTATGACAGGCTTTAAAACTATTTGTACAGTCCTAATAAAGTGTTCAAAAAAATAATATCCTAAATAAATTAAAAACAAAACCAGCAAAGGCGTGTCAGGATTCCTGAGAGATGTCTGTCTCTTCATGTGAATCATCCACTGTTTCCATAGTGCGGTCGGTCAGAGGTTGTGTATAAAAGCAGAAAGTGAAGCTGGTGTACCTAATTAAGAAACAGTTCAGGAACTGAAGTGCCCAGGTAGAGATTTGGGTAAATAGGCGACACATTGTAAGAGCAGGTGTGTTTTTGATGAGGGAACAATGTTACAAGATGATATGAATACCAGATTTTAATCCTGACCATGACTGACTTTCTTTTTTCTTTCACCTCAGAAGAAATAGATCTTGTAAGTCTGTGCCCATAAAATTCCTTAATAACTGTTTGAAGTTGCAACTTTCCTTGGAGTTTTTAGTGACTCTACGTGAGCTACAAAGTGTAGCTGCTCTTTTATGACTGCTTGTGCAGGTAAAGCAAAACATCAAAGCTCATTGGACTAGATGATATGTGATGCTGGATTCACAAGAACAAGATTAGATGATGTAGCATTTTAATATTTTTGCTGCACACAACAAACTTGTACTTTTGTTGTGGATCACTTTCGATTCAGCTTAATAACCGTTAAGGGTTAACAGAGCTGAAATGTTTGAAAATTTGCTTTGACCCACAAGGAGAGAAATACTGAGAAATGATTAGAGCAGTGGTTCCCAAAGTGTGGGGTGCGCCCCCCTGGGGAGTCGCAGTGCCATTGCAGGTGGGGCAATAAAAATAAAAAAAACTCTAAGGGATCTGTTCATGTTTGAACCCTGGTCCACCCTTGTAATCCATCTGGGGGGACCAGAAAATCTTTGGGAACCACTGGATTAGAGGAAGATTAAAGAATCATACGATAGTAAAATGTAATTGTCTTGCAGAGATCTGTAGAAGTAACAACAGACTGTGAAGAGGCCTTGAGCCATGTTCACACTGCTGATATTAATGCTCATCAGATTCTTTTTTTGTTTTGTTTGCTGAGACAGTTTTTTTTTTGCATTGTTGTTCACATTTCAATTTTTATGCAGCCGTCATCAGATTCCAATGTGAACATCCTACAGCTCTGAAGCAACCTGTGGAAGACCTGACGTCACCACACTGCGTTCCCTGAAGGGAACATGAAGGGAACATGAAGAGCGCACATCAACTGCAGCAGCACAGTTATTCCTCTAGTGTGAATAAAATTACAACAATCTCTATCCATAATCTGCTCAATGATCACTTTGTGGATGGTACATCGGGTGCCTCCACTTCCCGCCTGCTTGAGCGCAAAATTGCTAACCAGTCACACTTCCATTCACACCCCGGCTGTTTCGACTTGGGAAAGCATATGAAAAATACCCTGAGTCTGAACTGTGCTGTTCATTATGGACCACTAATTGTGCAGCCTGAACATTACTTTAAAGGGAGCAGAACGGGATTAGCTGGAATCCGAGGCAAGCGATTAACGAGGTGACAATTACAGGCGTAAGGAACAGGTGAGGATGATTATCTGAATGCGCTGCAACTGTGGTGACACATGTCCAAAGACGCGGAGGTGCAGTGGCTGCAATGACACAGAACGAATTGAGAAAGAAAGCAGGGAGACAAGTGGAAAGTGATTACTGAAAGAAGCAAATTAACCAAACGATGATCCACTCAAAATATTGTTGCTTGAACAGTAAAATGCAAATTCAAAGCCCAAGGACTCACTTTTAATATCAAGAAAGCATAATCATAGTTGACATTAAAACAGCAAGTAGATAGTTCTTTCTGTGACGGGCTTCCCCTTGGTGTTGAGAAATAAATCAAATGGTTAAATCAAACGCCACAAACGAAGGATGATTAAGCCCTACTGCTGCTGTGGAACAGGCTCAACCTGAAAAGGCTGGATTTGTCCTCTCCCCGTGATTCAACGCGAGGCTCATCTCCATCCTGCTCCCACTTCCTCTGTCGTGATCAAGCCTTGCTTCATCCTGTTACTCACTCTGGTTGCAACAGTGCTGCTTCACAACTGTCTCATCAGCACTTTTCACTTCCTCAAAGCCCCTGTTGGTGGACTGAAAAACACTGCCGGCTGATTAAGTTCAGATCAGGAAGAAGCCACTGTGGTCAACGAATAATCCCCACCATGTGAACAGTGCTGTGTCTGGAACGGCGAATGAGCCGCCCTGATTCAACAAAATGCTAACCAAGTTCTCAGCATTTGACCGTGTTTGTCAGAGGAGTCCCTGCCACAGCCGACACGAAGTTAAGGAACTGGGACAGGCAAAATAAGAAAAGGGCGGGAAGAGAAAACACTCCAAGAGGTAGTTTTGAGAGCCCCAATGGTTTATTACCCTCGATTTTCAGGGGCTGAAATTTCAGCCTCGCTTTGAGGAGAAACTCGAACCGCTGGTCCAGCTGTCCACAGCTTGCCAGGATTGAGAAAACCTCCACCGCACACGTTCTCCCAAACCTTGTCTCTCTTTTTTTTTATCCCCCACCCCCTTCTCCCTTACTTCTCCCAGCCAGGTAATCAATAGGAAACCCACACCCAAACACACTGTGGCCGCCACAGAAGTCGAGACGAGCTGTTGTGACACGAAGGTCCCACAAACAAATCTGTCACCCGGTCGCGCGGCCATGTTCTCGCTTGTATGTCGCATGTTCTCTATCCCGTTCTAGCTGTGCAAATAAATAAATAAATAAATAAATAAATGACATGACCAGATGGGAAGCGAGTGGAAATGTTTAAGCTCTTTACTGCTATTTTTTTTTTTATCAAGCTCTTGTCAATGACTATTATTTTGAAGGAAGAGGTTCTTGAGCTGAACTTTTATTCTGAGACAGACAACAGATAAAGAACTATTGTTGGGCTGCATGCAAATAGCCAGTTTTATTAGCAAAACTTTAAATAGTCTGTGTGGCGGGGACAAAGCAACAGGAAACACGTAAATGATTTGTAAGTGCTGTAAAAATATCGGGAGTGGCTAACAATTAGTGCTGACGACGCCCAGCAGTAGACTCTAATCTGAACTATCCTGCTGCGCCGAGCTAATGGTGTATATTAGGAATCCTCTTATATAAAATGTATCTAGATGATTAAATCTAGCTAACTTGTGCGCTGTCATCTAATGAGCTGCGTACACTGTTGCACCCCTCTTGTTTAGTGGCATTCATCAAACAGCGGTGCTTTTTCACATCACTATTTGAGGATTTTTTTTTTTTTTATGGTTTTAAAAAGGTTCTAACTCAAAAAGTGGAGTGAAATCTTTGGGTTTTTTTTCTAACAGGTGACTGTCATGTTTAGAGGGAGCAACTCTAATTTGTTCTGCTCTGTGCCCAGCTCGGTGCAGCGGAAGGCCAAGTCGACCTCAGTGACTCATTATCCAGGCCTCGGTCACACACAGGGAATTAGTGACCTTGGGCACTGGACAATGAGGAGTTGTCTAAACTGCTTGTCTTATCAGTCTCTGGGAAATGTATCAACTGATCTGTTCTAGTCAGACTCTCCCACAGCCTCCCGCAGCCTCGCCTGGGCTTAAATACGAGGAACGATGATGTCATCGTGGTGTCGAAGACTTTTGCTTTGATCTGGGATTATAACTTTGTCGAATGTCTTCAGTAAATCAAACCGGTTGAGCTGCTAGTTTTAGTTTATTTACCAGGCAGCAGTTTCCTCTCAGTGCCAGTCTTTTACATCAGCATGAATCAGATTCAATCATTTGCTCATTGTCAAAGGGGCAGTTCAGAGTTTTTGCACTGAGGTTCTCTTGAAAGTTCATAATGAGTTTATGTCTGAGCTACAACTGGTTAAAGTTTTGATGTTAAGTAATAAAAAAACATTTTACTCTGTGCCAGAAACTAAAGCCAACAGCTTTCCTGATTATACCAGGTTTCTTAAAAATACACCAGTCTCAAAAACTTCATTATGATTTCTGTTACTGTTTCTTTGGATGGTTATTTACAGAATTTGTTGATTTGCTATGTGGACGATGGATGTAGGAGGTGGTGTGTTCCCAATGATCTTCCTGTAGTAAACGCATAGAGAGAACAGAGAGTAATTCCAATCAGAGAATATGACTGATATAAAAACAACTAATAACAATAAAAATAATTCTAACAAAATGTAATTATATTTATTCGTACAATTTTCTGAAAGTAAGCAACTCCGACAATTAACAGTTTACATTTTCTGTTCTCAGCATGTTTCCCACAGGAAGACAATTGGCGGTGCACCGCCTCCAGGCAGGAGTTTCTGTTTAAATAACTGAATAAACATGTAGCATATTAAGTACATCTGAATATGAAGCTTTTTGTCAAATTAAAGTACATTTTAAAAATAATAACCTTTAGTTAAACTTACTTTTGTTCAAACCAATATTTCTGTCTGAAAAATGTTTTTTATTTGCAAGATGTCATGTTAAATAATTGATTTGTTTTCATGAGCTCGAAGCAAAAAAAAAGATCATTAATAAAAGCTTGAAAACATCAGTCTGTGTGCAATGAGTCTATATGTTCCACTTAATGAACTGCGTAGGAGCCATATATACATTTCTAAATTTTGAGATTGGAGTTGTTCTAAGATCAGAAAAGTTTACTTGGACTTGCTATTTGCTTTTGCCTCCAAAAGTCGGATGTTGCTCCAAATAAAGAAGAAACATGGAGTCTTAAGACTTATCTACTGCAGGTAAGTTATTTACTGCTCTCTGTATTTCATCAGAACCTCACTATAAATATTTTGTCCATTTAAGTGCAGCAGAGCAGCTACAGTGCGCCATTCGTCTTCAGGAGCCATCGTTCCTTTGTTTTTCTTATTACTCTTGCAGGTTAACCTAAATAGAAGTACAAGACAGCTCCCAGATTTAAGGCAGTTGTGCAACATCGAGGATGGAAAGGAAACAGTTGCTGTCACGTGTTTATATTGTGTGGTTGTTGCGACAGACGTGTCCATCTTTTTTTTTTTAGAGGATTTATAAAATATATGATGTTAAAACAACTTCTGCTCCCGCCTGTTCTTGCTCAACTGTGTAACAAAAAAACAAAAAAATCAGAGTAAACCAGTAGAGTAAGGCGACTGGTTTATTCAAATTATGTAAATCTTACAAAATAACACAAAGTCAAAAATGCATTTAAGAAACTATGTCACCTACTCAATTCAAAAGAGACAAATTTTGATTTTTATTTGTTTGCTTGTTGCCAATTAAGTTTTAAAAATCTAATGTTTTCAGCAGCCATTTGTAGAGCCCCCTTTAGCTTCCACTCTGTGTTCTGTGGGTGTGTTTCTATGAATCTGGAGGCTGAAGGTTTTGTACTTTTTCACAGAATTGCTTGAATTGTAGCAGCTTTTCAATTATGTTTAGGTCTAAATACTTTAACATGAACTATTTCTGTGTGTTTAGGGTTCCCCTGTGCAAGTATTTTGCAGGCCTTTCGCAAAGATTGCCCCGTTATTTCCATCAGTCTTCCCATCAGCTCTGACCAGCCTCCCTATCCCTGCTGAAGAAGAGCATCTTCACATCATGACACTGCCTCCACCGTGTTTCACAATGGGAATGGTTTGTTCACAAAAATTTGTTCACAAAAATAAATTATACACAACTAGACCTTGCTCACTATTTAGGTGACATTTGAGGACAATTGGTCATACTGGGTTATATTTTACCAAAGGGAATGGAAGTATATATATAAAAAAAAAAGCATTTTCCACTTCTTACTTATGTGCCACATACGTAAGTCTGGGTGTGACACATAAAGACCTAAAAACATCCATCAAAGCTTGTGGTCCACATGGTAAAAATGTGGAACACTGTTGAAAACCAGTGAAATACATTACAAAACACTCAGTATGTGTTTTGTTGTGTCTGTGCGTCCAGGACGTGGTGAATGAGCGAGGCGCTGGATTCGAACAACAATATGGACGAAGGAAGCGTGGCCTGCAGAGGAGGAAGAAGGTCTCGTTGGCTAGCAGATGTTTCAGCTTTTGGGTTTTTGGCTAGAAGAGAGCAATTAAGAGCTCCCCTTAATGAGGCTGGCAGCCACCCTATAAACTGTCTGGTTCAGTGAAAGAGTTGCTCATTAAGTGAAACGTTCCCCTACCCCGCCCCTCTCTGTGGCGCTCCCCTCGCTTGTACAGGAAGTAATGGATCAGACTTTTGAAAAATTGTACGCCATCTTCAGACAAAGTTACTTTTTTCCCCCCAATCGGCTGGCTTTGCTCACGCCAACGCGTCTGCGTGCAAGTGCAAGCCTGCGTGTGCGTGCGTGTCCCGATTTGCGTCCACGTACGCCGAAATGTTTGTTGTGCGCCTGGCTTGAGCCGAGTGTGGGGAAGTGATGCACATTTTCCATGAGGCAGCTAACTATGCACCTCCAGCACTAAAGGCCACAACAGTCAAGAGAACATTACAGATGAGAATGCCGAGATTAAAATACCAAACAACCCAAATAGGGGCCAGATCCTGTTTTCCCACCCTCAGTTTCTGTTCGCCATAAACATCTAATTTAGCTAATAAAGAGCAAGCACCAGAAAAAGAACCCCGGAGAGCTGGCTCGCAGCTGCTTGTAACAAAGCGCTGATTTGTTTGTCACCCTTGCGTTTCCAAATCACGACTCCGCTGACTGATGGAAATTATATTCACTCATGGGCTCTACAGCCAGAAATGTAAGTTGTTTCATGCTGCACTTTATTGAATATTTAATAGGTGCAGTTCTCCGGCGTTTGCGATCACATAATTGAATCTCTTGGCTTCAGCCGCACAATAAATATCGAGTTATGTGGCCGTGTGATTTGGCCCGATTCACTGCACGTCTCCAGAAACGAGAAGCATGCTGAATTGAAAAGAGTTTCTTATTTATGGTGCTTTCTTGCACGTTTGCACACGTTCTTCTGCTAGAACCGCAAGCTTCAACGCATCTTACATTTTATGTGACGCATTCGCACAAACGTAGTGCAGGAAGGAAGACGGACATATATTTACAAAAGAAAGCTCAAATGGAAAAGTTTGTACTTGGTCCCCTTTAAGCTGATGCGCCTAAATAAACAGGACTCTCCACTCCAGACTTAAGACTTTTTTTTTTATCTTTTAACAGTTCTTCGATCGTGCCATCAGCAAGTCTCACAATGGCAAATTTGGCGTGATCTGTGGAGGTCATGGAGGTCTTCTTGCCACTTTTCCATGAAGACGAGAAAGTTGAGTGTGGGACATGTGGTTGTCCTGTCAGGATATACTTCCACCTGAGCTGCGGATCTCTGCAGCTCCTCCAGAGTTTGCGTGTGAATCTTGGCAGCTTCTTCGAATGAACCTCTTTTTGCCACGATCCTGGGGAGTTTTTATTTTTTTTATACTTTGTGGTTTAATTATGTTCAAAAAGTCTTGCCATATATAGCTGATCATTTTCACAAAGTGAAAATGGTATACATTCATCTCTTTAAGTTTAGGTTCTTGTGTTCTGTCATTGGATTGTATTAAGTGGGAACCAAAGTAAAGACATGAAATGCATTCAACACAATTGAAGTATTTATTTTTGAAACACTTCACAGCTGTTGCTCTACTTTGAGCTGGTCTGTTGCATAAAATGCAAATAAAACAGATTAAAGTTAATGTGACAAAATGTGAAAACATTCCAAAAGGTATAAGTAAAGCTTTTTCAGCTGACTTTTTTTTTTTCAGTTTTTATGCGGTCAGGTGACCACATAAAACCAAACCAAACCAAACCACAGGATTAACTGATTACCTGAAAAAATAAACACCAAATCAATCCTCCCCTAGAACAACAAGGGATAGCGCTCTCACAGTATCTGGTGGGGCCTTGTCCCCGGACCCCGTCTGGCATCAGGAGGACTTGGCACAAGGCGCCCCATTGAGTCCTGACCAGAACTAGGTCATTTGCAAAGCTCCCGCTGGACACGCGCGGCGGAAAGAAAATAAACGCGACGATGAAGAGAGCTCGACAGGAGGCGGCCGAGCTTCCTGCGAGGGCCACAGAGGGATGCGGAGAGCGAGGTTAAGATAACGCGGAGCTGTGATAATGCACTGCCGTTTTCGCAAACTGTACGTTGCCTTCCATGTTATCTCCGAGTCTTCCTTTCATTGTTCCAGGCGTACCGTGTGATGTGTTCGTCCACGTTTCCTCCTGCTGAGTTCAATGATATTTACGCCCCCCTCCCTCCCAACCGCCATATATAAAATCATGCAGGAATCCCAAATCGCTTTCATAAATCACCCTCTTACCGAGGCAGACATTGCAAACAGGCCCCGGTTTGACGTCTGACGGCGATCATAACTTAGAGAAATGATCAAGCAAAGCCACACAACCCACGACTTGACCTATTGTTCACGTTTCTCTCTGAAGCCTGCAACAGCCGCGCAGCACACATGTTGTTGTCATCAACGGCAGGACGGGCCTTCTCGAAATATCTGGTAGAAACCCCAGGCACGCAGGAAGCGAGAAAGGAAAAAAAAAATGCACAGATGAGAGGCGGGAAATCAGGTGACTGGAGTTTTAATTGTTTTTCTTCCCCCCTTGTTGTGTCACATCAGAAACACACTCACTGGAGCCAAACACAAACGGACCAGGAACAAAACAAAACAAAACAAAAAAATGCACACGCATACATCTGAAAGGAACCATGTCCACCAGCTCCCTCCTGCCTCCTCTCCCTCCCTGGGCGAAAATCCTGAAGTTCTCCGTCAACAGTCCATGGAGTTATGGAATCGATCCCTGCCCCCACATCCTCCCTTCTCTGTGCAGCTTCAAGCGTATGTCTGCCAGATGTCCAAAGAAGAGAAAGGGGAATATGAAAGCTGAAGCTGAAGACTGCCAGAGGTGTCTTTTATGGAAGGAGCTAATGTCCTAATGATATAACATAAAAGATGCCATCAGTTTTTGGAGAACCAGTGCTCCCCACCCCCTTTCCGGATTAGAGTCTCTTCAGGATGGCTTTGTGGAAAACAAACAAACAAACAAAACATTCAAATAAACTGACCTATTTTTAAATAACATTTGTGGAAAAAGAAAGTAGCTTCTGAGTTTATAAAAATACCCATTGTTCAGTGAAAATGCCTGAACTCCTTTGTTGAGCTATTGTGCGTTTCTGTAAACCGCATACATGTGAGGGGAAACTCGAGCCTGTGATTTGACTTGAGTTATACCATGTAGCACACATTGTATACAGACCCCGCTAGATGGATATCTACCCCTAAGCCCCTGGAGTATTTCAGTGAATAGATGAGGAGGAGGGCAGACAGTACCTGACATTTACTCAGTACTGCAGGAAAGACAGGCCATTGTCTTTGCTGAAATGAGAGACTCGGCCACAGAAGGGCGACTGGGGGAGAACGAGGGCGGTGTAAGACAACCTGATATCAATCTAATGAAATAATAGCAAGCGCTCTGAAGTGGATATCTGGGATATCTTGACTTTTTTTTTGCCCCATTGTCAAACCCGTTCTTCACCCGGGGAAGAGCCCGGACACGAGGAGGACGAACTCAGTAGCACAAACTTGCTTTCACTGTCTCTAAAGGAGATGCCAGGCGAACCACAGAAGTTCACATAACAATAATCACGTGCAAGAGAGGGCTTTTAAATCCTGGGATTTTTTTAAATGGGATATTTAAATTCTCCAGACATAACCCCTCCACTAGTATTTGGTGAAATGTCCTTTAGTAAGGTATAGAGAAACCTCTTGCTTTTGGAACCTCTGTATATATTCTTACTGGACAACTGATCTCACTTTTTATCAGAAATCATATAAATTGGTTGTTTATTTGTTTCAATTGACCAGTTTTTTAAACTAGACTACAAATTTTCAATTCGAGGAGTCAAGAATGTTTTATTGTCATACCATTTTGTTTGCTTGTGGTACTAAATTTGGACTCAGGTCCCAGATTAAGAAATTTAATACACACAAAAGATATATAAAGTAATTCATGTGATGTATAGATATGTATGTGTTGACCTGTATTCAAGTTTCTACAATGTAGATGTTGTTTTCATAAAGTTAAAGGCTGTGACTTTAGCTGCTTTTGCCAGATTTAGGCACGGCGGTGGCAGCTTCATGCTGAGGGCCTGTAGTTCTGTAGACGATGAACTTTTCGTCCTCAACCTCACATCGCAACGTCACATGAAAACATTTTGACACAGCTTGGGTGATCCAACAACTCTGAGATCCCAAACACACATCAAAACGGTTCATTAGAATGGAAACATCGGGCGAGCATTAAGAGCTTGGAATGACCTCGACCTCGACCTTTTGTAAATTTGTGGGCCGTGCGGAAAAGGCTGCGTCTGTACCCAGAAACCAACTCGTTTAAATGAACGCCACCAATTCTGCTCAGAAATGTGGTCAAATATGCAGAGAGAGAGAGAAGTCTGCCAGAACCTTGTAATTGGCTGCTGTGGTTTCTCAGTAAATCAACAATAGTGCTGAGTTTTTGAAACCCGTTGAAGTTACTCGCTGCATGAAGAACGGCTCTGGAGGCAGCGCCGCGGGCTCATGTGACATTTGTGCAGAGTAAGAGCGTCAGCGAACTTCTGACCGGCACCGTCAACAAAAACCTCCTCGGAGGCCACGACAAAGATGTGTGACTAAGACGACACTTGTGCACCTTCTGGGCTGGAAAATGTTTCTGCCATGTGGCTTCTGTTCTGGTTGTCTCTTGACTAAAGGAGAGAAGGACAAGAAGAAGAAAGGAGAAAAAAAAATTTAAAAAATCACCCACGAAGTGACACATATGGCAGGCAGAGGCAAACAAACAAGGTAAAGTCCAAGACAGCGGAGAGCCTCTCGGCAAAAACGGCTCAGCATCCAGACAAAAAGAGGAACGGAAAGAAGAACTGGTGAAAGGAAGTGAGACTGAGGCCAAAGAAACATCTGCTCTAGATCCTTTTTAGTGCACGCCGTCCACTTATCGCAGAGTGATTTGTTTGTCCGTGAGTCAGGAGCACAAGCCAAACGCAGAAAGAGAGAGAGAGAGACGTTAAGGGATGTGTGCGCGCACAGAGAGAGAAGTTAATAAGTCAATAGGACACGGCTCCATATCTTATTGGGCCTTATTTAAGCGGCGAGTCCCGGAGAATAATAAACAGGACAGACACAAATCAGTGTTATCTTTTCACGCAGCAGGGTGAATGGAGCGGGTAACCGAGCCAAGAAGAACAACAAAAAAAAAAGAACAGAGGAACAAAAAGAGAAAGAAAGAGAGAGTTTGGGAAGGGGAGTGGAGGGGGTAAAGGAGAATGAAAAGCCCCCTTCTGACTCGCATTGACCCACATTTATTCGCCCAGCTTTTCTGAGGCTCGCTCTGTCTTGGCAACCAGCAGCCTCTGTGAAAGAATCCCAGCGTTCAGCCAAAGGCAAAGCCCATGTGAGAGAGGAGGGGAGGGGAGGATGGCAGAGGGAGAAAACTGCAGAAAAGGAGAAGTGGATGGGTGGACACTAGACTCCTCCTTTTTTTTCTTCTTCTTTCTCCCTCCTCCTTGACAGCCCTGTTGCTCCTGACGACCGGTTCTCAATGGATTCCTGCATATTCAGGAGGCTGAGCGCGCGTCGACTTAAGTGAAAAACCATGTGGGGATCCTCCGTTATAAATAATCTTCGTCAAAAGTGCTAAAGTGCCACCAGCTAGGACACATAATGGAGTTGAAGCCGTACCGCTGTGCTTTTAAACAGACATGAAATCCAATCGCTCATTCGTCAAATGGCGTTTTTATTGTTTTCTCTGGAACGTCTCTTTATATCCAGCATTTAATTGTTGATAAACGACAGAAGAACTGCACTCCAGACAGGACGTTCAGGAGTTTCTGCAGCTAAAACTCGTTTTTGCCGTGGTCCGACGCAAAGTATTCAGCCGTATTCAGCACCATTCATTCTCCATCGACTCTGAAAAGCCTCCCTGTCTATGGCGGAGGAAGGAATTCCCACAGCATGATGCCCCCAACACTGTGTTTCACATCACATCAGCGGCTCTGAAGATGTACATGTGGTGATGCGCTTCACCCACACAGTGTTTGGCACAGTAATGGTCTTTAAAAAAAAATCACAAAGACATTCTTTAATCACAAGAACAGCTTCAATCATTTCGAAAACAATTGCCGTCTGAGGGAGACGACTTTGCATCTTTGGTCTATTATATAAAATCCCAATAAAAGCATTTCTGTTTTGAGACAGTTACGTTTTAACTTCTGTGCTCCGCCAGCGTGGTTTTCTGCTTCAGCTTTAGTGGCTCGCTCACCTTGCTTTGGTCAGAAGAGCCACACGAGACAAAGGGCAATTATTTTGGGGCACCGTCTTTTTTCGGCGCAGACCAGCAGCTGCGATCAGTGAGCAAACTGAAAAGAGACTTGTCCAAGCTTTTAATGGGGGGTTTGATTGGGGTGTCCAGACTTGAGGCCTAATGATGGATGAATGCAGAGCCTTCTAAGCATTAGTGACATAATCAGAGAGCTGTAGGTCAGCGAGTGACAGTTGGGTGCCTGTAGCCGAATGGGAGAAAGAGGCCTTTCAGCCCCAACGTTCACAGACACCGGTCCAAGTTCATTAGCAGTCAGATTGGCTACAAGGCCCGCTGCAGGCTTCTCCTGGCGACACATGGCACACACATACAGATGCATCAGCGAGCGCCGAAACGCCGAGCGACCCCTAACAGGCAGCTTTTTCTTCCTTAAAGTGAATCTGTTCCTGCCCTCGTCGATCCAACGCAGGGATTTTATAAAAACCCCCGCTCGCCTTTTAAGCGGCTCTGGCAGCAGGTTTTATCTGTGAACAATAAAACGTTTGGGCTTAAACTTTCTCTCTCTCTGTCTCTCTCTTTCTCTCTCTGGTTTTGGCGTTTTTTCACCAGCAATCATCCATAGACTCTCCCTTCTTTTCCTGCCATTAAGCGATGATGAGGCCAAACCCGCAGCTCAGCCAAAAAGAACCTGATAGTCGTGGAACCGACGCAGATTCCCCCTCCACTCCGTCCCGCCGCCCCTCTCCGAGCCCCCCACCTTGGAATGCATTTCTGCTGCGCTGCACTTTTCACCATCCAGCAGGGGACGGACGCAACCCCTCCGGTCCAGGAAATAAAAGAAAAAAAAAGAAATTCCCCACCTGCACCCACCCACTCAGGCACAAACACACCCCCACACCACCACTTATTTCTCCAGCCATTGCCCCAAAGACCCGGTGAGGCCTGCGCAAACACAGCGACAGGCGTGGAGAGCAGCTCAATATGACCTGTTGAACTAAAAAACAGGAGTTAAATGAAGAGCTGGTTTAAAAAGTAGCATCTTTCATCAACTTTAAAGTGTAATCAATTAATTACTTTGCATTCTTTACATGCTTGCACATTTGGTAGTAAACCTGTGAAAATTGTGAAAATTTATATTTGAAAACATTTATTTAGTTGGAGAAAAATTAAATATGCCACAGACAGCTTTAGTGTGCTATCTGGATACAATCTGTGTGGCACAGTTGTTTCAAATAAACGTAACTACACCATTTCATAAATTTGATGTGACACAGAGGTCAATGTCTTTTAGCCACAAGACTCTAAACTGCATAGAGTCCATGCTTATATCCCCCCATCTGCTAACACACACACACACACACACACATTGCACACAGCGAGGAGGATGATAAGTTGGTGTCATCAAGTAATCATAATAACCGGTAGATAGCGACTACAACCCAGTCAGTTGTTTTGGAAATTACGGCAAGAAAAAGCCTAACAAACGTAAATGTGTGGAGTTTGCGAATCGACTCAGGGATTTTAAACGAGGCAACAATTTAAACAACTGGCCAAAAGAAAACAGAAATGGTCTTTCAGATGTAAAAGTAAAAGTTTTTCATCCATCTTCTCTTGGGTGTCAGTAACTAGGAGTCTCTCCACTACAGAGAGACTCCTAGTTAAGACCAGCCTTCGGATCATGCAATATATATTTTTACAAGAACAAACCAACCAATGAAAAAAAAAAATTACACAAACGTTAGAGAAAAAAAATGAAAGAAAAAGACTGAACTTTGTTGTTTTATTAACTTGATTCTAACCAATCCTATTAAATTTAATGACCAACACAGTCATAAAAAGAGCCAGACTGCTTCTTCTTTCATTCTTGACCCATTCCATTCGTATTTTCAGAAATGGAGGATCTGTGCGCTTTTCCAATCCTTGTTTATTTCAAATATCAGGGCTTAATGGGCAGCATGTTTCCCTTCAACACATACACGCACGCACGTGTACAAAAAAACAAAAAAAATTGAACGAAAGAAAGGAAGAGAGAAAGAAAGAAAAACCCACAAAGAGCCACCAAAACACACACACACCCTGCTTCTCATAAATGACCACAACTGAACGGAGACAAATTCCACCACAGATGCGCCTCCCTGACCGCAGAAGCTATGGTGGAGAAAACAAGACCCCCGGCTCCCACCACGTACATCACATCCTCTGTGGTGCACCTTACACCCCCACCCTACCTCTGTTCAGGTCATCCTTCCCACACATTGAACTCCACGTCTTCCATTACGCCCCCTGGAACATGCTGACTAGAGTGGGCTACGATATTTTACAGTAAAACGGTTTACAGTGTAGGTGTTTGAGCCGTGCAGCTGTTCTGTACCAGAACAAACGAGGGCATAAAAATCCAGTCAGTCATGAAGAGCTGGTGTCTTCACAGACACCTGAGAAGTTTTCCACACATTCATGTTAAGAGTGAAGCACCCCTCAGCTCCTGTGGGAGTTATTACACTGCTCCCTGGTGGCAAAAAAAGAAACACAGGCAGCCCACCTTCTTTCCTTCCTTCTCTCCTTCCTTCCTTATTTCTTCCATCTGTCATTCTGTAAAAATCAATAAATAAATAAACTTCATTTATGCCATTGTACTGTTAAAACAGGCGCCGATAAACCACCTCACACAGTTTTGTACTCGGGGAGCTGCAACACGAATGCTTTCCACCTGCCATGTTTTGCTCTCAGTATGTATGGACCTGAAGCAGATTTGAAGCAGATTGTTTCATAAAGGCATCAACTGGGTTATGACCTGCTTGTTGAACTAATGAATTAGATGCAAAGAAAACAGACACCTGAGAAGTTTTCCACACCCTGTTGCTTGCCATTGTGCAGTGGGTGTGTGTGTGTGTGCGTGGGTGTGTGTGCGTGTGTGTGTGTGTGTGTTTGTGTAAGAGAGCTGCATTGATTTTAGAGTCCGGATGTAAATGCAGGGAGAACGTTTTCATGACACTCACTGGTCTGCAGAAAAAGCAATGCCAATATTGTGTTTAAAACTCACCGATTGTGTCTCTTGGTTGGAAATGAACTTGAATGAATCTTGTCACTTCATAAAACCAGATCACTATCTTATTTTATGGGTTCTTCTGTGGGACATATGATATTTTATTTGTCACGTTGCCATCATTTAAACATAAGAACCTTATGAGTTTGCCGTATTGTATCAGAGAGTACACAGTGCCTTACAAGAGATGCAGAATCGATAACCTATCTTGACAACATAAAGTAGGCTTAAATATCTCTAAAAGCAACACACCATGTCCTGATCTAAATTCAAGAACAGATTTTAAAAAATGAATAATAAAAAAAAAAAACAAATTGGCAAAGACTAGTCTGGAAAGGGGTATAGTGCAATTTCTAAGGCTTTGGGACTCCAGCTAACCACAGTGGGAGTCATTATCCACAAATGGAGAAAACATGGAGCAGTGGTGTGGTGATCCAGCAGTGGAGTAGCTGATCTAACAAAAAATGTCCATTGACTCATCGGAGAGGTCACACAAAAAAATAAAATAAAGCACACAAACCAAGCCATAAGTGAGGAAGGAGCTCAAATAGCCAGAAGCTGAAACATGTCATAAAACAGAGGGCAAGTTTAATTAAGTCACAAAATAAATTTCAGTTTTTGACAGAAGAGTTGCAGCAGCAGCTGCTGCAGTTGTAGAACCAGCTTTTGCCACACAGCAGATGTGAGCCTTTTGTGGTATTCCTTCACCAGCTTTGCACATTTAGAAATATTTTTTTACACTTTCTTTTTTTTTCTTTTGCATTAGCTAAAGCTAGTTGCATTTCAGTCTGGACTCTGATTGACCCAGGTCAACAGATGAGTGTGTTTTGCTTTGCTAGCTGTAACTGTGTGTTAGAGGTTGCGCTCCTACTGGACGGTTTAAAATTTCCACCCATTCCTCGGAATTTTATTCTTGAGTCTCAGCATAACGGAGCCTAAATTGTCAGCAGAAAAACGCAGATGACTCTGCAGTGTGTCTCAGCAGAGAACAGAGAGTTGGTGGACGGCTTTGTGGGAACAGTTGTCTTGAAATGTGAGCGAGACAAATCAGATTATAGACTCATGAGAAACATTAAGTACAGTGCTATGTCAGTCATGAGCGAAGAAGGTTTTGGCGTATAAATACAGAGAAAGTGACTAACAAAGACTCAACAACTTGATTAGAAGAAAAGAAGGCCGGTTCTGTTCTGGAGAACCCCTGGAGATAACGATGCAAAGAGGAAATCTTCATAAAAATTAGAAAAATATGGACAACCCCAAGCATCTTCTTCCTGAGAACTGTCATACAAAAACAGAGTGTCTTCAGTCGGAGTCTTCTTTAAATTTGCTGTAACACAGACTGCTGCAGGAGATCTTTCCTCCCCACAGCCATCAGCGTCCACAACAACATCTTGAAAAATCTTGCTTGACGTGAGCTGCAGCAACATTTAGTTTTCCTTCAGGATCAATAAAGTCTGTATGGGTCTGAACTCGATTTGAAATACAAAGTATTCATGCGTTTTTAAATTAAAGTTTGCAAATTCAGATATGTCTGTGTGCTTATGGATCTTCTGTGGGCTCATCCCTCTGGGGCCTTTCCCTCAGGGCTGCAGTTCACTGGGTTATGCGCTCCAGCTTCCAAAGCAGAACAGAGGTTTTGTTGAATTTATCACAAGTTCTGGCCTGCCTGTCAGCCGGCTTTGTGAGCATAAGCCTTCCAAAAACCGCTATTAAGCCACATTAGGTGCATGCGGTGTCGTATGTGGTAATGGGTATAGGAGGAAGGGCAGCTGTCCTTAAAAAGCAAGAGATAGGACTATTTTCTGACGGAAATTATGAATTCCATGTTTTCACAATTCTTCTTTTCCGGTGTGTTGGGTGATTTCTGCTGATTTGACTCAAAGGATGATGGACAAATCGTGAGAGTTGCACACTGACTGCAGCTTTGTACGTGCCACCAAGTCAGCTGAACTCAGCTTGGCCTCCGCTGGCAGCTGAGATCATGCTGCTGTGTGCACAACTCCAGAACTCAATGCCCTGGTGTCTAATGGAAGAAAAATCCAGATCTACAAAAAAAAGTCTGACTTTGATCATAGTGTCATTATGTTTCCTTTTTGTTACACAACTTGCTGACCCGCAGGTTAACTTGGAAGATGCACACTGAAAAACAGAAAATTGCAAAACTGTGGTTCATTTGTGCAAATCTGAAACGTTTCTCTGTTTCTGTCTTTTCTCTCGCCGTCAGCGCAGCAAATGTCAGCAAAGTGAATCAAAAATCAAATCAAATCAAATTTTATTTGTGTAGCATATTTCAGCAGCAAGGCATTTCAAAGTGCTTTACATTATAAACACAAAAACACAAAGTCATGCAACATATAATAGACAATACATTGTTACATATTACATTTCAAAAACAATTCTAAACAGGTGTGTTTTTAGTTGAGATTTAAAAGAAGTCAGGGTTTCTGATGTTTTACAGTTTTCTGGAAGTTTGTTCCAAATTTTTGGTCCATAGATGCTGAAAGCTGTTTCTCCTCTCTTGGTTCTGGTTCTGGGGATGCAGAGCAGACCAGAACCAGAAGACCTGAGAGGTCTGGAAGGTTGATACAACAACAGCAGATCTTTGATGTATTGTGGTGCCAAACCGTTCAGTGATTTATAAACTAACAACAGTATTTTAAAATCTATTCTTTGAGCTACAGGGAGCCAGTGGAGGGACTTTAAAACTGGTGTTATGTGCTCTATCTTCCTGGTTCTAGTGAGAACGCGAGCAGCAGCGTTCTGGATCAACTGCATCTGTTTGATTGATTTATTGGACAGACCTGTGAAGACACTGTTACAATAATCAATGCGACTAAAAATAAACGCATGGATGAGTTTCTCTAGATCTGGCTGAGACATTAGTCCTCTAATCCTGGAGATGTTCTTCAGGTGATAGAAGGCCGATTTTGTTACTGTCTTTATGTGGCTCTGGAGGTTCAAGTCCGAGTCCATCACTACTCCCAGGTTTCGGACCTGATTGCTAGTTTTTCTGCAGTAGTGATTTGTCCAGATTGTTCTTTTTTTTACCAGTGGTTTGTTGACTGCTGTTTTCAAAGCCTGGGGGAAAACGCCTGATGTAAGTGATGAGTTTACTATTTGGATCAGATCAGTAGCAATAACAGGCAGGACTTTCTGAAAGTCCTGCCTGTCTCATCTCAAGAGTTTTCTACACAAACGATCTCTGACTAACTGTCTAGCGCTTACTGCGATAAAGAACGCACACTCACCAAGTTAATATTTCCCTTGAAAAGGCTTATAGAATCAGAGATTTCAGGAGTCTGAGAAAAATGGCAAAAAAAAAGAAAAACAAACCTGTCACTTCTTAGAAATGTGTTTATTTTTAGAAGGAAAACCCCACAGAAAAACCTTTATTTTACTTAATTTCACAAATTACTGTTTAATTCAATCCGAGTATACATGCAGCTTTTCTTTGGAGTTTGAAGAGTTTGTCAGAGAACATTAGCGAACCAAAAGCATCATGGAGATCAATTGACGCAGCAATGAGGTCAGAAATTTAAAGCAGGGTGAAGTTACATAATCAAAATTCTATACATATGAAACGAAATACTGTGAAGTTTGAGGTTAAAACTAATGAGTGTGAAAAGCTCTCAGAAGGTGAAAAGGTCCCACCCCCGCTTCCTCGTGATACGAGATCTTAATCTGAACTAATGCGGCTGTCTGATCAGAATCTTTGAATTTCATCAGCATGACAAGCAGCAGAGTTGAGTCCGACAAGCCAAGTTATCAGGTCTGTGCAGACATCGAGGCTTGAGGCATTTTCTGCTCCAAAAAAATCCTCCCGTCAGTCAACTAAAGCAGCTAACCCAGATCCGCGACAGGTGTGGCTTCGACACCCAAACAGTCGGGTCGGTCGTGTCCTCAAACCTCTCCTTCCTTCCCTTTTCGCCTTATCAGCCCAAACAAGCACTTTGCCTGTTATCAGCGTCTTTAACTGCCCTCGGCATCTTGCATCTGCTCCGACAAACTCAATAAACACTGTCGAATGCTTTCAATATCAAAAGGCTGCCGTTGGTCTGAATAAACAGCCCTCACAGACTTTGACCCTCAATCAGTAACGGTGAATAGAGGCTAAAGTACTTCACATATTCAAAGTACATTTAACTTCCTTATAACCGTGACCGCTTTGTGTTTGAATCCATGGATGGCTAATGTGAAACAAAGCCGTCCTTCACCTGAAGGAAGCATGTGTGTGAGGGATTGCGTTGCCTGAATTCCAGGGTAAAGTGATCCTACAAGTATTTATTGACTTCATGCACAAGTGTGCCAATCAGAATATATATAAGAATATACATATATATATATATATATATATATATATATATATATATTTATATATATATATATATTGGCTGATATTGAGACGTTGGAATTGACTTACAGAGGCTCTCAACTGTCCCCAATGACAAGGCCACACACCCGGAGCATACCACACACTGAACATGGAGACCGCAGCAGGCACGGTGGTTCCCAGGTTAAGAGCGGTCCAGATGGGTCGGGGCGGGGGCCGTGAGGGGTGGATGCTCAGATGGACAGCATTCTTGAGAAAATTTAAACCTGCCAGGACCTTTTTTTTCTTCTTTTTTTTTTTCCAGAATTGGGTGGTCCACCGGAGTAATGTGGTGCAGGCGAGGACGCATAAAGGCGCCAACTGTCGGCGTGCCGCAACCAGGCGGGACATCAAAGGACGGCAAAGGGGGAGTCCCGTCGAAAGTGACCCGCAGAGTCCAGTGTGGCTCAGTCTGTCGCCCGCGGTGCCTCCCTGCTGCCAGGATCACAGCCACGCGGTCACAGATCGGCTTCACGGCGTCCCAGAGGGGCCGCACATTCCACGGATCCCGTTTTCTCTGTTGGGAGAAGATGGAAACACCTGCTGGCCCGGAGTGGCAAACGTCTCTCTTTAACCATGAGAACATTTTCATCTTCGTCTAATAGAGTTGCTTTCCACTTCAACTAGAGGGGACCAACATATTAGATGTCTGTTGATGGTTTTTATGACCGCACTCGGCAAAATGTAACGTTTGCCTCCAGTTTCTAAATGTGGTAAATGTACAATATGTTGTTTTTCTTGACAGGGATCGTTGCCACTTTTTGTGTTTGCTCTCATAATGTAAAAGACTTTGTTGTTGCTGAAATGTGCCATGCAAATACACATCATTGATTGATGTAAACTGTCTGCATTTAGAAGCCTAGCAACTTTTGCAGATTAAAACAATTGTCTATTAGTTCCCAGTAGTTTCCCAGTGGTTTGGGAACAATTTAGGAACAGTTCGGGTGTCTTCTAAACCTCTCTGTTGGTTGAGTTTACTCAGATTTCTGTTCCACAGGGATGGGAATGAAAACAAAAACAGCAACTTTGGCCAACCTATTATACTATGTCAATTTGTAAATTCTGTTTCTATGTCTTCTGGGTTTTGCAACAAAAAACATACTTTGCTTTTTCTTCCACACAGCAGACCTCTGCTTTGCAGTTTGATATTTGCAGATCTTTTTGTGGAACGTTGCTCCAAGTTGGGCTTGTCATAGCTGTGATGACTCGCCATCTGGTTTCAATTCCACCGTCGGCTCTCCTCATATTTACAGATGTTTGTCAAATCTTCCCATCAAATGTAATTTTTCTCCTGTTGCTCCTGAGATTTTTTTCCTCTGTTGTTTCCACCCATAATCTACCTTTTTGGTGCCTCATTTTTATGCTTTTATTTCTAAGCTTGGCTATTAAAGACATTATTCGTTTGGGACCTCTGCCTCCATTATGACCCTGGCTGTATATTTAGAGTCATCTTCCTGCTGTGCAGTGAACATTTTCAGCATTATATTTATCTTCATCCATCTTCCAATTAACTTAGCACCTATTTTCACCCACAAAGGAAAATATTCAACACATCATGATCATGCCGCCACCGTGTCTGACTTTGGATGATGTGTTCAGGGCGACACGTAGCGTTTCACTAGTTTTGTTCACCACAAATATTCTCCCACGTCCTTCTGATTCCTTCAAAGAAATGTTGCTATAAATGATTAATAGATTAACTTTACACAAGCAGATGATGCTTACTGATTAAATGTTGTTGTCTATTTGTGAATTTTAGATGGCACTGTAAAATGGCAGGAGAACAAACGCGTGCCACACGTCAGATTTTGGTTTGAAACATACTACATTGTTTCAAAGTGTGGAAATGTTCATGTAAGAGAATTTTCACACACCTACACACACGCACGTGCACACAAGCACACACACGCAAGCACACACACACAAGCACACACAGTGATCTCCAGGGTTCGGTGTCGTGGAATAGAGTGAAACACCAGATACCTCGAGACCATGATGACCTCAAATTCATTCATGAAACAAAAGGGACTTTCCAATAACCTCTCACATCATTTAGTTAATGAATGACTGCAAACACTGTTGTGACGGCTTTTAATTTAACTTCAGGATTACAGAGATTAGTCATCGGTTTAAGTGATACTTTAGTTGACCTGCAAAATAATAAGAATGGCTCATGTAAACACGCCAGGCAGAGGTGGTGATTTACCGCCATCAAACTTCACTGGAAGTTTGTCATTTTCCACATGAATCCTCCTGGATTTTCGTTGTTTTCCAGACCAAAACTGTGAACAACACACACACGCACACGCACACACACACACAAAAAACTAAAACACGCTTCCTGACAGTCGGCCCTGCCACATCTGTTCCGCTGGTTTTCACAGTCATTGTCTAGACCTGGCAATCTTGGCTTCATCTGAACCTGACCAAGTTTTTTTTTTGTTTTTTTTTCCCCATTCAAAATGAAAGAATGAGGTCAGAACTGCTTACTCATCCCAGGCCTCGGACAGCCATTCTCAGAACTCCTCGGTTGTTTGCATGCGAAAAGGCGCCAAACCTGCAATTCCAGTTGACGCAACCTTTTTTTTTTTTTTTTTTTGTATTTATTTCTTTCTGCCCCAACAAATCAGCGTGTGCATGCCTGTGTGTACGTGCCTGCCTGTTTCTGTGATTGACAAGTTAGAACAGCCAAAGCAAACATTAAAGGATCCCTCCGAGTGCTAATGAAAGGCTGGAGGGTGTGCGTTCGAATGTTTACAGATGAAATCAATCACTGACTTGAAGCGCGATGACTCACGGAGGACCAGAGCAGCCAAGGAGAAACAAAAGCAGAGCCCTCAGGTGGCGTTCCCACTGTTGCGTCACAATAGGTGGAGGGGGGGTTTCGCTGCGCCACAGGCTCTCTGCCAATTAGTGAGCTGTTCGGTGGGAGGGGCCGGTCAAAATGATGGATGCGGATTAAAGACTATTAGGAGCTGGCATCCACTTAGGGGGAAAAAAAACAAAACAAAACAAGACATCAAAAGGTCAGATCACGCCTCAGTTTGCCATGAGCTCAGAGATTAAGAGGCAGTTCAGAGTTATCCTCCGCATTATCACAAGTAGGTAAAATAAACAACATTCAACAGGGTCAAGGAAGAACTTATTTTTGGTGGTTTATGCTCCGGGTCTTAAATGATTTACTAGTCATGGGAACAGAGAAGAGCCTCCTTAACTTTTATTGAATTTATGTGCACAGACAGGTGCTCTGTTTGTAGAAAAAAAAAAAAAGTTTTTCACTAACTCATGTAAAATGTCAAATTTAAGTGCCTATATGTGGAAAGTTGGTCACTACGAAAGAAAGGATTGCAAAAAACAAAACAAGACAATGAGCCGTAAACTGGATGACTAAGCAAATAACCACTAGCAATAATTAGTTTCCATTTTGTTGTAACTCAGTTTAGCTTGTTCATGTTTACACTAATTTATAACAGACATCATCGAAGTAGTCGACTCGGTCGATCGGTAATTTGTAATTCAACACAACAAAATGTCGGATTAAAAATGAAAAAAAAAAAAAAAAAACTTTTGACATGACCTTAAATGACATTTCATGTTGAATTCAAAACAATTCTGTGTTTCTTCACTTCCTCCTCTGGAGGATTTTTTTGAGAAGTGTGAACTGGTCATTTCTTCAAAATGGCGAGTCGTGCAAAATATTGAGGCTCCTTTTTGTCCTGTCTCTAAACCAAAAAACTGTGTCTCAATTCTGACTCATTGTTTGGTTAAAATAACCCATCTTCTCTCCCAATATAAGAAAAGAAAACCCCAGCTTCTTGGACATTTTAGAATAAAACTCCTAAATTAAGCTGATTTATAGATCATTATAGCTGAAGAGACAAACCAGTGGAAAATCTCGTCTATTCACGAATGTGTGCTTTAGCAGAGCATTTCCAGAATAGCTAATGCAGGCTGAGAAGCTAAAATATTTGGGCATAGCACTGCTTAAAATGTTATTGGCGGACGTTTTGTAAAGCAGCCAGTCTGGGAGCGGCATTTATTTTCTGAACATCCAAAAGTGGACGTAAGTAAGATTGTGCATGTTAGCTGCTGTGGTTGTGCCAAGACGGTTTTCACTCTGAATTAACACATCATCAGATATATTTGATGCTGGAACCATCGAAATAGGTTCATGTGGTTCCGAACCCCTGCACATACCGGAGATCCTCAGTCAAGAAACCCCAAAATAATGTATAGCTTAATTAAATATGCAAAAAAAAATACAACTTGGTGGTTAGGACTGTTGTCTTACAGCCTTGGATTAAAATCCTGTGTAGAGCTCAGTTGTTCTGTGTGTGCACGATTGGGTTTTCTCAGGCTACTCATGTTTCCAAAAAATATGTATGCGATGTTGCAAAGACTTTTTTTTTTTTCCCATTGTCCTCAGAGTGTGTGTTATTGTGTGTGTCTGTGCATTGACCCTGACAGACTGGCAACCTTTTAGTGGCCACGCCCTCCTGGCCAATAATCGCCGTACATTGATAACTTAGCGCAAAAAAGTATAAACATGATAGAGAAAATGGATGGATTGATGGTGACCTGGAGTCCTTACATGTTAGGTTCATATATATATATATATATATATATATATATATATATATATATATTTTTATATATATATATATATATATATATATATATATATATATATATATATATTTTTTTATACATAAACACCTATCTAACTTATTAGCTTTTTCCAAGAATGAGCTCTAAAATATCTGATTACCTTTGATCTATTTGAACAAGGTTGTTCTGCAGCACCCATCAAACATCTGATCTGAGCGTGCGTGTGATATTCTCCACAGCTAAACGGTACCCACATGAGAGCTTTTGCAAGGACAGCCAAGCTATCACCCGGGCCATTTGTCATAATTATACCCGGCGCTGGAAAGTTCACCTGTCACACTGGAAATGGCTCCAGTTGAGGAACGTTTTTTTTTTTGCAGCAGCAGCAGTCACCTGCGAGCAATCACTCATCCACCTTCTCCCATTCCTTGAAACCCACACTCTCTCACACACGCTTTTAAGCATGCAGTGCCCACATCCTCGTGCACAGAGGGACCATTCTACCGCCAGATGCTGCCTGGCCGAGCAAAGGCTGCAGCCAGGGTCTATTTTCATAATGACAAGCAAGATTTGTAGAAAGAGGGGGAGGTGTTGTGGAGTGTAGACATGATGTAAAATAACTTAACTGCTTCATAAAATGCAACGAGGGAGGCGGGAGGCGAGCGGGAGGAAGGAGAAGCTCCCACGAGGGAAAGAGGCCGAGCTCGCGGACCGCAGTCGGACAACACAAACCGCACTCGGCCCCCGTGCCAAAGTCAACACAAGGAGGCCGGAGCAGATGTTGTTTTTGTTGCTGCCAAATTATGCCTCTTTTTTTTCTTTTTTTTTTTTTTTTTTTTGATTCCTGACCTTTTTTTTGCGGGCAAATAAACATGTCTCTCCGAGCGCACTTCGCCCCTTTTTTTCAACCGTTTATTTCACTGGCAGATTGAGAACAGAGAGACTAACTTGCATAAGTGGTTTTTTTTTGTTTGGTTGTTTTTTTTGTTGTTTTTTTGCCCTTGAACTTTGTTTTTCATTTGATCACATTTCAGCCACAATCAATAATAAATTTTTCTAGTTTTTTTGGGGGGAAAGGGGGTTTACGTAACAGACAAACACAAAAGCAGGCCACAAGTGGAAATAAAACTAAAGGTTTTTGAAACTTTTTAACGACTAAATATTATGAAAACTGTGGCATGCCTCTCGATACAACGTTTGAACCATCTGTAGAAGATTTGCACACGGAGATTCTGAGACAAATGCCTTTTTCATAATGGAGGGAGATTTGAACACTGGATTTAAGTTTGGACTTTGGGCCATTTTGTAGTTCTGGTGTGTTTGGTGTCTTTATGTCGTCTGCAGATGTGAACTCTGGAAGGCCATAAAGGAATTTCATTAAATTGATCTTTACAGGAACAGAACAAGAATGAGATTTGAAGGAGAGAAAGAGAAACTGGAGGAGCCTGTAAATTAAGAATTGGCAATTTGGTGAATGGGAACAGCTGTGGAAGGGAACGAACTGAAAGGACGTGAATAATAACAATAAGGGGCCAAACTAAAACTAGAATATATTACAAATTGAGACAAAAAGAACAATTCTGATCCAAGATAATCACAAAGAACAGAACATAATGGGCCACGTAACTAAATACAAATGAATGAACCTGTATGGCAATACCTTATTAGCAATAATAGGATGCAGTGAAATGAAGAGAGGATGGCAAGACCTAAAGAATATATCAAACAAAAAAAAACAATCAAAATAAATAAAAACCCAAACAGACATGAATCGTAACACTTTAGTCCTGTTGGAAGGAGAACATTGAGTCAGTCTAAAATCCTTTTAAAGCCTTTAACAGGTTTTATTTTAGGATTGACTTCCATAATGTCAATCATAATTGGACAAGTCGATGTAAAGTTTCTGGGCGTTTTTTTTTTTTTTGGTGTTTTTTTCATGTAAGGCAGAAAGTTCAGTTCTGGCTTGATTCAACCAGAGCACATTCTTTCAGAATCGTGTTCATTAAGTGATTTGTGGCCAACTTCAAACCAAGCTTTTTATGGCTCTCTTCCAAAAGAACGTCTTTCTCAGGTCCACTTGTTCAGCCGGTCCAGATTTGTGGGGTCGGTGACTGATGGTATTCGTCCCGGTGGAAGAGTCTCCCACCTGAGCAGTGCTTCTTGGTGGTTCCTTCAGCTGTACAGTGAATTTAGCACTTTGTGTTGGCCTTTCACGCAAAATCCCAAGTAAATGTATTAGTCTTTTGTTGTACTTTTTCAAAATGTGGAAATGTTTACGGACTAAACATGTGTATGCAAGGTGTTTTTATTTGTCAAATTCAAGATCTTAGGGTGAAAGATATAAGTTGCAAAACTATGAATGTGATTCCATAAACCTCAAGTTAAAGTGTTCACCCCCTTGAGATGAACATTAAACCTGACGGCTCTGTGCTGGCTTGGGACCTGCGGCAGTGTATAAGCTTCCTCTTCACATCCTCATTAGAGAAAGACAAGGAATAATAGAAGTGAGATACCCACAGGTGGCGTTCGGCAGAGTTAGGGGGGGCCGCCGACCCGCATCTTGGAAATACTGGCTGTCAGCCCGCGAATCAAAGCAGGTCTAAAAATAATCGCTGACTGTGCCCCTCTGCTTTCCAGTAGACCGAAGAGGAGAATGCGGGTGATGGAGACCCCTGCAGCATGCTTCTGAGCCAGGCAGGAAATCACACCGTTTGCCTTTGCTCCGAATTGGGCATTGCTCTGAAAAGCACCAACGATCCAAAACGGCACCAGCACGTTTCATAATCAGACGTCACACTGCAGCACACCTGTACAAACAGTGGCTGTACTGTAAACTCCGGTAGAGCTGCTCCCAGGCGCACACTGGGGGGAAGACAGGCCATGAATGTAACTTATAGTGTATCCAGTGGTTGAGCTGTTGATCTGGGGCTTCGGTGCTCACACACACACACCCACACGCACACACACACACACACACACACACACACACCCACGCGTACGCACCCGCACACACACCTACACCTACACACACAAGAGTTAATTGCTGATATAAAGTCTGCAACAACAAAAAAGACATACTTATTGAATCTGCAGGGTTATGAGATAATTATGGAGGCAGGACTTAAAAGTAATATAGTTCTGTCACAAAAAGCATTGGTTTACTTTCTATCTTTTTTTTTTTTTTTACTTTTTAATTGAGAATTGTGATCACATGAAAATTTTTTGAGAATTTGACCACAGAATTTGTTACTACTTGGGCAGCAAATAGTTACATTTATGCAGTTAAAGTCACTTAAGCAACTTTTGGAAGAATTTTGTTTTTTATTGTTGCTGTGTTGTACTTTGTACTTTTACTTGAGCAATTTATATAGTATGAGATATTGCTCTTCTTACTTGAGTGAAATTTCTGGATGCTTCATCCTCTGTTAGTAACTCCACTAAATGAAGAACAAGGTTTTTTGACCCAAAAATTCACCAGACACAAATTTTGTTACAGTTTCACAAGTTTTACGTTAAAACAATTGGAAAATTTTTTTTTTTCATTTTGATCTTTGTAACACCAAAATGTACACATAACTTTGTGAGGTCATTTTAAAATTTTCAAATATTGATCGGTCACACAGTAGCCTTTTTACCAAACATGTTTTTACTCTGACTTGAGTAATTTCTTCAACGGCTGCTCTTTACTTTTACTTGAAGTAGTGCCACTCTTACCTGAGGGCAATTTAAAAGCACCTCTCATAGATACGCCTTAGTTATAAAAAGCATGATTTAAGATGAAACAACAGATTTCCAAGATTTTATGATCAATTAAACTGTAGCTTAAGCCTTGAACTTTGACGTAAAATGCAACCAGTGCTGTCAGCTCCACTCAATAAAAAGAGTTAAATATTTCCTTTTAAAATCTCTGGAAATATGTACAGTCTTATGACATAGTAATATTTAGCCAAAGGTCAGAATATAAAACGTCAGTGCACCACTATGGTAAATGTAAACTAACTTCTTGTCTTATGGAAATGTCCCTCGTCTTTCTTTGAAGCTGCAGAGGCCTAGCAGTTCTGCTGATGTTTTTTTTCCCCACATATTTGCATTTAGTCACTTTAGCTTGATTCCTTTGTGTTAAGTTTTTGTTTCTTAGTTCTTTCCCGTGTTTTGCTCAGGTTGTTTCTCCAGCTGAATTCATTAGTTGCACCCTGCTGTCATGGCACCCATTCACCCCTCCTTGATCTCCCAGTAGCTTAAAGATAATTTAGTTATGGCGTCTTCACCAGATTCCTCAGATTTGCCATTCGCATTGCTAATCTTCCGTACCTATTTTCTTCTGACCCTGTTTCTTCTGGTTTTCCAGTTTCTTCCTTTGCAATATTTCATCGAATATTCAACTACTGCTCTCCATTTGGGTCCAGTTCAACCACAACCCTCGACAGTGATGACTTTAGCTAGTTTTTCGACACTTATCGCATTCTGCACACTAGCAAAAAAGATGGATTTTGCTCTTCCCTAGTCAGAGTTTCTTCTTTTACCCCAGCATCAATTGTGATAAACTGCAATTTGACTTGTTGAAGCCTTGTTTTACTGACAGCCTCCTACTTGTCGCTTAACAATAGAGACTGGAACAATTGCAGAGAAATCTACAAAGCCTTCTGAATTGCCGTTGGCATTCCGGCACCTTTTTCTGTTTTGCCGGATTCTGAAGGCCACAACATACGGCTATGAAACCCACCTGAGCTCTGGATCTCTGGAGAGTTGCCACTTGCTTCTTGGCTAGTCAGTTCAGCTGCATGGCAATGTCTACCACAGGACAGTAACGTTCACCTGTTTTGACGTTGGTGTTCCGAGAGATGCTTAAAGTTTGAGTTTACATTTGTAAACATTTTGGTACTTTTATTATCATTGTGTTCTCTGTTCTTATGTCAGCTCACTAATGTTCTCTAACAATCCTCTGAGGCCTTCGCCTGACTGGTTGGGTGACTTCTGAAGCAAAACATTTTGAAATCCATGCATCATTTTTGCTTTCATTTCATACATGTTACGTGTTTTTTTTTTTCCCCAGTAATCACTTTGAGGTCTATTGTGATAATATAGAAAAGGTCGCAGGCAAAAATGAAAAGCGTCTTATATGCACGTGGTTGAAAAAAACCAAAAGTTCCCCGTTTTACCAACATGGAGGCAACAATACGAGCAAACAGAAACCCAAACATAGCACCATGAGTTCTGCCAGAGTCACAACTAGACTGAATGAGCAACCTGGAGTCCTGCAAGTAGGAGTCGGCCGCAACCGCCACCGGCACCTGCCGAGAACCTCCTCATGTAAAACACAAACACTTCCTCCACAGTTGGAAAAGATGACAGTGGATCATGACCAAAAGGCTCACGCAGCCCCTGGGTCAGTAGCCCGGCTCCGGGGCACGAGTAAAACTGTAAGATTCTTATCTTTGCTTGTTTGAATGAGAAAATATTCTGTGTGTGTGCAGATGGGCACGTGGCCGCACACGTTCAGTTGTAATCAGAAACATCAGACAGGTGCTATGTGAGCAATGCAGGTGAATACAGTTAAGCCATAACTTTGGCATTAGTGTTTGTTTACACCTTAGGCTAAACTGCTTCCAATGCCGCAGCGGGGCGTTCATCATACAAAACAAAAAAAGAAATACCCAAAAAAAAAAAAAAAAAAAGCAATGAGCGGTAGGGGAGCGTTTTTGTGGCCTCTGTGTTGGTCAAGTGAATGTCTGAGATGAAATAATTTCATGAGAAACGATCAAATGCAGTTTGAAGTGAACAAAGTAACCCTCTCCAGTTGGACCCCAGCGAAACCAAAGTACGATGACGACAGAATTTGCTTAAGTGGAAGGATTCCCACTTCAAAGAGGAGAATGAGGACCGGCCCGGTCTCCAGTGCAGCGTGGAGTCTGTTTGAAGTACGGCGGACCATGTTGAGACACAACACAGATCGGGGCCCTTGGCTCTGTTGGACTTAGAGAAGCTGGAGTTGGTTATGTTGGACAAATAAGACACTCGGATCAGTCCCCAAAAGCCAAGCTTTGAAATACCCTAAATGGATAAATGGCTGCTCTTAAGATTATGCTGGCACACACAGTTAGAAAAATATACCCAAGAATTTCAAATGAAATAAGGGATGAATGCTGAACGCGCCCCCGTATGTAGTTGATACTGCTGCAGCTAGCTCCTTAAGGCCACATGAGAAGCAGCGGCTGCTTTAATTTCGGTAACCGCTCCTCTTTTCCACATTCTCCGCGGCTTTCACTATAATCCCGGCTGTCTACCTGGAGAGGAGAGTTACAATCGAGTCTGTGTGCCTGGATCCTAACCAGAACGCAGGAGACAAAACGAAATAAGAGACAAACGAGGGATCGTCAGCCGAATCAAGTTTTAAGATAATGACCCTAAAGACTGGTTACAAACTACAGCTTTGGCCTGTTGAAAGACCGAGAGATGACCTCACAAGCAAGGTGGAGACCTGCTGCGTGTCATAGCCAGTCATATTTTCGATGACCCCGATCAACCAGAAGATCCGTTGAGGGAAAAAGCTCCTAGGTCATACAGGAACCTCCTCCACTGTGGTAGTCCAGGAGGACGGATTGTTTCAAACTAAATAAATCAATCCAATCATGACTGTCAAGATTATTATTTTTTTCCCCCTTTTGATTAAACTTTCGTGCCCCTTTTTGGACTTTCTCTGCAAAGTCCAGAGATTTGTGGTGTGCTCATTAAGCTAATCTCACAGATTCCCTCCCTGCATGTCCTTGACTTGTTGTTTAGGATCAGCCTCCATCTTCTCTTGCTCAGAGCAGATGAAGTTTTTGTGAGATCTCACTTGGAATTTTTTACTTTATTTCATTTTATTTTTATTTTTGTGACTCTCAGGTTATTCTAAGAAAATTTACAGCGTCCAATCTTGGCAGCAAGGGTACGCTGCAAGAGGCCTTGCGTCTACATCTCCACAATCATGCCAGGTCCAAAGACAAGAAAGCTTTTTGGAGCCACATCTGGAGAACATGGAGACATTGTAAATTTTCTCCATTCTTCCTTTATGAGCAGCTCAACCTCCTGTGAGCAAATCCTCAATAAGATTGAAATCTGGGCTTTGACTTGGCCACTCCAGAACATCCACCTTTCTGTGCAGTTTTTTCTGGCTTTATGTCTTGCTGGAAAATAAATCTGCCTCCGAGATGCAATTTCCTTGGAGGCTGAGTTAGATTATCCCTCAGGACGGGAACCTCTATTTTTTCAGCAGAAGTCTTCTCTTTGCTTTCCTTCCGTACAGTTTCCACTGGAGAAGAACGGGGGCCACAGGTGGTGTTTGTACAATCTCTTCCTTCTGAGCCCCTGAAGCTTTTAGCTCCAGATCTGTCCTGGGAGTCTTGGTGGTCTCCTTCACTCAGTTTGTGAGCGCGGCCAGCTCTGCGCGGATTCAGCCAAGTCCCATCCTCCTCCCATTTCTTAATGATGGATTTAACTGAACTCCCTGAAATGCTCAGTGGGTTGGAAGTCTTTTCCAGGCATCGAATGACTTTTTATGATCTTTTCTCAGAGTTTCTAAAAGTGTTTTTTTTTTCTTTTTTTTCTTGAAGTTGCAATTCTATACACACATGATCTGCGCTCATAAAACGGCAAAAGGACTGAATTTATACATCACTTTTCCAGTCATCCTGATCAATCAAAGTGCTGTGCACCGCAAGCGTGCGCACGTTCATACACCGGCAAATGCGGGATTAGGAGGAGTTTGACCTACAACTTCTCGATTCGCAGACCTCTTCTCCACATTCAGCATCCAGTTTTTGAACTGTTCCCTACTTGTGACAGTGCTGGCATTTTAAAGGGTGTGACTATTTATGCAAACATTTATGAGATGTAGATGAACTGTGTTTAGTTTGGAACAATCTTCACATGAGAAAGGTTTCGTTTTTGGGGGGCTTTTTTTTTTTTTTTTTTTTTTTGCAAATTCTCGACAAAAATGTCGCTTTTACAAATAATTGCTTTGAATTAATACCTGACAGTTTGGAGATCAAGTCACTTTCTTGTCATCTGAATTCTGTTTTTCTTTTTAATAGATAGATTTCAAGTACAAAAGACTGGAAGCAGTCCTCTTGATTAACTTTCAGTGTGAATCTTGACATGACAAATGATAGCACAATTTGCCTTTCAGGTAGTGACAAATATTCTAGAAGTGACTCTATGCACTTGAAAGATAACAAATGTGGGTGGGATTTTAGGTATGCATTTGAATATTATCTGATATATGAAATACTGGATGTTATGAATGAATTATTTCTAGTGTAAGCAGGGAATCTGAATATGAAAATTAGTGTGCACTAAGCCGGGCAGGGCAAAGAAACATTTCTTCTTCTTGGCAACTTCTTCTTTTGACCTTAGACCTACATCCTGCTCTCATGTTGTATGTTACCAAAGGATTTCTTACCCCTGAGCTGAAAAGTGACGAGTTGCACAAATCGGTATGTTAGTTAGTAGCTACCAATAAGGCCTCTTTGTGATACGTTCCGTTCTGTCTGTCTGAAGCTGTTTGATTGCTGAGTAAATGCAAAATAATTCAAAGTGCAGAGAGTACAGTGACATTTACTAAAAACCTTAAGTTCACGTTTCAGATTTGTGCCCCAGCAGAAGCGCCGGTGATGGCTGTTTCTTGTCAGTCGCAGTTCAAGCTACGGCTCGAGTAATAAAGCTCATGTAAAGCAGCGTGGGAAAGCGTTGTTCCCTCTTGTTATGCAAAAAGCCTCTCAGGAGATAAACCGTGACCGTTGACTAAACGGCAGGTTTGTATACAGATGGCCACAGGTTCAAACTGTCAAAATCAAATTTGCACAAACCGCTGCCTGTTGTGGCTTTGCTCAGGAGCTCTGCCGGATACGGAGACTTCATTTTACTAACTGGCAGGCAGAGGAACGAGAAGGAGAACTGAGCCAAATACGGGAATGTTGTCGTTCAGGATCTGTCATCCCGGATCTCAGTGAACCCATCTCCAAGATTCAGAATGCAAATCATCACTAGCTGCTTTTTTCTTTTTTTGTTTTAAAGACCTCAAGGAGAGGACTTTGAAGAAAAGACTGATTCCATTTTAAGACATACCAAGAAAAACAAACCACGAAAAACACGAGCACACAAGCTGCAGATTTGTCAACTTTTTTAAGGTCATTTGTCACAATCTGAAACGACGTTCAACCCAAATAGAGGCGGGAAGTCGGCAAAATCTCAGGAAAAGTGTAGTTTCATTCAATTGAAGTGCTTCAAGTTTTGTTTTGTTTTGTTTCTTACACAGGGCAGCCATATTGGATTTTGAGGTTCTGGTTGATGAGAAACCTCCGACATCCCACTTTGAAGTCCAACTTTAGATGGGAGCCTTCCGTTATTTTTCCTAAACTCCAAACTAGGAAATTGCCAACTTTTAAGCCACATGCTGCGCCTGATTCTGCAGCGTGAGAAGGTAAGAACTGTTTTTCTTTCAACTCGATTTGAACCTCTGCTTTAGTAAGGTCACTGAAGAGAGATTGACGGTTCAAACAGACAATAACTTATCCGAAAAAGACATTGGTGGTGGAAGAAAAGTAAAATAAATTGTACACGCGATAGCATTTACACATTGAACCTGAATTGAAATGTTACGCGAGACAAAGGATTTCTAATCCAGAAATTCTAGCTTACTGAAAGGCTTGTCAGTGCACTATACTATACTAGACTATTCTTATCTTTAATAGCTTACCTACCAATTGGTGGTTTTGAGGTTTTTTATGTAGGCCATAACATTTATTGGAGTGAAGTGATTTTCAGATTTGCTGAGAGGACTGTTTTGGGTTTTTAATTGTGTAACTACTTGTAATCGTTGCATAGCATTATCTGCCTCTTTTACTCTCCACTGGACTTCCCTGATTAAAATACAAATTAATTGTTTATTTCTTGACTGTGAGCAACAATCTATAAAACAAATACTTTGAATATACTACCTTGTGTGTAAAAACAAATAACATAACAGGTGGGTTACGCTGTTTGAATTGACTTACTGCAGGGGAAAAAAAAAAAGACTAGTCTGACGCAAAGTGTTTGAAACACTAAGCATTTCAAAAGTCAAGTTTTCAAGTGAACTTTCCCTTTTCTTAACACCCTGTTTTATTCGTCTGAGCTGCTTCTGTGCAGTTATTTGGCATTTCCAGAACTATGTGAGCACATAGAGAGTCAAGTAGTGGAAGAGCGAGTGATCCTTCGGGCCAAGCTAATTCCCCATCGCTGGCCGCTCCAGCGTTTCGTTGCGGAGCGCCCAGACTGCCAGGAGTGCCGGCACGAGAGGAAAAAGTGACTGAAAAAAAGCCAGAGGTTTCCAGAAGCGCTCGAAGTCGGTCCAGAGCTGTGAAGACGTGAACGCGGTTCGGGAAAGGCCAGATGCTTTTTTTTCATTCACGTGTCAAACAAGTGGCTGGAATTGACTCCGTTCAAATGCGGATGTTGAGGCCTCGCCTTGACTCGATGGAACAACTCATTTTCATGAGTTGCTCAACCCCAGCTATCCCCACCTGACCCCACATGCTTACGGTCATTCGGCACCGTGACCCTGCTGCTGCTATTCTCTCCGCTGCTTTGTATTGCTGGTCTGGCATTCAGTTCTTCAACTGTATTTTTGGTTCAAATCTCATCGTCCAACAAATATTTGAGGGTTCTCAGCTGCCTTCCTCATGCCAGGAAGCAGAAAATTATTTTTAACAGTTTGTTTGTTTATTTTTGATGTGGAATATTACCATATAGAAGAAAACGAAAGTTTTGAAATGAGTGGTGGACGGTTGCTGGCCAGCAGGACTGCAGCCTAGAGCTGAACTGCTTCATCACTGTGTTCTGATGTTCATCCCGCGGATAACCGGATGGATTATTTACAGCTGCCTGTCCACATCTTCCAGGAAGAGACTTCTGTGTTTTTGTTTTTGACCAGCTCCATGGCAACGTCTTTGAATGCAGCTGGATGCAGCGTCAGCCTATATCTGCCCACTTGAACAACAAAGAAGCGAGTCTGCCGCAAAAGCTCTGGTCTGATGTTGTGATGAACATCTGGGTCGAAGCCCGAAAGACAAAGAAGTTTTGCCAGAAAACTGCAAAACAGCCAAAACCCTGAAGTTCCTTAAAATAAAGGTCTAAAACTTAACCGGTTTAGCGTTGCCTTTGATTCATAATAACAGGAACGTTGGTCAACAAATCTGATGATTTTCGTTATGGTATTTGACAAAATGTATTGTTTCATATTTAGTTTCATGTTTTAACAGGATGTAAACATATTTACACCATATTTATATGGTGTAGGGGCTTATGAACTGCATTGTTGTTGAAATGCGCTTTATAGACAAACTTGACTTGAATTTAAGCACTAAACTGAAATCCAGCACAGATGGGTCCCATGGAGATACAATGTTTTAGATGGTGAGTATCTAAAGCATTGTATAGCATCAAGACTTTTAACCTCCTAATGTCGTGCCACAGCTTCTCAGTTGCATTTAAGTCCAGGCTTCAACTAGGCCACTGCAATGTATTTTTGTTTGTTTTTGTGAGTCATGCAAAGGTTGTCTTGAGAGCAGAACGCATGGCTCCACCAGTTGTTGCAAATGATCCAGTTGCTCAAGAAGGAGAGCGCAGGCCCGGTTCTTCACAGTATTGCCACTATGTGTCACTATATTTTACATTGGACCTGAAGAGATGCACCCCAACGTTTACTCAGGTCTGCATTAATTGTGATTTTAATACTAACAAAAATAACAGTCTGTATGGTGAGAAAATACTTTTACACCTCTGTGAAAAGAAACCCAGTGTGGGCATGCCTTCCATAATCTATTATCCTTAATCCGTACAGACTTCCTCTTACACAAACTTCAAACATGACCCACAACACAACAAAGTCAATCATGAAGACGCTTGCCAAAACTTAAACACAAGACGTATTTGGGTGTGAGCTCCCAAACAGCTCAACACAGTGACAAAACAGGCCTTCGGATGTGCCCGAGGGAGGACACTGGTAATCTGCAGTGCAGAGATTACAGGTCTTCAGTTTCCATATTTGGTGTGAGAGGCCCTGATTGGAGGAAAGGTGATGAAGCCATATGCCGAAGGTGCAAAACGAGGCCGGGCCACCGTGGCTCTGGGCCATTAGTGCAGCAGAGCGTGCAACGTGGACACACCCTCACATGGGAGCCTTTGTTTGGTTGCCGGGCCCCGAGGCCGGCGGAAAACCTGCAGTTAATCGAACACGTTGACAGGTGATATTCTTGTAACCTGAGAGATGTGACCGCAAAACGAGAAGGAGATGGAAGCCTTTTTTTGCCTTGCTCTTTATAGGCAAATGAGATGTGTGATAACCCATATCTATGTTTAAGTGTCCCTTTAATTATACTTGAACAACTTCTAAACTGGTGTCAGAAGAGAATGACCTGGTAAACTTAAAAAAGAACAACTCTGATCATGCTGACTGCAACAACATGATTAATACGACCTTCATATATGAGCAATATGAAGGTCATACTGACGCCCATTCCTTAAAATGAGTGGAAAGTTATATTTGAAGCAAATCTGTGCTTTGTTGCTTTGGAGGCCCAGTCATGAGATAAGACTGCTTGACAAAACAATTGCTCAGTGCAGACTGGTGACTCAACCATGACTTTAAGCTGAATTGCAAAGGCAGGACTGTCTTGTTTTTGTTGGTGAAAAAGAGCCATCTTCAGGTTCAAATGTGTACTGCAAGAGAAGAGCAATCTCATTTATATTGTGAATTGAAATGACCACAGGCTCTACATTTCCTTTGAAATAATTGAAAAAAGCAAAAGATTGTTTTTTTTATATTGTTACATATAATATAACAAGCATGTCTGTTCACTGTCCTGGATGAGGAGAGCTTTGTGGGGGTGTTGCTTTAGGGTTGCAGACTGCAATTCACTATGCCAGCCACATGGAGACGCCATAACGGAGAGTAAAAACTTATGTGTCGTTTAAAAAGTCCCTCTTAGCTGTGAGTGCGTAAATTGTGACTATTTTCAATATGAAAAGTAGTTTCTGATTCCATTTGGGAAAAGTGACTAGTTATTGATCGGTGAAAGCTGCAGAAATGGCTGCGTGATGAACAGTATTACCATATATCATTTGCACAAACCCCTTTTCAGTAAAAACTGTAGGTGAAAAACTTTTTACTAAAAAACAAAGAAGAAAAACAGACACAAAGACCAGCAAGATGTTTATTTTTAATTCATGAGGTTAAATAACAATAATTAATCAGGAAATAATATAAAAAAGGGCATTCTAGACATATTTCACAGTCCTCACATCCACACACATTAAAAACCAAATACTTTTCTTTTCTTAACAGTTGTTCCTCAGAGACTGATAAAGTCATTCATTACAGATATACAGTACAGATTTCTCCTGCTCCTATTTGGACTTTTTTTTCTTTTTCTTTTTTCTTTAAATAAAAATAATGCGAAGATCAATCATCAGCAGCTTGACACAGGAGTTTGGTGGAGCTGCTTTTAGACATGCACATTCAAACAGAGAGAAAATTTAAAAAAAATAAAATAAAATAAAACACAAACAACACCAGACACCCAGCTCACTGTTAACATCTTATTCATGCACTTAACTCAGAGACGAGCGTCTCCGCTGGACTCATAGCTCCTTCACGCACATATTGCAGAGAATACATTTAGGCTTGCAAGTTAAGATATTGACTGCATATGAATTATGCAGAGACGTTTCCTTTAGAAAAGGGTAATAATCGCATCTACAGTATTGCTTTGAAGCCTAACGGACAACGCATGCGACGGCGGAGTGCAGAACAAAAACACTGGCTGTTTAGCGCACCACTCACCACTAGGTGGCAGCACTTCATCTGAGATGCAGAGCAGCTCTCTCAGGAGAAAACTCCACGTTTAACGCATCAACACAGGAGAAGGTCGTAGTGTTCACTTAGTCAAGCAGAACTGTGGAAACATTAAAATGGGTCATGTTTTTTATTATTGTTATTATTATTTATTGAGTTTATCTAGAGTCTTCTGTGACATTTGGAGTTTAGGTCTGGTTCAGTAATGTCCTTTTCTTTCCCAGGAACATGTTTAGTAAAGAGTCTGTCAGGATTTATATTCTAGCCAAAAAAAACATGCTTAATGTTCTTGATATGTCTTTTACAACTACTGATGTTACTCTTTAAGGTTTCTTGTTTCTTTTTAATTCTCTAGCAATATGCTCATGGTGTCTACAGAGCCTTTTATGGCGACTGCGCACCAAACATGTTTTACCTGGATTTCATGTGACTGACGAACACAAAAGGAGCATGTCGCATGAGTTTGCGAGTCGAAATCTGAAAATGTGTTTCTTGTAATCTGTCTTTACCGTCACTGTGAAGTGGCGTGTGGTTTGGAGAAACATAACATCTGAGGCCTTCACAGAAACAGCTGTATTTATACTGAGATTCGATTACACACACACACACCCGTCCCACACCCACGCACACACACACACTCACCCACACACACACAACTTCTGAAGGCAATAAGTTGCACCTCTTCTGGTGTCAGAGTAAAGAGTGTTGAATACTTATTCCTCCTAGCAAACATTTATGTAATTGTTTTAATTGTAAAACAGGTTGAACAGAATGCATTAATTCCTCTGCACAATTATGACTACTTTGTGTTGGTTTATCACATGAACCCCCATCAAAGCACACTGAATTTTGTAATCGCAAAAAATGCCAACGCTTTTGGAAGGCTCTGTGAATTGGATGAGTTTTTTACACTCATCACATAAGACTTTTAAGTCTTTGGCGTACTCAAGGTGGAATCAAACCACATACAGGATTTATGTGGTAAAGAGGTAATTGCAGACAGAGACACACAAGATAATTCTTTTTAAAAAATAGATAAAAGATATTGCAAAAGGCTTTTATGTTGATGGCCATGACTCACAGTCATCACAGACTTTAGCATATAGGTAATAGAAATGATGTCAAGAGGAATCACTTTATTTATCATCCCCATATTTACCAAAAAATAAATAAATAAAACCCACACATATATGTCCAATTACACACACACAAAATAAAAACACAGTAGGAAAGCAGCCATGCAAAGCCATGACCTGCTTACTTACAGTTTAATGGTTCAACGTGTGGCTCAAGGACACTTCAACATGCTTTAAGAGAAGACAACCGCAGACCTTCGCTGATAACCAGCATCTTCTGTCATTCTATTTGCACATGCAGCACAGTGACTTGTCAGACATACATTATGGTTGTTGACTGAATAAATGGGCTGAAAGACCTTTCCATGTATTTTTTTTTTTATTTTATTTTTATGTGATCCTCAAGAACCAAAGTGAAAAAATAAATGAACCCTGCTTCTGGGGGAGGATACATTCTTAAAGGTCCGCTGCTGTAGAGTGCGATGAAAATGCTGCCAAGTGAACATTAGCCAAAGTGTTTCTGGGTGTAACCTTCAAGCGACTCGAAAGCCTCTATCAAAGAAATTGAATTTGGCCTGGTGCGACTTTTAATTCACACAAATAGGTGTGGTGCGACGGCCACAGTGTTTCACAGGGACGGTTTTTGCTGTCACACCACGTCAACGCTTACGTTCACATTAAGAGTGATGTTGGCGGGAAGACGACAAGTTTGGAGATATATCACGCAAAAGAAAAGCAAACATTAACAGTGTTAATTTAATCGCTCCTTTGCCAACTCGTACCCTCAATCCACACACACGCACGCACACACACACAACACACACACGTTACCTACGTTAGTAATTTTCTACAGTCATTTCATAACCATAACCATACCCATTTCATGCATCCGTATAAATAATACCAAGACTAAATTGTTTTATAATTTTTTTGTAGTCAAGTGTTTTTGTGTATTACTGTAGATAAATGGTCAGAAAATGCCCAAATCTTATGTATAATTTAAATAGTTTATAAACGTATTTTTTGTTACTTCTAAGCATTTTGGTTTTGATTCCCATTGAGGCCGGTTGACTCAAACATCAATGAAAGCAGGCTAACAATGAGCAACCTTCTGTATGTTGTTGTTTAGTTAAGTCATATTTTCTCACAATGCTATGATTAGAGTTTGGAAAGACACGTTAAATTCTCTCTTCTCAAACCCAGTATGAAACTGGCGAATACAAATCTGAAACCAAAAAAATGGATGCATTTCTTGTTAAAAAGAAATAAAGCGAATGTTCGATTTTTACAATTCTCACATCCATAAGCTCACATCCATAAGTTGACTCGGAAAAGCTACCGCTAGCAGAATATCTGAGCCTCATGATCGCTCCTTTTCCACTGAAGTCAACCGGTCGAAGCGGGGATCTGGACCAGTGTTAATGCTCCTACTCTAAAATCTTCAGAAAATAAAATGCAATTAAACAAATCATAAGTGAGGTTCATAAATTTCTAACTACCAAGACAATAAATTGATCAAGAATGGTCCTGTACCAAATGGAAGTGGTTCTGGGTCAAATGGTACTGGCTGTGTGAGAAAGAAGAGTACGAATTGGCAAAATTGCACGGCGCTCTGAAGACGGGTGTAATGCAAACACAGAGTTTCAGGTCATTCTCCCCTAATACTAAACTAGAAACCAGATATTCACATCAACTGTATAAGCAAGACAGTTTCATCTTATCCTCTGATATTACGTCAGACTCGCCTTGCCCTGTTTCCAGTTAGCGCCACCCAAATAGTTTTTATCAGCACCAGAATAATGAAAGAGATTTTTTATTTCTATAACTTTCTTCAAATTTAGAGCTCCAAGATTACGTGTAGTGAGTCCAAGTATTGAGAATGGCCTCGTGGCTTGGGAATCTTCTAACACAAATTGAGGAAATATCCGTGAACCTGTGGATATTCTTTTAAAAAATTATTGATCGATCATTATTCTGTTCTGATTAGTCTGATTTAATATCACACAGTGAGAGAAACATGGTTATGTGTCTTCTTATAAAGCGCATGCTAGTATCTAGCTTAATTTGTGTCTATTATAAACTTTAGCACCTTATGAGAATAAACAAGAGACTTCACTTCACATCCTGACAACTTACCTCCATACCAAGGTTTTTAAGACTCAGGTGACTGTTAGGTTTTCCTTAAAGACGCATGTTTTTGTAAAGAGTTTTTCACGTGTAATCAATGACTTGGCTGTACGAGTGCGTGCATGTGCGTGTGTGAATGTGCACCGTTTTGACGAAGGGAAGTAGAGGCCGGCTCTTTTGGATGCTTCAAAAAAAAAAAAAGTTTGGTAACACCCAAAGCAGCACTTCTACTGCTGCTTAATGAGAGGCTGATTGAATTACAAAAAAAAATAAATAAATAAAAAAATTGCACATGCGACCCTAATATTAGGGTCATGCGACTTATTACGACCTGACCGTGACAAAATTCCTCATATCTTCATAGTTTTTTTCTACACTGACAAAAATAGCTATGGGTGTCGTTTTGCATTTTAATAATCATCTTAAATATAACACATTCCTTTGAATTTAAAGAAAGTCCGGCATTTGGGTGTCTAGATTATACTTCGTGGCTGTGCTGCTTTCATGTAGCATTTCTGAGGCAAGAGAACTGTTCTTACATAGATTGGTGCATACTTAAATAACACAAATACTGTATTTTTTTGTTTGTTTGGGGTTTTTTTCCAAGAAGTTGTTTTACAGAACAATAACACTAATCTCTGCAAAAGTGTTTTTTTTTTTATTTTTATCCTATATTCTGAGCTCCAAGAAGGAGTTTTAAAGTTTAGTCCATGTCACTGAAGATCCTAGCATAAGGGTCATTCCCATGTAAATGGGTGGATGTAATGTGAAATGCAGTAATAACAGGAGCATTTTGAGTCCCTGTTTAGCTAACAATGGTGAGTATTTGGGATGTGAAGCCTCGGTTAGACATTTGTTTTCTGACTTCCTTAGCACTAACTAACTTATTCTTGATGGCTGTCGCTCCATCCCATGCACTAAAGGGTGAGGATTGCATATGGAAAAGTGCCAGTGGCGGGTCAAGGAGGTGCGACAGAGTCCCCTGCAAATCGACTCAATCAACTTTAAGGTAGCCATTTGAATTAAAGCCACTCCCCCTCCTTTGTTCTCGTTGCCTGCTGCCTTCCAAAGTTTCTCCAGCACCTCCTCCTCCTCCAGCATCATGCCGATGGTTTGACCAGCCGTCCTCGGGCCCTTCGTGAAAGCGTAGCCGCAGGGTTTTGTTGATGACAAAGCGCTCCACGATGAAGGAGGCGCAGAACCACGGCACGGCGTACTCGGCCGTGATCAACCCCATGAAGTTGTAGCGGAACTCGGTGTAGTCCCAGGGACAGGCGTTGAACTGCCGAAGCAGCAGCCCCGTCCCAAACTCCCACAGGTAGGTCCACAGGGTGTAGATGGTGCAGCGCAGCAGCACGGGGCAGCGGCCGCGCAGCGTCAGGTACATCCGCTCCACAATGAGGATGCAGGTGCCGTAGATGAAGAGGGCCCACACGCTGGTCACACCGGGGAACTTCCAGTTGCAGTTGACCACAAACTCCCAGGCAGCAGTGAACATCACTTCACAGAAGTAGCCATGGATGGCGTAGAGGTACCAGCGGGAGAGGGCCGTGAGAGGAACAGGCTCTCTTGAGCTTTCTAAGGTTAGCATGGTTCCTCTTGTGAGTTTCACACAGATTTCCTATTTGTATGTACAGGAGTCAGATCTGAAAAGAAAACAAATAAAGACTTCAGAAATGATCATTTGGAAAACCTGCTAATCCTTATTCAACTCTGGTACCAAAGGAAAGGAAATTTGCACTTGGTTGATTGTTTTCACTTCCATAACAATGTTTCATGGTACCGAATCTCACACTGCTGAACATTCAGTTTATTGTCCCTCAAATTGTGCCGCATTTGTAAAGAAATTCTTTTGTGGGTTGAGCAGCAGAGTTGAATATGTGAGTTGCTCTCATAAAAGACTTGCCAACAACCAAACAGAGCGACAGAGTGGGGTGGCATTTCATCGCTGTCAACATCGGAAGCAATCTTCACAGAAAGAAGAATCAAGATGAGACCCTACAACCAGTGGCGATCACATATCTGCCCTCTTTGGGACCCAAATCTAACCTCCTTAATGTTAATGCCCAACAGAGAAGAGTTTTTACAGAAATACTTCCTCCCTGCAGACCTGACCTCATCCTCATTGAACACTGGCGTCAAAGTGACCAATGCAACTACATGCAACGATTGCTGGTTGAAGACAAGTATGGCATCTGACAGTAATGTGAGACCAAGCTGGTGATCAGAATGAGGAGAAGGATGTTGTGGCTGCATGTGACACACTGCTGAGGCCTCTGTTTATTCAATTCATTATTATTCATCAAGGTTCAATCCCATAAGTCAACTGATGACACTCAACAAGAATAAGTAGCAGAATAAACTACTTGGTATTAGCAGAGATGATTTGAAAGGTTTTCCTTTGCCACAACCCATACACTCAACTCTGTTGCTCAGCCCACAAAAGCAATTTTCTTACAAATGTGGCACCATTTAAAGGGAAATTATTTAAAAAAAAAAAAGCTTTACAATGGCATAAGATTTATTGAAAGAGGCTTTGCTACAAAAGACAATCGATAAAACAGAAGTTGCCAAGTCGTTTTCTCGTTCTCCGAGATGGATTATTAATACAAGACGTCTAGCAAATAGCGTGTGAACAGCAAAGTGCCGACACAGAGATAGCTGCGGGGAGTCAACACAAAGTTTCCATCACGTACGGACAGGAGGGGAGCGGTAGAAGATGTAATAAAATCTCCAAAGCTCGCTGTTAAGAGAACCACAGTCAAGAGTGGAGTCTCGGGTCACCGAGTTTCCATAGCGACCACAACATGCTGTTGCGATACAACCAAATGGTTCGGGGTGATGCCAGAAAAAAAAAGAAAAAGCCTTAACAGATGGAAACACAAAAGGGAATTCTACTAGGAGTTGAATTGGAAGGATGTACTTTGGTCAGAGGAGACGAGGACTGAGTGATTCAGCAACAAAATGCGTAAGACGCAGGACGAGTCGAGGAAAAGCGTCTCACGTTCGATGCAAAGGATCGTGGGAGATTGGTAAAGCACGGGGCCGGTTTTTCGCTCATGTCTCCTGAGAACTTTTATACAGCGTATGGCTTTGTGGCCTCTTTGAAATAAAATGTAAAAGCATCTACGTTTAATCTGAATATAAGTACAGAATGTGAGTCTTCTTGGGTGTTTCTGCAGCTTAATAATCAAAACACAGGCCAAATTGAAACCAACACAGACATGTCCACGACAAAACAAATCAACATTCTTCCACGGTTATCGCAGGATCAAGATCTGCCTCCTACAGAAAACCCGTCTGGGTCAGATGTGGAAAATCAAACCTTAAATGTGTCAGACACTGTGTTCTGGTTTGTTTGCTTTGCTTCCTGCAAGATTGATGTATCACGCCTCCTGTTTAGTTTGTATCCAAGTTGTTGGTCCAGATGGTCCAGTTTGCTGTCTTTGGATTTCACCAAAAGCTTCTCAATCTGAACGCCATTTATTTAGTAATAAGACCTTTCAGTTTCAACAATCTGGCCTCAGGGAATCCAGAATTAAGTCTTCAACTCTGTTTCATGACAGGATAAAAATGTACAATTCACCAGGCAGCAAGGTTCTGACAGTGAAAGTTCAATTTCTAAGAATACTTGTGAAAGGCACTGCAACTACGTGTAGAGATTCCCTCATCCCCCACCTAACCCCCCCAAAACAATTGCAATAATTATCCCTCATTATAAAACACTGACATGCAGTACAACCCATCTTAAGCAATGATTACAGCCTAACTGTCCAAACAGAGTCTGCTGCCTGCAGAATTAAAAAGGATTTGCTGCAACAGCCATCTGGCCAAATCAAAAGTGAAATCTTCAGGATTAGAAATTTAATTGCGTGGGGTGCTAAGCCACTTTTAAATTAAGCCAAGGCAGTGAAACACTTCAGGCATCGGGAGATTTAATTAAAGACCGGAGGCTGATGAAGCGCTTAAAGTGTACGACCTTCCCTCAGCTGATGCTATTTACACAGTGAGGGGGTTTCTTACGTAAGGCATAGCTTTGTCATCTGACTGCCTACATCAACACTCTGCATCTCCAACTCGTGCTGCTTGACTAACATTTTGTGCTGACATATCAGGTGTCAGAAATCCCACAAAGGGACGGGGCCCGTTCGCGGCTCCGCTCCGCGCACCGCGTCTTAAATTAGAGGAACACTGAATGCAAACAGCACAATGGCAAACTCAAAGACTATTTTACTCAATGAGGCCACACAGTTTATAGCCCTCTCCCATACAATGTCTCCAGAGGAAGCTGTCATAGCAACAACGATTATACAATAGATCACAAACGCTTGGTGAAATAGCATCTTAGTACGAGGTTGCAAGTACAAACGCATGTTTGAAGAACAAAAGGTCTTTTTTATGTCTCATTTTGTCTTCAAAGCCTGGCTGTGACCCAGAGAGAGTCCACGGGGATTAGCACATTTACTCCAAACAAGGGTTTCATGTGATTAACTGGGCCACAGCGATGGAACCAACTGACCTCCATAAACCCCTTATTCCATCGTTTCTCTGGCTTCCTGGGAAACGCACCTCGTCTATGAAAGTCAGACTGGGTCAAGGAGTACTTTTCAAGTGCCGAGAAGAAAGGCTCAGCCTGTTACAAAGAGAGAGACGCTGAATTGAATTCTCCTTCACGTCTATAAGTCGGTCAAGTCAGATTGTTAAATTGTGTCAAAGCATCAAGAAGTTCATGCCATTATCAATCTGTTTCTCTGTATCATCGGATTTTTTTTATGTCTCAGTCACTGAACTACTTCTGCAGACTGTCTGGTATTTCAGCCATTCAAATTCCACAATATTCAACATAATCAGGACCTGTCAACCATCACCAACATTATTTATGCGGCTACAGTTTTCAAATATCTCACTTTTTTTTGTAAATACATTCCAACTTATTGTCACTGGGAATGTGCTCCGTAGACTCATGGAAGAGTCAAAAAGGCACATGAGTTTACCAGGTCACTCTTTGCTTTTAGGCTTCTGAACATCTTCATGCTGTCGAACCAGAAGCAGCTGTTTGAGTTAGTATTACAAAACAAATTCAAAACAATTTTTTTTCCCAAAAAAAAAAAAGAAAGAAAGACTGACTGACAGACAGACAGAAAGCCTTTCCTCTTATTTTATCTGTAGCTCACATCACAATTATTGACTTTTCACTTTTCCTGAGCTCTCCCACTTAAGTTGCAAATGCCCTACTGTTTAACATCGTCAGCTGATTTATGCTCTCAGATTTTATTTTATGGTCCGTCATGCCAGGCTGCTGATTCTTCAATCTAACACCACTTTTAACAGTTCAGCTTGGTCTGCTATGACTTCGGTTTCTTCAACGGTTTTCAGTTTCTGCTATGCAACACGGCTCTATTAAAACGGATTGTTCTCAGTTTCTGCCTCTTTGTTCTCCATAACATTAATTTGTGCTCCAGTTCAACTTTTTCAGCAGAAGTTGAAATGAAAAATCAGATTACCAATTCAGTGTACAGCATCCCGGCAACATTTGTGATGGAAAAACATTTTTTTTTTTTACCTAGTTCATGTTTTCACTATGAAACTGAATTATTGTCAAATCTGCCATTATAAGCAGACTATAGTTTAAATACACCAGCATATTCGAACTTCCAAAAAATTCTCACTGTTATAACCGCTTTCCATGCAGATCAAGGCCACATTGTTCTCTTGTCATCGCTGACGACCGGATTCTCTCGGAAACAATGTCCGCTTTTTCTCCCAACACTTCCCTCTTTCTCTCTCCACCTAAAATGCACGTTACATTCGTCACCCACATACAGGCAAATCTGCTAATGAGAAGGATGATCTAAAACTGTAATGAGGCTGTCCAACGCTACACCTCCTGCCAAAACACACCATCCCTGTGAACATCCAGACGACGACTCGGCAGAGATGTAGCACGAGAAAAGGAAATCATTTCTACGTTCTTCCTGTGAGCAACATTTGGTGGTATTTCTGGTTAATTTTATGGCATTGACACATCAGAGAGTTAACACTTGACATAAACTAAAACGGTCCAAACGATTCCTTTTCTATACTCACAGAGATTCTTGCGGTGATGATTCTTTGCTGTCCGGTTAGGTTTATGATGTGCGTGTTTGTGCCCAAGGTAAGGTGAGGCAGGGTGAGTTATTTTGCTTAGCGCCACTCAACACAAAAGATCATTCAAATAGCCAAACCCAGGGACTCCTCTGGCCTCTTTTCAAATCATCGCCTCACGACAGACATACTTAACCACCAATCCCTTTTGGTGGCTCATTTAATCCCGTAAGTCACACCAGTCAGTCTGGTGAGATCATGGTCAATGTGAGCTTTTTGAGCATGCAGTGCAGCCGAAGGGGCGGTTTCTACAATGCGGCGCATTCACCCGAGTAATATGCATCAGATGTGTTACACACGCATTCAGTTCAGCTGAGATTTGCGTGTCAATTTGTTATGATTGTTGCACACCCATTTCAACATGGAAATATATCAGCACTGTTGCAACCAATGTAACCCAATCTCCACTCCATAGTGAATTTATTGGCAAAAGCAACAAGCATGCAACAAATCTAAGAAAACTATTTAAATAACTGAGCAAAGCTGACATTACAAGTTGTTCCTTTAAGTTAACTTTTAATAACGACAGCAGTCTCCAAATGATTTAACTCCTTCAAGTACTTTTCATATGTGCTTCAGCAGCCATTTTGCTGTTGACCTGCGATAACGTTGATGCATGGCCACCCAATAGGTTCTGGCAGAGTTCTGGAGGAGACTCGTGATGAGCAAACCGTCCAGTTCACTAATAAGCTTGCTTCTGGATTCTGTAATCATGTTTTTCAAATCAGACCAGAGTCTAAGTCAGGCGATTATGTTTGCCAGTCTAGTATTTTCCAAAGACTCGTTCTGACATCAAGACTTGGTGAATCATGTTTGAGATCATTGTCCAATTTAAATGGCCAATCGTCTCGTCGCGCTTTGAGTAAAGCCAGAGTAGTTTGTCTTTGTCTGATATTAAAATGGCTGTCATAATCTGAAAAACTCTGCTCCATAAAAACTGAATAGGCCTGTGCAATGATGTCAAACCATAATATTGTTGGCACCAGGCTGGCTGGAGGTTTGATTAGCTTAATTTACTTCTGCATGTGGTGGCAGAATCGTGCTAGAGATCTGGATCGGCGCTATCGTTACTGGTGGAAATAATGAAGATGGAAGAGTTCACTTCAGGGGGCAGAGGGGCCCCAATTGTACATGGTCAAATGTAAACACGGATTACGACAGCCATTGTAATATCAGATATTCATCAGATATCCGAATGAAAGTGCCGATGGATCTGCAAGCTACACAGCGTATCGTTCCCATGAGGCGAGGGATCATGCATTGATCAAACAGCAGCATGAACTAATGAGAGCAGCACAGATCAGTGACACACATAGACACATTAGGGAAGCACAGCTTATAAAGCTGCTGGCTTTCTGGCTGTGAGACATTTTGAATGCAATCTGTGCGGCTGGACGAACCACAGAAAGACGGCACATCTACAACACTCTGCGATTTCCACTCCGTACAGGTAGAAACTGCTGTGCAAAAGCAAAGTACAAACCTGTCACTGCGTTTATTTTCTCAAAAAGCTACTTTCTGTCTCTTCGGACATGCACTTCGAAACGTCCCAGGCATCTCTGACAAGACAAAGTAACTGAGTGTCCCGTAATAAAATAAACTTAAAGACTTACAGAGACAATGTGAGTTTTACTGAAACAAATGCAAACCATATGTCTATTAAATCTACTATATTTGAATTGTTTAACTTTAAGAGTTGGATCAAAACATTGCCGTTTAAAATAGCACAAATTGTGATTAGCTGCAAAGCCCCTCGTTAATTAGATCCGCTTTTATTTTGTCCCACAGCCAATTCAGATGCATCATAAAAAGATCAAATGTCACTCAAGATGTTAACAGAACATTTATTCGCATTTTTTCTCTGGCGTTAATACAAAGCCACGTTGGAAAACATGCTGCATGAAATCCTTTGTAACTTGCCAGTTTGTCGCACTTTTTTTGGCCACTGCATAAAGTTGTGTCACAAATTTCAAACCCCTTCCTGCTGACGCAGCAAAACCGAAAGTTGCTTTTATTTAGAGAAAATGCGAGTGACATATTGGTTCCCGGCATTTTTGATTAGCAGTCAGGAAGTGACTGAAATATTGACAGTGACATATTTAAAAGCACCCAGCTAGACCCAAATTGGGATTTCTTTGATAAATTACATCAAGATGACATAACCAGAAATCCCCATCACCTTATTTTACGCTCCTTTATTGAACTGTTGCCTCATAATCACACAATTAACTTGCCAGATAGTATTTTGCTCTGTCTTTGATGTCGCTGTTGTATCATAGCCTCCCTCCCCATCACAGAGGCGCCAAGTTATCGATCAACATGGCTCCTGCCTGCTCCAAATACGGCGGCCCCATTTTGGCATCGCCCTTCATTAAAACAAAATAACTCAGTTTGAGGTCAGAATCACCGATGGAATCAGACAAGCAGCACGAAACAAACTGAAAATGTGTAAATCAACCGCGCAGCACAGGTCTAGTTTAAGGAACTGAAAGTATAAAGACGTCTTTATGGTGCTGACAGCTATGAGCTCCGACAGCGAAAACACCGAGGAATCCACAACACAGCACACAGTCAGGTCGTCTTCCACACCGGTGTGTTTCCGAGTGTGTGTGGCACGGATCCCAGGTCTACTCTGACTTTTGGAAGGTCACTTTGGGAGGCATCAGAGAGGAACCAGCAGCATCCGATATGCAGGTGAACAACGGCGAACCGGGGTGACCTTAGCGACAACTCATCTCCAATGACAGAGTCTGCATCAGCAAGAACTGCGCTCCCGCATTTAAAGGGATAGTTTGGCATTTTCCAAGCTTATAAGAATTTAGTATTCTATTGCTCTACGTCTTCATTTAGCAGAATAAGTTGTGGTTGGTCCGGGAGAAGTCAAATTATCTGCCTTCCACAATCTTTCAGAAATCCAAACCCAAAAATGACACAGGACTTTTAGGATTTGAGATTTTTAACTATTAATATGTTTGCACTGGGAGTTTATTCATGTAAACATGATTATTTATACTGGAAATTGAGATAGCAGACAGTGTGCTGATATTGAGTCTTCTGAGTGAAACACAGATCATGCAACCCGCAAAGTGTTTTATGGTCAGAGTTAATGTCTGATATAAAACTAAAGTGGTATTAAAAGCAAAACTACTGTCTACTGATTTTTTCAGGGCAATTCCCTTTCTCTATCAGATGATAAGTCAAAAAAAAAAACGTCATGTGTTCTGTGGACAGAATGCGTTTTACACAGGATGATCTCTGGTGGCACACCGCTTCATTTCATAATCTAAATAAAAACATCTAAACAGGACCTAATTTCAAAAATCCTGAATTATCAGTACAACATCATAAAATTGCAGTCTTTTACAGTTTAAATGCTATTGTAATTAGTGAATGTTCTCACCAGAAACAAGTGATTAAAAAATACATAAAAATAAGCAGTTATTTAAGTTTTAAATTTCCTTATTTCAAATCAGAGAAAATCATATATATATATATATATATATATTTATATAAGTATATATATATATATATATATATATATATATATATATATATATATATATATATATATATATATATATATATATATGTCTGTATATGTAGTTTTTTTTACAGCTGTTCAGAAATCCATGCATACAATAAGTTATAATTAGAAATCATCATAATCTATATATATCTATATTTTTTGTTAAAAAAATAATTGAAAATTCAAACAAATTAAGTAAAGCAAATAGGAACTTAATCAAAATTTAGAATAAATACAGAGAAAGCAAAATATTTTCAGATTAAAGCTTTGCAAAAACACGTTTGATCTATTTTAAGATCAAAAACAGAGCGCTGTGAAGTCTGAAACATACACACAAGACGGAGTTTAGCGTTCAAATTCTGCTTTTAAATTCCTACGTCCCTTAGATGCCTCACATACCTACCCTGATCACATGTTCTCTATGTCCACGATGAGCAACAGGCCGAGTCAGAGGAGGGAGAGTAATGAATCCAGAGACAGGTTCGAGAGAAAAAAGACGAGACAGGAGCGGGGGATGGAGGAAAGGTGGAATGGGAGAACCCCATGAGGCGGCACAAAATAAAGGGGCTCCGATCGATTGCAAAGACAGGTCGATTAGCTCCGAAACAGCAAGCTGGCCTTCGCGACCCCCCCGCCCTCCCTGGGCAGAACTACGCCTCTCCTCTCATCCAGACTCGTGCAAAAAGACCTGAAAGTCCTGCTGCTAACATACGGCGTTTCTCGTGTCACATTTAAGAGGGAACGAGTTTTAACTTCACAATCAAAGCGTGTCAAAAGAAAAGAAGGTTAATATTCGCTCATACGATTATTTGAAACAAGTGCGTTTTCTCTGAAAATCATAAGGCACTATACATTTGAATTATTACTTACAGGCAAATAATAGGAAAATTATCATCTTTACAAGCTATTTTTCTCTTGATAATGAAACATTTTTCCCGTTATTTTAAGAAAACCACATAAAAATGTCAAGATGTATCAGATAAATGTTTATAGCATCCAGATAATGTCTAAAAAAATTTCTTAATTAGAACACATTTTATATACAAATTCCCTTTGATAAAGATTAGAATTGTGTTCACGCTCCAATTAAAGCAGTTTAATGTACTTTTGCATTTATGATCTAAGGGTGATGAGAAGGAGTAACATAATAGAGATGGAGGGAGGATGTGAGAAAATGAAAGAGGAAGTATCAAATAAGGAAATAAGGAAGCACTGAAAGAAGGAAAAAAACAAGAATGAAGCCTTGAAATATGAATATTTTCCACTGGTTTATCTTCTCTCTCCTTTCAAAACACAGGAATCCCACACCCTGCAAACAACACGCGAAAACGTCCCTTTAAAAGCAGCCGTCCAGTTGAGCGTGTAGAACATTTCGTCCCCCGCGTCCCTCCTTCTGGTTTACGGTTTCAGAAAGCAGCTCAGTTTAACAACTACATTAGACCTCAGGTTATATACGCGACGCTTGTTTTTCTCCGTCGGCCCGCTGAGGCTTGCCGTGGCGTGTCGGGTGAGGCCGTGTGATCATGTGAGCCGGAGCCGCGCAGCAGGAGGCAGCCGCCGCTGTGCAGGCCATGTTCATTCCTCACACCGCCCCGTCAAAGGATTCAGACCCCCGGAACTTTTTCCACAGCCCTTAAGAATTTCATTTCGACACAAAGCAGTGCAGAGTTGTAAAAGCGTCGAAAAACAACACATCGGTTTTATGTTTGTTTGTTTTTTTCTCAAATACAAATGGGAAAATAATGGGATGTGTTTGTATTCAGCTTCTCAGTCGAAGTTTGATCAGTCTTTTTGCTGCTCTGGACCCAAACGAACTGAGATTTTTCTATTGTTCTTTTCTTTGGAAATAAATAAAATAAAATTCCCAAGTGGATTTAGGTCTGGATTTTCACTAAGCCATTGTAAGACATGATTACGCTTTGATCCAAAGGTCAGTCAGCATAAAAGTGAACTAAACTCAAGTCTTCTGCAGCCTTTTATAGTTTTGTTTTGTTTTTTTAAGGATTGTCACATCTATTCTTCCATTAACTCTGACCAGATTCATTGTTGCTGCTGAAGAAAGAGGTCCCCACAGCATTATGCTGCTACTACCATGCCTCACCTCAGGGGTGGTGCGAGATCTTAGATGTCCGGACCGAAAAAGTTCAACTTTTGCCCCGTTCTGACCAGAGCACCTCTTTCTCCTGGTTCCTTGTGGCATACTCCAATTGAGCTGAGGAATTTTTGCAGCTCCCCAAGAGTTAACAACATTCTCTTGGCAGTTTCTCCGACTCCTCGCCAAGGCTGCCATTTCTTTGTAAGGTTTGCAAACATGTCGCCTCCGAACTGCGTCTAATCCTTTGATTACATGCAATGATGCTTTTTCAGACAGATGCACGGCTTCCTTTGCAGCATAAAGCCTCGGTTTGCATGTTTGAGCTCTATAATTAGAAAGGTCTCTCAATAATGCTCTCAGGTGAGGCTGGAAAGGCGCCAGGAAGCACTGACACTAAAAGCTCCGGCGCAGCCCGTGCAACTTTATCAAAGGCATCCTCTCCATAACCGCAAGGTGAAAGCTTTGGCGAGTGACGCAGAGCGGCGGAGGAGGAAGGATTTATGTAAACAGGGAGGTGGGTTCCAGATCCAAAAGGCTTTTTATTGATTGGCAAGAAATAGAACCTGAAGTCATGCGTGGAAGCAAAGAGGCTTCTTGTGAGAAACGTGACGAGTCAAAACATAAGCTTTCCCAAACACGTCCGTTATATAACAGAAGGTCGAACTTTCTAAGTCTTTGATTAAAGTGATTCATAAAGCTGTCTGGGCAACATGTCGGTACCTTAAACTGGAAGCAATGGCTCCGTTTGGGCTCCAATAAAACAGATTGGTGTGTAACTCAAAAAGTATTAGCAAAATAATTGATTCATCAAGATCTATATAGCAATTCATGTCACCTTTATGATTATAAAGATTTGGAATAAGTATGACAAGAGGAAAAAACTGTTTTAAAAAAAAAAAAAACTATCCACATAGCCATCTTTTATTGCATCAGCATAATCTCACACTGGAAATTTCAGAAAACAAATCCCACCAGTAATTGAAGTACATTTATTGAGCGGGTGGAGAGGATCTCATATAAAAAGAAATATTTCTCTTATTATGTTAGAAAGTAATGATTGTGCTCATAATTGCGTTCAATAAACCCATAAAATAATTAGGCCTTTTTCTTCATTTTCTCATTTTTATGCTGATCAGAGTTTCTAAGAGCTTTTAAAATATAACTCACAACTTTTTTCCCCCTACAGTATAAATATGAAGCAACACAGCGGCTACATTTCTGAGCCACTCTACAACATGGGAAAGAGAAGCCATAAAAGTAAGGCAGATAGAAACATACCAAAACTTGCCCTTTTTACCCCAGAATGTGCAAGCAATAATTAAAAAGTTTAAAACAGCTACAATGACAAACAGGAAATATGGGATTACCTTATAGAGATTATTTAAGAATGACATCAGATCTTCTACAGAAAGTGCTTGTCAAAAATTAGTATCTTTATTCAAAAGGTCGACTTGGTGGAGATTTCACCTTTCAGCATGACAGCAACCTTTAACATAGAACCAGAGTTACTGCGGCGCTGGAGATAAAAGTGGACTCGACGGTCCAGTCAAAGTCCAAACCTAAATCCAGTAGAGAATCTTTGACGTGGAAATTAATATGTTTCATGCAATCTGACTGATCTGCAGCTATTTTTCAAATTAGAATGAGCAAATTTTTAAAGTTCTGGACGGGCAAAGTAGGTTAAAAAAAAAAAAAAAACAGAAAGGTCTGCATGAAAATGTTGCTGAAGTACTGACTAAAGACGTCTGGCGTTTATGTGTTTACTTTGTCGGTCTGTCGTAGCGCCACACCAAATACATGAAGTTTCTAACTGCAATGTGACAAACTGAAAAAGTTTGAGAGGTACAAACACTTTGTCATCTTGAAGTTCCAGATCCTGAGAAGTTGAAGCTCTGATATTTATGGGTCAAGCTATGCATTAAATCTTAGAGCTCCTATGGAAAAATCTGGAGTTTTATAGCCATTGTCACCGTGGAAGCAGTGAAATGGAGATGGATGCACCTAATGGACGGGGACTCAACTGGCAATCAGATGTGGAAGCTTTGTAATCAATCGTTGGTCATGCATAATTGATGTTGGTTTTATGGCAAGAGATCTGTGGAAAACAATAGAGGTTCAGAAATGTCCTGTCCGAGTCAACCCAGTTCACTACTGAGGCTTTTGTTCAAATCAATGAACTGGAATGACGAGCTGAGTATTTTATTTATAGAGAAAGGGACAACTAACGTTTAGAGGGTGAGACGAAGGCCAAACTCTCCGAGTGACTTTAGAAGTGTCCCTTTGCTTTCATGCCACAAACTCCCCGACTTTTTTGATATTTGCTAAACCGGTCGGGTGATAAGATGCAGACAGTTTATTCGTAGCATTCCATCAATTCCAAACACATAAGCTCAGTGTGTAGAAACAGGGCCAGTTCTGGCATGGGGTGACCTCCTTTTAAACTAGGGGCGGGGAGCAGGAGACGGGAGAGGGATAAAATTGATTTGTTTTTTTGTTTGTTTGTTTGTTTTTTTATTGGTTTTGCAAACATTGAGAGTCATTGAGAACCAGGGATTCTTTGGATATGTCCCCATCCATCGTAACGGTGATTCCCACACACTGTAAAGTGACGGGATCGCTGGCAGATGAGATAACCCTGACATGACGTGACACAGGGAAAGCCGTTGACCCAGAATCGGATGTCACTATATCGAGCAATTCGCACAGTCTCACATATTAAAAGTCGTGACAGAATGCAGCACAGGAAAGGCGGATCCTAAATAAAGTTGTAATTTTAAAAACAGGTCATTATTTGCTTCAGGTACTTATTTACTTCTGAATGAGTTTTTTTTATTGATTTTATTTTATAATCCGTTTGGTGGCTAAGCGATATCTAGCAAATTTGTTGTCATGGCAATATAACTGTGTGCAACACAAAGATCTGCTTGTATTGCAAAAATTTTTACCTAAATATTTTGTTACTTAAATCCAAATTCCTGCAATATCATTGTTATACTTGATATTTAATGCATTAACAAAAAAAAACAAAGGTACAAAGAAGATGAAGAGGTGTTGAAGTCTAAGAAATCAATAAAAATGAGTTGCTGGGACTGCTATCAACCTGAAGCAAAAATATATATGTTATTTTTTTTAATTGCCTATTTATCACCAGTGACAGACTAAATACACTCACAACATTCTCTAATATTATCAGGCATATCAGGTTTTACGCGCTAATGCTGCTTGGAAAACGCTTTGCAGCGGCATATTCCACTGCGCCACTGCACTTGGCTGCTTTGTGCACTTTCAGTTTGAATAAAGTTCAACATCCGCTTGTTTAATTCTGAGGTGGTTTTAATGCCAAAGCAGCCAAAATGTGCAACAATTTGGATATTTTAGAATTTCAACTGGAGATGTGCAAATGCAGTCCAGGGTTTATGTGAAGAGTGGAAAAAGTCCTTTACTATAATGCCAAATTCAAGTCTGTAGACAGCCCAAAAAAAAACAAAAAAAATTACAAATAAAACAAAAAAGATTTCTTACAGCGGTTACAAACCTAGATGCCGCCCTCAATGCCGTCCTGGGCCCGCGCCACTTTGCCAATTTCATTAACCACCACTATGACAATATTATTTACCTTTTGGCCCCATAAGGTGACTTACAGTGAGACCTATGAATTGTGAAAACATCAAGACGGGAACACAGAGTGGGAACAGACCCGCTGCATCGCGACGGAAATATTAATCTCGTGTCCACGTGCACGCGCAGAGTCATAATACGGGGTCATTTTGGGATTCCTCGCTGTGGGTTTGCGTGGGTTAGAAACAGGCGATGGACGACAGTGGAAGCGACAGCGGGGGATTATCTCACCCCCAAATGATAATGAACTGCAGGGTTTATGTGGCATAAATCGATTCGGGCTTTTTTTTTTTTTAAGCTTCTGCAAAAAGGGCTTCCACAGATGGAGCCACGCTGCGTCCAATGAACGGCTTTTCTTCACGCCGGACGCCCGCCGGATCTTCTGATCTCTCCCGGGAAACTGCAAGGTGCAGGGCCCCGCCGGAGGGGCCCTGGGAGGTGCGGGGGGGTGGAAGGGGGCCTGGGTGGGGGAGGAGGGGGGTTCCGCTGCAGCATCAAGTATACCACAATGATGATGAGCAGTGCGGCACCCTCTCTCTCCGCACACTGCAATTAAACATACATGGAGCTGTGCAGCTCGTGCACCGAGTTCATATCTGGCATACTTTGCAACTCTTTGGTATCGCATTGAAAAAAAAGGGTTTCTTGCGATCCACAAAGACGGGGTTTTAAGTCAGAGCGGTTCCCGAATAAACTTACGATAATCCGGATTTTTAACAGGTGCAGCGGCGCGACTGCGCAGAAAACACGCGCAATATTGTTGTTGAATATGAAAGGAGAGGGGGGCTGCTTTAGACATTCAATTGAATAAACGGTTAAATTAAAAAACAAAAAACAATAGCGCAGCACTATTAAGTTGGGAGTAAAATGGCATAGTCAAAGGAAAATAAAAGCCCAAAAGATTCCCCGACAGGATCACATGTTGTTGCCCTCGAATGTCACTCCGCTTGACTACAAACATGTTGACTGCGTGTCCCCATCTCTGCGATCAGCACAGCGAAATACATTTGGGGGTTTTACCTTCAGAAGGGTCTCTGCGGTGTCTGCCCAGGCGCACAGCCCGGCGAATCCGACACATCCCTCGGTGAGGCCGTGCCCGGAAGAGTCGGTGTCGGTCCGCGCCTTTTCGCTACCCCGTCGCCCGGCTTCTCCTGCGCGGCGTCTCCGCTCTGTCCTGTGGAAATCCACACATTTTTTTTTTTTTACTTCACTGCAGCAGCGGCGGTGGCGGCACCAGCGGCACATGCTCAGATGGACTCACGCAGCTCCTGCATCTTTGCGCTTAACCGTTTCTTGACCGCAGCTCTGCGCCGCTTGACACCGAGAATGCAATTTGCACGTTTTCCCATAGCGCCACTTTGTTTTGTTTTTGTCTTGTTTTGTTGTAGCACTGATTACTAGTGCATTTTTATAGATTCTTTTAAAAGTTGGTGTATATATATATATATATATATATATATATATATATATATATATATATATATTTTGTTTTGTTTTGTTTTTGTTTTTTTTTTGTTTTTTGTTTTTTTTTGTTTTGTTTTGTTTTTTTGTTTTCTGCAAAAAATGCGTAGAGTTCCCATACGTTTTTAAAAATAGATGTCCGATTTAAAAAAAAGAAAGAAGAAAAGTTTTTAAATGTAGAAATGCTATTATCTACACTTCATCGTGAAGGTTAACAGCTTTCATAACAATAGGTGACTTAAGTACATTTGTTCAGAAGCTGGTTCTTAAAAAGGACACTATTAATGGAAAATTGAGTGGTAGGAAAAAGTGTGAAGAAAAAAAAAACTCACAACCAATGGATGACTGCAGCCTTCAATAGATTGCAGAGCAAAGCACAATAAAGATATTGGAGCAGATTCACAAGGCTGGACTGCAGCTGGAGTCTGGAGGAGCGGAGGGGCACACAATCCAAGTCGCTTGAGTTCTAGTGAGAAGTTTCCACAGTTAATGATAGTCTGGTCAGTCAGGCCACCTGAGGGTGCTGGACAACTATATTTTATCAAGTCCAAGGTCAGAACAGTCATTTCTGGATTAAAAGTCCTTTTTATTTTAATATTTAATAAGAGAAATTGAATGTGTGTCTATCTACCTGTATGCTGTCTATTTGGTTGTGCTCTCTCTCTTCCAGCTGCAGCTCATAGCCTCCTTAGGGAAGCTGAAATATGGGAACCGGCTCTCCCAGATGGACGCTGGATTGTTCTCTTACCAGTTTGTAATCAGGCCTCAGTCGCTTCAGGTTAAACTTTTATGGTTTCCAGTATTGACTTCTTGTTTCTTCTACAGAAAGTTTGTTGCCCTCCTGACGAGTGAGCTCTGGTCTGTCGCCTCCTCTGTAGCGTCTTGATCTGACGCTACAGGGGAGGCTCGTTTATCTGGAACCATCTCATCTTGTATGGGTGACTAACTTACCTGTTTGACTGCTGCCAGCATGACTGTCCCACCCTTCAATGAATCCTGATGAAAGAGAGAGAGAGACATGAGGAACCACACAGCTAGTTTTTAACCAAGTTCCTGCCAGTCTCGGCCTGTGCTGTGTTCAACCTGAAGGCTCTTATGACTCACTTATTGAACTGGATTCTTCATCTCAATTGACTGTCTATAGCTCCCTTACAGTTACCTTTCCTGAGGACCAGATCCAAGGCCATGCATGTCCTTTGTATCTGTTAAATTCTTCCCAGATTGCTTGTATAATTGTTTCTATTTGTACTACCTGCAAGTCATGTTCATCGAACTGAACAGAAATGAATCACATCTCGGTGTAGTGACCTTGTCATGAAAAATTCACACTTTATATTGCTAAATTATGTAAATTATATTGCTACTGTCGTTCTTGTGCAGCACTTTGGTGCAGTTTTATACCTGTTTTAAAGTGCTGTATAAATAAATTTGACATTGACATTGACATAAATTACACTTTTAAATCCTGCATGTAGTGCCAGTCAGCTAAGTCTCCAAACAGGATTGTTTGCTGAATGCATCACCTCAAGTCTTAACCTTTTGAGAAAACAATCTGTAGACCTTCACTATCTCTACTTTGACATTGTTAAATGTTTAAACTTTAAAAGGCAACCCCACAAATGTGCAAAAATGCCTTAAGATTCTGTCACTGATCATTTAGTTTTGTATTTGCACAATGCTAACATCACTTACTTCTAATATGCTTTTCTTTTGCAACTTCGTTAAATATACAATTTTAGACAGTTTTGCAATTCTGTCTAAAATTGTTCCATTAAAAAAACACTTTGACATACTTCCTCTCTGTAGAGTACTATTAATATTAATATAATTTTATATATTAAAGATTTTTTTAAAAAAATATTTAGTCTTCAGCTGATTCTTGTAAAAGTTGGCCGTCTCGTCAGCCACTTTTGTTTGCTCTTTTCATAGAAGCACAGGATCAAGATACTTGATTTGTCTTTTTTGTTTCCATCTGGCAACTATAACCGCCTAAAATAATCGGCCACCTCACTTTCCTGTGATGTGGAGAGACGTGCTTTTCTCAAGGCAGACTTCTTTATGCAATTCATTGGCTATGTACCAAAGTGAAGCTCCATCAAATGCAGGCTGGTGATTCAAAGCTTCGATCCATTAAGACCAGCGGTATGATCGTTCAGATACACGTTTTACTCTGTCATTCTATCATCTCATTTATAAATCAGTAGGCTTCCGTTATCATTAAAAGCTGCGCGGGTCAAAGCTGGAAGACGTCCCCAATACATTTGTCTCTACCCCAGGAATGCTTTGTACTTTTGGAGATAGTAACACTGCTGGCTCTTAAGCACAATTTGCCACCACTAATGACAGATTTGGTGAATTTAGGAAAGGGGCCAAATTCAATTGGCTCAAAAACAAACAAACAAAAAAAACACAGATAGTCGATTGTCAAGACACATTTGTGAACAAACTGAGCTAAAACACAAAGACAAGATTGAACCTGTTGCATCAGGGTCCAATGTAAACTTTCCATTTCCTTTAAAGCGACATAACTACGTAAAAATAACATTTTCTGAGCTTTACATAATTTTATAATGGCATTTCCACATCATATCAACATACCTGGAGTGTTGCCTTGTTTTTTTTTTCATGCATAAGAAATACTTTAATCTCCCGTGGCAACCATTCAGCTGTGCAAAACACTTGGGTGGACACCAAGCCCCGCCTTCAAGGATGAAGCTCCTCCTTGGAGCTGCAGTTTCAGAGCTTCTCACAGAGCAGCCCTCCTCTGTGAAACTCTGCTCCTTCAGACTAGCCAGCAGCAATTAGCAAACACCCGGTGGAACTGGGCATCCGCTGAGCTCTTTATGCAAGCTCAGTACAACGCTGGCAAAAACGTTGTTAAAAGTTGTGATGACTTCAGAAAGAGCAAGAGTTTTTAAAGAGACAAAGGCCCAATTTCAAGGCATTAAATTATAAAATCAAGTTTCTTTGAAGTAGTATTTGATATATGCAGCATTTTTACAACTAAAGGCAATATAGTTACTTGATTGTGCTATGAAATGACAACATAATATAATGCAGGATGTGACTGGGACACATTCTGCATGTGTTCCAGTCATCCTGCATTATATTATGTTGTCATTTCATGCTCTTTTCTAAGCAGTCCGCCACTTATTAGAAATATACTTGGTAGTGATGTAGTCTGGAAGCTTGGGTACATAACTCTGCAGGCAGTTAGTCAAACTAAGAGCTTTCTGAAAATCATTACGTTGGCCTTCAGAATCGATCCGGGTCCTGCATCCGAGTGGACTGGACCGGATCGTGTCTCCACGGTGAGCACCGGTCATCTCCTGCAGCTATCGTAAATATTAAGCTCCTCCAGCACAGAAACGTCGTCGGACCAGGGATCAGATCGGATTCAGACACAAGGCCACACCGTTCGTTCCTGAGCCAAGGAGCAAGTGGATCAGAGATGTGCGTTTCTCGTTGCAAAGTTCACTTTCTGAAATCTTAAAAGGGCCACAAACGCACGGGAGCCATCGCAGATAGAGCCGCCCGAGATGACTCAACGGAGAAACATTCAGGAGGGTCACAGAGGAGAAGTAACTGTTCGAGGAGAAAAAGGAACCAGCACAGGAGAAGTTAGAGCCAACTATGACCCAACGAGGGAGAAAGCATCCAACTGAAGATGATTTAAGGCCGAATGTCACAGAACAGGCTGCGGCTAATCCGTTCACACCGATAAGAAAAATATCAATTATTTCAGAGGTCAAAAGAGAACATAAAAAAAAAAAGAAAACATTACACTGCTTATCTGAAAATAAGTATTTGTTAGAACTTTGCACTTGACTTGTGAATTAAGTATGTATCCTTATGGGCTCACTGTGATCATTTGGTTCAATTGCAGATTAGAGACTACCTGAAGTTGAGAATACATTAAAGTCGAAACACCTTAAAACTCTTTTCACAACTCTTTTGCCACAGCCACAGCCTTTAATGCATTTTATATGACTATCACAAAGTATTTTATAATTGCACAATGGGTGGAATATAAGATGTTTTAAGCACTTTTGACTCAAAATTGCAAAATGTATTTGTATTTATTAATTTTGGAGTTTGAAAAAGGTTGTGCATTTTGGAAAAACTGTCAATTTTAGTTTTATCATTAAAAAAATAGATGTGTATTTTCAACATATTTTGGGCTGTTTTATGCAATTAAGTATTAAAAGAATTTAGCCGTTTTATTTGTGGGAAATATTTCATCTAAATGTACCTTTTGGTTCAATATGCAAATGTTTGTAATGTCCATTGCTGATGTGCGTTTATGTGTACAATACATAGAAATATTTATTTTTTGTATGTGGTTTCACAGCTGATGCTTCCTTTTCATTGGCTCAGATTCCCTGGCAACAGTTGCATTTACTTACTCTCTCTCTCTGCACAATTGCATGATAGCAAAAACTGCAATGCTCCACTTGTGAAAGTAAATCTGTTGGACTTCTTCTTGGAACTCAAGACTCTGAATGCTTCACTGCCAGACGGGAAAAGTAGAGCAATCTGTGAAATGTTCAAGGCTTGGGGTTGGACTTTAATAACCTAACCCTGGTCTAAACTTCTCCAGAACTTTCTCTCCAACCCGTCCACCGACTTCTCTCGTCCTCATGGTGCTGTTAATTGACCCTCAGCCGTTCACAGAACAGCTGAATTCACACTACACACAAATGGGCTCTAGTCATTTACATGGCGACTGGTTACACTGGATTCCTGGTAGAGTAAATGAGATAAAAGACAAATAAATGCCACAATTTAAGGATTTTTATTTATAAAAAAATATTTGAAAACCATGTGTTCCTTCATATATTCACATGCCCTACTTGGTGTTTGTGATTGAAAAGTGTGAAAAACAAGTCCAAGTATATATGCCAGACACTGCAACTCTGAGCAACGGGGTTTTGGGGGCGGAGTCTAAAGACGCAGCCCAGGTGTCGTCTGCCACCTTTTGAAAACAATCTTTTATGCTGAAAACTTCAGTGACGCCAGGGCCTCTCGGAAAAAAAAGTTGCAGACGAATTCATTCTTCATCCTTAAGTGAAAAATGTCAGGCGCAACACAGAGTATGTATCTTGACATATTTTTTGCTGCCATTTTAATTCCAAAGTAAGCAGAACTACACAAATACAGAGATTTATGTAGAAGCAAGCATTTAACAAATGTGGCACAAAAAGCCTCTTTTTGTTAGGAGTGACCCATATCTCTTTTGTTCGAGTATATCGCAAAAAAAAAAAAATTTAGAAAACAGAAAACTTTTAGGATACCGACATTTGGCAGGAGGTCAGAATCGAACCCACAGCTTTCTGACTGAAAAAGAACCACACTTCCATGTTTAGAGTTTTCCTCTAAGACGTAAATACTTGGTTTCTTTGTGTGTTTAGTTTGTGGTTAAACGGGTAAAAACGTGAACTCTCACAATGTTGTTGCCCGTCGATACTTTGGGGTCGGCTGTTTGGGCCGAGCGGCAAAAAAGTTTGGACAGCGCTCTAAACAGTCCTTAGGTTCAATGAAATACAAGGATTCAAATAGATCACAGTCAGAGCATTGTTTGAAAAGATACCATTCACAATCTGGTTGTTTTAGATGGTTGGTTGGTTGATTTGTAAACGTGTGTTATGGACGGATGGTAAAATTACATTTTATTTCTTTCTTTTTTTTTGCTTTTTGGGAAAAGCCAACTTTGCTTGCGACGTTTTCAACCAATGTGCAAAAATAAACACACCGACAAGAGGTTGGACATGAAAGCAGACTGCATTCCTGCTTTTTAGTTCATTTCAGATGTTTGCTTACAAAACAAAGAACGGCTCGAGCTTTAAATCCGCTCCAATACTGACAACATATAAAGCCATTAGGAATGAAGAGTTGCTGTAAATTTGCATATACCCTGCTTGCATACCCGGTGTGGAGTAGAGGAGGAAAATAGAAAAAAAACGAACACACACACACCGACAGCAGCTCGAAGCGGCAACAGTCGGTGTGTCTTTTAACACCGCGCCTCTGTGGACGGACACCAAAACAAGAAGAGGGGAAAGATAAGAAGAAAAAGAAAAAAAAATCGATTGTTTTTAATTACATTACGAAGCGAAGAGACGCCGCTAATTGCTGAAAAAGGTAGAAAAAACATCAAGTCCTTCTCGATAAGTTAACCCTCCTCTGGCGCCGGCCTAAGCGACGCAGAAGACGAGTTGAACTCACGTCGCCGAAAAGAAAAGTGCGTCTCTTTTCCGACTTGATCTTGTTAAAAAAAAGAGGAAAAAAAAAAAAAAAACACAACAAAAGATGCGAGTGGCTTATGTTAACGTTCCTTCTCCACAGGGGCTCCTCAAGCACTTCTCATGAAACTTTACAAGTCTCCATCGTTTGATCGACAAACAAACTGAGTTATAGTTGGTAAAAATAAAAAATAAAATAAAAAATACAAACAAACAAAAACAATAATTACAAAGACAGTAATAACAAGTAATGTAAGTAATAAACACAGTCCTGTACAGTCAGGCTCATCTTCAGATGGAGACCTCTGCCGAAGCGGTCGCCTGGCCTCCAGCAGCAAAGAGACACAAACTGACTGAAAGAAAAGTGACCAATGCTGTCGTCTCCTCTCAGCTGCCCACACTTATGGTCTGTTAGGAAAGACTTCTCCGTTTTCCTTCCTCCCCCTGCTGGAGAAACGACAAAAGAAAAAGATGCCATTAACTATCTTTGGCCACATGGAGGCAGCAGAAGCATCGTCTAGCGGCGGCACTGAGCTCAGGTTGTCACAGAGGGAAGAAAAGTGCAGCTGGACACTTTTGAATATCATTAATCATTCAGTGCAAGATGTGAAACTAAACCAGGCGTTACAGTAGCAGTGTGATATTTCACTCAGTTTACTTCTGGAGCACAAGTTTTCAAACTTCCAAAGTTTATTTGAATTTTGTTGAATTGTAGACAGAAATATTTTCACTACCCAGGATTCACAGATGAATGCTATGAGTTACTGTATGATGGGATAAACTACAGAAAGATTAGAAACAAGCTTCATTTGGGAGAAATAAAAGTAGCTTCTCACAGGAAAAACAGGATTAAATTCTTAGATATCTTTGATGGACTTGTCCCTCCTTCCACTGAATCATTAAAAAATGGTAATTTGTAGATTAGTGACATTAGTTTTAATAATTTTTGACTTGTTTCTTTAATTCTTTAGTATTGTCAATGAGAAATTATGTGGTTTAATGTCTAAATTTTATTACATCAGCACATGAATTTTAGCCATACTGAGCAAATGTTTAGCAAATAAACTAAACCAGAAGCATTATAGTTGTATATTTCAGCTAATTCAGGTGAAAATGGCCTACAGCTACTTTGGTGGAGCTCATTTTTTATGAAATACTGTGCTAATGTGCACCACAATTTTTCCTTCCACTTAACATTCCATAAATAAGTTTGCATACAGCCCTCTGGACAGCCTGCTCTCAAGTTTGTTGTATTCCCAGTGATTATGTAGAACATAATGTGGCAATTCTTTAAAAGAAAAAAAATAAATAAAAGAAAACCAGCCTTATGATATATTCAAGTTTTCTGAGAAACAGCATTAGCTTTATGTATCAACCATGAGCAAAAACCTGGTGTGAAGATCACATATAGTTTCTGTTCTAACCCTTTAAAGATTAAAGACTTTTTTTTTTTTTGCCTGCCAAGGTGTTCATTTTCAGCTTGGTTTTTGCCTCTCCACCACCAAACAGACAACCTGCTGAATACGTCATCCGAGCCCCTCGTGTTCAAGCAGGAGCCAAAGTCTCACCTCACTGCTGTTTGCAGTAGCGATTGTTCCCACGGAGAGTTCAGTCCAGTTCGTGAATCTCGTCCTGCAGGGACGCCGAGGGCCGTCCCGCATCGCTAACACGTTTGGCCATGATGTCCCACTGTGGAGTGAGGGCTTTGGACTTGGTGCCTGCAAATGGAGCGGAGAGGGAGAGTTGGTGCAGCAGATGACAAACGCGCGCACACACCGATTCAATCTGCCAATTCTACAGTGGGAGGACAAAAAAAAAAAAAGTAAGAAAGCTAACCTTCATCTGCCCCCTGCTGGCTTCAAAAGCTACTAATTTCACATGATCACAGTAGTAAAAAAATAGGATAACAAAGCTATGGATTTTAAGGATACATAAGGTAATAAATCACAGTTGAAAAAAAAGCCTTCTTAGATATTCTGTATGGGAAATTTCAGTTTTCCACTCAGATTTTCATTTTTCTCAGCCAAAAATCAGAGAGTGGAACAAAGGGATGTAGATGGACGTTAGGACTGATACTTAATTTAACTTTCCCATCAAATGTCTGGTAAAAAAAAAAAATCCTTTCAGAAAGAAACTAGTTTTCAACATTGCAAGAAATGCAGTGATTTCTGAAAATAAATAAATAAGAAAGAAAACTCAATCTCAGCTAATTTCAGACTAGTTGACAATTAACAGGCTTGAAAAACGATGAGTCATTCTTAAAACAATAAACAAATAAAAAACCCATTCTGAAATATAATCAGAATAATTCACCAATACAGGGCTCATTATTCCTTGTATTAGTTTTCAACCACTCCTGCCTGCATGGTTGAGTATTTGTGTTAAAAATAACAAATCACCTGCATCAGTTTAGTCTTTTTGTATCCTCTAAATATGTTCATCTATGTGGACGCAACAAATGCAGATCTCTTGTTTGTTTAGCTCCACGTTTATGTCAGCACATTTAGTGTTTCCTCTTTCCATTTCCTCTGTTCGGGTTTCAGATCCTCCAGCAGCTCCTGATGAAAACGATGCTTTCAAAACGAACCCAGGCTCTGATCGCTGCATCTCCACTGAATTAATGCGCTGATGCAATATTTACCACGGCCACTTTTAACTGCAACACATTTAGAGGAAGTTTAAATAATCATAGGCACGACCCAGAAGCCGCAGAAAATGCGCTTCATGAATAACCTGCCGCTAGCCGCCTGCTCGTCTCATCGCAACAACCTCGACATGTTGGATGTGAAAAGACTGCAGCTCCATTAACCGCTGATTTAAATAAATGCTAACACATGGACCCAAGCGTGGTTCTGAAGAGGGATCGGAGACGGGTCGGATCGTCTCCCTCGGGGAACACTCGGCGAGCCTGCCTTGCCTCGTTACCAGGACAACACGCACTACGGCCTACAGCTAAAGCGGCGCGGCTGACCGGATCTCCAGCTCTACCTGCTCTCTCTGGCGTACTCCTGATCCATCAGCGACACGCTGACCCGACTCCTCCCATCACGGCAGCTCCCCGCAGAATCTCGATTTTTGAGTCAGGCGAATTAAGTATTCATGCCACTTGACGGTTTTGCGGGTGCATTTAATTGGGCTTTTTATGTGAATAAACACAACAGAAGAAAGATTTTTTTTTTTAAAACCTTGTGCAAAAAAAAATAAAAAATCTCCAAAGCGTGTTGCAGGGCTGAGACAATTGATTAATTGTGGTTAATCGATTCGTTGAACTCATCGCCAATTAGTTTAGTAATTGGTTAATCGCTAACTGGAGTGCGCAGCCTCAAAAAAAAGGAACAAAATATCAAACGTGTGCTGATTTATGAGCTAAACTCAAACTTTTGGCAGAGTGATAGAGAATAGAGGTCGTTACAGAGACACAAAGCTGTCATTGTAGTAGTTTGGCTAAAGGAAGAACGTCCTCAATGTGAGAAACCCACCATCCAGGCCGTTGTGCTGCTCGTAGCTGCGCTTGCCCAGGATGGTGGGCGAGCCGTTGTTGAGGATGGGAGAGGACTTAATGGGCGTCAAGCTGCCTGTTGAGATGGATGCGCCGCGGGTCGGCGGGTTGGGCTTGGACGGACGGGGATGTGCTTCTGAACACAGCGAGCAGAAAATGGGTCAGTCAGAGGAGAAGACGCGAGGGACTTTACTTTCAAACGGATAAACATCTTGAAAGAAAGCAACGTGAAAAAACATTGAATACTCAATTTCTCTCTGGATTTGAGAAATGTTGAACAAAAACAAATCATGCACAACAGATGCATCCAAAAGACAAACAGGAATAAACAGCGGAACGAACAAACGCAGCAGGACGCAAAGAGCAAAGAAAGACAGAAGGCCACAAGTCATGGAGGTACAAAGGAAGCGCATGATCGAGGAAGGACACAAAAAACAAATCGGGTCAGACACAAGAAGTAAAGATGGGAATTATATGTCAGAGGAAAAAGGAAGGACATGGAGGAAAAAAAAGAAGAAAGAACAGACAATCCAAAGGGTAAAAGGGAACAAATAAGGGAGTGAAGAAGGAAGGAAAGAAGCAAGAAAGGAAAGACAATAAAAAAGGCACAAGGACAACAAGGTAAAGGAAGTTAGAGAGGGAAGGATAAGAGGAAGCAAGGGCTCAATAAAGACATAGAAGAGGAGAAAAGGAAGGAACAAAAAGGATAAAAATGAAAAGATGAGGCAGGGGAGTAGAAAAGACAACCGGCCAAGGAATAAAGTCTGAAAACATTTGTATTTTTTTAGACTAGACTTTTCCTGGAAAAGATTGAAATAACATCCCAGACATTTCCAGACTTTCCCAGGCTTCTTTTTTAAGAATAAAAGCTTCTCATGCTCAACAGATGAGCTTAAACATGACAAACTTACCCAAGTACCGAACCACAGACTCCAGAGGTTTCCGCTCCACGGGTTTGAGCTGCGAAGGCTTTTTTGGCCGATCTGGTAACCTCAGAGCACCTGAAGTCAGTCAGCAAAACAACACTCATGAAGAACTGAACTAAAAAACAACAAAGTTTGGCTGTTGGGAACACAAAGCCTCCTACACTCTGCTTTGATGGCTGCTGTGTTGACGGGGAGGTAGGGATGCCGGGCCAGGTATCGCGGTCGGATGATGTCCTCACAGAGGCGGCGTGTCAGCCGCGTCGCGCCGCTGGTCTGCAGGAAAAACGCCTGCCGGGTCTTGACGGCAAACTTGGGGCTGCCGCTGTGCCGCAGAGGAAGGCCGTGAGGACTCTGGAACGACAAACGTCGGGTCGGTCAGAGGATCCTCGCCAAGGATAAGGCAGGACTCGTATCTTGCATAATTTTGCCCTGTTGTCCCGCTATTATTTTGAAAATGCTTTTCCCCACTGTACAATTCAAGAAGTAAAATTAAAACACTTTCCTCTATGCGTTCTGGCACTTAGCAAATAGAAATTAATTCAGGTTAGTCAACTAACCTAAAATGATTTGACTTCGGACAGCGAGGAAAAAAAAACATCTACGAGATGAAAATGTCTAATTTCAACTATAAATAACTTTTTTTTTTTTTTTTTTGAACATAAAGTTTTAGTTCTTTACAAACTGACATCAAAATGCTTTTAACCATCTTGTAAAGTGATTCAATGTTCTGTTGGACCAAAACATTAATTTGTTATTAGTGAAGCCTGAAAAGTTGTGGATCTCTTTGTGGACTTTTTCACTCCATAACGACACTTTTTGACTTCCTAAATTCGGTCGAATGGACAAAGCGGAATTGAGAAAACAAAAACGGACAACGGAGAGTTTGGGGGGGCAAAAACAAAACTAAACGGAATTTGGAAAATAACCAGCCATTGTTAGAGACGCAGCGAGATCGACCGAGTCAGGAGGATTTCCTCTGATTAACGGTCCAGGAATGCAGCCGTTACCATGGTGCTGCGGTTGGGCCCCGGCCTCTCGCCGTCCAGCCTTGTGGGCATCTTCAGGCCGCCGTACTTCTTCCAGTAGGTCCAGCATGAAGCGCACAGGCGACACTGCATGTTGGGAGGGCCCCACGAGTACCACTGATAGGAGCTGCTGGCTACACACACGCACACGCACACACACACACACACACACACACACACACACACACACACACACACACACACACACACACACACACACACACACACAAAATCAGCATGACGGAGCTTACAAACTTTCACTTTCTTTGGCAGCTGATAGGAGAAGTCATGATGGGATTTGCTCCATCATAATCATCTAATGAGATTCACAAAGAGAGGGAGTCTGTATTTTCTTAAAATATCTATAACAGTAAAAAAAAAAAAAAACAACAAAACAAAAAACAAAAAAACAAAACTGTGCCAGGTTGGAAGACTTACTATAGCAGCTTTCACAGGCTCTGCCCAGCCCCGGGGTCTGTCCTGAGCCCGGCGGTCCCGGGACATTTGAGCCCGCTGCTCCGTTTAGAAGCGCTGGCTTTACGCTGTTACTCAGCTGGTTGGGGTTTGGCTTGTTGCTGGAAGGTCAGGCGAACAGAGACGGAGTGAGACAGGAGAACAACAGACCGTCTTAAAACATGAACGCAGTCACAGACCCGTGGGAAAAAAAATAAAAATAAGAAAAAGAAAGAACGTGATGACCAAAATCAGACAAATATTAAAGTTTAAGTACTGGAAGGGAATAAATGACTTCCTTTAGGCTTTTCTCTTAAAAAACCACAAGTTTTTCATACAGTTTTCTATTTCTGGCTCACATCAATTGCAGCTCTTCTTTCCAAGTATTTGTTTTATTAAGCCCTCATTTGTCTTTATTATTTAACAACCACTGTTGATTAGAATTCTATATAAATAATACAGTTACCTTAATAAGATCCAATAAAAACAACAAAACCATGATGGACCACTCCATACTTTGTTTTACTCCATTTTAGTTCTTGAAACTCCCCACAGACTCTCAAACTGAAAAATTGACTCTTAGCGATGAGAGTCCATCTTTGAAAGCATGGAGCAAATGTAGATCAAACGGCAACATTACGTGTCGGGCGATTCTGAAAGCAGATACTTACTCTCTGGGTGTTAATCTCCTAAAGAAGGCCTCTGACGATGGGCTACAATCACTTCACAATTTCTTTTGTTTATCGCCAAAAAGAAAAGAAACACCTTTTGTGGCTGCAACTTCATCTTTTTTAGCTTAGCAACCTGTGTTGCTTTCATGCTTTGAACAGAAACGCGCAAAAGTCTGAGTATCTGAAGAGAAAGCACTCACTAGTTGGGGATGTAGACCTGCTTGAGTTTGCTCTCTGCCTCGGCTGCTTTTAATCGCTTCTGTAGCAGGAACAGGAGAGAGGAAGAACAACAGGATTAGATCTCTTCAGCTCCTCGGCTTCCTGCGACCAAACATCAACGGTTCCAAGCTTAAAGTAAGGACAACCATGTGAGGACAATGTACCTGCTGGACGTATCTATCTGTAGTCTTCCACATGTAGTAATACTCAATTATACTCGTCAGTGACTTCCAGGGTAGCTGAGAAAGAAGAGAAGGATGATGGACATGGTCATATGATCTCGCTGATTTTTAAATAAAATCCAATTTGCCACAGAGTTGTTGTTGGGGAACATTTTCCCTCCGACAGGAAAACCTGAAGATTCACTCTCTGGTTCAGCCGAAGCTGATTCCAGATCTCAAAGTTTAAAACAAAGACGTAACAGGTTTCAGCCCCACCCATGCTGCCGGTTTAGAAAAGAAGTGGAAACAAGAATGAGTAGCACTGAGAGACACTGGCCACCAGGTGGCGGAGTAACGCTCAAGGTGACAGCTAACTGTGGAATAGAAACGGCTCATTCTTCTCCGGCTGGAGGCGAATCAGAAAATGAGGAGCTGCAGCATCTTTCCCCTGGGCAGAACACAACCTTCTTTTCAAACAGATCTGTGAGATCACCACACACAGGATGAACAGGCTGATTTCCAAAAAAAACAAACAAAAAAAAAACAGTCCAGTTCATAAATAATCAATTAAACATAAAATAGATCTGCAAAGATCCCCTGTAGGGCAGCAGTTAGAAACACACTACATATCTGACAGATCATTAACTCTAAAAAAGGCCATTTGCTGAAAGAACAACATACTTTCAGCAAGTACGTTGCTGGAAGTTTGTTACTTTCAGCAACAAAGAATAGTCAAAAGAGTAGTTTTGACCATTCTTTGTATAGTCAAAATTATACAATGAAATATTTGCTAACAAATTACACTCAATTAACCTAAAAAATAAAAAAATGCTTTCATCAAATCAAGCAGAAACAGCTAAGAAAGATAAGAAGTATGTTTTTAGCTACAGACGCCACTTTTGCAACAAATGATCAATGGGCCACAATTGCATTTAGCCAACAAACATGTTTTTTTTCTAATTTATAAAAGGAATTTCTTTGTTTTTTATTTGCAGCTTTTGATCTATTTCTAATATTGTTTTTAAAAACAGTAGCAAGTAGAATATGCATTTTTTATTTGATTAATTGTCAAAAAAAATTGATAGATTAACTGAGTGCTAAATTAATCATTAGTTGCTGCTCTAATGAATGCTGAAAACAAAAACTGGGTGAACGAGTTTGAATTTGGCTGAAGAATATTTGTAACAAATTTGCTAAACTAATGCAACCAAATCTCATTTTCAATAAATTATTTTTGAAAAACGCATCATTCAAAGTAAAATAAACAAAAAAACATGATGATGATAGATATGAGACCGGCGCCATGACTGTGCTGAATGGTAGAACTTTAGGAGAACAAAAGAAGCTAAAAAAAAACAAAAAAACAAAAGCGAGCGATTCTGTGAAGGCGCTACTTTTTGGTTTCGCCACTTACAAAATCCTGCTGGATGTCTGTGAAGTCTTTGCCGTATTTCTCCAGCGCTTCCTCGAACAGGTTGGCCTCGGAGGCGCTCCACTCCTCCATCTCATCCCTGCAGAGGACGGGCCCACCCTGAGGCACCAGCGCCGCGATGGCCCGGGTCATGTCGTAGCCGTTGGTGTGGAGCGTGTCCATGGCGTGGAACTGGGAGGAAACCAGAGTTAAAACGCTAAACTATCGCTAACATATCAAAAGCTGCGCAGACAAGGTTTCACTCTTTAAGCAGCGGCACGATGTTGAGCACCCGAACCCGCTTTTGCGTGTCTCACCAGTGTGATGTCCCTGGAGGCGGCGGCGGCGCTCATGTGGAGGCTCGGCTGCCGGACAGAACTGCTGCAGTCCAACGCTCTGGCGAATGTACCAACCGACCTGAGGGGCAAAGACGCCTTCAACAAGACGCAAACCAGTGCTGCTACTGGCTATTATTCTGACGAATAATCGGATCAGAAAAAATTGGGCACATTCAGATTTTTCATTTAACTATTTAAGCCTTTATTGTACAATATTAGAAATACATTAAAATGTGTAAATAAACAAATTCCTTTTATTAAAAAATAAAAAAAATACATTTTATTGCCTGAAATGCAGTAATATAGCTCTTTTTTAGTGAAATTGATCCAGGTGAAGCTAAAATTATGCATCTTGAGGAGTTTTGGGTAAAATATTTACAGTTTCTTCTGTACATGTAATTTCTTTAAAGTTTTGGCTTAATTACTTATATTTATATATTGGGCTTTTTTTCCCAGAAAATTACATGTTTCATAATCTCAGATTAACAATTAATCAATTATTAAGTTAGTCGATAATTATTTCAACAAACAATTCATCACGAATACTGTGATTAATCGTTTCAGCCCTAATTCTGAACAAGGATACTTTCTGACTACTAAAGGGCTCCTAAACATTTTTCATTGTGAAAAAAAAATGTAATTCTGATTCTCCTCTGGTCAGTTTTGGCTCCAGAATGTCCAATGTTTGTAACAAGTGATATGGATAGTTGGAGGGAATATATTTACAAAATCTTAACTCTGCAGTAGCTCTTCTTACCTTAACTTTCCATAACACATAATTTCTGAAGGACCCAAACATTTAAACCATTTTTGGTTTTCACATTAATTCAATCCTCAGAAATTCTGAAAACAACCTGCCCAGTGTTAGCATAATTAATGTTTCTTTCTAAACAGTTTTCTTGTGAGTACTATTTTTTTTCTTTTAGCGTCACTGTTTACTTACCGAGCTACGACTAAAAACTGGTCGATCTGTTTCTCTGTTAGTGAGCTGTTGGGATCCCAGATCTTCTCTTCTAGCTTTGCCAGGTCTCTGCCATCTTCTTCATCTGAATTTACCAACACACACAGAGTAAACATAATTTAATCAAAAACAAAAACTCATCTATCTGTTAAAGTTTTTATTGAATCCGACTGTGCCTTGTTTGCAGCTTCTGCCAAAACCTTGCTAAGAATAAAAGGTTTTGGAAAAACATATAATGTGTCCACAAGCATTCATCAAGTATTGAGACAAAAATATTATTTTACTGTGGTATGTTGTAATTTTTTAATAAAATTAAGGCTGTGGTTATGATACATTTTCTGTGAAAGTACAAGTTATGGAAGCTTTTCTTGGCAGATGCAGATTTTGTCCAAAAAATTTTTTTTGTCTAAACCAGCAGAGTAAATCTGCTACTGGTTTGTATGGTGAAATAGTAGGTTAGAAATCTGAAAGATTGTAATTAATCACATAAGCAAATCATACATCTGCACACGTGTTGGATGGCGAGTTTATAGAGTGAAAATAGTAAAGGTGTCTTGTTTTGATGCAATTTATGAATTAGGATGAAAAATAAGCTGAATTTCCAGTAATTGATCATCCAATGAGCTGATCATTGGATGATTTATTGAGTCCTTTATCTTTTCTAGCTGTTTTTCTTAGTTTAACAGACTTACAGGGTGGATCTTCTGTCTAATGTTTGGTCTTTGAATTTTTGCAGCTTTAGTTGTTGGAAACATGCTATATAAAAAAATTTGATCTTAATCTTGTTTGCCACGTCTCTGACTTTGACCCTTTCAACCAAAACAGAGTAATTGTGAATTTGATGTCTAGTTTTTGATGTTTTTTTTTTTTTTTTAACACGCATTAAATCTGAAAAGTGTGGCATGCATTTGTATTGAGTTTTCTATACATTTATGCAACAACCAGCCAACTTTGTGATGGGCTATCTCATAACAGCCATCGAATGCATTCTATTGTGACGAAGTGTGGGAAAGTTCAAGAGGTGAATAAACTTTTGCTAGCTATCGGATAGCGCTGGGACTTCAGTGTTCAGGATCAGGTTCTGATATGAAAGCAGTGATTTATTGGTCTGCTGTGCCGTTCAGATGCACCGCATCAATATTCAGTGGTTTAAAAAAAAAAAAAGAAAATATTCCCTGGAGAAAAGAAAAACCTTCCTCTCTTAGAATCCAATGTTTATTTAAACAGGCCAGATTAAACTACCTTCATTCAGGAGGTCGGTGATGTCAGCCTGGAATTTGTTCCCGATGCGAATCTCCCCTTTATCCGCCAGCAGGGTCTTCTGCTGAGGGTCGTACACCAGCGAGTAGAAGAAGGCATCCTGGGAATTACAGGCGGGAGCAAAGTTCAGAGCAGAAGACGGGCAACCGGGCCTGAGAGTGTGCTGCTATCTGACTGTGTGTGCGTGCGGCTTCCTCGCTGTTACGTCTCTCGTCTCCTCATTACCGTGTGTGAACAGAACATTCTGGGTCAACATGCTGAATAATTCATCTGGAAACAGAAATCTTTAAACTCGTAAGACTCAGACCCACACAGCCTCATACAAGCCCGCAAATCTAATGCACCTAATCACATATTTAAATCCCATGATGCCGCTGGGCGTCTGCACCTGGGGCTGGATGCATACCGTAGCTTCACCGCCAGACGCGCAAAAGCCCATTCCTCAGAATTATGAGGCTGTGTATATAGATCTCATATAAATTTCAGTCCTTCTATAGCTTGCAAGAACGCCTGCATGCTTTCTGCGCATGAATGCAGACATACATACCTCTCTGTCCAGGTAGGACTTCAGGGCTTCGGTTTCATTCAGCAACGTCACGCAGCACTTCCCTCTGGAGGACGGGAAGGAAAATCAAAGTACCGAGATGAAAGAGATTTGGAGGAAAGGCCAGAAGACACATTTTCAGTGTCTTGCAAAAGCGTTCATATCCCTAAAACATAGCATTTAATCACGTTAAAACCCCAAAGTTCAACGCATCTCATTTCTAGTAACAGACCAACACAATGTTATGCATAATTGTGAAAAGGAAGGGAGAAAATTCAACATTTTAAATTGTGTTTGTCTATCTCCATTCAGAAATTTTTTTTCTGTTACATGTAAACAAAAACCAAGATAATTTAAACTTGTTTAAAGTGAAAAAATAAATGTGCACATTTATAACTTTGTTCCAAATCAGATGACTCATGGTGCGGAAGTCAGTCAGCGATAGTGTCGGTTTGTCTTCGCTAATTGCTTTCTAAGTTTAGATGATTTCACAGGAAATTATTAACACCCCTATATCTAATTTGGGAGGGTGGCAAACTCAGACAACCTGTGAAAAAATCTGCACACCGTGTTAATCAGGAAGTCTTAATCAGGCTTGGATTTAACCTCTCAGGTTTCTTGTTTAACCTTTAACCTTCCAGCATTAACGCAGAAATGTCAAGTTATAACCTGATAATGAATGGAGTTTACTGATGAGTAATCGTGGGGTTAAGTCTAGAAACTGTCTTCTGTCGGCATTTTTTTTTTAATAAAGTACAGCGCCCTTTAACCCTCAGGCTTTATGAGCATTTTTGTCTTTTTCAACACTTTTTTCCTCATCAACAAGCCATTTTTTTGGGGTATTTCTATAGCAGTCCATTAGAAGACAAATGTACAATGCTCTTAAGTCATAAAGGACAAACACGTCCACTTCCAGGAAATAAAAAAAAAAAACATTTCAGTTTTCTTTTGACAAATTTCTCAGAAAATTTAAACCCATTAAATTTCAGCTTTATTACTTTATGCCACTGTCATCTCTTTTAAAAAAAATGTATGCAAAATAAAAGAAAAAAAGGGTTAAAAATTTTGACGATTTGTGAGGCTTTGAATTAAAATATTACTTCAAGTCACATCTTTTTCAACTTCTACTTCAGGTCAAGTCTTTTGATCAACTTCGGCCCTGATCATGATAATATATGAAACAAAAATCAGTGTTTTATACATTAAAATATCAGATTGAGAATGTGATGTGAATATATTGTCCTGAAGAAAAAAAAGGTATTTTCCATATGCCAAATAATAATGATCTGCTTTGGATCATTATTCTGCAAAATATAGCAACAATTTAGTAATTTGCAGATAAAATTTATGCTACACAGACTCCCATAAAAATCCCCAATTCCTAATTTTTTAGTGCTTGCAAAATATTATTATGTGTATAATCTTAAGAGTTTCATTTTTGAGAAAAAAAAAGTCACAACTTAATTTCAACCTGTAAAGGTTTCGTAGCACTATTTCAGGGGATGGAAATGTTTGTCCTTAATGACTTCAGATGGTTGGAAATTGACTGATACCTCTGGGTTAATCGGTTATTACACTGCTATGCTCAAAAATAAAACAGTACAATGTTTTTCTTCATTTGGCATATTCTAAGTTCACATTTTGTCTCAAAAAAAGGAAAAGAAAGTTTAAGCAAAACAAAAGCAAAGGCACAGTATAGCTAGTGAGGCCTGCCGGTGGACTACCTGATGTGTGTTGCTGGTAGGGACTCCAGCTGGCGCGACAGGAAAAGCTCTCTGTGTCTGAGCTGGTGCTTCTGCTTCTCGGGGAGATCGGCCATCTCTGAATTCTCCATCTCCTCCTCCAACTCCCCTGGGGCACAAAAACAAAAAAAAAAACAGGGTCAAATATACGCAGATCAGATGAGGCGGAACAATGGACTCCTTTGGGAAAAACAGCAGGAATGGAAAATCTTTCGGCAGCTGTCGGTACACTGTCTCAGGTGCATGGCGAGGGGACCTAAAACACGGGAACACGCACTTGATGAGCCAGAACAATGAACCCCCTCAGAGACATGAGCTGTGTTCACACACCTCAGACATGTTTTATGGGAATCTGACTGACTTGGCATACAAGATAAAAGAAAAAGAAACAAGTTCACATATAATTCTGCCTCCTTTATATTGGCTGAAGTATACAGCTGCTGTTTTATGTCCCACATGTTCATCACAAAAGTAATGAGCTCAGAAGGATTGCACTGGGGTTTAAAAAAATAGCAAAAACAATCTTTGATGTGAGCAGATAAAATTATAAAAGCTTCCTGTGCAGCTATGACTCGCTGACAGGAGGTTCAAACAGCAAAAAGGTGCTCTGTTATGAAATAGGGATGATTGTCATGAAGGGCTTACAAAAAAAGGAGCATTCACACCAGCCCTGTTTAGTTCAGATTAAGAGTTTGCATGTCCGGTTCGTTTGGGGAGGTGTGAATCGAAATTTCATTTTGGCCAAAGTAAACTTCAGCGCGGTTCGAATGCGTTATGTGGATGGAAGCGGACAGCTCCAAATGCAGAAAATGAACTACAGTAGTGCATTCTGGGTAAACCTAAAAAATGTTCTAGTCTAATGGGAAAAAAATGGCTCATTTGTTTTTTTTACTGGAGACAAAAGAGAAATCTTGCAACCACTAAAATCTGGCGCTGCTCCATTTTTGTTCATATTCTACGACGGAGGATGTTGCGCTCATGTTTTCTTTTCAGGTTCTTGTGCCGTTTCCTCCAGTGGTTCTTGCTACAGCGCCACCACAAGCGAACGGGAAAACAGGTTTTTCGAAATGTTTTTTTTGTTTGACACAGCACAATGTAAAACCGACCTGCACCAGTTGAAAATGTAACAAATTTTACAATTTTGGACCCCAAACCAACCAAGCTGGAAACTGCAGTAGTCATTAAAAGAAGAATTTAGTGTTTAATGTTGAGAAAGCACATCCTCATCTCTCACACACAAACCCCAAAATCCCCACCCCCCTCCTCTTCCTGGCTGGACTTTGCTGTAGAAACTCAAGAAGTACAATCCTTCGAGCCTTCTGGCCATTTTCTACACAACAATCATTCGGTCTGTCCTGTGTTCGTCCATCACTGTGTGGTTTAGCTCATCCACAAAACAAGATGTGTACAAGTCTATGGTCAGGAGAAGGATAAGCCAACATCTCTGCAGATCCCACACATCCTGGACACAAACCATTTGGACTTAAATCTTCAGCGTCGCCTGCAAAACCCAGCTGCCTTTGGGACAGTTTCTTCCCCCAGACCGTCTCTCTGATGAACACTTAACAGTCAGAGTGCCCGGATCTATTGTCTTCCTGCGTTGCAAAAAACTATTTATTTATGAGAACTTGCAAGTTTGAATATTTCCCGGGTTTGAATCCTTGTGTGGGGGCTTTGTGCATGGGGTTTGCTTATTTTCCCAGTGTATATGTGGGTTCACTCCAGCTACTCTGGCTTCCTATTGAATTAATTGGTGCCTCACGCCCTTAGGTATTAGTTTGTGTGTTTCTGTGATGGACTGGCAACCTCTAGGCCAATAACCCCTGGAAATAGGTAGCCCCCAGGAGAGATATTAACTGAATAATGAATCCAAAAAAAAAAAAAATCATGGTAAGGACTGGCAACAAAAGTATCAAAGACAAAAGGGGCATGAAAACAGTGAGAAATGAAGACAACGAGACTGCCATTATATGGGAGAGGGGGAAGGCCTAAGAAAGAAGAGAAGTGAAACGAAGAGCACCAGAGCAGTCAGTACGTGCTCCAATTCATTTGGAGTTTCATTAGAGGAAGCGAGGCTAAGAGAGAGAGAGAGACGAAGAGAGGGAGGCTGGAAGCAGAACAAAAGCAATCAAGGGATTTTCAGGAGAAGAGATGTGTGGCCAAAATCAATAAGTACTTTTTCACTCTCTCTGCCCAGCACTCAGCGCCCAGCAGATACACCATCAATGCCCAGGAAGAGCAGCTCAGCTCGCTCAGATGGATACACTCTGCATGGGCCGGGCTCCTTCTTCTTCTGCTTCCTTGTGGTGCTGAATCATAAAGCGCACAGGAAACACCCAAGCCTAATTACAGGAAGTGTTCAGTTAAAGCTCCAACAAATTTTCGATTTTCATATTCCAGCTTTTCAGGCTTATATTTCTATATCCCCCCCCCCTCAATGTAAAAACGAAACCTGGACAGGTCATCAAAATCATGAGATAACACAAATCTGGCGTTTGCTTCTGACCGAGTTGTGTAGTAAATATATGAGCATTAACATCTGTATCTGTATTACTTTCTAACATATTGGAGTCAATGTGTTATGGGAAAAATGTAAGACCAATCACCCATACAGTTTGGTACCATAAAGACAGCTCATGGACTGGAAGCCATGTCTGGACTGTCTTATAAATGTACCTCTTTTTTCAAATGTTCTGAAAACAATCTGACCTATTCAGAACAGAAAAGGGCAAGAACTACAATTCCCAGAATCCATTGGAACAACAATTAGAGCTACAGTTTCCCTCCTTCCATCTATCATCAGGCTGGCGTTTTTTTTTAAAGACACATATTAAAAAAGGCCAAAATAACTGAACTCTCTTTCTTCTGTTTGGCTCTAAAACTGAGCATTTCTACTGTACTATATCAGTTAACACATATTGCAATTGATCACAAATGAAACAAAGGGGTTATCCATATCTTTAGCAGCAATTATGAAATGTAGCTAAATTAATAAGATAACCATTTAAGAAAAATAAAAGTGAAATCTAACCTAGCTATACACACCCTCTTTAAGGTACTATGTAATACAATGCAGTGGATACTGGTATAAATAATAGGAGGACGATACAGATATATAGGGGCAAATTTGAAACTGAGACAGAGGCAATTGCTCTTTTAATTCTCCATTCATCTCCAGGCAGCTAAAGCACAGGGAATATAAACTGAGCCGCATTCATTTCAGACAGCCAAGTTGAATCAAACAACCTGAGGAAAATCCTGTAATTAAGTAAAGTTAAGATTCTACTCTGCGAGACGTCTTCTCTTCTGAACACATCGGACCCATTTCAAACAAAGATGAGAGAAGACGCACAACATGCAACAATCATTCCCCATGAATGCAAACCTTAGATCTGGCAGCGCACAGAATGAGGCAACCACTTAACCAGCTGCAGCCCTTGGAAAGATGAGGCATTTTTAAAATCAACAAAAAATGCCACAAGATGCACCAATTACTTTATGTAGCCAGTTTCCAATTTTTTGTGCTTGTAAAAAAATTGGACAGAGATTTTGTTTCGAGGATATTATCTTTGAGAGTGAACTGGAAAATGTCTTCACAGAATAAAATTATGATTTCTAAGAAACAACCTCAAGTTATGAAGTGGAAACAATCAGTGCAATTCTCTTGTGAAAGAGTTATCAGTGAAAACAAAACCATTATATGCATTTTGATTTAATATTGGATTCAATTTGTAAGTTGTTTGCTTCTTAGGACTCTAATGAAGCCTTTGATACTACGGTGTATAAGAAAACAGTAAGTGTCACACAGCTCTGCAGAACAGGATTTCATAATTACTTCAAATAAAAGAAAGAGATCACTGGTGAAACTTTTAAAACTATTATAGTGTGATAACTGTAATCAGTATTAAGCATGTATTCCCTGTAGAGTTACAAATCCTAATGCTACCTGAGAGTTTTCCAAAAACAGTGCCAGCATTTCCAAAGCTATTTTGCATAAAAATTGAGAAGTATAAAACAGAACAACTTTGCTGTAACACGATCAGCTTCCCGTTATCTGTTAATGTCTAACTCTTTTGGTTGTAGCAGCCTGGTTGAACAGATAGAAAATACAGTCTCCTATTTAAACATGTCTTGCATTTTTGGGACTTCCTCTGACTTCCTTTGTAAACTCTGATAGTGAAACAAACTGCCAGAGTCTTCTTCACCAAGTAAGAACTTCAACACTTTTCACTGACTTCAGACACACACACACCTACACACAAGCAAATATTATCAAGTAGTCCATCGGTTGTTTGGACCTTCCAGCTGGTGCCTCAGTGCGAGTCCTTGAGTGGCAACCCAACTTTGCAATGTACCCGCACCACACTCTCTACAAATTGCCTCTCCATCTCACCTGTCCCAGTCAATTATCAATTATTGATGAATGGGTCGCCTTACTGGCCTGAGAGATGGAAGAGGAAGATGAGGAAGAGAAGAGAGCGGGCCTGAGGGTGAGATATTGATGTGAGGAGAGCGCAATGGACCTTTATTACCTAAATAAACTTCCTATGCAGAGTATTGCAGATGCACAATGAAGACTTGCAATTCTTCATTGTTACTGGTACTCAATACTACTACTAATAATAAAAACAACAGAGAAAGAAAAGTTTAGCAATAGTAATCTGTTGATTTTAGGAACGAGTGAACAGTCTGATAATTAAAAAATGTGACATTTTCATTTACCTATCTAAGTTTTCAGGTCATGCTAACTGAAAACACAATTGCTGAACGGATACAGGAAATTGAGAAATACAAACATACTACATCTCAGACTAAACATGTCACTGAGTCAAAAGTTCAAATTCATGACAAAAAAACAAAAATACAAGCTAGTAAAAAAAGAGTCATGAAAAAAAGCCACTGTAGGTCAAAAAGAAGTGAAAGACTTACCAGATATCTGCACAGTTCTCCGTTCGCTAGGTGAAAGATGACTTCCAGAAAACCTTTTTAATGTTCAACCTTTTCCTCGTGCATTGTGATTTTTTTTCCCCAATCCACAGCAGAACAAAACCAGCACAGCTGGAAAACAGGATGGCTCTTTATATTGTTTGCATTTGCTTTGCCATTGCACCTATTAAGAGTTTGTGGACTTGGTTTAAAATATGTTGAAAAAAATAAAGAAAGAAAGAAACATAAGGTTGAGTCATGGCAAATTCAAGCGTTTGAAAGGAGGAGCTTCAGAGCCAAAAATCAGAGAATTAGAAACAGTCATCTTCCATTATGTTCAGTTGTGGGAGCAGAAAACACCTAATTACCAGAGCTGCAAGTGAGGCAGCCGTAAAACCTCTTCAGTCTTCAGTAATGAAGCACATTTTAAATAAAAACATAAGCAAAACTGGGTTGGATAAACCTTGCTAGCTTCCCTAAGTGCCATCGCTTTTGTGAATCACTTTACAAATAGCATTGAGACCTCAGTTTATAGTAAGAAGGCACCATCTTTAAAAACAAACAAACAAAAAAAAGAAACTAAAGGTTGAGTCATGGCAAATTCATGTGTTTGAAAGGAGGAGCTTTAGAGCCAAAATGCCAAGTTCTCCAGAGAGACCATCCACTTTGGAGCCCTGCTTTACTCGCAGGGAGGGACTAAAGCTCGAGTTAAAGGCCTTGCACACAAGGAGCACTGCGAACCTCTGCAAGAAAAATATTTGATCAATGACTCACAGCAGACACCCAGATTTATATATACACAGGCCACGAAGAGCTGTTCTCCGCAGAGCCGTTGGAAATGTTAAATTGAAGTAGATTCAAGCCCTCCAGTGGCACCTAAAGGCAGCAGCTCCAGTCTATTATGCATGCACATGCATGTATCTGCAGTCATGCACCCAGAGGATGAGATCGCAGCTACAGAAATGCAAATGGGATGTTAACCACACCCATGTGGTAGAGTCCAATTCTCGCCGTTTGTTTTTCTAATTAGAAATGTTGAAATTGTCAAGGCAATCCAAATCTGGTCCTATCTACCAAGATCCTGCAGAGTATTTCCACGTGCTTCTTATAAGAAAATTAAAATGTCTAATCTACACTTCTTCTAGGCATTAATTACATACAAAAAAAAACTCAATAAAGTACCACTGACTGGACTGCATCACAAGCCGACACTGGGTATTCCCACAAGAAAAGAAAAATAAAGTCTGATTTTGCAACAGAAGTGCCCCCATGTCTCCTCTGTGGACGCTGTGGTTAAGGCTTGTATTTATATAAACACGCTTCCAAAAAGGCCGGTCGGTCTCTTTATAGAGGCTCACGCAAGAGCTTTCACACCCTTCGAGCCAACACAGCCTGCCACACCCAGCCGGAGTCTACAAGTCGACTTGCAATCCTCCAGAGCGTGTGGATGACAGAAAATCTATCATCAAATTTTGGAGATTTTTTTTTCTCTTCCAGATTAATGCCAATCTAGAAGGTTTCACAGCTAATGAAGACAATTTATTTATTTTTCTTTTGAAAGCATCTGGTCCTTAACATGCAAATTACTGGATAAGATTGCAACAAATGCATGTCATATTAAATTGTAACATGTTTTTAATAAAAGAACGAAACAGTAATGTAAGGAAAACTGACTAATGCATTGATTAATGAGATAAGTAGCTGGTAGTTAGTGGCAATTACATTTACTTTTATTATATACATTTTTCTAAAACAGGGAATATGTGTGTGTTAAATCAAATTAGAAACAATTCATCAATGCTATTTTTAATGTTCAAAACCAAAACTTGCTTTGAGAAGCTTTACGTCTGAAACAATGCAGATCAATTGTGATGAATCTATTACTTCAATAATTGTCAACTAATTTAGTAATCTGTTGATCGTTGAGTACACAGTAAAAAAAAAAAAAAAATATATATATATATATATATATATATATATATATATATATATATATATATATATATATATAACAGAGCTTTAACAAAGCCAAAGCTGTACAAAAAATATAGATTTAAGATGAAAAAAAAAACCTGTAATTATGTCCTAACCAGAACTCCTAAAGTGGCATGAATATAATTCTTTGAGCAATTTTTGCCATACAATTATTTATCGGTTAATCAAATAAATAAACTAACCACATATCAGCCATGCACAGCATTCATATTAAGACAAGCTGAGCTTTTGCTAGCTGCAAAATCTTGAATTTTGAATGAGTGATCATTCATTCACTTGAATGATTAAATGAATACTTGAATGATCAAGTATTCACTGAAAGAAGGACTTTATTATTCCCAAAGCGAAATTAAATACTTTTGAATCTGAATATCATTCAGCACCTTTTGGCTATCTAACCAAACTAATCAAAATATTCAATGTACATCAAGAGATTACGACAATGTGTGGAGTTAAAATAGTGTTTTATGTAACAGAGTTTCATCTATTCAAGCCTTTTAAGATCATTAAGACCATTATGGTTGACATTTAAAACCTATATCACAACAGAGATGCAGAAAAAAGTCTGTAGGGGACCAAAGCTGTAACATTTCTGGGGTTCTTTTGTGTCTCCTGGCAGCAGCTTTGTGCTCCTCCTGCGGTACGTGGCTCTCTGCCTAGCTAGCCAGCATTAGCAGTTTGTTATTGGTAGCCTAAACCGCCTTGCGTTGCACAACGCAGTAAATGAAGATGTCTCTGCACAACTCAAACTTTCTGCTTATTTATGCTTTCAATTCAGCTGACTTCTTTGGCGACGACGCAACAGTCTGGAATAGCAGCTGCTTTTCAGCAACACCCTTCTGTCACCTGCAGCCACAAATCTTTCTTTTGTACGTGCTCCTGTTGGATTTGCCACACAACTGAACAGTATTCACTTGGAGAAATATCCAATCACAGATAACACTGAGAGGCAACCTGGGGTAGCAATACTCTGAGTACGACTGGACTTGCTTTGGAGAACAACGCTCCGCAAGTGAAGAGCCGCACATTGAACACTTCCACACACACACGCACGCACGCACACACACGCAGAGGTCACACTGCAAAACAAAAGAAGAAACAATTTTCTCCTCAAACAAGTCTGCAGTCTGGATCAGTGCAATAAAAGCTCTTTTCATTTCAAGCTTGCTCTATTTAATGTTCGGGCTTTTCACCTCCGCAGTGAGAAAATGGCAGAAAAGGTTTGTAGCAGAGGAAGGCATTTTTATGCCGGGGTTGGAAGTCTTTGATGCTCGATGCTTGCTGGTTTGGGTTTGGTCAGTCACTTACTTGCATGTTTGTCTGCCAGAGCGATGAGTGTGCTGGAGATGTCCCTGCGCCGGTAAAAACACACCACTTTGGCCTCCACATTCCCATTGGCTGTCTGCAAAGCACAGACAATCGACGTTACCAAGGCAACAAGTGGTGCCGCACAAAGAGAACCAACACACGTGCGAATGCACTACAGACTAAATTAAAAAAATATTTATATATATATTTTATTAAATCAGTGCAAGACCTGTTGTCAATGTAGCTATTTTCCTTACAAACTTAATGAGACGTTGAATCCTTTATCGAAAACAAAAAGACTAAAAGATGGTTTCACGCTTAGAGGAGTTGAGCTGAATTATGTTAAATTGAGAACCGAAAAAAAAAAAAAAAATCACTATAAGCTTTTATTCTGCCAGCAAGGAGGGCTGCACCTTTTCTTTGTTAGTTAAATAATTTCAATCCAACTTACAAGATCCTCCGCGTGAAACTCAATGTAGTAAAAGATGATGAAACTTGATAATTGGTTCATGTGCAGCAGTAAAAAAAATAGCAAAAAACTAAACCTCAGTCTGCATCACAGACATCAGGAAGTAGAAATGTACAACAAAATTTACAAAAGCAAAAACAGACATTAAATGTTATCCAAGCAGAAAGTCCTCATTAATTACATTTAGACTAAGATGAAGACATTTTATAAAGAAATCTGTCTGTCTAAATAAAGATGAGTATTCAAGGTAGATGCAAATTAACTTTTTTTTTTAAAGCAAATAGCAGGAATTTGACAACATCAAAAGGTTTAGGCAGGATGTTAGCCATAACTATTAGGTGATGAAGTGATTTCAAGATCTGTGAATGTAAATATGACCTGATTTTAAACCACTAGAAACTAAACCTTTTCTGTGATGGCTATCTCAATTCTTTCACACATGCTTTGTCACCAAAACGAGTTCATTTTCAACAATACTCTGAAAGTTTCAGTTGCCATTTTTAAGGATTTTACCCCAAAACTTACTCAAGCCATCTTTACGTTTATGCAAGGAGAGAATGGATTCCTCCGGGTTAGTTCAGTGTTTTTGCCGAGCGGTTTTCCATGTACACATCTACATTTCTTAAACCTCAATCTGAATCCGTAGCATGAGGAGACTGACAGTGACAGTCAGAAAAGAAGAAGGCCGTTGATGGGATCTGTGTCAGTCACATTAAAACAACCTCCACATTTTGGAGCAGAGGCACCGATCAGGAGATTGGCACCGGGTTTCTGACAAAAGGAGAAAAAGCAAAAACACTCGCAGGCTTGACTTGACAGCTCATCTGCCCCTTTTTAGTAGTGCCTTTATTATAATAAAACAGTTTGACTGCTTTCAATGCAAAACAGATGGAAAAATTTAACACTCCCATGGACTATGGTAGGATTTTAAATCCCAGGTTGCAATTTTTGAAATTTTTAACAATGAATAAATTTTAGATCTGGCTGGTGATTATTTATAGCTGCTGTTTATGACAAGCCACAAAACTGTAAAGTTGTTTTAAATGCCCTCAACAGTCATTTGTTCATATCTTTAGGCTAACAATCTTTCATGTCTTTTTGTAATAACTTTGCAACAAGGAATGGATTTTACCTCTGAAATATAAATGTAGTACTTTTCCTAATAACTTAAAATGAATATCAAAATCTAAGAATTAAATACAGCATCAAGACCTCTAAATCTATCACCATAATAAAAAGGGTATCTGCAGGTTTCAGCAAGTCCAATCTAAGACGTTTTAATACCAGATTGAATAAAATTTAATACTGAAAATAACTATAAATATAGGAGATGATTGGGGAATCCTGCTGGATCGTATCGGCTGGCGACAGACGTGAGCCAGTGGTAAAAACAAAAGTCGCCCAACCAATAGTGCTCTTACTCAAAACGGACACAAAAAAAAACCTAGCAATGATATATTAGCAACCAGCTTCTGGCGCATCGAGTTACAAAAATACTAAGCTGTGCCCAATATGTGTGTCAAGAGCAAAGTGCAAGAACCCCCAAACCAGAGTAGCCAGAACAAAATTATTGTATTGGCTGCTGCATTTTCCTGTCTGTAAGTTTAGTTTAGTGGGGATGTAATGTGCTGTTCCTATACTTTTAGCTGAACCGGTTAACAAAAATATATATATATACTATTCTACAGGTTTTACTAAAGGAGCTGAAGGAAAGATATAATGTTAGAGGATATGGTGAGGCAGGAGCCTTAACAACCGATACACAGTGGTGGGATTACTGCTACATTGAACCTCCGACACCCACTCACCTTGTTCAGCTCCTCTATCCTCCTGATCAGAAGTGGGTTGCTGGATGAGTTCTCAAAATAAACATAATCTGCGGAACAAGAGGAAGAGAAAGAGGAGAAAGAAAAAAAAGAATCATGACAATCTGCATTTTAGAGTCACTCAGCAACATGGGGTGTCTGCATTCAGACACCGCGACTGCTTAATTAACAAGTGTGCACCAGACACGTCTACAAAATGTGAGTTTAACTTGATTAGGCTAATTTCATACACAGAAAGTCACCATAGTAGTCGGGGAGGCCGACTGAATGAGACGTTGACGCGCTAATGCGCGTCTAAACAAAACAAATCTGGCGCTGCAAACCTTCAATTCAGCCTGCAAACCTTGAATTTCCTCAACCCTCATGCTCTTTGTCTTTTGCTCCATTCATTCTCCTTCTGTTTAGTGTTGTTTGCATGCGCAGTGGGTCTGGGCTTGTGTGGGTGTGATGAGAGCCTGTATAAGCTTTAACGTGCGTTCGTGTTCGTGTGTGTGGCTCCTGGCGCAGCTCCAGGCCCGTTGGAGGCTTAGCTCTCACCAGGATGTCCCCACAGGCCCCGGTCTTGGTAGGGTGCCTGGTCTTAGCCCTGCATGTGTCTTGGCCGAGTGTTTTCAGATTATACACAGCACTTGGTAAGTTGCCTGGTGCCGGAGCTCTGCTCCAGTCACCCTGTATGTATCGCATGCCATCTCTCTGCCCCCCCCCCCCAGTGCTCTGCTCTTGACCATCAGGGCAGGGATCGTATGACTTCCCACCAGAAAAACCACAACAATTCTTGCCTTTTGTTTCCCACTCTGAAAATGCACCAACACAAATGAGTTGAGGCACTGACCCACCATGCACTCAGGATGTGAATGACAGCCAAAACTATGCTTAATGTCCCTAAAATGAAGGCGAAATAGAAACGCCCCCACTTGTGGGGTAGTTTGGACAATAATTTCATTAATGCAAAGTTAGCTTGATGGTAAAACTCATTTCACAACTGAAATTACAACTTTTTTCTACACAACATAAACAACTCTAATGGCGACAAAATTAGTGATTTAAAGCAACAATTTTAAACTTTAAAGTTCCAACATCATTTTGGTACATTAAATTGAATAGTTTTGATTTTGGTTCAAATCCTGCTGATTAACGAGAACAATCATGTCGAGCTGTAACCAGATCTAGTTGGTGGCAGCATGGGACTTTTATGTGACTTGGCACCCCGTTGTAAGCACTGCAAGTCAACTTTATTCATACGGCAGAATTAATAAACTTCACATCCCCCACAGTGATCTTTACATTTCTAGAAGCATTGTGAAAACGAATTGTTAATTGAAGACAATACTTTTTTTTTTCTTTAAATTGAGTCCAGAGTTCACAAATAAAAAAAATACAAAGCATTTTAAATTGAAGAGGAAAAACTAAAGATTAGTAGCCAAAAATATAATTTTGAGGAGATTAGCAGGTAAGATATCCCATTTTAAATATTTAATATTTCTGACTTAAAGTCGGCAATGAGAGGAAGATATTAACAGACCTGGAACTAAAATGTCAACATCTACTTTCACCTGACTTATTGTAGGCACTTGCCCATCAGCAGATGAAATTATTATCTTTACGTTCACTTATATTAATTGTAAAAACATTTTTACTTCTGCATTCCAAGATATCAATTTACATTCTTATTCCAAGTGTTGCTATAATTTGTTTTTTCAGCCTGCTGTCTTATCTGGGTGTCTGAAACAGAGTCACCCGAATATCTTATGATCATCTTCTATCTCTCCAGCGCTTGATTTCATGTCGACCTATTTGGTATTCAGCAGTGTGACGAAGATGTCATAGTGACAGTGGAGTCTGATAACAAGCTGTTACAGTGTGAGGGCTGACGGGTTTCGTGTGGATCCCCCCAATGTCTTAGTGTCGTTCAGCGGTTAAAAAAAAAAAAGTGACTGAGAGGAAACTGCACTCTACATTTCTTCTGAATTACTGCTGCTGCATTGGTAAACTCACAGAGGGAAATTATTGGTCATTTCTTAGAGCATTGTACAGTTACATTTCTGTTGCCACCTTTTAATTAATTTTGGTTACATTGACTGCACATATTTTTCTTCTTAGAGTTTATTTTGAAAAACTTACGACTGTTTTTTTTTTTAGTTAAAATTGGCTAGGTAAAGCACATATTTCTGTCAAAAAGTCCATGGCCTGGCATAGCCAACTTGAATCAGCATGAATGAAAAGATCTGTAGTTTGTAGATTTTCTTTTTCTTTGCAGAATTCATCATTAAAATTTCAGATCTATGTATTTTGGACCAATCAAAGTATAATTTTTTACCTAAATCCTAAACCAAGGAATCCAAAAATAATTTGTCTTAATCAAGAAACTTAAATAATTCAGTCATAATTTTAAAAATGACTTGTAACATAAAAATATGTCTTCCTTTTTTTTTTTTTTTTTTTTTTTTGCATTTCTATCACTAGACCACTCCCATACCTAAATAATATTTGATCCACCCTCTTTGCTGCTACGCTGCTCGGACCTTTGATAGATATTTCCAAATGTGTTGATCACGCTCTGTTTGCCATTTTTCATATCTGCTGTCTCCTGTCACCCCGATGAGCAATTTTAAATCTCTCTTAAGCATTTGTGCTGAACGTTGGCTACTTGGTTTTATGTTTGCATCACTTGTCACAAAGTGCCAATAGTTTGTCATTCATAAAGTGAAAACTGCACTCTACTAGCAGGCATGAAGGTACGACTACATTATTGGTGGGCTGTATGCAATGAATGACTGTGGTTGTTCATATGTTCGGATTAGCTTGATTGCTCCATTAACCAATTTTGTAATAAATTCAAAATCAAACAATTAAAGCTCGAGAATATTGCGGTGAAAAATACTGCAAAAATATCATCAGTAAATATAAAATATTTAAGTTGATGTTTTTCCACTAAGTTTAGTCTGATAGTGGTCGCTGACACTGCAATCCCCGAGAGCAGCAGTCTGTTCACAGTAAAAGGTAATGGGATAGTTTTGCTTCCAGCACTTTCTTGGACTTATGGCATCCTGTCAGGTGTTGGTATATCCTGTAGAAATTATTCATACCCCTGGCAGATTAAGATTTAAGTCTATTTTCATTCAAACAAGACGTTTCTGACAGAAAATGAGATGGACGTCTGCCATAAAATAGGAAAACAATGGAAAACAATCCAATCAGAAGAAACATGTAAAATTAAAGTGATTACTTAAACCTACTAATTAATTAATGCCTTCCCTAATTTGGTGGGTATTTATTGCACTGTTTATAATTTAGCATGATAAATTTGTCATTAGAATTTTGATTTATTGCTGTTACAATAAATTCCAATCAGTAATGTTTTAAACCCCTAAGTGTCCATAGTGTTGGGATTGTTTTACCATTTTCCCCACTGTGTGTTTCAACAAATATCAATAAATTTGTAAATCTGATTAACTCTGGTAACTGTGTGCAACTTAATGATGCAAATTACACAGTTGTATCTTTTATTGTGACTTTTATCGTTATTACAATAATAGCATATGGTGAAAAAACCTTAAGTAAACTATAAGTATACATTGCGCATGGCAATAATGGTAGAACTACAGAAAAACAAATTCCTCCAATTTAACTCGTTACTGAAAGTTTATATTCTACCAACACAAACAAAAATCAAATCCAAATCTTCGATGACTTGGCCCGTCCTATTGCCGACGTCAAGGCTGAACCCATATCTGACTCCACATCAGTCTGCAATTACCATCCCAACTTCAGCGCCATCTGTGGTTTTTGATCTCTTAAAAATTAGCGTCACCAGAAGGAAATCCTACAGGAATGTTTCCTCAGAAGCAGGGGTTATATAGCACTCTCCCCATGTCCTGCATTCACGGACAAACTCTTCTGATGCTGTGATTGGCAGTTCTTCATGGAGTTATGAAGTCCCAGGAGAGCAGAATGTAAAGCAAGAACCAGAACAGCAGCTGAATGGCACGCTCGCTTAAAAACAGACAGCATAGGTGGGCAGCAACCTTCACATTAGCATGCCAAAATATTGACAGTGTCACTGTATGCTTCCATTTGCCTGTCAATTTGATGTTGATTTAGGGCTGAGCCACAAAACAGTAGAGATATCTACCCCAACAGACATAAATGTAGGCTAAACAAGGCTGGTGGCATCAACTAACTCACTCTCTCTTTGTTGAGTAAGCACCCAAACTACCTGTTGAGTAAGCACCCCCAACATATTCAGGCATGCCTCACTCTTCGGAGGTCTGCCTGTGCACAGTGCAGACATTTGCACAATGGTCAATTTTACAACCGTCCACGTGCACCGACTTGTACAGTAAACTGCTAGGCAGGAAACAATGATCACAAAGTTTTGTATATATATAAAAAAGAGAATGAAAGTAGAAAATAAGAGCAAGTTGTGGATAAAAATCACTAGTTTGGCAGTATATTGACTGATATGAAGAAAAAAAAATGGTTTTTTTAGCTACATCGCCCAGCCCCACTTTAATAACAGTAAATATTACTACTGAGGAACAAATCAAGGACGATTCTATACTAAAATAAATGTTTCAGGCATATTTCTAAATCAATCATCATTGCAACGATCAGATTTTCTGATACTGTGAAGAAATCTAAACAAAATAGAAAATGATAGTGATGAATTTGCTACTACAAATGAGATCATTTGAATATTTTTTTTTTTATAGGGCCCAGCAATAATTTTGCACCTCCAGTAAAGCTCTAAATCAAAGCGACATTCTGAATGGGTGTTGTGACAAACTGCAGGGACCAGTTCTGCTGTTCGTTAATTGGGAGCCAGAAAGCAAGACCACATTTTAAAGTTTTCATGTGATGAAGGGTGGGATTTGCTTCCACGCGTCTTAAGATGATGACAGCATGTCTCCGCATACATCTAAAGAAGAGGAGACGTTGACCGTCTTCGTTTTTCCTATTTAAGGAAGAGTAAGTTGCCGAGAATGACACAACGACATGGAGGAAATAGTTAACTGTCAAAGAGCAGGCTGTTTGAGAGTTTCCACCATGAGAGGAGTTGTAGCTTAGTAGAGAACAGCCTGGAGAGGAACTCAAAATGAGAGCAACAGAGAGAGTGAAAGAAAAAGAGAGAGAGGGCCTGTAGGCACTGAGCAGCGTCGCTCAGTCTCTCGGTTTCCCATGAGCCTTCCCGCCGCCTCACCCAGCGTGCAACCGCCCGACCATCCATCCCCCACTCTGAGCGGCAGCCAAACAGCAGGCTGCGGCGGCTGTGATGTCACGGTGCAGGCAAATTTTGCGTGAGCCAATCAAGGCATTTTCCTGAGCCCCAAAAGAGAGAGCCTGTGGGGCTGATCCAAACCAGGCCAGACAGAGACTCTCAGACTCTGAAATGCATTTCAGGAGAACCGTGACGTACTGAACCGCACAGATTTTTAAAAAGTAGGCAAATTAGCAAAAACTGGTGAAAATTAAGAGAATACACACAATAACATCAAATTAATTATTGTACATAGAACAAGAGAGCGTAGAGGAAAGCATGCCAGCCGTAGCAAATGAGTTACTCAGACTGAACTCTTTACCAAGAAACTACTAAATGTCTTTATTTTGTCCTGACCAGAATCTGGGTTGCTGAAATATGAACAGGAAGTGCTTCATGAAACCGACACAAGCCCTCTCCAGATTGACACAATTCATAAAAACGCTGTCACAATACCAGTGCGATACGGTATCACAACTACAAAGGACTGATCAGACTGGGTCGGCCTTTAAATTGCAGAAAGCAGGCATCATGTATGGTCTATGAACTCTCCCTGCACACAATGCCCACACCTGGTGTAGAATGTAGTGGCCGAGATGCTAAAGCTCACAGAGACCAAACAGGACATCAAGTAAATGCAGGTTTGACATCCTGGAGGTCTAATTTAGACAAACTGTGATTTTACCATTTGACAATCTGTTGAGATATTTACATTACCTACAAAACCCAAGTAGAGCCACTCCCACAACAGCGGCTGCAACACTTTGTGCCTGTTCAAATGTCATCTCATCCAATGATTACGTAAGCAGGTAGTTAATAGCCTGCAATGGACCGGCGACCTGTTTACTGTGCACCTCTCCTCTTGCCTATTGGCTGCTAAAGATAGGTTCACCGCCCCCGTGACCCCAAATAGGATTAAACAGCTACAGAAAATGAAAGGATGGAACTCAACACAGTGGTCCTCAGTGTGAATTAATTGTGTTGCAATAGTATTTGCACCCTGTAAGCCCCCTCCAACCCCCATTTTTCAAAGTTATAATCATAAACTATAATGTGTTTTGTTGGGATTCTTAGTAGTACCGTGATAGCAAGATTGTGAAAATTTTAACAGATTTCTTTGCAGAAATAACTATAGCTCAGTCAGATCTGAGGAAGGGCATCCAAACATTTCAACATATTCTCAATTGTATTTGAATCTTGAGTTTGAATGTTTCAATTAATGAAATTAAACAATTCCCCCATAACTGTGATTGTACAGGTAGGTTTTTTTGCCGCAGGAGAGTGAACCTCCACCTCTATCTGAAGTATTTTCTTTTCTCCAACCTGGTATTCTTCCAGATATGACCTCTGTTTAGCATCATCCATCAAGTCTCACCAGCTTCCCTGAAGAAAAGCATCCCCACGCCATGACACTGAAATCACCATTAGTCTCACCTGACCAGAGCACCTTCCTATTTTTTTTTTTGCTACTGTTCCATAAAGTCCAGAGTGCTGGAGTGGAGTATAATTTTTCTTCCACATCAAAACGATGCTCTACTTTCTGTTGCCCCCATCGCTTAAAATACGCCGACGTTTCTAGCTGTGACATAATATGTGAGAAAAGTGAAAAGGGGCGTAAAAGCTGGGGTTGTATCCATGCCTACTGCAACATCTGCCGACATGTGTTGATCACCTGACTGAGATCCAGCAGTTCCTGCCAATGGCATTCCAATTAAAAGCTAGAACACAGCATGTGACTGGTAGGAGAGAACTCTGTGAAGAGATTATACCAGTTCAAGGACATGAAAACCTAATCAGACACCAGTCGGCAAAAACAAACAAGGTTTAAATGTAATAAATAAGCGTGGCCCGTTCGAAGTTAAGCATCCCAAGGCAATGATGAGGACGGCCAGACCAACATACTAGAGGAGACTAAGGAGCAGGAAGATCCGCCCACACTGGCATGAATCTATGGTAATCGCTGGAAAGGTAATATTGTGAAGTCAAACTTACCTTTCTTCTATACTTAGACAATAAAGCTCTCTCTGATTTATATAATGTCTTCATGGATGTTCTTAGAGCTCAGTATTTGTGATGAAGCAGAGATTTATGTGAAACAGTAGAACTCATGCATCAGCCATGCGTTCTGAACAACTGCAACATTTCTGCTTATTCTGAAGCCGACCACATCTGAAATTTGAAATATTTCTCCTCCTGCCAGCAGGAAGAGAGAAAAGACAACATTTAGCTCTTGGCAAACACTATTTATTGTTACAAAGATGGGTGATGTTTGGTCTCTGAAATGCAGCGACGGTGACACGTTGTTGAGGGAATGTAATTGCTGTCATGCATCTGTCCAACTGGCTGTCCTGAACTTGGCAGGAAGGCTGCGAAGAAGCCTCCGACTTTCACTGTGTGAAGCGCACCCACTGGAGCTGCGGCCGAGACAACTGCCAGCGTGGGAAATTAACACCATCGCTCAGCCAAGCAAACTACGATCTCTATCAAAGTTTTTCCACTTAGTCGGTTTGTGTGTCGGTAAATAACTTCAAGCATCAAACGAATCGCATCAAGCAAACATGGAGAGTTCCTCTGCAAATGCTAGATGAGTCCACTTATAGCATTGTTTGTTACAATACAACTTGCTGAACACAAGAGTATTCATTCACAGCAGATGTGGAATTGTCCCAAAATGATATTCCGGTGCCCGTACGATGGCTGAACATCTTGTGCGAGCTCTAATCATTCCTGATGTCTATTCTGGCTGAGGCCTCGATTCCCACCAGAAGGAGCTGCCCTGCGTTGCAGCTGTGAAACATTTTGTTCTGCTCTGATAAAGGAGGTTCTCTCACACCAGAACTGTTTCACCAAGAGCGAAAATCAGCAAGCTAAATGTAAAAGTCAAGCTAAATCATGTTTTGTTTTATGACGCGTTCACCATTTTCTCCCAAACCTTTGTTGTTCGTGTCCCTGTTAGGGAAGAACAGATCAATCGGTCAATTTCTCCTTGACTGGCAAGACAAATGCTGAAAATTGTCATTTTCTCCTGTCTAATAAATGCATCAAAAAGAAAATTCTACTTTTTCAGCTTGTGAAACACATTCCTAGAAAAACATATTACAAATGCACTTTCATTGCAATTATTAAAACTCTGGAACGGGACAGCGGATCCACGATGCCGATGTTCGTCTCTTTTCTTAATATATCAGTATATAAAATAAAACCAGGCTAAATTTACAAACCAATATTTATTTCCAGCTTGATCTTTGTTTCTGAAGGGGCAGAGGAGGAAGTTACTCGTGTAGTATTTGTTTGGTCATGAGATGATGATGCAGAAAAAATTGTGGGGAGTTTAACTGAAAGAGTGAAGTTTGTGGGGTTGTCAGTTTTTTCAAGGCATCAAAAATCTTGTGAAATGTATTGAAAAGTATCACTTATCTGCCATAAAATCAATATTTGCCAAATTTTCATTTCGGTCCATCTCCTTTTGGTACGTGAGCTTCAATAATCTCTTCATCTTTTCTAAGATCTATTCATTATGACTACTCAAGAAACTTGCAAAAACCATTTTCTTTTTCTGTTCTGGTTAAATATTTTTACTGCAGTTCCAAAAAGATTTTCAAATTATTTCCACAGTCTTCCAGACTCTGGATTTCCAAACCCTTTTAAATATTTTGTGAGCGATTAAGAGATAAATAGCCAAACCGGTAAACAAATGAGTGAGAATATCTTGGGATTAAACGATTTTCAAATATGCTGGAGTGGCAATAATACCAGTAAACATTGCAGTGACAATATTAGTTGTGATATATGCTTATTTTTCCCTTTTGCTCTCATTTGAGCTTAATTACTTCTGGACTTTTGAGCATCTGCTGCCATGAGGCTCTGTCCAAATGGCTGAATAGTACATTAGCACAAAAACTGAGAGTTCGCAACATTAGCCAAAAATTACTGAACTCCAAACAGTCCTTTGCAATATGAGTAGACTTTTGTCGTCTTGCACAAAAGTACCCCGACAGTTAATCAAGTAAAAAAGACAAGTTTTAATTAAACTCCAATGAGATAACAAAAGCAGTATAAAACCCTCTAGATTAATAACAGTAAGCGTGACATCTAAGAAGGAATAACTTTACTAGTGTAATCTAACCATCAACTCAAGAATCAAATGATCTTCTGTTTCACGCAAGGCTTTCAGAACACCATATCGGCTGTTTGTCACATGAGACGCCGCCTTCTTGTCAAAACGTTGGCGGCCCTTCTAACATTACCGCTCTCTCAACAGATCATGTCACAAAGCTCGCAAGTACGGCGCATCCTCTTGAAACAACCGTGGAATGGAACAGCTGCATGCACTGATACGCAGCAAGAGGATAAGCTCAACTTTAGGCAGCGTTTCTTGGAGTTGTCGATAAAAGATTTTTCTTGCTAATTGAGCCAACGCAATTACTAAAAATCTAAGGCACTTACTTTGGATCTCTCAACAAAGAAATTGCACCACCTTGGGTTTGAGTCCTTTTTCTTTTTTAAGAGAAACTCCAGCAGTTCCTATTGTCGACATGCTAAAATGGAAACATTCATGTTTGTAAGCACGATTTAATGAAGAGAGAGGAGCAATAGCAGGAAATATGAACTTGGTTTCTGTGGAAACCTTTATTACCGAGCCTTGTGCTTCCTCAGCCAATCGCATTCAGACCGGCATCATTTTCTGTTGAATCATTCTACATACTTTAAATGCACAAAGTATAAGGTAGAGAAAACAAAAAAATCATAGATCATCTAATGCAAAAATCCCATCCAAGCTTTCTGTCTCTAGCTGTATTTCGTCTGTTGCAGGAATCATTTCCATCCATTTGAAAACTAACATGGCCACCTTCAATACCCCCGAGATGACGAGTCATTGGCTGTATGAGCTCATTGTTAGTCATCAACACTTTGAGCACCAACACTGGCATTGCATGTGCAGGATGAGGAGAGTGCGGCCGGCCAGCATGGTTAACAAACAAAGACATCAAGGCCTAAGAAGCCATCTTTTGTCCACTGCTCTTTGAAAAGGGAAGCCGCTGCCTTCCCAAGACGGGCCCTATTGTCCTGCAAAGTTGTGGTTGTCTCTTGGACGACCAGGCTTTGGTGCCAGAATGCTAGGTTGAAATTACCTCAGAGAAACTTCTTGTTGTTAGGCCCAACAACAACAAAATCAGTTGTTGTTGAGCCTGACAACAACTCATTTTGCTTAGTTTTTTTTTTTTTACCTTTTTAAAAGGTTAAAATGACAATTTTTTTGGGCTGAATAGGAAAAACATTCACACAAGACTTTATAAATGCAGTAAAATACATTTAAATTAGAGGCTGAATAAAAATCGTCCAGCACGAGATCGCTCTTTGTTATTTTGTTTGATCAGCTGTCATAATCGATGATATCAGCTGGCCCCAAACAGGGATCAGGACACAGGGTGAAACATAAATACTTCTGAAAATAATATGCAATGAAAATTGAAGATACATGAGATTTGAGCCTTGTATTGATTATTTATCCTCACAATTGCTGAAAATACTGCAAAAAAAACAAAACAACTAAACTATATCTTACATGCATTGGTAGAAAAATGGAAAGAGAAGGATGTGAAATGCCAAAGTGCAAGTAAAAATCTGTTTATTTTTGGCCAAAACTGAAATTCATCTAAAAACTTCAGCCCTCTGTAATTATTTCAATATTTCTTATGCAGACCAAAAACGCTGTTAAGAGACGCACCAATCAGATTTTACTTGGTTGATGCTAATAGCTGTTTTGTACTCCCTTTTTTTTTTTTTTTATAAAGGACTAGTATGCCCGAAAAAAGAGAGAAAATATTCATCCGGCTCTTTGATAGAGGTAACAGCTGTATGTTCTTAATCTCTGACATTTCATAAATTATTTTTAAAAAGTGAGTCAGAGTTTATGTTACTGGTTGATGTGTTTATAGACCAAAAACAGAGGGTATTTTTAGTTCAGATGCATATTTAAAATAGAATAATTGTTCAGTATTTGACCCATCTGACTGATGAGACTTGAAGTGAAAATTTTGTAAAGACTGGCACATCTCTATTATTGTCTAAAATACATTATTAACAGCCTGACACAGAATAGTTTGGTCTTTTTTCATTAATTACAGTTAACTTGCCAACATGCAGCGAAACAGCATGTGGGCCAAATCCCACAAGCTGAAACGCATACAGCATACAGAGGAGGAAACCTGTAACAAAGCTGCTGTCGCTACTCGGAGACAGGAGATCTGAATCCAGGCTCCTTGGATCTGTGTACGAGGCTGGCAGCATCAAGACATGGACCGAATTAAGCAATACGTGGCCAGAGAAGTGTTAATTTTCAAACCTTCTTCTGACGTAGCTAGGCCTTGTTTAATTTTGCACCGTTCGCTGCATGTGCCCGAGCCGAACACAGAGTCCCCGCAGCCCCGTTTTACAAGACAACCGTCAGCCATCGAATGAAAATAGGCCCCAAACATTTAAGTTATCGTTTTCACTTCCACGCTCCCTTCCCTCCATCTTCACGCAACTGGAAACAGAACTGTACAATCAGTTATCCGTCAGGCACAGTGACAGATAAAACAATGAAAATAAGGAGGAATAAAGAACTTACTGCCCAGCAGCACGTCTTCCTGTAATTACTCTGGCCGAGAGTTAGATTTAAAGCTAATATCCTTGTTGGCTTTAATAACTTTAAAGCTGATTGATGAAACTTGAGTAGTTCCTCATCTAGAAGTCAATTTGCTTTTGGCAGTTTTTCTAACTATGTAACTGGCTGTAAATCATTTACTCAAGATAAAGTTAAGCCTTTCAAAATCAAGCTTGTGCCTCTAGTGACATCACATAAGGCACAAGAACCCGACCGGACCTCTATAGAGCATCCATTTGTATGCTTTTCCCCTTTTGTGCAGTCCATTTAACCAAATTTCTCCGTTAAGAGGTGGTCACTTCTGTTATGAACGACTGCAACAAAAAGTTTTGAGTTTATATCTCAAAACACAGCATGGATTTCTGGAAACTATGCCAACAACAAACAAGCTTTCTGCTACTCGTTCTGGGAATGCTGTTATAAGAACATCACTTTGTCAGCATGAATTACAAAAAATTTATTTCCTTTATAACTACAATAAATAACAAGCAAGTTAGTGAAAAATCAAATACGTTTTCATTTATCTTAAACATTTAAATACCTCTAACTTCAAGACCTTCTAACGGTAAATGGAGAAAGTATTAAAATAGCTACTAAGTAACTAACCATATGAGTCCCTGTTTCCCCAAATCTTGCTAATTAGACACAATCCAATGAGCCTAAGACGGAATAAAATAGTTTCGGGCATATAAGTGGGCTTATTAAAAAAAGAAAAAGAAAAGCATTTAAGGCATACTTGGCCTTAGATGTAAGGCCAAGTATGAATAATTGTAATGTTTAAAAAAAATCATCCAAGGATTAAAAATATATATATATATGCTGATTGCCAGACAGGAATGGGTTCCTCCCACCCCCATTTTCCTAAACATCTTCAGTTCCTTTGATGTTTTCTCCAGCGATGCAGTCACCTCTTTATTTCCACCAAATATGTTCAGGGGCTGAAAATGAGCAAGTGTGCCAGTTGGCCAAAACACGCATCCACCTGCAGTACAGACCACACCATCATCACCACGACTCAAGTCGATGCCAGAGGCGAACACATTCAAAAACTGGTGGAAAATTTGAACCACAAACACAACAGACTTGAACGAAATAATTTGAACTGATGATGTACAGTCACATGTACAGTTACATTTCAGAATCGATCTGAATCTGTCAAAAGTTGCCTCTCCTCCGAAGCGTTGATTAATGCCAGCTGATCAGCTCGCTTCCCGCGCCTCTTCTGATGTCATCGACCCAACCACACACAAGTCATTGTGTGAAACATTAGAAACATTTGTATTTTCTGAAATCTCACAGTGAGAAATCCACACTTCCTTAACCAGCTGTTTCTATAGTATACATTCGTTGGAAAGGGGGGAATAATACACCACTGGAGAACATCTTTAAATCACCCAGTGATCGATTTTGTTTCTTTGTTTTAAACCTAACAATCCAAAAAATACTGTTACAATAAATCGGTGGAACAGCAGCCAGAACTTTCTAGTGGAGTATTTTTACTGAGCACCATCAGGATGTAACAGAAAATGAGTGGGAGGGGGAATCAGGAATCTTAATTAGGTATTAGAAGCAATTGCCTGTATTAAAAAAAAAAGGGAAGAGGTCACCCTAGTTGTAAGGATCCAGAAGGATGCTAGAAGATCCCCTCCCCTCATTTCCATCTGTTAAAACTAAGTGAACCCTTCAACTATTTTTTTGAGTCCCTGTTGCCTTCACTTGCCTGAACTCCTGGATGCTTTGTCAGTTAAAACCGGTCCCTGGAGGTCAGTGAAGTGCTCATAATGCTGCTCGCAGGAGCCAGGGCATCAAGTAGTTGAACAAAGGCAAAACTTTTGGGATTTCTGAGACAAAAGCTAAACACTGGCGATACTTCGGGTGCATCGTTACATTCAAGTTGTCCGTGTTTATGCCGAGTTTCGCGAAAGGAAGAGGAAAAGAAAGAAAGCGAAGGAGGAGTGGACATTTTGAAGCAGTTTTCAGTCCTCATCACCATCCTGCTCTTCACAGACTCACCATCATCTCTCTCAGGGAGCTGTACGGCTTTAGGGAAATAAAAAAAATAAAAACGAAGGGAAGCAACGACGGACCACGCTCTGTATAACACGCAAAAACCCGAGTCTGTGTTCGCCGTGGCGAGAGCGACTTTAAAAGATTACTGCTCTAAAATGTAACCCCGCCAGCCTTACCTCCAACCCGGTACATATTCGCTGCCATGGCTGCCCCCGGGTCCCTGGCTTCCTCTCCAGGTAGAGGGGTGGCTCTCTTCTCTCTCCCGCTGCCGCTGCTGTGTGTTGGAAAATGGAGGATTGATCAATACGAAACAGACTGGCAGCGAGCTCTTAAAGAGACAGTGCACCTCTACGTAACTCGGGCTCTGGCTCGGGGGGGGAGGAATGGAACAAAAGGCGCGTTTTTGACTGCGGGAACCTTTTGCGGGAACCAAGGTAGTTTGCTGGGGTCTTTGTTCACACCCGCCCCACCCCGGATGTCCACTGCTTCTACAGGCCAAACACAGATTGCCAGGTTGATATTTACCTCTTTAAAGTGCACTGCAGGCGATCAGGGCTGGGGAGGACCTGATGTACTCTGAATGACTGAGTGGAGTTTGAGGAATGAGTGATAAGATTGTTTGAATTTTCTCAGCAACTGTTGTCACTGTCATCTCAATTAAAACCCGTCAAGAATATACAAAAATGTATACATGGACAGTCTGGAGTCAAATGTATGTAAATGTCTCTTATCCTGCATCCTTTTTTTTTTTTAAAAGGTCTGCTTAGCTGTGCTACTTTCAGAAATGGACTCTGTGAAGGAGCTATCACTGACATTAACTTTTTACTTTTCTTGAAGTTAGTGACTAGATGAAGTCTGCTGGAAATCGATTCCTGTTTAAAGATGGATTTTGAGATGGGTTTGTGTTTTTTGTTTGTTTGTTTTTGTCATTTTTTTTTCTGCGTAATTTATTCTTCAAGAAACCTCTATTATACCCAGGGTATTTAGTGTACGCCTCAGTTTAAGGAGATTTCAATACTGGTTTTTAGCGTATCCACTGTGTTACAACCCAGGTTGCATTCCTGACAGTAACGCTCTCTTTTTCTCACTTCACATCTCTTGTCAATTTTAAAGTTTGTTACACATTTTTGTGAATGTTCAAGTGAATTTCCATGAGTTATAAACTGTGAAAGGTGTTACACAATCATTAGTTACAGTTCAATTACTTAAAATCTTAACTTTTTTTTTATTTTGGCAGCTAGAACCTCTTTACACTCTCCGTCCCACAAACTAACGATAATTGCGATTGACATATTTGATTTAAAATCTGTTGTAGATACAGATTAACCCAAGATCTGGAGTAACTTAGTATGGTTTTAAATGAAGACTGTTATTGAACTAGCCTTAAATTAAACTATATTAGTCTGAATTTAATGTTTTTAGGGTTAGGGTTAGGTTTTTAATGGCTTTCTGGTCTCAGTAGTTACACTAGGAGATGGTCCATATCTGTAGAACTCTAACTTTGCATGAATGTTCAAAATTGTAACTTCTATTTATGATCAATAACAAATGTTCCTTTGAACCAATTGAATTTAACAGATAACAGGCGCTTTTTTTTAATTTCACCTCTGAGTTTTATTACGCTTCCAGTAGCTATGCCAACGTAGTTTACATGAGCAGCGTGATTTTGTGCCACACCATGGAATGGCACAAAATGAAAATCTTGGATAAATAAAGGTTCTGGATTACATGGTCAAAACACACCAAAGGATGTCTTTATCTGCACAATTTAACACAATTGAAGTGCTTTTATTTTTTAGATATAGGAGATATGTGTCACTCATACAAAAATAAATTAAACCTGACTTGTGTGATGATCCAAATCATTTTGGATCATCTGAATTATCTCGTGTTGTTAACCATTGCTGGTCTGTCCCATGGGGTTTCTATGTGCAGGATTGGCACAAATATATCCACCTTTTAGGATTTAAAATTCAGGAGTTTACTTGTTACGTTCTCATTTGCTACAGAGCAACATGGACAACGTACAGTGAAATAACACAAAAACAAAAAATATTTTTTCTTTATTTATCTTTTTTTTTCTCCAAAGAGTCTTTGCGGCGTTACTTGCTCATATTTTCAACAGTAGGCAGACAGGAAAGAGGGCGGAAGACATGTGGCAAAGGTCGCCGGGACCGGGAGTCGAACCCAAGCGTGGGGCGTGCTAACCCCCTGCGCCACCACAGCACGCCCCCAAAAATATTATTTCTAAAAAGAAATAGAATTCTAAATATCAATAAATAATAATAATAATGAAAAAAATAAACAATGAGATATTGTTAGAAGTGGCAGGTAACGTACATGTGGATAAGCAGCGCAGTTAAGACAATCATCTGCAATTCTGCATCAAAAGTAAAAACTTGAATGTACAACACAATGTGGCTTCATGGTAGTGGTGAACTGTTCAGAGCTTTTTCAGATTGTACAACATGGCCTTGTTCAGGAGCCTCAAACTATGAGAATATCAGGCCCTTCAGAGTCTCTGGGTGTTCACTGTCTGAGTTCTGCTACCTAAACAGAGAGATACGAGGTTGAAAGGTATCTGTGATCATTTTGACGGCTGTACTTGGCAGCTCCTGTTGATATCCTGCAGTGAAGGGAGATTTGATCTAATGTAGTGCTCGCTTCTTTGATCACGCTCCACAGGTCTTAACAGCACTGTAACCTTCCCAGTGATGGACAAAGTATTGCGAGCATCAGCCCTGTAGAAGGTTTTGAGGACCTTAAAGAGACCCTCTACAGCCGCCCTGAGGTGGGAAAGTCCTGCCTTTATGACCTGAGCATGTGTTTGTGTGGAACAAGTGAGATCGTCTCTAAACTAAACCTCAAAGAACTTGGTGTTGCTCAACGTTTCCACCAGATGTGTCTCTGATACAGAGAGAAGAAGAAGAAGAAAGCTACCATTTCCCGCCATAGTCCAAGACCATTTCCTTGGTGTTGTCGACATTCAGCTGAAGGTGGTTACCTTGGCACCATCTTGTCAGGGCTTTTATCTCTTCTCCTCGTTTTTGAAGCCAGTACTACCGTGTTGTGGGTATCTTACTTTATGGACTCTAAATTTTCCAAATCTGCTGATTTGCTTATTAATATTGTCTTCTATCCAATCACACTGTCTTTCTGTACTTTGCTTCGTTTATATCAATCACAGTCTACAAGACTGTAGATGATGATGATGTCATCATGGCCACATCAACACACCAAACCACCAGTAGAACTGGAAACACAAATACGTTCTGTGTCGAATAGGATGGAATAGAATAAATTTATTCTTTACTTTGCCTCAGCGGTAAAATTTAGGTCTGACCGCAGCAAGTTAAACTTAAATAGAAACATCCATATTCAAACGATGGTCAGAAAAATATTTTTTTTTAAATAACCATGAAGCTGTACAGTAAGAACAACATAAGAAAAATAACACTGGATAGTTATTTACAATAGCAAATAACTATCCAGCAAACTAAACAGCAAAACTATTTACAAAAAATGTTTAAACATCCCCCTAATGCGCAAATAATACCTCAGGGGGTTTTGGATTTTGTAAGGAGCAATGATGGCTATGAAGTCTAACAACTGCTGGGAGGAAGAATCTACAATGACGTTCCTTTGTGCACTTAGGATGCAGCAGTCTGTCACTGAAGGAGCTCTCCAGTTCACGAACACGGTGGGAGACACCGTCTATCGGTGCTGTTATTTCAGCTGGAGCTCCTCTGTCTCCCACCACCTGCAGCGGGTAGAGGGGGCATCCTCGGACAGAGCTGGCCTTCCCGATGAGCTCATTTAACCGCTTCCTCCCAGCTGCAGATAAGCTGCTGCTCCAACATACTGCACCACAAAAGGTTGCTGGTGCCACCACGTAGACTCTTAAAAAAAAAAAAGAAGAAGAGAGATTTGAATTTTTTAAGACTGGTCAGGAAGTTTTGCAATAAGAAAAGCTTTGCTCCTTTCTTCTTGCATGATGCGACGTCGCTGCATGTTTGCAATTTTATTACAAGCAAAAACAAAAGTGAAGGCACCCTACTGAAAGCCATAAGTTAGCAGTTTTGCTACCGCATAAGTTGTCAGTGATAGGTGTTTAGCATATTTGCCAGACCACGATGGGAGAATGTCATTTAGTAATCCCGACACAGTTGTATTAGCTCAGTTTTCTTTGTGGGTATGAGCATGGAGCCTCTGTGCTGCAGGAATGCTGTGGTTAAAAGCTCCATCTGATCTATACCATATGGAAGCTTCAATTACTGTGGCCTAACACAGGGGACTACAGCCTGCAGTCACATGACCGCTGCAGGCCAATCGTGTGCACTTGTGCCTCACGCACTCCTGCTGCTGTGCAGTCAGTGTTGGAAGCGTGCTTGCAAGGGAACGATATCTTGTGTTGTATTCCTGGAGCTCTTTAGTGGCAAAGAACGAGACACATGACTGTGTGAAAGTGTTGGACAAACAACAAGTTCAAATTGTCCGGTCTTGTCAGAGTCGGATCCAGCAGCACAACTCGCTGAGGAAGATCAGAAAAGGGACTCACATTGCTCCACTTTTACGGTTCCCACATTGTCTGCTTGTGCTTGGTGCACTGGTGTTTCAGCTGCTTAAAGACATTCAAACTGAGATCTTAGTCTCACATATTTATGGCATAAGTTATTCATCTAAGCACACCTCTGTGGTCTTCTTTTGGTAATATTCAATATCCAAGCAAAACCTCACGCTGTCTTTATTACGGAGCCGGGAATCAAACCTGGAACAGTCGATTCTCTATATCAGGTGTGTCAAACTCATTTTCGTTTTGGGCCAAATCAAGACCATGAAGGCTCTTAAAGGGCCGGTTGTGCCAGAATGTGTTGATAAAACCTGTTCACAAACTGTTAATATGTCAATGAATTCTTGAAATTACATAATATTATTGAAGAGCTTTTCAGTCCCTTCAGGAATAAATGCGACTATTTACCCACTGTGTAAATCATGGATTATAATCATACATCAACTAAATTCTCAAGAAACTGGAGGGATTGATTGACACAAATTGGCAGTAAACAGATAAGAACTGCATTGATATAATTGATAATATAATATTTTATCACACTTAGTGTTTAGTCTAGTCTGTGGAGGGCCACATAAAAAGCTATGGCGGGCCGGATTTGGCCCCCGGGCCTTGAGTTTGACACATGTGCTCTATATGGTCCACTTGCTCTTCACTGAGCCACCAACTTAAAAACATTACTTTTCTCTGTGATTTTTTGATGACCTTTAGGAATTGTATTCTTGATTAGATGCTTACTAAGACAATCATGTGACTTTATTTTGATTGTAAATCATTTCTCAACTGATTTAGCTTTTTGGTGGTGATCAGTGAACTCTAACAGCACTAAATCCTGTTATGTGAATTAAGTAGATTTTAGTTTATTTTCATTCACATTTTTATTTGCTATTATAGATTATTTTACTTTTATATTCCCCTTTTTAATCTTAAATTTAGCACTTCTATTTTGTCTTTTAATTTTTATCATGGTTTATTTGTTTATCTATTTATTATTTTAAGTACTTTATCGATACTCCTCCTATTATTTAGTTTAAGCGTTTATCACTACTTATTTATCTTTTTACTTTTTTATTTTCATTTTATAGTTCATTTGTCTATTTATATGCTATTTTAACTTATTTCATTAATACCTATTCCTCCTTTTAGTTTTAACACGAGATCTCAGACGTTCAAAAATTTGATGTCTTCTTCTTCTTGTCCTCTTTATCATTTTCATCTTCCCAAGTCTCTCAAATCCTCCAGTAGCTACACATTTCTTAACATTTAAGTTTAGTCCTGATTGGCTCTTCCTGTTTGTGTCTTTTTTGTTTTTTCATACATTTTTTTTCATTATCTCCCACTTTGATGGACGTGAAGTTTTTCTTGCCTTACCCTCATTGTAAGCCAACAAAAAGCACTGCCTTTGGAGAGCTCTCCCTCACTCTGTGTAGCATTGAGACATGTTATGCTTTTGTACAATTCTCTAATTAGATAGACAGAAAACAACTACCAATCCGTAAATACGGTGCCAATTAAAGGAAAAATGGATGGTATAGCTGTAGTGGTATATTTGGGAGCCGTTCCTGCTTTCATTAGGACTGCTTTCTTGGCTGCGTGCTGCCCTGCAGATGTTCGATTTAAATCCACTGCTCCTCAGCCAGATGTTCTGCAGTCAGAATGACGAGTGGAGCAGCACTGAGGTAGAGCTCTGCTTGGAGCTGTGCTCTGCAGGTGTCCTCCCTGGTGCATCTGAGAGTTTGGCTCCAGATAGACTGCAGCACGTCTTCAGAAAGTCCTGTCTCCCCGGCTCTCTTGTTCCCTCACCTTCCTCCTCTCCCACGGGAAGGACGTGGACACAAATGAAATCAATTAGGCCTGTTTTCTCCCCGCAGAAGCCACGCTGTAGCTTTGATTGTGCTTTTTACATTTCCCTCATGGGGGGGGGGGGGGGGGGGATGCTGTGTGGAAACAGACAGACTCTACGGGTAGACAATAACAAAGAGACTATTGTTGGAGTACTTTCTCTGGCACACCTTGGTGCAATTAGGTGTATTCTTAATTAACTGAAGAAGAAATGCAATTACTCTTATTAAAGTGCAATGTGTGACACAGCTCTTGAGAGACAGAGGGCTGATTCCTGCTTGCACAGTCACACACACCTACGGTATGTGTGCGTGTGTGTGTGCGTGTGAAGGTGTGTGTGTGTGTGTGTGTGTATATATATATTATGTATGTTTGTGTTTATATTGTCCCAGACCGATATTTGACCTCGACAATGAGTCGCCATGCTGCCCGCGCTTTGGTTTTGAAGTAGATAATTCTGAGGATTCAAAATTAAAGCGTGTAATTCTACTAATCCGTCAGCAGAGGGCAATGTTGTCTCTGTTTTAGCGAAAATAATCTGTAGTTAAGACAAAGAAATCTGGATCTATATATTTATAGTCAACTTGGTGCTACTTGTAATATGCAGATGGTGTACCGTTTTTTTTTTGTTTGTTTGTTTGTTTTTACGGTACAAGAAATAGTAAATTTGTTTTATTTTGTTGCTAAAACCCCCAGATAAACCCATAGTATTGGGTTGCACTGACTTCAGTTTTCCAGCAGGGGTCATCATTCAACGAGATTTTGCCCTCAATTTCTTTTTAATGTGCTCTTCTCTGTGAGAGAAAGAAAATGCGTCTCCAGCGTCAGAAATTGCTCTTTTATTTCGTTTTCTGAAATAAAACTGTCTAGAAATGCCGGTTTTAAACATACTATAATAAAATAATTTCACAAAAAAATAAATTTTCCTCATTTATGCAAGTATATAGTAGCACAATTTGCTGCTTCTATAGCTGCTACACAGTCTGCCATCTGCCTCATGGCTGTGAGAGGCACAGACCCACAGAACTCTTGGCTCTAATTCAAAGGGATTAGCCATACTTTACTTCTGGGTTATTGATACTGTGACCTTCTCAAAATGAAAGAGAGATCACAATGAGAGAAAAAAGAAAGAAATATCAGAAATGGATAGCAGACACTGGAATATGTGGCACTCTGAAAGATGCCCTCTGTCCCTCCAGCGGGCCCCACCTCGCCGGGGAATCCTGTCGGCAAGTTTCAGCTCTCAACCAAAATACCAAACGAGAGCCTCACATTTTCTATTCTCTCTTTTTCTTTTGAAGAGCAGCTGGGGAATGACCAAGTGGGCCTTCCTTTTTTTAGAGAGACACTTGCAGTTGATGAGAGGTCTGGAAGTCACTCTCACAGACGTTGGCAGGAACGAGAAATGGAAACGAGCCATGAAGTGGATTTTAGTCGAGAGACCAGATGGAAATACAAATTTAGATGATCCTGCTTATGTGGACGAAGGACATACATGATAAGATAAAATATCAAATCCAGTGCTAAAATTTCTATGAACGGTTGAGGGGGGATCTAGAAGTGCAGCTAAGATGTTGTTACGGTGACTGATGTTGTTTGTGGGCTGAGATCTCATCATGGGAGCTCCTGTCAGATGGGAAAGAAAAGATGGATCAGGGAATTACCAACAAACTTCCTTTCAAACAAGCACAACTTGGCATTCATGCTCCTTGAAGCACATGTTCAGAAAGACTATGAATACATGGAATCTGAATTTTTCAAAAGAGCAAAGCATGTCAAAAAACTGCCAGAGTTTTCAGTTTGCTAAATGTTTGTGTGTGTGTGTGTGTGTGTGTGTGTGTGTGTGTGTGTGTGTGTGTGTGTGTGTGTGTGTGTGTGTGTGTGTGTGTGTGTGTGTGTGTGTAGAAGCACTTAAGCCCTAAAAGAAAAAACCTTGCGAACAAAAGCAGGTAGTAGTTTAATGTCTTTTCTCTGCTAAATGATCCACCTGCTGACTGATGCCTGATGAGGGAAGCTTAAACAACACATCCAGCACCGGTACATCTGCTGAGTACTGAGGGGTTTCTGCACAAACGCATCGCAGCATTTATTGATCAGTCAACATGCTGCCACGCATTCAGAAAAACCTTGATTACGCAGACACTTAAGGAATTACATCCTATAAAACCATTTGGACTTAGAAGAGCCTAAGAGTTGTACAAAAATGGACTTTATCTACTAGCCATCTAGCTTAATATGCTACTGGATTTTCTGCATTTAGACTTGAACTCCCATGTGACTCTCTTGAAAATGAAAGGGAGCGCCATAAGAGGGAGGATCAAAACCTCCAAAACCTTCTGCCAGCTGGCTCCACCACACCCGGCTCCCCACAGGGGCCTTGGCTGGGCTCCTCAGGATCTGTGCCCTGCCTCAACGTGCCACATGTCCTTCCAGAAACATATAACCACACACTCGCAACAGGCATGGATATTAAAGTGACGTTTTCAAACGTAAACACAGTGCTAAACATACGCCCGGGGAACGTAGAGAAAGTGTTTTAAAAGAAGCCTGAACCAACTTAGGGAGATGCCTGCCAAGTAAAACAATTCGCCTGCATCACTTAAAAAGGCCTTCGGTGGAACCAAATCCATCCCACACCCACACCGGGTGGGTGTGTGGAAATCCAGCTCTTCCAAACTAACCGTCCAAGACTAAAAACACAGAGACACTCTGCTTTTCTGCTGTTAGCAATGCTGAGACTTTACAAACAGAATGCACTTTGGCTGCAAAGCGCCATCCCAGGGCCAGAATCAGTAGCGAGTGTGTTCGCATGGTGAAGGGTCAAGGTTCGAGAGCTCACTGAGGATATGACATAAACTGAGGCTGGAGGTGATGCCAACCAATTTTGTCAGTTCTTGCACATCATAAACTTGGATTTAAGTGCAAATGTTTAACCACCTAACCATAGCCAGTAGCCAAACTTTAGATGGAAGCTAAATAAGCAGTGCAAAGTAGAAAACATGCTTTTGTCCAATTCCCTACCGCACTGTGCCTTCAACTTAACAACACACTAAGTTAGTTCAGTACTATTACACAATGCTTGAAAGTTCCCACCTTATTGTCTTCTCTTTTTTCTAATTAGTGGACAAATTAGTTGCTTTTCCTCATGAAGTTAAAGTATTTATGCAAGACAAAGTGAAAAATTTCTATTGTTTTCATGTAGCAGTAACAAGCAGTGAATTCAAAAATATTGAATTAGGGGAGCAAAAATGCAAAAATCCATTGGAAACTGTGACAAAATGTGAAAAAAAATTAATGGTAATAATATTACACAAGTTCTAATTTTAATCATGATGTCCATATTTCAGATTAATCATCTCTGGGATTTGCACCAATAATACATAAAAAAAAAGTGCAAATAAATCCCAGACTCATATATAATGACAATTTGCCAAGAAAAAACTCTGTGACCAAGTAAAGAGACTGCCGTGTGGGATTACAGGATTAGATTAGATCACTTCTTGGAACATTATGACTGGAACTGGCAAATTATTTACTTCCTGTGAACCACAAGCTATTGTAGTTCCAGAATAAGACGGCCAAATATCACACTCTATTAGAATACATGGAGAAATAATGAAAATACAACGGTCCCAATCTATGGATAAAGAGCCTCCTTGTTAAGGTCAGTTTGACCCCTCTGTATCCACAATAATATTTGATCGTCTGCTGGGAATACCCGGTAGTTTTTCCCTACCATTTCTTTAGTAGTAATAAACACCAACTTCTGTTTCTAAAGAAAATGTCTCTTGGATTGCTTTTTGTGAGAACATTTCAATAATTAATTCAAGCTCCCTTTTTTTCTGTCTTACCAAGCAACATGCACGTGTCGGCCCAGCGAACACGTGCATGTTGCTTGCATGCTTGCATGTTAGCCATGCTGTGCTTGTGGTTAAATAAAATCCACTGCCGTGTTTGTGCATTTCAAATGGAGTCCCTCAGAACTCAGTTGTGCGACCTGTGCTTTTCTTGATCTGGTGTCTGTTTTCTGCAGCCGGTTCTGGTGCCAGCTGCATTGCAGGCTCCTCTGCGTTTGGTGGATTACTTCTGCATCTCTTGAGTCCGGCCTTTTTGTGAAAGTTGGTGGGGGCGCAGTGATGAAAGAAAAAGGACAGACATATAGTAGGAGAGGCAGGAATTTCACCAGTCGTGGGCCAACGTTGGCACCTGTTTGACCTTGGGGGGGACATGGCTTGTGTAGCACATTTGGAATCGAGTCGTGTTGAAGACAGGTGTCCTACTGGAATTTGAAAACGCCCCGCTGTTCCTTCCTGTGTTACATCTCTACAGCTGGTCGTCCTGCTGAGGATAAAAAGGCTGAACAGAAAGCAGACACTGTCAGATTTCAGTGTCTGAAATCTCAGGCTGCAATGTAAGATTTCAAACACTTTCTGTTCTGTAAAATAATGTTGAGGTCAATGTCGGTCGAATATTTCAGTACCCTTGGATAAATCAGCGTTGGTCAATGGTGGGGAGAAGTCGCAGCCTTCAGACATGAAGAGAACCTGAAGAGAACCCATACATGAACACAAACTTCATGCACAAATGCTCACTAATTTTACTGGACCTTTGACTTTTGTCAGATTTAGATCATTGAACTACAAGTTGAGAGTCCCTGGACTAAACAGGAGGCGCTTTTTCTTCTTTGACGTCCTCAAGTTGGGAATTTCACTCAGAGTACTTTTGCTGTTCTCTCAATTGTTCATCCATAAGCAAAATAATAATAATAAGTCAAATTATATTAAATTAAACATTACCACTCAATGCCTGTGGGTGTTAAATAAGGTTTTTCCTCATAGATTTGACATAAGAGTTGTCTGGGAAGCTGTTTTAGTTTTCACATGTTGCATTTAACCCCAGCAACTTTTTTCTGAACCTTACTATTGCTACTAACGCAGTACAAGCCCTGTTCCACCTTTCCTGTTTATCTGTGTTTGTCCCTGCTGGATAGCTGATCTGCAGACAACCAGAGCGCACCAAGCGCCACAAACGCTTTCACAGAGAGACTACTGGCCTCAATATGTCCGATCGATCTTCCTGGCATCATCCACTCCTCAAGAGCCTTAAATCAGGCTGCCAACCCAGTCAGGGTTGTCCTGATGTATTAAGATCATGTTCCTAGATGTATTTTCCAGGGAAGGTTTTCTTCTTCTCCAGAGTAATGTGTTTAATTCAAAGCATGTTCTCTGTGATTTTCTCTCTTACAGCAGACCAGTAAGAGAGAAGAGGGGTTTTGGATTCACACAGTAGTACACCGGATATCCTTTCAGGAGGTTTGATTGCGGTCCGAAGCTGAACTGGTAACAAACCTGCAACCACAGCAAACGCAGCAGAAAGCAAATAGTAATGAACTCTGCGAAACCTCAAGATTATCCCCTCAAGCTGTCCGGCGTACAGTTTGGTTGCCCTTTGTAACCCCTTTAGTCTCCGATTGACCGTTAACTCTGAGGTCTTGTGAAAAAAAAGTGCACTCAGAGATAAAGAGGAAGCAGTTGCAGATATTTATGCTGACGGGTCTTAATCGGCTGCTCTACAGATGTGGGAATTATCGGCTCGGCTGTTCCCGGACCTGCTCTGTGTCACGAGGCAGACAGAGCAGACAGCACTAATGTGTGAAACTGATTATTTCAGTCACTCTCAAGAGGCCCACTGGAAAGAGGTAGACTGTCTGCTGGGAGAACTGGTTGTCTCCTGTCAGGTCTTTAATGAGGCGCAAGTGAATGTAGCAGTCACATGCACCGCTGGATTGTGAGAAATTCAGACCCCGGTTTCCAACTCCACCCGCCTCTCTCAGAAAGCCCAATTTGTGTCGAAGACAGTAAAGCCTTGGAAGAAGGAAAGCCGATCCACCAGAGCCACGTTTCAGCGTCTTGTCTTACCTACAAATTTCTACAAGTCACTCTTTCTGAAAGAGAGCATTGTGATTCAACCAAGGGCTGCCTACTCCTCTTGTGGAAGAGAGGGAAAAGGAAGCGGGGGTGAATATGTTCCACTGGCCTAAAGATTTCCCGCCTGGCTTTGCCAGGCTGTGACAAAGATGTGACGCATTCAAGTGCTGCTAGACGGTTATTGAAAGGATTATTGAAAAGATTCTAAAACCATTAAAAAATTAAACCGATTATCTATTATTCTTTTATTTAATACCAATTTTTAAAATCTGGTAGCAGCACACAAAACATCACTGGATGACTTCGGTGAAAAAAAAAGGGTAACATTTTCACTATCACAACATTCAGGTGATCTGAGACTAATAGGGATGCTATAAATAGTGGACATTCACTTTGTTCAGGAAGGCTAGGCTAATCGCAACCATACAAAGTCCTGTAACTCATTCAATAACATATGAATCAACATAGTTTTGTGTAACATAATCTTTCATTGTGTAGAACACACATACACTTAATGAACATATTAGGCTTATCATTCAAAGCTGTATGTTTTTACTGGTCATAAATAGCACCATAGCTTTGAAAGTGTATCCAGCAGCATAAGCTAATATATCAACAACTACAGATTCTTATTTCATTTTCATTTTTTGATTTAAATTAATTGATAGCAAAAATTTGCATTCAAGTAAAAGCAGCACTCTAACATATTTTTAAGTTTTTTTTCAAGTTTTCATTCTTCATTAAGAAATTACTCAAGAGGGAAAAAGGATTTGGTAAAAATTCTGTCTACTGAGTAGTTGATAATATCATAATATGTAGAAATGAAGTTGTCAGACAAAACATAGAGTCGTGTGCTAGTTCTGGTGTTTATAGACTAAAATGGAGAAAAAAAATGCAAATTGATAACGCAATCACAAAAATAATACATTTGAAGCAGAAGAAACACTCCTCTTTTTTTCATATATAAAACTAATGTAATTCACACTTACAGAAGGTAATGTATGCCAGGACTGGGTAAAGTGCTTTCAAATGACAATATGTTTACTGTATGTTCAGTTGACCTACAGGTCTTTCCTCCTCTATAGCATCTGACCAGCTACAAAGGTTGCTTATAATTTGAGTAGTATGATGAAAGTAAACCTTATAAATATTTAAAAGATGGCAAAAATGACAAGTTCAAGATATTTTTCTGTCTCATCATTTAGTTAAAAATAAAGGAAACAACAGAAATAGGTGTAGTATTTCTGGTGTGATCCACTGTTGCTCTAACTGGGAATGCTTTAGGCTCCATCTAAAAACCTGCTTCAAACAGAAAGACTATTCAGCCTGGATTATAGTAAGTGAAGGGCGAGAAGAGAGTTGTAAGATATTCACAAAACATATTTGAACATTTCTTTATTTTATTTTTTTTTTTACGAAGGAGGGGGGTTTTGTTGCCGAGTAGGAATATTTCCGACAGTCCATGAAGTAGTCAGGGAGGGATTTGTGTTGTAAGTAGGCGGGGATATGCAAATGAGGCGCAGATGCTCTGGCTCTGTGGACGGCGGGACACTTGCTGTTTTTGGCAGAACCAGAGCACGAGGAGAGGAGAAATCCCGGGTGGACAGACAAAACTAGCAGACCCGCATTTCCCACAGCTCCAACATGGCCTCAAAGTGCCCCAAGTGCGACAAGACGGTGTATTTCGGTGAGTAATGCATTGCAGAGGGGAGTTTTGTGTGCTTAAATTACGTTTGACCTATAATAACGCTGTCGCTAATTTAAAAGTAAACATTTTGAAACATTTGGGTCCATTATTTATATGCGTTGTGTTGTTTTTAGATTGTTTAATGCAACAATTATGTTTGTGCTATGGAGATGCATTGAAAGTAACACCGCTTTTTAAAAAAAATGAAGTTTAGAATGTGAGCAAATCTTCCCCACCATGCACCTACATATTTGGTCAAATTTTGTCTGCTGTTGTGGCTGTGATGAATTATCACTAGACTGGCGGAGAATATTTCAACTTTTCCCAGTTTTCCCAAAGGATTCCTCACTGAAGTCCTCAACATTTCTTTCACTGAGCCAATTTTAGGGGTCAGAGCCACTGGAAAGGTAAATGATTCACTTGAGCAAACTTTGTAAAAACCCAAAAAGAAAGTAAACCAACCCATTTTTGATTGGATGACCCCCTCTTTATCTGATCAGTGTGGAAATTTGTGATGTTTGTGCCGTCTGCTGCAGATCAGATGAAGGATTTATCCCGCTCTGAGTCTGATCTGTGGCATTTTCAATTTGTTGTGTTTGGTAAAGCTCCAAGCTGGGCTGTTGGCTCTGGAGAATAACTGTCAGAGACCTATTGCCAAGAGAGCCATATGCTATGAGTGTCCACTCACAGGAGATGGTAGGAAAATCATGCTGCGTCAGTGGGATGGGAACCTGGAAATGTACATCTTTTTCATCCTTGTAAACAAAAGTGAGAAATCAAAACACCCACATGACGAGAGTTCTGACTCATACTTCAATACAGCCAGGATGATTACTACTTATATGCTCTGTTTTATGAAAAGATGCTTAGAGTTTGAGCTGTGCCTAGATTATAGGAGCTTAGATTCCCAACATAAACAGTAATTTACATCCTCTGCTCTTCATGTGCATCCTACTCTGTTGATTTTTTTGATTTTTTTAATTTTAGCTTGTGCTGTTGATTATTATTTTTTGTTTTATAATCCACTGTTTGTGTTGGAAAAAACACAGAAAGCACAGCTCTACGCAATTCGCAGTGCTCATCAGTGGGGGTCAAAAGCAATTATGTGAGTGGATGGAAGGACTGTTACGTAACAGAAGCGGCCCAAAGCACACATCACAGCTGCTCCTCATCCTCCGGGTCCTGGGAGTCACTGGCCTGGAATAATATCCCTACAAATAAGATTTATTTACAGATTTCAAACATATGAGTATTCACTTCTCTGTGTAGCCTTAATTCTCTGCATCATGCGAGTCCCAGGTCCCCATTGGTGCACGTTATTTGTCTTTATGTAACGCACTTTGGTCCGGGTCAGTTATTTTTGCGTGAGGTGTGTCTTGTTGGGTGGAGCAAGTGATGAAGATGATGAAGGGATCATGGGGGAGTGCTGGGAGGCGTTAATGACAATAGAGCACGGCTGTGAAATGCGTAAGGGGGAATGGGAGAGGTCAGGGTGGGAGTAACATTTGTCCTGCAATAACAGCATGCCTAATGACTGTCAGATACTGCAAAATAAGTTCAGCAGCGCTACCTACGCACACTCACACACACATGCTCCTTACAATTACATTGCCCATGAAAGAGGTGAGGAATTCTGAGCAGGGGCGAATGAACAAGTCTGCAGGAATGTAGAAGTTACAAAGCAGACATGAGTGGGTGTGATGATCAATCCTTCTGTCCATTGTGTTCTCCTTATGAGGTTGTGGTGCTTCGAAGGTAAGAAGTCAAGAAAGATGTAGAAGACTTCTCCCCAGAGATGCTCTCCAGCTGAGTTTCAAGTGGCTAGAAAACCTCCAGAGGGAGATATTTTGATCAGAGGCCTGAACTATCTCAGAGGACTCCTTTTGCCCTGGAGGACTGGTGACTTTACTTAGATGTCCTTAGCTTATCTCCGACCGTCTTCTTTCCAGTTCTTTTGGACTTGATCCATCTCTTATTAACATCGGAGAAGATTGGATGGTCGTAAGAAATGTAGAACCTCCCTATTTGGCTCAGCTCTTTCATCAACTGACTCCTTTCTATGTGGAGGGGCAGTGGCTCGACTTTGAGACCAAGACATTCACCTTATCTCTAAAGCCAAGCCAACCAATGAAGGAAGCTAATCTCAGTCATTTATATGCAAGGTGTGTTTGTTTTGGTCATGAACTATGTGTCATGTTGGGGTTTAGCGAGACCAGTATTTTTAGATCTTTGTTTTTTGGTCCTTTTACAAATGACTTGTTGATGCATCGGAAAATCGAGAGCTTTGCTCTTTCGACCAGATTTTTCTTTGTTTGAGTCCTTTCGATGTGGAAGAGCAGCAGCTCTTGTCAGAGCTCCCCTGGCTATTGGAACAAGTTGTCAGTCTTGAGGTCATTATCTGAATCTCACATGGATCATGACTCCTTGTGAAGGATGAAGGTCTTTACCTAGACCTCCTCTGGAATGGTTGAGTTCCTGACCATATCTAAAAGGGTAAGTCCAATCTCCCAATAAATGAATTATAGCCCAGCTGTCTTTATCCATTCCACTATCATTCGTGGTAGATGTCAAGGAACTTGAACTCTACCACGGAGACTGACCTCCTAGTCCATCTTTTTCTTCAGAACTTTAGGTTTACTCTCAGAGCTCCTTAATATCCGGTTTCAAAATGCTTTCATGCTGAAGGTCATTGGCTGAGGATGCCAGTAGAACCGCATCATCTGCAAAAAGCAAATATGATGCAGTGAACTTCCCAAACAAAGACTCTCTTCTCTCCATGACTACACCTTTCATTTTGAAAATGTTCTTAAAAGTGTGTCATTGGTGGAGAAAATTGTCTATTTCCTGTCTTGCTTAGCTCTATTTTTTCTTCATGTGTTGTTGGTTTGGGATGTGATCTAAAAAGCTCCTACTCGCCTCCCCTGTAAAAACCCACCTGGCCCTCCATCTGGTTCCCTCAGAATGGGGGTTAAGCAACAGTAGATCCATTATTTAACTCCAAATATTTTTTTCTACATCTTTTCTAAATAGAAATGCTTTTTGAAAGGGCAGTGGTGAGCCGCGGCTGGGATGGAAATTCCTCTGGTTTTCCGTTGAAGCTTTATTGGGCGCTGACGTTTTAGGTTAATTGCAACTTGAGTGGAAAATGTTACCTCTACTTCTGGAGTTTCTGCTGCTTAAAATGCTGATTTGCTTTCAGGGACCCCAAATGAAAAACGTCAGGAATTAAAAAAAAAAAAAGGAAATCCCTCGCCAGAGTTGGTATTGAAAGAATGCGGAGGTCTCAGGGGATTGTATGGGTGTGTTTGGTTGAATTTCACATGTCCGCATTGTGGCCTCGCATCTGAAAGGGGACAGAAATGCTTGCAATAATATACCAGGGGGACTCTAGGCAGACATGCTGCCAGGCTCAGTGGGAATTCAGGCCATGTGATGGAGTCCAAGCCTGAATTCAGCTGATCTGTATCGTTTGCACGACAAACAGGGGCAATGCATCTTTGTGCCACTAACTGAATAAACGAGGACTTAATGGGAACTAATGGAGCTCCTGTGCGAGCTTCTTCTTTCTCTCTTTTATCCACCGACTCCTCTCAGTCTCTTGGTGGCGGCCCAGGACCTGTAATTCCTGCTTCACTTTCCTTTCCGCTCTAACTGCACGGAAAGGGGGAAGCAGGGTGAGATGGTTTTGCCTTTCTTTAAGCAGAGACTCCCTGAGTGCTTCATGCATTCTAATGAGAGGCGACATCTCTATTCACACAGGGCTGTTTCTGTCTCTGCGCACGGTTCTCTTTCCAGAGAGCCCGACTACCTTCGTCCGACCGAGGGGGAAAAGGCCAGCGGTCCGTTTCCCACACTCCTCTATTCCCACTTTTATTGCGCACAATACACCTTATTTATCCCACCCCACTTTTCTGTCAACGCTAGAGCACCCTGTTTTCCACTTGGCTGCCCAGCGGGCTGGGTAAATGTGCTTTGTCGGTTATGTAACATCTTTTTCTTTTCTTGAGGTTTTTTCCTCCCGCTTTTTTGGAATTGCATAACCCACCAGCTCCTGTGCGGCAGTCACCAAGGGTCCTCTTTCTCTGCCTTTATGAGGCACAAATATGATCCTCTAATGGAGATGACATTAAGCTCTGTGCTGACGGCTCGTCTTTTACCACTGCTTCGCACACAGGTACAACCATTGCTGCGGTTTCACTTGTTACGCAACAGCACAGAGGAGCACAGTCGGTTGTTCATCCTAATGTACAGCGTATTCTCCCTGTTCTGAAGTGCAATAAAAGATGAGGTTGGCACAAATATTAGTAAGCCTACTATTACAGAGTGCCACTTAATCTTAAACTGTAAAATCTGACAAGGTTAGAATATTTACATAGAGTGGCATCTCTTTTGTTGGAGATACTGAAAAGCCGAATCTTGTTTTTAATGCACACACAGGCCTGACACGATAACAAATTTAGCTGGACGATAAATAAAGAAATTACTGCGATAACCAATAATGTTGTTGAACTTGTTTTAATTAATCATGCGATTAATTAATTTATTGATTATTGTGACATGCCTATGCACACAGTTCCAGTTAAACTTCCAGCAGAGTTACAAAAACATCATATGTTTACATTTGTGATGGTGGGAATAAAAAAGCTTTTTTTGGCATATCTTCCACACAGCCAGCTGGCACCAATCATCCATCCATCGTCTTATCCAGCAAGGTTTGGTAGGGGAGTCGGTCCACCATCAGGACACATCCTGGATAGAACACCAGTCCATCACAGAGGACAGAAAGACTTTCTTCTAAGGTTAAGTTAGAGATTCCAGTTAAACCTAACATGATCTGTGAGGTTCTCCTTTCACATCCATGGGGAGAACCTGCTATTTCCCCAGGCTGAAACCCAGGACCTTCTTGATCCAAGGCATTATTGCAGACAATTGCTCTCACAGTTGGGATGTAGATTGTTTTTGGTAGTTCCAAAGACTTGGTGACCTCATTATGGTGTGTTCTCTCCGTACTTGGAAGTCAGATTTTCAGAATTTCCGGAAAATCGACAGGAATGGCCCCTGAAGTCGGAATTTAAGCTTTAATAGCTCTAGCTCGGTATGCAATAATGACTTTTTTTTAATATATATATCTTTAAAAAACAAAATACAATTTTGTGGGTACTCCATCTATTTCATGTTTCTTTTAGTCCAGTTATCATATAGCTTAGACAAAGCTGCAACTTCATTGCTGCATTTAAGTGAGAAGGAAAGTTCTCAATAGATAAATATGTTGTGAGAAGCAGCTTACCAAAGTAAAATCTGTTGCACAAATGACTTGGAGGAAACAATATCTGCAAACGTCTGTGCTTGTAATCAGCTAGGAGGAGCTGGAAAAGAAGTGAAATCAAATATCAGACCGGTATCATTATTCATGTCTCCTACATGTATTGCACGTGCATGCCTTGAGGTGCTTGATAAGATTGGGGGTCATGTTTGTGTTTTTTGGGATATTGACGATTGTAAAGAGAAATAGCTGGAGCCCATTTTACAGATATGACAACAAAGCATCCAATCGATCCAATGGAAAGATCAATTTGGGAACACACCACATTCCCAAATCGATGCCTTTTGAGGTTTTCCAGGTTTTAATTTGTGTAAATGGTGCATGCACTTGGTTTGGACATGATTCAGAATATGAAAATTGTATGCACCTCATACAATACAGTATTTTTAATGTTCTAAGTATGGAACCTGATTTAATTGTACTAAAAGTGGAAACAGAAATTTTCATTGAATTAGAACTTCCCCTTTTACACTCTGGAGATTCTTCTCTGGACCATCTTGCCACACAGACATGTAGTCCATGCAGTTAGGCCTCAAGACTCATTTAAAACCGTCTGCACTTTATAGCACTCTCATGCGATGTCTTCCCTTTGGGACTCATTATCAAATTAAAGCAATCTGGTGCACAATGCAAAGTCATAGAAATGACTCCACTTCCTGTTTGGTGAAGCGCTCGATCTTTGTGAACGCCGGGCAGCTTGGACATTGTGTCCCTTTTTTCCTGGAGAAAGGAGCTTTGGGAGGGAACAAGTCAAAGAGAGATGAACGGTCGAGTGGCTGCTTCGCCCACGGGTCTGCCGGTCGGCACAGGCAGGACGCACATTAACTGCAGTCCATTTACATCAGCCAGCGGGACTCACAAGGTCGGCCTCGCTTGTACACAAAGGGAGGGGCGGCGGGGTGTGAGCCCTTAGAGGAAACCTCGCCCCGTCTGAGGCAATGGACGACCTCCAGAGCTGGTTTTGCTATGAGGTTGCATCAGCCACTGGGAGTGAGCTGGATCCAAAAAGATGTTTTTAGTCGCTGTGAAGCAAAAGAACAACCACCCCGAACAGTCGCTATGAGCCGCTCAGGGAGCTACGAGCGTGTACCGACCATAAATAAATCAATTCTGCTGGTTAACGCTGCCATCAGGGTCAGCCCGATGTTACTTTTACCAGATTTAGCAACATCCCAAAACTGCTGTCGCACTAAAAATAAAACTGAGGGGGATTTACAGGATAAATTTCCCAGTATTTAAAAAAAAAGTTAATCTAATGTAATAGCATTTTCCTAAATTAAATTTAAGCTACACTCTCTCTCTATAGTTTTTTTTGTGTAATTGTTTTAAATTAGTGTTCTTGTTGGTGCTTTACTCTTCGATCTCCATCTACTAGATCTTTTTAAATATATTAAAAAAGAAAATGATCACTTTGTGCATACTTTTCTGTGAGTTAAAGAAAGTTTTCTCCTCCTAAGATAAATAGAGAAAATTGTGATCATGATATTATCTTAAACACAGGGTGATGTTACAAAAATACAAAAATGACCTACTTAGATCCCCTCACTATCCTCTGCAGGGCCCTCTTTTCTGCTGGAGTTCCACACTGAGATCCAGCTCTCAACCACAGCTCAGTAAAACAATGTGAGGATGTTGGTAGAAGGTGGTGTTTGTTCCTTAGTGAAACCTCAGACATTGAGTTTTACAGAGAAAATTGGAATGAAGTGAGCAAGAAATGTAGTTTTCCAAACAGTCCTTGGTCCTGTAACTCCATCCTTGAGTTTATCTGTATGTTTTGTTTTAAAGGCTGCATTTCTCCTCTGGCCATTTATATTTATTTATTATGAAGTTAAAATAAACCTTCGTTTGGTCTGTCAGTGTTGGTAAAGCCTCCCCGCCCCGTTCACAGGGAACCCATTAAGTAGGAGCAGAATATGTTGCAAAACCCTGTTAATCTTCATCAAATGTGGCCAAAGCTACTTTTTCATAGGGTTGCTGCACAACGCTCCCTTTCCTGTTTATTTACATCCTTCCTTATTTACATCCTTCTGTATTTTTTTTACCTTCTTTGATCCTTTCTTTTTTCCTTTTCACTTTGTGTCTTTCCATCATCCTTTAGGGAGTAAAGAAAGACAGGAAGATCCTCTTTCCAAGTTCTTTCCTACTTCTTCCTTAAGATGTTTATCCATTTCTCTCTTCTTTCTTTTCTAATACTTTCCTTTCTTCCTAGTATCCACCAGGAAGGATTTCTCTGTTTTGTCTGCTTTCCTTGTGTCCTTCTTTCCTTGTGCTTTTCCTTCTGTTTAGTCCTTGCTTCCTCCTGTTCTTCCTCCCTTTCTTGTGTCCTTCCTTGTGTTTCTTGCTTTCCATTTCTTCCTTTTGGTTTTTATAGGATCTGTATCTAAAGCCTGTTAACTTTAGCGTTTGCCATACATTTGTCGTTGTTTATTTTCCACTTTTATACATTTTAAAATGTGTATAAAGAATGGTGAACTCTGGGAATTTGAGTCTTGAAAATGATTCTACTGTAAAATGAGAAGGGACCTTGTATATATAAAAAGACAGACTTAGTCTGTGTGTCTGTAGTTGTTATGTTCTTTTGTTATTTTTGAGCCTCATCATTTTCATAATTAATCTAAGAATGTTCCCGCTTGAATGCACTGTACAGCTTTATATCGAGTTTGCATCTTGAATGTTTTGTAACGAGCAGACAATAAACAAAAACATGGACTAAATTCACAGCATATTTATCTATTGAGAACTTTTCTTTGGTGCATGAAAGCCCATTGTCTTTATGTGAAGGAAAAGGTCAGAAGTGCTTGAGGGTGTTTTTCCTCCAGAGAGCGGAACAAGGATGCAGACAGGAAAACACAGGGCGCTTGGTTTTTCCCTTTGGTTAGATGTTGTTGTTTCTCCTGGGACAAGCTGAGCAGCCTCCAGTCTGTTCCTCAGGTGTGTGGAGCCACAGTTATCACGCTGAAATCACAAACACCCGTGTGGACACAGCTGTGTCTAGTTGGACGAACAGGGTAAAGAAGCTGGTGAAGGGAGAAAAGGCAGAACACATGGGTCCAGGTTAGCTCAGGCTGCAACAGAAGAGCATAAAAGACCGGGTGAAGCATTAGGTGAATCCTTAAGTTTGTCACACCAGAACCATCATGGCAGATGGTAGCTTGTTAGTTCTATCTGATGAATCCAAATGATGACCAGATTTTTCTCTTATTGAAACCAGCTCCTGATCAGAAACCAGTCCTGTTGTTCTCTTCCTTGTCAAGCAAATTACATTTCCGTCTGTTACACCCTGATCGAATTATTGAGTGATAAGTAAACACATATATTAGATTTCCAAACCCAGACCTACTTATGGAGCTTCCTGTTGTTTTTTTAAATGCTGTGAATTCGGCTGTGTAAATTTTGCTCGGCGCTCCGTTCTCGTTGATCACTCGTGAGAAAAACGGGCACAATCTCTCCCCCCCAGACCCTCCCAAAAAAAACCAGAGTCCACCGGCAGCTTTGGCGCAGCTGCTCTGTCACTGCTGACAATCAGGGAAAGGTAATTAAGTCATTGGGAGAAATGTGGCTTAATGTTTCCCCTCAGAAGGCTGCTCGTTAGTGCTCCGTTTCCTAATGCTCTGTCCAATTATGCTGTGTTTGTGGACCATTTGTTGCAGGTCTGTTCCCAAGCTGCTGCCTTTATGGAAAAACCCGGTCTGATGGCAGTCTAGACTAAAATGCATGTCACCACCGAAGCGAACAGGGCGAATTAAATTAGAACCTCCAGGAGGCTTTTTGTGACGTAAACGGCATGGATACTCGAATGATCTCAAACCCAATCACGAGTAAGTCATGCTCGCTAATGCTAAATCTATTTGATGTTGAAGGGACCTTTTTATTCTCCTTAGTTAAAATCATTTGACCACAGTTTGCCAGAAATAGCCTTTTGTGAAATGATATTATGTGGGGTTTATAGTGACATGTAGGCCTGTCACGATAATAGATTTTGTTGGGCGATTAATTCTCAAAAAATTATTGCGATAAACGATAATATTGTTTAAAGTGGAGAGCACCGGAGTGGAGCCTTTTATCATGCGATTAATTGATTTATTGTTTATCGCGACAGGCCTAGAGACATGCAGATGCTTTCTTTTGTTTTGTTGTGAAGAACACTGCCTTGTTTATTTGCATTTCATTACAGATCAAGCTAGTCGTGTTATTTTTTTCTTATACAGTAGAAGTTTTTTCTGCTCATGGAGTTTGGTTTAATGTTTTTAATGTAGCTGGTGTTTTTTATTGCTCTGTTTTTGGGTATGCATATTTAACGGATCCATGAACCTCCATGTGTTTCATTAGCATTTTATGTGACAGACCCCCACAAAGTCATGGCTCATCATAGTTTTCAAAAATGTTTAAAATAGAGAAAAAAACATGCAGCTTGCATTTTCATTCTCCATTACAGTGTGTTCCAAATTATTAAGCAAATTGGATTTAAATGTCATAAAGAATTTTTTTTTTTGTTGTACTATTAAATTTATAGATTGCATTGTGTGTCAGGGCTCTTTAATCACTGTAATTAATTTCAGAGAGCTGGTTGATTAGTTTGTCTGGTGAACTCAATTAAAGGAAATCTACTTCAGAAGGATGTTCCACATTATTGCCTCACATTCTCACAAGTTTCAAGCAATATGGGAAAGAGAAAGGATCTCTGCTGACGAACATCATCAGATGTTGTCAGTGCTGTATGACAAGATATGAAAACATTAAGTATTGAACGAAAACTGAAGCGTTATCGTACTGTGAAGAGATTTGTACAGATAAAGGCATAATGAGGAAGGTTTCTGTTAGATAAATTTATGGGATTAAGAGAGCAGCTGTTAAAATGCCCTTACAAAGCAGCAAACAGTCATTTGAAGCTGCTGGAGCCTCTGGACCTGAAGGTGGGGGATCCTCCAGAGGCCTGCGGTGCATGAACCGACTATTGGGCTCCTAACCAGAGCTCACAAGCAGAAATGCTCGCAGTGGGCCCAGCCGTACATGAAGATTCATTTTCAAATAGACTTGTCCACTGATGACTGCTGTGCAACCCTGGATGGTCCAGATGGATGCAGTAGGAAATATGCTTTGATTTTGTACTTCTGACTATATTTAGAGATCAGTCAGATGGAAATTTAACCTTTCACTCTCAAATCTTTTGCATCATCTAACAGGTTTTCTCCCACTATCACTCCCTGTTTCTCCATTAATTCTGAGCAGCTGTTTCTCCTGGAAAAGAATCAGTCCACAGCATCATCCCGCCGCCATCATGTATTACCATTTGAAGGGTCTGCTTTTAATGTCACTATAACTTTATTCCTTATCTCTCCGGTGTGTTCCATGGTCTGGATTAATTTATGTAGAGGTATTGGAGTAAAAAGGACTAAAAAACTGTCAAAAAATGACCAAATCTTAAGTATTTTGTCCATTTTCAAGTGCAAATATCTTGCAAATAAATTTCAGCAAGATATAGTTTTTTTTTTAATTGTTTGTTTGTTTTGGGGTTTTTTTGTGTATAATGCTTTTACTATGACAAAAACGTTCTACTTCCACAGGCAGATTATTTTGCATATAGCTACACATTTTTCCCATAAGTGAAATAAACTGCCAGTAGAACTTGTACTTATTGGGTTGATCGATATCTTTTTAATCAATTTTAGGTTTGTCTTATTTCTAGTGTACTAAGATATTTGCACTAGAAACAGGACCAAAATACTTGGCAAGATCTTGTGTTTTTGCAGTGAATGCAAATGCACTTTTTTATTTTTTTTTTATTTGTATAAATAAACTAATATCAATTTCCTTACTATTTAAAGTTATACACTATTTTGTTTTGGTCTTACATAAAATCCTTCTAAAAAGAGTCTGTGTTTGTAACATGACATAATGAGGAAACGTTGATCAGAGACTCCTGAGCATCCTGAAAAGCTCAAATGAAGAAATTAAGTTAAAGGGCTTTTCAGAGGTGCAGGTATCCGTTGACCTCTGTCCAGCTCAGCATTACTGCAGGGTCCGTGCTCTGCTAGTCAGCGCTGACATTCTCGTTTTTGAAGGCACCGGCTCTCAGTTACATAAACACGAACTCTCTGTCAAATCCAAAGAGACTCTAAACGCCTCGGCAGCAATCGCAGCTCACATAAAACCCTTTCCACAAATGAAGGCCTTTACATGTGTGCACCCTAAATTATGGATTATTTAAATATCTCTAGTTAGTCTTCCGCATTTAATCTGTCCAGCTGCAGTACATTAAATAGGAGAGATGCTTGTCATGCGCAAGGAAATGGGACAATAAAGAGATGCCCAGTTCACTGAAAATGATCCTTTTCCCCATGGCTCTGTCAGGTAAGATGTACGAGTACCTTTCAGCTGGGAATTCCCCCCCTTTGTTTACATCAACATGCCCAGGAATCCCCCCTTTTTGTGGGCTTTGGATAGAGAGCAGACAGGATCTGGCACGTCCTCTTCAATGTTGACATTGCCAACGTGACTTTCTGTCAAGTTGCTCCCCCTTTGAGCCGGAGCCTGTTTGTTTTAAACCGGTGGAGGCTTTTACCCTCATGTAGGCTGGAGGTTGCTCTGCAGCGTTTTCATTTGCATCATTTGTTCCCACGTGTTCACTATTTTAGGATACCGTGATTGTTTATTGTTATGTAACGCATTTTGTTTGTGGGTGCATTAGTTTGAACTGAATAAAGGATGATGAGAGCAGATAGTGACTCAGTATATCTAGGCCAGCCCTCCTACTCTCCCTTTTCTTGCACTTAATACTCCAGATGAGCTCAACCTTCTTGTTAGATTAACGTCTTTTTCAAAGTGGGAGCTGTTAAACAGTGGCCGTCCGCAGAGAACAAGCAGCAGTCCTCCTGAAGTGTGTTTCCATTCATCCTCTGACTTTAAATCTCTGTGTCCATTTTTGTGAATGAGTCATTGACAGATAGATTTCCCAGAGGACACGCAGGCAGTTTTCCAGGACTCCCGTTTCTGCGCCATTCTGTCAACATTTGAAAGGTCAAATAGTGACCTCAGACATGAGAGGAAATGATGCAAATCTGCTTTGAAAAGAATCTGAACACATCCCGTTTTTACTTTTTCGAGCAGAAGCTGTGGCGAAAAGGAAACTGATTACTGGGTTGCTCAGACGTTAAGGGATGCTAATTTTCCTGTCCAAAATTGTTAATGTACAAATGTACAAAGAAAAATATCTGTCTGTAACTGTGGTGAATGACAATTTGACAAAAAATATTAAAAAATAAAATTCATGCAGCTCTCAGATAAACTGAGAAATTTCTTGAAAAATTTTGGTCTGCATTGTTGCTGAGGATGTGTTAAAATATGGTGGCATTGAATGGAAGCAGGAAAAAGTCTCACTTTTTTGTGCATAATCAGTCTGTTTCTTTACTTGTGCACCTCACCAATGTAATTGTCCAAATGTTATTCTTACACCTATGTACCTAGACAAGTTTACTTTTTTCCATAACAAGATATAAAAGCTACAGAGAATTCTTACCGAAGAAACTTTGTGCTCACAAACAACACCTGCAGTTTATTATTAAATATTAATTTAATGTTATTTCATAAACTGTGTTTTGTTTTTTCTCTGTCATGTGTGTTGGTTTCTTCCCTTGAACTCCCGATTTCTAAAGCACACCTGGTGCTGACCTTTGTTTTCTGTGATGAGGACCTGTTCTCGCGCCATCTTTTTTTTTTTTTTCTTAGGTTGTGAATAATATTTCAGATAATATTTCCAGATTTTATTGTCAAGAATCCAATCTGTTTTCTGTTAAAGATGACCTTACAAAGCTAAATATGGTTGTGCGTTCAATTTAAGAGAGTTGTGGGGCGAGGACTTTATCTGTGGTTTGACATTATTCATCTGCTTCGAAAAACTGTCGAAAGGCAGATTCTTTTCTTCAGCCTGAAATATCTTTGCTCTCTGGTTCAAGAATTAAAATTTTTCCATGCTGCAATTTATTGTGTAAATTCCAGCATAAATTGCTGGACTTATGAAGTTGTCCAATGCTTGGGCTTTTTCCAAGACGCCTTTTCCACGCAGAGAGTGAGTTTTTCCCCAGGTCTTGTTGTGATCTATTTGTTATAATTGACAGCGTTAACAGAGTGCAACTGGAGAAAGAACAGAGTAATCTCATCTCTAAGATCAATCCTGAGGGATTTTTTCCCCACTAGATAATTTAATGTGATTCCTTTGTCATTTATATCAAATCCAATCAAATTTAACTTGATTACCCAAAGAGGGAAGTTGATTTAATCAGGTTTACAAAGAAGTCAGTGAGAGTCGGTCAAAGGAGACATAGTCTAGCTATAAACCTGCCAATTTTCTACAACCAAGAAGTGTTACATGTGGCTATCAGGGGGTTGTATATGCATTTTTAATAGAAGAACATTGATTTTTATATTTTTTTTTATTTTATTTTATAAATGTTTTAGTGAAGTCAAGTGGCAATTGATCTAATGCCCAGACACAGTTTTCATAACTTTATTCTTTACAGGAATAACTTTTTTAGAAAATGACAGCTTTCAACAACACCATATACCCTTCTTAAATAATATCAGATTGCAGTAACCTCTAAACTCTGCAGTGTGGAAGTTGTTACTGATGGAGGAAAACTGAATTAAGGATGATGAGAGCAGATAGTGACTCAGTTAGCTATTTTGGACATCAGTGAAATGTTTCAAACTTAGTGCAGAGATGTAAGAAGTTATTTAAATAGAAACCCGTCTGCTATAGAAAATGCTAGATCTGGAAATGCAGGCAGTGTCTTGTAAACCTTGGAGTTCTGCTAATATGACATCCCAGATGTTACTTGCTATTGAAGTAATTTCAATATGTCAGGTCTGTCGTAATAATGGGTTGTTTTAAATAAGCAAAATCATGTTTTTCTCTTGCACAAACACAATGGGACGTCTCCTCTGCTCCTGATGCACAAACCTGAACTCAAATCAAGAAAGTTTGACAGAATTATTTTCAACGGCATTGAAATATTCTTTTTTAAAGAAATGGCACTGAAGTTTGTGTAGGCAGGTAGAGGCTGTAAAAAGAAATCAAGATCTAAAATCAAACACAAATCTGATTTGTGCATCTATGGTATTTATATCTTTTCTTTTTCAGTACCTTAAGGCTCTTGTCGTTTCAACTTTCGCTTCCAGACACAGTGTATATTTATTTAAACCATAAATGTATACTATAACATGAAACCATGTTGCAGTGTGGAGGAACAAGAGGAGCACCTTAATGTCTGCATATAAGCTGGCTGCATGCACACATGTTTGTGTGTTTATGAGCTGGGTCATGTAGGAAACGGGCCGAAGTTTCCGGCTATTTTTGCTGTTCCTTGATAAGAAAAGGTGTTTCCTCCGCTGTCGGGGCGACTCCTTGGGTCCCATTGTTGGGAGGCAGTGGTGATTTGTTGTGTTAGAAGTGTAGATTTTGGGTTCCTCGCCTGTCTGGACGCACGACAGAGAAGTGGACTGAAATGAGGTGGGGGGGGGGGGTCGGGTGGATCAGAGTGGGGGAAGGGAGTTAGATTTTTTGTTGTTGTTTTTTAATAGATTATTCAAGGAATCTGGGTTAGATATGGATCCCCCCCTGTTTCAACTGGACTGGCACTAACCCCGCTGTCAGTCAACCCGGCTATGACATCATCGCTGTATCCTGTGTTGTACACAGGCATCCCCACTGTTCCCGCCTCCAAGAAAACAATCCCTCTGTTGGCGTGATGACAGCATCCCCATCGAGGCCAGAGACAACACAGCACAAACCAATCATTATTGTAGATAGTGAAGCAATGGGGGACGTCATTCCTCCCTGCAGTGGCTGATTGAAGGGCGCTCTGTGATACAGACATGCACAATTGATAGAGGGGCCGAGGGGGAGGGCGGGATTATTCACAGTAATCGGCACAAATGTTTCTTGATGTGAATGTTTGCATTGATCCCACTTCCTTCTGTCTTTTGTCTTTGATTTGCAGCTGAGAAGGTGTCATCGCTTGGGAAGGACTGGCACAAACTGTGCCTCAAATGTGACCGCTGCAACAAGCTTCTGAATGCAGGAGGCCACGCAGAGGTCAGTGGGATCAAACTGTGAAAGAGCTCAGAGAAAGAAAAAAAAAAAACTTTTGTGTGGAATCACTTGGCTGCGTTTGAAGCTTTAGCAGTCCTGAATGTTTTTTTTTTCTTTGTCTCCATGAAAACATTAAATATTTGTTTTTTCTTCAAATTAGATTAAATTGCCATATAGACACTGTCAGAGAAAAGAGCTGTATTTGCTTTATGAGCTCATTAGTTTCAACCATTATTCATTCATGAGTTTTTTTTATTTAACCTTTATTTCACCAAGAAAATGCCAAAAAAGATTGCAAATCTTTTTTGCAAGAGAATCCTAGTCTGACATCTTCAAGTAAAGTCAACCTTTTTTATTTTTACATAAAATGTTTCTCCTGTTTCATATGTTTCTGTTGCCCTGAACCTTGTAGTAAGCTTTAAGTTATTTGATTACTTTTTTGGGAAGACGTCTGTGTTTAAGACGGTTTTTTTCGTCGAGGCTGACCAGTTTAATCTGTCTTCTTTTTTCACCAGTGTCAAAAAATCCACCATATTACCGTAAATGAGATGACATGGTAGAGTAGTCACAGGTCTGCAACTTTTAGGACGTTAGTATTCCTGCAGTCCATTCGTTGCTACTAAGAGCTACGAGTAAGAGCCAGAATCGATTGTTGCTTGGTGATTATCAGACTTGCAGACAGAATTTTGGCCTCTTGGACTTGAAGTGCCATGTCACACCACAGTCTTTTATAAGGTCCTGTGAAGCATCGGAGTGTTATTTTTCTTTCTCTGAGTCATGATAGGTCACAATCCTTGTGCATCTGTCACCGGATATATTTGTTTCTGCTTTCCGTTTTCTGGGCCTGTTTTGTGTGTCTCCTCGTGTCCGACGATATGTCGGGTCCTCATGGGAAGTTTTACTCCCTTTATCCGTGCAGGGTGAGCCGTTTTCAGATCCTGCATAGTCGGACTGCAGAACCACATCTCAGTCGGGTTCCCCTGTCCGCTTCTGTTTTTTGAGGATTCTCTCATCTCATCCTTTTTGATTCACCCATTCATGACCCGGGCAACTATGTGTTTTTTTTTTCTTCTTCTTAAACACTCTTCTTGATCTCCCGCTTTTTTCTTTCCTTTTGGTCAAAGAGGATGTGATCTCAACCTCTTTGGACACAAAAGCCATTTCCCCCCACAGACCCCAAAGGATGCTTGTCTGCTGTTTATGCTGTTTAATCTCTGCCTGATTACAGTACAGTAGTAGCACACAGTCTCTCTCCGAGGCCCTCGCTCGCTCTTCCCGCCATCCTTCGCTCCGTGGAGGACATCCAAGTCCCTCCCCACGCCACGACTCTTACTTTAACAGAAAAACGAGCCTCTCGTCGTCATGGAAACTCGAGGCCGGGTGACGTTTCTTCTGGAAAGAAATGTTGGAAGGGATTGTCCGGGAGTGCTGTTTGTTATCCTCGGTATGTGGAAGGTTATGAACCCCAGAAGGACGAGGACTGCTGCTTTAAAAGGAGACGGAAGGACAGGATGCGGCCCAGAGCGGCCTGACGTCTGTGGGCTAAATGGGGGCAGCAGTTCCCCCCCGAGGCAACCTCCAACGTGCGACGTGACAAGGTTGTTGACCCTGAAAGAGCATGGCTTTATTTGTTCCAGCACATTCAGAGGCGTTCTTTTTTTTTTTTAAACGCAACAATGCTGGAACATCAGAACCATCTGGACTCAGTTAACATCTATAAATCCTAATGGTCACAAATTAGCGCGTGTGCTGGTTTGAAATGTTTGATTTAATCTTTAACAGCTTCAAATCTGGTCAAAGTGAAATCCACATATGTTCAGATATGTGCATTTTCTTACAAACGGATTAAAAGCTACCAGACGTTTTCAACTGCAGCGACTTAAATGTCTGCTTCTTATCCACATTCGGGAGCTTTCGGCACTTTGCTGATGAGGACTGGCTCTTGTAGCAGCTTTAGGGTCAGCTGCATCATTTATGGGGTCGACAGTCTTCACGTGAGCCTAATGGGCCTTGATGATGCTCTGAAGCTGCCTGCACGGGTCACACACATGACGGCGTTGCACTCATGAACTGCTCATAAAAATGTCAGAATGATCAGGGACAGTCGAGCTAAATCAGTTTCTCCAATCCCAAAAACCTACAATCAGCAATGTTTTTAAATTTTTTATTTAATTTTATTTATATATATTTTTTTGCCATTTCCAATGTACAGGGCTCAAAGGCACTTAAATAACCAATTATATTCCACAGAAGGCATCTAATGTGGAAAAATGGTTTTGGTAGCATCTTGCTGTGGACGTTCTTTCATTTATCAGGGACATTATTGTTCCATTACATAAAATCCTGAAAAAGTACATTGAGGTTTCTAATTGTAATGTCAGAAACTGTAGAAAATGTTTTTAGAAGGCTCAGCTAACTGTGCTTCAAATGTAAACTCTCTTTTATCGCACTGCTCTTATTTTCAGCCATCTGAAATGATTAAACTCAGACAATACAGGAAGGAAATACTGTCCTGTTCGTTTACATAACCTGCAGCGTCGGGTCGTTCCTGAACCGCTGCTGACTCCAGCATACTAAGGCTCAAACGCATCGGAAATCCTAGAAGAAACATGAACTTTAAGATAATAAATAGGCGTTTTGTTAAGTAATAACTCATCCTGAAATGGTGGATGACAGAGAGTTTGTCCACAAAAAATAAAAAGTAAAGCAGTGAGACCTGCAGAGATGATTTACCAGCTGAAAGGTGAGCAGCGGTTTAGAAATCATAGCACAGAGTTGAAGCAAATCTCAAGTGTGTGTGACAGTGTGGGAGGTTTAATCACTGGGAAGAGAGTGGGCTTTTCTTTCAGCCGTGAATCCATTTGTGAGTTCGATTTGCATCCTGTTGGATCCTCAAATAGTAGTCCGACTCCGTGTCTTTGCGAGTCTCATTAAAGCCGAACGAGAGGGAGAGTGTGGCGGCTTTAACAACAGCTGATCCTGTCCCGGGTGATGCATTATTAAAGTCAGATCTTTTCTTTCTTCTTCTCCATCCTCTAAGGGAGAGAGAGAAAAAAAAAGAGCTCAGGTGGCCATGGCAAAGTGAGCAGTGTCTGGTTTTCCACTCATCACCCTGCAGGTCTCGCCACCTGCTCAGTGATTTTTCTCATCTATGGGCATCGGAACCTGCACACAGACCGGTGGCCCTTCACCCCTCCTCCTCTTCACACATCACATGTTTCTGCGGTGGCTAACACATTCCCAGTGTGCATCGGATTCAAGACCTTTTATGTCACAATTTGGATTATACTTTTTTTTCCCTCCTCCTTTTTCCTTGAGAGTGGAAACACGATGTCTGTCACACATGTGCAGACACAAAGCTCCCATTGAAGTGTGTGTGTGTGTGTGTGTGTGTGTGTGTGTGTGTGTGTGTGTGTGTGTGTGTGTGTGTGTGTGTGTGTGTGTGTGTGTGTGTGTGTGTGTGTGTGAATTCATCAACAGAGACCGGTTCCCTCGATACAGTAGCGCTCGTTATTTTGGGTTGAAGCACCCTGTGACGATGACTTCATCATTAGGTGGCAGAAGGGTGAAAAAAAAGCTCAATTTTTGGACATGTTCCTCCAGCTGCAATATTTTTAACACTGGGAAAGTGTGTGAACGTCATGACTTCACACACACATCATGTCCAGCTTCCTTTCTGCGTCAGACGGGTGTGTTTTATGTGCTCAAGTGGATCAGTCTGGGGGGTTTCTCCTGCTAATCATGATATGTTCTCTCTCCATGCAGCACGATGGAAGGCCCTACTGCCACAAACCATGCTATGCTGCCCTCTTTGGGCCAAAAGGTGAACTGCATTCCCCTCTCCCACTGTTACATTATTAAAAACCCATTTGATTTATTTAAGCAGTGTTTCTCGGCCGATTAGATGCATGTAATGCTCTATATTTGGCTCCTTCCAGCTGTACGTGTTATACAATATAATCTGAAACATTTCAATATAGCTAATTCATCTAATAAACATTATGTCAACTAAATGTGTGTAATTCTAAATCTTTTTTTAAAATCTTTTTACTCGAGGTGTTAACATTGGGGGAGCAGGTTCTTATGTGTACGATGCTCCAGCCAACAACAACACTGGCGGGGATTCGGCCTCTAAAGTTGAAGAGAAGCGTGTGTTCGCGCCAAAGGCGCCATCAAAAGGTATCTCAGATGCAGTGCTCCTAAAAATTCTGCTGTTGGTTTAGAATCTACGGGAGACAATGATCCGACGTTCTCTTTGTTTGAGAGTTTGATGTGAAGGCTGCAACTGATGATTATGTGAGTAATCGATTGTTCCCTGGTCTGATTTTTTAAAAATCGGCACAGTCTGTAGATTTTTAACTTAACAATTTAATCAGTTTTTATGCAATATTGGAAATGCGTTAAACGATGCAAATAAACAAAGAATCAGTTTTTGTTAAAATAAGAAAATAAACATTTTATTGCCCAAAATGAAATAACACCAGGCTTTTTGTTCACTAATCCTCTCTGACAAAGAACAGCTGGATGTACACGGAGATTAAATGACACACAGGGGGATTTTATGTAATTAGATGCCCTCCGAGGCACCTAGTTGGAAATTTAGATGTTTAATTAGTAAATTAGATGCAGAACGTAACCGGCTGCACAGAACTTAGAAGGCATCAGGATAAATGAGGGTAAATACAAATAGGATGTGAAATTTTATGAAAATCATTTGTAATTGTTCTTCCGTTTTTTGCAATTAAGATCTAATTTGTGTTTAGCTATCAAATAAAATGTAGCATGAGAAACTGTGGAGAGGCTCTGAGTGTGAATACTTGGTGTTTTGGATCCGTCGGTCTACTGAGCCTCATGTTTGTGTGGAAAACATGGAAGCTGCCGTTTAATTAGGGCACATTTCTCGTCATCTAAGGTGTTACAAAGCTCACCTCATGATGGAATCTGAAAGAAAACAATGAGTTAAGTGTCTGAACTCGGCAATATTTGGGTGTTTTAAATAAGCTTCCCTTGAAATCCATAAAACATAACATTTCTTTCATTATTGCCCCAGTGGAGTTCACACCTAGCAGTTTTCATTCATTTTTGTTTTGTACATTTGTTCTTTAGAGACTTACCTCTACATGTCTTTTTTATTATTATTATTTCCTGCAGCTGGCAGCATTACCACTTTCTCCGGCGAGGCCAACCTTTGTCCCCGATGCAACAAGAAGGTGTACTTTGGTGAGTCGTTGAAACACATCCCTGAACCCAGTATCGCAAAGAACTTTAGAGGAAGAGGCGCAGACGTGCAAAGCGCGTCACGAGGCGTCTGGCAGATGTTTGAAATATGTGTGTGGTCCCTTTAGCCGAGAAGGTGACCTCCCTGGGGAAGGACTGGCACCGGCCCTGTCTGCGCTGTGAGAGGTGCAGCAAGACTCTGGCTCCTGGCAGCCACGCAGAGGTGACGACTCACATTAGGTTTTGGGTTTTACTGTGCAGCCTAATACAGCACTGTTAAAAATATTAAATTAAAACCATCATTCATAAAACACCACACACTTTGAGTCCGTGATGTAACTTGATTGTGCTACCTGACAATCAAGTTAAGTAGCAGCGCATAGGAAATATTGACAGCACAAATCCCCCCCTTTTCCACCTCCAAGCTAACATTATGAGGAGGAATTACTTGAAAAGGTCACTTCATATTTCCATTAGCAGACTTCTTCAAGTCTTTTATTACGTCTGAAATCATCCTCTGTCTCGTGGATTCTTTAATTTAGAAGCTCTCTAATAAAAGAAATATAATCTACAAAGGTCAAGACTTGATTCCCCAGAATGTTTTTACTGCTGTTTTGTAGAGGCAGCACAAATCAGCTGTAGTCTGATTTTTGTCCTTGAATATGTAACGTTAATCTGTAGCTGTGAGAGCTTTTTTTCTTTTGTTATTATTATTATTATTATTATTATTTCATTCCATTTCAGAATAACTTTATGAAACTAATTGTCGTCGTCTCCTCCCCCATCCAGCATGACGGCCAGCCCTACTGCCACAAACCCTGCTACGCCGTCCTCTTTGGACCCAAAGGTAACCGCTAGGGGGCGCTGTCGACCCACAAATCTCCGACTGACACTTGAAAGAGAATGTCACACAAGTGTTTCTGAAAAGCCACTTTCCACTGTGACTGTGCAGCGACCCGTCCCACTGATCCTTTACCTTGTTTTTCCCCCCCTCCTCTTTGCTGCCCTCCTGACTGTTCTCCCGCTGTTCTCCCTTTCTGGTCTCTCCAGGCGTCAACACTGGCGGCGTGGGCAGCTACATCTATGACAAGGAGCCCAGTGCAGTGACCCAGCCTTGAACCTTTTGTCCCCCACACCCACCTCAGCCTCACCCTCCTCTTCTCTACATTACACTGACCAACACCCACAGTATTATGTGCTGATGTTTTTTTTTTCCCCTCCCTACTCGTTTGTTCATACCTGAGGCAGCCGTCGGTCGGCTGCGACTCCCTTTCCCAGGATCAAATAAAGCAGCACGGAGGAAAATTAACTGCACTCAAATGCAGAAAGGAGCACAGACACGTCAAAGTATCTCATATAATGCACATTAAAAAAAAAAAAATCTGACGAAGGATATTTTGTCGAGTTTCTAGTGGAAGTATCTTAGTACATTTGAAATAAGACTGAGCTAATTTACAAGTAGCTTTTCAGCAAGATGTAATAGCTTATTTTGAGTCAATAATTCTATATATTTGATTTTAAAAAGTACTAGTTCCACTTGCAAATTATTTCATTTATAACATATGGAAAAATGTCTTGTTATAGTGAAAAAATTTGCTAGTGAATTTATTTATTTTCTATCAATGTTAGGGAACTATTTACTGACAACAAGTTCCTGTATCTTGGTCAAAAGTTACTAATAGGTTAGTTGTGCCTTTTTAAAGTGTACTAAGATATTTGCACCAGAAACTAAAACTTTATGTTGCTTTCAGTGTGCTTTTTTTTTTCATTTTTCTTCACAAAAGCTAAAGCTGTTGCCACGTTTACACTGTAACACGGTTTCACAACGGGAGACTTCAGGTCTCTCCGTCTCACATATTTCAGCCAGCAAAAGTTAATTGAATCTGTCCTCCGGGTTATTTAGGGATATATATGCGAGGAAATAAAAATCTGACCGCCAGGGATTCTCAGGTGCTGCTTTGCTGCCGCCTGACGACAGACAGAGAAATTCAACCTCGGAGGCCGTTTGCACGCACAGATGGTCTTGAGGAATGGAGCGCCGTGCCAATAATTCTCTTTATTTTACAAACGCCATATTCGTAGTTTGGCTGTGTGACAATGTTGCTGCTGCGAGAGGGAAGAAATCTGAGCGCGTTATGCAAAGGTGGAGGAAAAGCATTACAAACGTGACCCTTACATATACTCTAAAACATCAGTTTGATTTGACTTTCACATGTGAGAATAATGCAAACAAAACAAAACAAAAAGAAGTTTGGAATACAGTGCCTGCTGCGTTACAATCATAAGGTTTATTGTTGTCAATAATAGTAAATGGTAATTGTTTTGAACATTTTACAAATTGGAAAAAAATGTGACATACATTGGTGTTTTCATCTCCCCTGGAGCAATGTTGTTCTCTTGAGTTGTGTTTTATAAGTGACCTATCAAAGGTGGCTCGTTGACTCTGATTTTATTTAGTTGTGCTAAAAGTTAAAGGGCCTCGCTGCAAATGCACCGAATTCTGGCGATTTGTAAGATAAGAGTTTCAAAACCCATTTTCTTTTGAGCACGCCTTGGTTTGTCAGATAAAAACCCGATTGAAGTTTGTGCTGATGGCATAAGCGAGCAGTTGGATTCTTTCACAAGGCGCCGCAAACTTGTAAGCTCAGCAGGGCGAACATGCCCCCCCAGAGCCCGCCCATCCACTACATGTTAAATGTTTTGGGGTTTTTATTTTCCTAAAATTTATGATGTGGGTGAAGTTCGGAGGAGGTTGGGTTGTGGGTATTTATTGCTTTAGCTGAAGTCCTTTAAATTTCAGCCATCGTACTGCTAGCTTCCGTTCGGAAGAACACATCATGAAGATGATTAAACAAAGCAATGCCTGCTGTACAAACTCTTTAATGATCAAGATTTATTTTTATTCTTTTGAAAAAAAAAAGTGACCCTGCTGTTGTTTTCCAGGATATGATGCTCTATTTTAAGTTTTTTTTTTGCCTTTAGCCAACATGTTAGCTTAGCTTGTAGACGTATGGACAAATCATTCTGTAAGAATGTGCATTTTAGTATTAATGTATGATCGTCACTGTTTGTTGTGCATCGTAGGGCTTCATAGACACTCACCGGGCGACGGCCTTTGTGTTTTTATTTTTTGTTTCATTGTATTTTATTTCAGGAGCTCCATTTCTGTGTTATCAAAGACGTTTGACTAATTCTGTTACTTTTTTCTTTTCATAAACTGCAATAAACGAACACTAAACTCGCTGCAGGTTTCTTCCTTCTTTTTTTTGTTTTTTTTGTTAACATTAAAAGTGAAACAGTAGGTGTAGACTGTGGCCGGTTTTCACGTGACATCCCAAAACAAAGCATGACTGTATTCTTCTCCTTTAGCCCAGAATGCAGACACCCATGTGAGACGGACCCATTGTCTTTGTCTGTTGCTCGTTAAATCAGATCCATCCTGCAGTGAAGAATAGATGATGCATGCCTTCCCCTCGCGACAAAACCTCATCTGTCAGTGCCTCACTTCCTAAAGGAAGCACAAAGTATTAGAAATGACTAGATGCCATCGTGGTCGCTTCATTTCCTTAAGTGGTGGCTGACCAAAACAAGGATGACTTTGCTCCACAGTTTCACTTTTACATCACCTGTTAACTCTGGTGTTGTCTTGCGGGTCAAAAGTGACTAGAAAAAATAAACGATCTTTTTCCAACTTAAAATTGTCTGACTTTTCCTAAATTGAACCCATCATTAGAAAAAGTGACACTTTGTTTTTGTTTTCCTTTTGGACAATCCTAGGGTGCAAGGATTGTCTTATGGCTCATTTCTAGCCCATGATCTATAAAATCATTTCAACGGCAGAAAAAAGTTCAAATGCCACACAGAAACTGTCTCAAATACATACACACACACACACTCCGGATTCAGTCGTTTCCAGTCATGGGTCTCCGTTGCTCTGGGCCGGGCCGCTCCCTGAAAACTCAGAGGAACTGTTGCCAGGATACAAAACAGACAGAAACATGAAACGGAGCCGCTGAGCCGCCCACGGCGCGCGCTTTCACTGTAAGCCCGCGCACGCTCTGAGAGCTCACTTGATGATCAGGTATTCCAGGATGAATCGATTGTTGGAATAATCGTCAGCAAATTTAGTGATCGACAAAAATCGTTCACCGCACTGCACGCTCACAAAAGACCAGATACTGGAAGAACAGCACACTCTGAATGGGAATCAATCCAACACTGCACAACAGATAGTGGACAGTGGTAGTTTTGGCTTCACCTAATTCAAATTCTGTAAAGAAAAAAAAAAGAATTAAGCATCCATTTATCTTTCCAGTCATTAGTTGGTAAATCCAAAAGTAAGATCAGATCAGCTATATTCTGTATTGACATCCCATATTATTACAGGCAACACAATCTACGCTTTCTTCTTCTAAAAGGAGTTTGAAAACTTTGACATTTGAAAACTCAGGCATTCCTAATGTCAAAAAGGCTCAAGTGGTTAATGAGAAATCTGCATAAGGTGCCAACTTTTTAAATGTGATTAATCCGGATAATCAATAGATTATTCGATTACTAAAGTGAGTGTTAGCTGGAGCCCTATTTCCACCACAAATGAAAGGTGCTGTTAGTTTCATATGTGCAAATTGTGGACTACAGTAAACACTGTTTAAGAATCCAGATTGGGTGGATGTTGTGATGCATTGAACTGCAGACGCAATGCAGGGTGGAACCGTGTTTTCAGATTCTCGTCCAACCGTCAGACTCTCACTGCTGAAATCAAGACGGCGCCGGACCAGGCAACGCTTTTCCAACCTGCCATTTTTCAATTTTGGGCGAGTCTGTAAACTGCAGCCCCGGTCTCCTGTTCTCAGCTGACAGGAGTGGCAGCTGAGAACAGGTTGCTGTCGCCGCCACTGCCACTGCCACTGGGCAATCCTGTTGTGCGTTTGGAGATCTGCATGCATTGCTTGCAACAAGTGGATTTTCAAAGCTACAAGCCTGCTGGTTCTCCTCAAACACCTACAAGACATTTTCATCCCAAAACCCGCCGCTGACACCATATTCACTCTCTGTTTTTGGAGCATTCTCTGTGAACCCAGGAGATTGTTATGCAAGAAACTCTCAGCAGATTTGAACAAACATTCTGAGACCACGGGGATTTAAGTTCTTTAAATCCCATTTCTTCCCTGTTCTGATGCTCAGCTTAGACTTCAGGAGGTCGGAGGTCGTCTTCTGCATGCATTCCGCTGATGCCGTGCGATTTGACTAATTCACCATTTGTCTGAACTGCTGTACTGTCCGCTTCTGACCATACTCATGGCTACTGATGGGGCCAAGGGAAATAATTGGAATCACTCTGAAATAGAAATAAATCTCAGCAAACCATGTGATTATTTAATAGATTTTTTTTATTTTTATAGTTTGCAGAACTGGTTTCCTCATAAAAATGATATAATTTCCTCTCTGTTTCTGGACTTGCTTCTCTGAGGGGATTATAACTTTGTTTCACATCATAAAATCATATTTCCACCGTCTTATTCCCTAAATAGGTCCTGCATACTTCCAGAGATTCCAACATTTTCAGCAGATGTCTGAACGCTACAGCTACGCGACCAAAGCAGCCACACGGGGGGAAAGGCCACTAAAATGAAATCGGGATACGTCCCCGGGGCCCCGTCTATTTGGCAGGCCCCTCCTTTCAAAGTCCCATCGCAGTGACCATGATTGTGTCCTGCCGTCAAAGTTGGCCTTTTGCAAAACCTTACAAAATAAAAAAAAAACAACAACCCGCGGTTCAACTAAACACATTTTTAGCTCGAGTGTTGAAACAGCAGCTTCAGAAATCTGAACACAGAACAACTCCAGGCGACCCGGGTGTGTCGATAAAAAACTGAACTGTACTTTAGCTAGAGATGGAAGAGTTTGGTAGAGCTGAGAAAGCTGAATCCTGAACCGCCTCACTCGTCATGAGACCTGGCTCAACTGCACTTCTAGCGGTTTTCATTACAAGGTTTTGCATCATAAGCACTAACAGATGCACGATGCTGCAAAAATACATTTTCATCAAGAAATTTGGGTCGAGTTTCTAACATAGGCGAATGTCTCAGAACTGACTTACCAGTAGCTTTTCAGCAGGATGTAAGAGCTTATTTGAAATCAATAATTGTTTCATGCTGATGAAAAATACTTGTTCTATTGGCAGATTCTTTCACTTTTAACGAGATGTTAAATTTCCCAGGTTATAAGCAAAATAATCTGCCAGGGGAGCTTGAACTCTTTTTGTCAATAATAAGGAATTATTGACGTAAAATAAGCTCATATCTTGTTGAAAAGTTACTTGTAAGTCAGTTGTTTTTGTTGTTGTTTTTTTTATATTTCAAGTGAACTGAGATATTTGCACTGGAAACTGGACCAAAAACACTTGATGTTGTGTTTTTGGAGCATACAACATAATCTCTCTTGCTTTTGCTTTTCTTTTTTCACTTGTTTTCCCCTTTTCTTGTTCTCCTGCTTGTTTGGACGGCATGTAATAAACCAAAACAAAACTCCACACAGCTGTTAAGATGAAGAAAAATATACAATTTTAACAAACACGCACCTGAAGCCATTGGGGCGCTTATTAATACCACATCAACGTTTATGGAAAATTATTTTATTTCCACAAGTCCAACAGGTGTTAGTGCTTTTTCTTTTCCTCATAATATCAACTAATATGAGAGCTTTTTTTTTTTATTGTGGCTGCAAAGTCACATGTGCATTGCGGCTCTTTAGCAAGGAGGAACCACTGAGTTCAGACGTGTGATGTTACACTATTCAAATCTCAAAACCACATGTAAAACAGAGTTGAAACAGTCAAAAAAAAGAAATGTATGTCGCTGTGTAAGATCAGAAAGAAGTGTAATATATTAATACATTAATTTTTCATATGTATGATCAGCTTTGTAGACGTGAGGGACGCTGACGTTCACAAATATGTACAAGAAAGTACATTTTTGTTTTCTCTGGCAAACTGTATCCATCAGTGCGTCAGCAGAGACAGAGACAGAGTCAGTGTTAAGTTTTAGAAGTGAAAGCTTTGTCAGTCCTAAGTAGCATGTTTTTAGGCTTTTCTTGAGGCAAAACCAAATCTAGACTTCATAAAGTGGCTGAAGACAGAAACATGGATCAGTGGGGATGATAAGAAGAAGAAAAAAGAACTAATCTTAGGAAGTATCTTAAAGGAGCTAATTGAAGTCATTTTTTAAAAACTAGGAATGACTAAGATGCAACAAATGCTCCTTTTTCTATTGTTTTGAAACTTAAGGTTTAACTTTGTAACGTGTTAAATCAGCTAAACATACTGATGGCTTCATATACCAAGGCTGCTTTCTGCACCTCCGTTCTTTCAGCAAACTCGTCACACGTTCATGTCTGCAGTCGGTCGTTTAATTGCGCCTCTCTCTGTTCCAAACATCCGACTGGATGATGAGCCCGATTTCCAAACGCGGATATGGACAAGAGCAGGACACCCGAACACCACAACCTCCTTGCTGCCCTGCCCCCCTGACCCGGGGGGAGGGGGCAGCTTCTGCGGCTCCAGCCCAGAGCAACCCCACATCAACCACCAGCCCACTCAGGTGGGCCGTCAGCTGTTTTAAATCGAGGAGAGAGACGTGAAGCCATGGCAAGCTGCCACTGCCGGGGCGGGAAGCCAACCCTTCCCTCTCTCCACCTCTGAATCCCCAGCGCCCACCTCTCTCCCTCAGGGCCCGACCAGCCCAGTTCTCATACTTTCGTTGAAGGGAGCTCCGCTTTTAACTGATAATCTGTGAGCACAAAGTGCCCGGATGTCCTTATCTGACATGAGGCTGGGCCTCGCTTTTCCTTGGCCGGTGGTCAAAGTCGACGGGGTCAGGTTTTATTTTTTACTTTTACTTTCCTCTAAAAGCAGAGCACATTAACAAGATTCAGGTGATGGTTCAGTTACTGGGTTGGGAAGTGAGAACGACAGGAAGTGGAGGGAAAGTAAAGTCTGGAGGAAGACGCATTGCTGTTGTAGGAGCCTCCTTTCTTCAGACGTCTCTGAAGAAAACGCAGAGGCAAAAGCGCCTTCGGGAGCTCACTGATGTTAGATCAGTTACATAACATCCCTCTACACCCATCGGACAGACAGGAAGCAGCTGTGAACCCAATCACATGGAACAGTGGACCCGCCGACCATCGCGTCTACGCCGACTCTTTCCCCTCCTTTGTCAGCCTTTCCTGTTTTTTCCCTCTTTTTATGTACCACAGGTTTCCACTACCTACCTATAGCAGGTCCCGCCTGGATGCAAGGCTGCTACAACTTGAGTGTCATGCAGCCCAACGATGGAGCAGAAAAAAAAAAAGATTTCCAACCCATGTTAATTTTTGAACAAGATGCGCTCGAAATCGCAAAAGGGGAAAAACATCTCATCATTATTTTTTCCAAACAAGTCTGACATGGGATAATTTTACACAAAAGAGTTGGGCTGTGGGTCTGAACCCGTGACATGAGGCAAGGACGAAAAGAGACAATCAGAAGGACAACATGGCTAAAAAAACACCTAATATTGATTCTGTTCTTTTAGTCTTTGACTACAAACAATGTAACCCTGCTTTTCTCGTCTTGCTGATGCGGCAGGGCAGAGAAAGGCTTTTCCTCTGCAAGGCTTCACAGCAGAAAATGTTTACGAACTGACAGAAAAGATCATCACATGTATGTACGCACAAACCGAAGACAGAAAACCTCGCAGAACGGCCCAAACGTGACCCGGGTTTCTTCTTAGAGAGAAACAACGATGTAAACTGTGCCAAAAACAATCTCGAGAGCCTCTTCATGTCTTTTACCAACTGACAATCGGATTAAAACGACTAAACTAAACTAAATATAGGCCTACCACATAATGTAAAACACTGAGCTATGTCAATGTTTCTGTTGCACAAGCTTGCAATAGTTAGCACACACTGATGATATACACGACAACAAACAAACTTCCCTTTTACCTGATCTCATGTCCCGACAGTATAAACCCAGCAGAGTTCAGAGTGGAAAGCTGAGCTGGTGACGAAGCCGGACAAGAAAACAGAAAAGCTCTGGAGAGTTTTCAGCAATTGTAGTGAAGAGCGAATCTTCTAATTGTGTCCCTGTTTGGTGGGTTAGAGAAGACTTTATAAATAAAGTCTTTTGTTATAAACAACCACAGCGCCATCCTCAAAAATGAAAGATGTGAAATATGGATTAAAATAAACTAAATGGGCTGAGAATTATTGAAATAGGTTATTCTTTTTTGCTCATCTCGTGTCCCTGACATTAGAATCAGTCACCTTTTTCAAAGCATGACTTTTTAATTATGTCAAATGAATCAAAGGTTTGATCCAAATTTAAACCAGAACTGGTTTCATCCCAAACAGAGCTGTTTTTTTTTGTTTGTTTGTTTGTTTTTCATGTTCTGTTATTTAAAAAGGAGCGGCCCAATCCTCTTCATACCAGTTTGCTTGGTGATGCAACAGATTTTTATTATTGTTATTATTGTTTTTACCTATTGCACATAAAGTTCTTTTAACAATAGGAAATTCTAAGGTCGTATTTCTGCCAGATGTCTTCCGTCTTGCAACATGTTGCATGATGAATATTTGTAAAAAATGTAGAATAAACATGGATGATGAGACATTTCTAGAGGCCTCTGGTTGTAACAAAGCTAGATCACATTTCCTGAAATGTGGCATACTGCCTGTGAATGAACCAAACTGGCATTTTTGATTTTTCCTCACAATTATTCCTGGAAAATTGTATATTGGGAAAAAAAATAATAAAAATAAAACAGCGTAAGAAATTGTAAACAGATGGAAACAGCCGCAAGCTTTGAGCAGCGATGCTGTCCTGCCTTCGATTCACCAGCGTCGCTTTTGAATGTCAAGCATCTGAAAACGATGGACTGGAAACACAGAAATCGTTTTCCCGCCGCAAACGACTTCCCTGGGTCGCCGTTTCCTCGCTTTTCTGTTGCGCAATGAGCATCAACGCCACACTGAACCACAATAGGACGGCTTGGATCAAAGCATGGTCGTGAGTTAGAATGGCCTAGTCAAAGTCAGTTTATTCCAAAAAGCTGAAAGCCAAACTTTTCTGTGTTTGTAAAATAAAATGCTGAAAAGCATTTATCCTTTCGACTATGTTTTACAATTAGCAGCTGCTCCATCTGATAAAATAACAAAATAGAGTCACAAAACGTGAAAGAACTTATTAGGCGGTATGAATACTTTTGGACTATTGTCTGTTAAAATGCGGATTTGCGCTCCAAATGGATATTAAGGTGCCTAAATAACCAAAACACTCTCTACTCTACACTGCAAATCACCAAGTTCAGTGAGGCTTAAGTTTATTTATAGTTCCTGAAATCTTAAGTGATTAACAGTCTGTGAATGTGGGAACCGTCAGCTCCTGTGCCACCAAACTCTTATCTGTCAGTAAGACCAGCAACAAAAACAATGACATAATGTGAGACAGACTGCGGAGATGCTTCTGAAAAGACTCGTCGTTTTGTTCTGCGGTGTGGCGCCAGAAGTGCTGTCATTTTGGGACTTTGCCGTACAGACGGCGTATTGTGAACACTGCACAGTTTGTGTTTCCAGCACGAGGGTGTCCATCAGCAGTCAGGCCCACAGGCCACGCCCGCTTAAGGCTTCCCTCATTGTTGGATGTCCGGTGAATGTAAAAAATAAAAAGAAAGAAAACAGTCTGTGCGTGTGTGCACAATGGGCCCAGTGTGAGGCTGTCAGTCCGGGATGGAAAACAAGCGAGGAGGAGCGGCGAAATACCCACGTTTGTGGGAGGAGGATGAGAGACGGCTGGAATGTCGACGAGCCGAGACGGCAGATGGAAAGTCAACATTAGCACAGCAGTGCAGATAGGTGAGCATTTTGCAACTTCAGCAACTGACAACCAAGGTCAGCTTGTTGGAGAGTTTCACTTTAATCTTCACTCCGTCTCTAAACCGGCCAACGATGGACACAATCTGAACTTCTTGTTCCAAACTTTGTTTCATCTCCACATCCTCACAGTGGCTAATCCCTCCTTGGGACGCTCTCAGCCGCTACAAAAAGCCATGGAAAAGTCATTTCCCAGTTTGGTAGAGCTACAAATCAAAAGATAAAAAGAAACTAAATGGTAACTTTCTCATAACTCCACGTGGGCGCAGTGTGACTGGCGATACTTTTAAGCCTAAAGCAGGCGTTACCTTGTCAAAGGGTGGCAGTGACAACTTGCACGAACATGAATGCAACACAATTGTTCAGGGGCAAATGATAAACGAATAAGTCATTTTTTTTTATTTTTTTCAAGTGGTTTTTATGCAAACCCCATACATAGCCTGAAGTTGTCGCCCTGGGCATCAGCCCATTTTGAAGCTACTGCACATGCTTCATGATGTGATCTTCAATAATGTTGATATTTATTCATTATTCAATTGAAATACTTAAGAACCTTTGACGTCACTTGTTGTAGTATCTTTTTGTAAAACAATCATCTTGGAGCTAAAGAAGTTGAAAAATAGAATAAAAAGTGAATCATTTGTATACAGAATTATTATTTTTTATTATTTTTTGTTATTATTTTTTAAATATTTTGTATGGGTTTTTTTGGGGTGGGGGAGGGGTTACAGAAAAAAAAATCTAGAATCAGCAAACATTTTCATTTCTTGAAAAATTTCCTGTCCCTTTTTGTTGTAAATCTACAGCACAACAGAATAAATAATAAGAATATTAACAACAACGATGATGATGATGATGATGATGATGATGATGATGATGATGATGATACAGGCACAGATCAGATTGCTATCCAGCAACACTCATCTTGCAAATACCCCAGCTGTTGCTCTGATATTATTTCACAGACTTCTTCAGCGGTCACAAAGCTTTCCCACATAATGGAAACCCTCCCCAGGGACTCTCCAGATTCCATCAGCAGGGAAAAAAACATTTTCTCCGCTCTCGCCTGGACGGCTAATCGGGGTCTGTTTGTGTTATCTGGAGGCGGTGCCCATGGAAACGCGGGCTTCTCAGACGAAAAACATTCCAAGTTATTTTGAATGTCTTTGATATATAAATATATAAAAATACATATTTTCCTTTTGCACGCTCCTTCCTGTTACAGTACAACAAATTAGCATTAAGAGGCGACTCTGCTTCCCGAAGGTGCAGGAGGACAGTGAGGGATCTCAGGCGCTCTGGAAGCTCTTCACGTCAAAAGTCTTCACAGAACTGAAGCAGAAATAATTAAATCATTTAACAGCGCTGGTCTGTGGCTCACCGGGTTTGTCGAGGCTGCCAAAAGGCGGTGCAAAAAAAAATAAATAAATAAAAGAAAAGTGAAAAAAAAAAAAAAAATCCCCCAACCACTAGAACCTATACTTTATTTGGACTGAGTGGAAAATTATCAGGGGAAGCCGCAAGATTTTTTAGAGCTCCCGCCAACTAGAAAGAAAATTGCCCACTGTGAAAATCCATCAAAGTAACATGCAGGAAACTTGCTTCCACAGCAGGCGATGAGTAAGACTCGTCAGATTCACCATAATGGTCAGATTATATATTTATGGGGGCTTAATGTTCTGTTTTTGCCCTGTTTCTGTTTGGCACTAAAACTTCTTCGGTGTAATTTGGGTGTTTTTCCACTTACAGAAGAGGGTATTTATGGGTTTTTGGAAACCAACAGCAACAGGTTCAGATGTTATTCATCATAAGTCAGAGTAATTAAAGGATCCCCTCCTCCATATCCATATTACAACAGACTTTAATACATCTTTTTGAACTGATTTTCCAGTGAAGCCTGTTGTCAAACAGAGAATATATTGCTATAAAAAAAATAGATGCCATTGATCACCTACACAGGAAATGTACAAAGTGGTGCGCCACCAATGATCTTCCACTTGGGAACACAAACTGAGGCTACGCAAATGTTTCTAATCGCCAGTCTTGACTGGACCTGTTTGGTAACCAGTGAGTATTTTCTCATTTCTCAAACCGTCTCGTGGGAAAAACGCGTCCAGTCATCCAGGAAAAGATGTCAATCTGTTTCAGAAGAGTCAACTTATCAGCACGCACCAACTAGGAAAACATCTAAGGAGATTACTGAAATGACTGAAATTGGGTTCAAATTTCTCCAACGCGGTTTCAAGAATCATCACAGACATGCATAGGCGTAAATCCTGAGGGGTGTCGGGGGGCCCGGGTCCATTACTTTGACTGAATCATGATAAGTTGCCTCATTAGCAAAGCTGCTACACTGCTTTCATAGAATTAAGCTTTTTTTGTTGTTGTTGTTAAAGGTAGCAAACAACTCATTCATATTTAACTCTTTAACTTTTTGTTAATTAGAAGAGTTTGAAACGGGAGGGAGAGGCTGAGCAAGTGGACCCGGATCAGAGCGTGGGAGCCGAGAACAGATAGAAGAAAAAGACAGTGCTGCCTTTATTTCTCACTGTCTTCAACGTAAAGCCTTTAAAAGCACAAAATAAAATCGGAATATTTTTCTATATAAACCCTGGTGCTTCAAATGTCACATTTAAGATATTCATTTCTATCTACATTTCAACATTTGGATTTTAGTTTTACTTCTTAGTTTGTTTACTTAGAAGCAAACTGAGCTTCTGCATTCCTCGTCAGTTTTGCTCCTGCAGTTTGAATGTTGTTTAGAAACTTTTTAAACTACATTTTATGTTACATTTTATTGTAACTTTGCAATGGGATTTAGGCCCTTGCAATCACCTAAACATGATCATTAACGATTAAACGTGAGTAGTGAAAGTCTGAGTGCTCTGGCAACTTGAAGCTATTGGGATTAATGGCCTGTGTAGGTAGAACTAAAAAGGCTGCAATTTACTAAAGAGTTACATTTGATCGGATGAGTCCAGATTTGCGCTGCTTCAGAAAGCTGGGATTATCAGGATAAACTAACTTTTGTCTAAGTAACCACCCAGTGAAGACCAGGATCCGTTAAGGCGGATTCCTCCGTTTTGTGATTGGACTTGTTTTAAGACGAACCAACTAATTCCACACTAAACGATCAGAGCTGACGTTCAGTTCTGAGCAGCAGAACATCCTTGAATTTGGCCACAATCAGACCCGACACGCTCCTGTACACACGATCTGAAACCGAGTGTAGCTTTTCCAAAATGACCCATCGAGTTCAAAGTCACCCTCGATCGTTACGCTCGTCAAGCAGAATGGACTTTGGTATATTGTAGCAAGTGTAAAAAGTCCAATTCACCATGACAATGTCATGTTTACCTTAAAAAAAATCAGCAACATTCTTTTAAAAGCTTTTAAGACTAAATTCTGAACCTCCTGCTTTTTGGATTTTTTCCCCCCAGCAACTGTTAGCAGCAGAGAGCGGGGAACCGCCTCGGGAGTTTCCATTCCCAGCTCTGCGTGTGTCAGGCGTGAGAATAAGCACACATTTATATTAAAACTTCCCTGGAAAACTGTGAGGTTGAACACGTCCTCCCATACGGCCTTCTTTGCGATGCAACATCCAGACCCCTCTCTGATATAGCCTACGGCCCACACCGGGGTGTTCCTGAGCAGCTTAAACCCAAACCGCACAAAGCCGCAGGATGGTTATTAAAATCAGAAGCACAGATTTTGAAATCGCGGCTGTTTTCGTCTGGACGGGTTCAGGGCGGTAGAGCTTTCCAGGTCTGGCCAGCGTCAGGCTGAAAGCTCCGAATATGGCCTCAGATGGAAAGAATAAACACATTTTTCTTGCTTTTTAAATTTTTTTTTTAAGTGCAATGCGACTGTCCATATGTGCATGATGTGAGGGCTTCTGCGTAAAGCCACACACACTGTCCTCATTTCCCGGCTTGATCAACGAGAGAAACAGTAGATCTAAACAGAAGACCACAAAACCACTTGACAAAAGTGAAAAAAAAGCAAGGTTAGTTTTTAAGTTTCCATTGATCCTTGTGTAATTTCCCTCTAATAGGATCACTATAATAGAAGAGCAGAGCTCTGGAAGTAGAGAAACCTCCTCTCTCAAAAACAACACATCATTATACTTTCATCGTTTTTTGTGTTTACAATAAAAAACCTTCACTTCAGTCGTCATTTTACGGGGTGCTCTACAGCTTTCTCTGCACTCGTTGGAAGAAACTCGTAAGACCTTATGGAAATGCAGTCAAACAGACAGGAACAGGGCCTGATTAACGGGTACCTTGAGTGGAACGTGATGTTCCCTGGCATTGGGCTCTGCACAAAGGAGATGCTGATTGGTTTTCCAGCAGGGCCCCGGCATAAATATCATGCATTGACGCAGCTGAGAAGCCTTCAAAGTTCTGGTAGTCGAGAAATGCTGGGATAAATCATTTCGACTGGTTCATAAAGTTCACCAGGAATTGTGTGCGCGAGAGAAAAGAGCAGAAAAATGAGGAACTGTACAAGAAGCAGAAGAAGAAAAGAAAAACTGAGTGGATGAATGAAAGGCCTGTTTTGTTTTTTTTTCCAAATCGACACAGACGGGTGTTGATGTGTATAAGCACATTAACACAATCCTTCTATTCTATGTACTTATGACGCTCTGAAAAATATATTCGAACCCTTTAAACTTTTTTTCAACACCCTGACCCCAACTCGCTCCATGATAGCGACGCCAAAATCGAACTTTCTGACCCACGTGTTAAAATGCCACGAAAGTAAACTCAGTATTGGCAGGATTGTGTTGCCGTACATGTCTTTTAAAGCTTTGCAGTCAAAGTCCAACTCCAAATCCAATGGCCTAGATTTTAAATATATAAGTTTATAGATGTTGACTGAGTTGGAGCTGCTCTGTAACAAAACAACGTCCAACAGAGAAAAGCTGTAAAGTATCAATGCCTATTGGCACCGATTTTTCCATTTCAAATCGGTGCTTCTTACATAAAATCCTGTTAAAATAAAAACGCAAAACAATCCAATGGGTGGGGTGAGAATACTTTTCCAAAGCACCGGTAAAATTAGGGTCGGGTTCATGAGATTTCAGTGGCTGGTGGTAAAAAAAAAAAAAAAAACACTTTTCTGATACGAAACAGCCAGGACCAAACTTCTGACGTTTCAATTTTGTCGTCGATTTCACTTGTGCTGCAAACAGTAAAATTTGCTGCTGCGCCCTGAACGGCCACACGAGGAGAGGCGGCGGGCCGACATGTGATCTCATGCACTTTGCGAATCATTAGACCGGTGGTTGATCTGAAGTGGGATTCATGTGACATTTACAGGATAAAAAATAAAATAAAATAAATTTTAAAATGCATTCTTTGAAAGCAGTTTGGGGCCGTGATCTTGACCGGCGCTTGGGCTTTGAGTGCGGCCTCCGACGAGATCGCAGCCAACCGTGAAACCTTTAAAGGGCTCAAAGGGAAACCACTGCGCGGTTCTGTTGAGACTCTGCTGGCCTGTTGCAGCTGAATCGTTATTTGAGAGAGCCTTAATACTAGGATCCTGCTTCCCCTGAAACGTTTCAGCTGGTTTACAGACATTTATACAGTCGGGTTTTTATGTTCGGGTTTCTTGCCTGAACTTTACGTTGGGACAAACCTAAAGACCAGCAGGAGCAACCTGGTGAAAACACAGTGATTCTTCTCGCAAACCCAGATTACGTTTTGCCTTAAGAGACAAAACGGGGATGAAACTCTCTGCAAAGCGAACACGCTTGCACAGGAAAATGAACATCAGACATAATTCAGTTTGTTTACTGAGCATTAATTTACAACAAATGTCATCTCAAAGCACTTCGCAAGACAAGCGGGTCTAATTCTCTGAAGAATTTCACTGATTATCGCGGCAGCATGTTGGAGTGGCTCTGATTAGGTTTTGTTTTGTAGACTTTTGTTCATCATCTTTTTGGGTTGGCTTCATAGGGCTGTGCAGATGGAAGGATTTTTCTTTTTATTTATCTATTTTTTTTTAACCTTTCAGACAGGTGTTTTTGATGCATTAGGTGCACCTATTGTTTTCACAACTGGGAGTTGCTGATTAGCATGGTGAAAACTGAAATAGTACTTGAACTATGACCTCAAATCCCCCCCATAGGGTAGGAGGAAACCAAAAACAGCCCTTAGATAAGTAAAAAGGTTTTTACACTTGGAACCAAACATGATCTATGCTTTAAAATGTATATAGCACAGAGCAGAGAAAGGATAAGAGCGCCGAAATCAAACACTCCCCAACGTGTTTGGGGAGGGTGCGCAGACTTTTAGGTTTGAACAAAAAGGAAAGCAACAAACAACAAAGAATCTGTCAGCGCCTTCTGAATTACAGGGCTGCAATTGGGAGTTAACGCTTTCGGGCTTGAAGGTTTTAAAACTGACCGGGAATTGAGGCTGGAGGATGCCGGCGACAAAAAAACACACAAAATCTAGGTCTGATATGACTTGGAGCCAGGAGAACACGGCAGGAAGAGTTTAATTGCTGATTCGCATCAATAAAGATATCCAGCCCAAATAAAACAAAGAGTAAATGTTTAACCCGCGCTGCTGCACGTGTTCGAGCTGACTACGAACTCCAGTTTTCTTGACGCCCTTGGGACGGTGGTGCAGGTCGTGACCCTCCAGTCGTTTCACACATTTGCTAAAAGCAGCTGGTTGCAACTTTTCCCAACCAAAGACGGAAGTAATGAATTTCAGGCCTTTCCTTTCCCGACAATTATCTAGGACAGATAGTGAACTATTTGGTTATTTGTCAGACGTAACATCGTTGTTCCAACGCCAACATCCACCACCGTTACACTGATACGGCGAGGTCATACCGGGTCATCCACGGGATCAGCTGTAATAGTTCTGCTTCTCGTCCCGTTTCTCCATCTAGTAGTTAAACGTTCAGCCCAGGGTTTTCGGTGATTGCTGTTATTATTGCAACATTTTTCCTTAGATACCCGAGGTGCTTTAAAACAATGAACAATGCACCGTGAGCTGCAAATAAAACTACTTCATTAAACCCTCTTAAACATGCAGGCTGGTCCCACATTCCTGATCTGCTGAAGGGATCTGCGCTGTGGTTTTGCTTCAAGGCAAAGTCCTGCCTCAGTTGTTTCAGGGAAAATTTAATTCAGGCCTTTTTTTTTTTTTTCTCGATTAAAATACTCCCTAATTCGACCCGACGTGCAGGTACTATTTAGCTAACGAGATGCCGCAAAAGCAACCTCGCGCCATGAATCAGAGGTAAGAGAAGCTGCAGCTTTAATGTGAGGAAAGAAACAGGCATGGAGCTGCTGCACGGCAGGAAGCTGCGGTGAGGTCAGGGGGCATCGCGGGAAACCGGCTGACGGAGTTACATCGACAGGGAGGAAGAGTGCAGTTTGTCGCCAGAATCTCTATCAACACACAAATTGCGTGATTGAGGCTGAGATGCGATGCTCAGCGGCGCATGTTCAGAAGGAACAATAAAGACGCAAATGCAGGGAACCTTAAAAGCCCTGAGATAAAACTGAGTCGGCAGCCTGCAAAACCAGATGTTCTGCGGTTTCTATCCCATGGCAGCCTGCTTTTTCTATCTTCCTGCTACTATTGGTGATCATTTTAGAAGATTGACTCTCTATAATCAGCTTGTTTTCATGTTGACGCTACACTTCAGCAGGTGTTTCCGGGCCTTGTTTCTGTCCACGAAAGCAATTTTGTTGGCGTCGTAAAGCTGGTCTACTTTAGCTTGAACGCGCTCGAATAAATTCAAACGCCGCAAGACAATTGTGAGGTTTACCCCTGACTACGAACATTTGACACTAAGTAGATCATTTTGTACTTGTGTTTCGTCTCGTCACACCAGCAACTGCGAGGCGCCAGGAAGAATGAGGAATGTTTTCTCATCCCACACATTCATTATAGACTCGACCTACTCAACCTGCAACTGTCAAACGCATTAACAATCAGTTCCTAGACATCCTCAACCAGGTTCCTGATCAGACCTTTGGTTCTGCAGAGTGCCAACCCTCCTGAACTCTCACACCAGACTTGGTCACCAAAGTCAGTCTCGACTGCATGAGGCTCCGGCGCGTTCCTCCTTGTCTCCCAGTCTGTTTCTATACTGTCCTTCCTCTCTCTCTTAACTTCTGCCTGGCAATGAAAGAACTGATTCAGCTGAGGCCTTCACTTTTTTATTTCACTTTTCTCTTTCTGCCCTTTCTTCCAGCTGAGCGAGCCCAGACAACACAGCTGTCTCTCCTCCACATCGTTTTTCTTTTTTTTTTTTTACACTCCATTATTTTGCAGCTTTGAAATGTTTTCAGCATTGTATGTGAATGCCTTTCATCAGGGTTTTATGAGACAGACTGACACAATTTTGCACATAACGGGGCGTTTAGTCATACGGCCTAGATGAACTTATGACAGTATTAATTGAAGTCTGTCTGTGGGTAACTTAATCTCATTGTAAAGCCATCTGTTCTCTGAACATATTTGACCTGAGTGAAAGAGAAACAAGAAGTGGAAGAAAGGAATAAGAAGTCCTGTTTGCGGTTTGTGTGCCCTACATGACTTGGTCAGACGGGGTAATTCAATCTTTTGGTTCTGTTCAACGGTCCATTTAGCGGAAAACAAAAAAAAAGTATTTTTCTTGTTTTGTTTTGCTTTTTTAAAGAAAGAACTTCTTTTATTTGAAGCTCCATGTGCTGCATTCGTCCCGGCTTCATATGTGTGACTTAAAGATGAATTTTCTGCTTTGTCTCTATGAGGAAATGATCTCAGATTCATTCAGCCTCTTCGTTTCCTGTTATTGGGGAACTTTTGGTTGCCATAGCAGTGGACACAACCACCCTCATAAACAATTACCAGTCGCTAAGGAAATTGCAGCTTACCACAGTGTTTATTCACTTGATTTCTTTTTTTTTTTTTTTCCCGGCTAAATAGTTGAACCCCCGCCAGGTCCCAGCACTAAATGGATCTTAATGGCAATGGTTTACCAGAGCTCAGTGGGTTGATTATTATTATTTTTCCTGACTCGACCCGGGTTATCAACTCTGTCTGCAGCCGTGTTTGGAGTCTTGACAACCCCCAGCTGCGTCCGAGCCTCCTGGCCTGTTCCCATGAGTCGAACCCTCGACCTCAACCGTTTGCACAGGCGCATCTCTAAAGTACAAGTGTGCGGATGTGAAAGGTTTGTTTTGAATGAGCTCCCAGAGCTACTACCAGAGACCCGAGACAAACAAAACGTGTGTGCCAACTCAGACTCTGGACAATACTCCATCGGCTTTGCAACCATGGGAAGAAATTTTGCAAATTTGGAATGACAAATACGTGTCAAGTTACAAGGAACGTAAAAGGAAAATAAAAACCGTCTTTCAGCCACAGGACTCCCTCCGTGCTGCAGCAACATGCTCATTTTGCCCTCCGCCCGGTTACAGGAGAATAAGCCTCCGGTGGGGGCGCAGACCTGTCACTGATTGTTGTTGTTGGACGTTGATGCTGAAACCAGCTAAGAATAACTCAGCGAAATGAAAGGAGAGCGATGTCACCCGAAGGGATGCGATGCCAGACAAATACCTGGCTACACATGTGATCGGGTTGAGGAATGTTTGTAATCTTTTGACTGAGTTGTTGGCTCACATATTAACACACAATGTATAAAATGACCCCTTTTTTTCCCCTCACTGTTACTGTTTAAATGCACATTATCAGTAAGAATTTTCAAAATAATTCCAATTTTCGATTACAGCAATCTATTTTGAGTATTTCTTTTTCTTTGACTGAGATCAATGTTTTTGTTGTAGACACTCCAAAACGTTAACTTTGTCCACATGTGGCAGCATGAACAGGGTCTCCCTTGCCGGGGATGAGAATGAGGATTTCGTTCATCTTCCAGGAGAGGAATAGAAATCCTATCCGTTCTTTTTTTCCTCTTGCCGTTTTGTTCTGTTTTGAGCGAGGGAGGCACGCTCACAGCTTCACCTGCTTTCCCACGGCCGACCCTCAGCTGTTTACTCACCTGCATGGCATTGAGGAATCCAAATGAACCGAATAGTACGTCGCTCACGCACTCCAATTGAAAAAAAAAAAAGCTAATAAAATACAAGCTCATAACAATAGCAAGTTTTGTCTTTTTGTCTGAAAAGAAATGTGGATCGTCCCGCAGGAATCCCAGAGCGTCCCACGTCGATTGAGCAAAGTAAGAAATTTAATCTTTTTTTTTTCCCTGCATGCAGAATTTTGATCCGTCTGGATTAGAGAAAATCTGTGATCAAACTTGAACTCTTGAACATAATGCTGCGACTTAATACCCTTGAAGTGCTGTCTCAGACAGACAGTGAATGTCAAAGAACAGTTTAAATAAACAATTAAGAGTGCAAAGTTATTCTGAAATGCATTCCAACAACGACTGCACGTCCATTTCTCACCAAGGTTTTGTCCTCTGCAAACCTGCATCAGGTCGATTATTGAGTGCTCATCAGTCGGTGTTGCTTTACATCAGTTTCCTGTTGCTTTTCTGCACCCGTGTGCGTTCAGAAAACTCATCTGCTTGTTTTGGAAAACCTGGACATCAGGGCGTGGTGGTTCTCTGTCGCCTGGTCCCCCATGCTGTTTCGCGACTCCTTCTCGTTCTTCACCAGCTTCCTCGCACATTTCAAGAGATGTTGTCGTTCCTAAACTTAAGCGGTTTAGGGGGAAGCAGTGGAAGGGTGGGCTCGCCCAGGGAGCCCGTTCACGCATGAACTGCCACCGTTTGTTTCCATCACAGACTGTGATCTGGTTACACCGCAGCTCTCGTCAACTTAAAAAACACACAAACAGACGAGAATCAGACAGGCCACTCTGAGGCCCACAGCACGAACTCGCCTCAACTTCTGATCATTTCCACAGACCACTAATATTAGCGCAAATTCAAAAACCTAACACATTTTCTGTCATCTAATCATAAGTCAGACGCTACATTAAACAATAATAATCAGTGAAACATGTTCTGTTTCCTCTGTGGCCGCTCAAAGGTATCAGCGGGTCGTGCCAATTCACAGATTTTACTTCACAGTTTGCATGTGTTTGAAAGATGTGACTGGACCGTGAAAACACAGCGAGGACAAACCAAACAGCCATGAAAGAGAAGAAGTGTAAAGGCTGAAAGATTGTGGAAACTCTTGCACAAGTCATTTATCTGTCCACCGGCCGTCACCCAAAAATCCGCTGATTATTTTTCCTCCCTCCTTTTGGTGTGGTCAGTAATAAAGCCATGATACGATTGTCTCACGGTAAGGTCAAAAAGGAGGCATTTCAGGTCACGTCTCGATACACTGGAGCTGTGACAGAAGGTGTAATAGCTTAAGATGGTTTTGTCGGGAAAAGTAACTTTTTGGGTGGCGCACTAAAAGATTTTACACACCCTGTTATGATGCTTTAGAGTCTTGAAGCCAAACCAAAACATGGAGACAATTTTCTGACAATCCAAATACAGTGCACCCCTATCAGGGTCAGGGGCCACAGATAGATGACATCTGCAAAAAGTTTGAAATCCCTCTAAAAACGCTCTATTTTAATAGTTCAAATACATGTTAACACATGCATCGGAAGCTTCATTCGCTAACATACTGTCTTCTTTTTCAATGTTCTTGGGGGTACAGCCAATCAGAACCGAGAAAAGTAAATGGCACTCCGGTATAGGCTGCTTTTCAAATGCCAGCCAATACCGTGTCCAGTTGCATTACAGCTGTATTTTCTAATTTCCCATGCTGTATTTCCGGTGGTACGTGATAGATATACTTCACGGAGATCTTCTGCTACTAAAGAAGGTATCAGGATAGACGGAAGCAGAGAGATTATCCTGACGGAGCGATTGCATGGTGCATTCAGCTGAGCATGCTGACTGATGAGGATTCATGGTATGATGCTGTGGCGAATGTCTGCGGCGCTGTGAGAAAGTACTCCCTCCTTCGACATTCCTCAGGAAGGTTTAACATGTTGGAGACTCTGATGTGCTTTGGGTCGTCGTCCTTCTGCATGACCCAACTGGCTGGAGCCCAAGCCCAATGAAGCTGATAAAGTATTCCTCCCATCTTTCAAGAAGCATGCAAGAGAGGAAACAGCATTTTGTTTTTACTGAGGCTACATTTCGATTCTCTAAATACTCACTGTCCAGATAAATGTACTCAGCAGGACACAACGGGCCTAATACAAAGCATTTGGATAAACCCAATCTAGAGTTTTCAGTCCGCGCAATAGGCTATAACAATTTGAAAACATTACAAAAAGTTGGTGTCCTAGCGTTCTTAAATCCACAGTTGCCTTTTCTGTAACTCACGTTACCTGCTTCATACCGTACAGTCAGGAGATGGTGGCATGTTTAACAAATACGTAAAAAAAAACAACATGTTTTTCTTTTTTTATTGAATTGCATCCAGCACCTTGAAGGCATGCTTTAACAGCATAAAACATTTAAGCTGTGTTATGCGGCTTCCCCTTCACAGGAATAGTCTAAAAAGTCTGACACTTTCATGTGGTCGAGGTTTAGGGAGATGCTTGACTGGTGATGTAGAACATGAAACATCCACGTTAAGCTTGCCTAATTTGAGGGGAGAGCAGTGATGATTTCTGTAAGATGTTATTATAAAACAGCAGTTTTATGAGGCCCAGCTGGATTAAGAGCCCGGATAGAAGTTTCCTCCTAATCCTAAACCTGACAACAAACCCCACTCCACCCGGCTACCTGGGTGGCTGCGGGCAGACCTCCATAATGATTAATCTCGAGAGTCCAGAGGTTCTGCCTCGTCATCCTGTAAAAAGAATTACGAGGTTATCCTCTTAATCCAAGGACTTTGGATAATCGTCCTAATAAATCTCAATCATGTAAATCTGTCAGGGTGAACTCTGGCTGAGGTGGACGACCGAAGATTTGTTGCCGTCGTGCCTTTTTCACAAACAACCCGATTTCTGTCAACGACGTTGGCACGAAAATACATTTCTGTCATGCGTCTTTTCTTGTTTTGTTTGTTTGTTTTCTGCGTCGGTCTGTTGGTTTTCCGCTATGTTCATTTATTAGGATTTTCCTCCCGTCAAAAGGTCATTTTTTTCGGTTCACCCCTCAAAACATGAGATTGCTTTGTTCAATGCCTTCTGCCTAATCCGCTGTGACCTGTTGACATATTTAAAAGAATGATCCGTCAGAGAGGAGCAACAAAGCAGGACACAAAGCGTGACTTTTCTCTTTGCAAAACACGTCGAACAACCAAACATATTTCTGTTTGGTTCCCATGGGATTTCATTGCTTTGCTATCTTTGAAAAGCCCATCAAAGCAGAGATCAACTGCATTTTGAAGGTGTGCCTGCGTGAGTGTGTGTGTGTGTGTGTGTGTGTAGTAAAGAATAGTCATAAAAGTAACCATAACAAACCTATCCAACACACACACACATAAAACCTACGAGCTGTCGAGTGACAGCAGTTTTCTTGTCCACAAGTGAACCTGAAGTTGGGTGTGAAGAACCAAACGTCAGATTCTGAAGCACGTAAAACCCACAGGCCGCTGACATCATCGTGATTACACAATCGCGTGTCAACTGTCCGCACGGCTTTGAAGCAAAGCAACAGGGCGGCCGCTGTGGTTGGGCCCGGTGGCTTTAGTCCACTTCTCTTGTGTGCATCTGAATTTGTTTTTTTTTTGTTTTTTTTCTGTTGTATTCCTAAGAGTTCAAATCACTGGAGTTTGTTGTTGCAGTGACAAATATATTACCCCCTTCAATCAGCTGTTTTAGTTTCTGCCATCACATGACAGCAATCATCCATTCAGTTCAGTTTCACCTTCCTTGATCGGCTTTTATAGTGGAGTGTAAAAGTATTCATACGCCCTCGAACTTTTCCATTTTATATGTTATAAATGCTCTTCCAAATATGTAGTAATGTATGAAAATCAGAAAACTGTTGTGCACTTGTGTTCGTTCCTCTTATCTTCTGATACCCAGAAGTAAAATTCGGTATGAGTAATTACCTTGAGGTGTCCCCTAACTAGCAATAAGAATAAATCTGAGTCTTTAATAATTATGGCTGTTCTGTGGAGGCATGGCGGGATCTTTAAGGCGGTCAGGGTTGATGGAAAGACAGATAAAGCTAAAATCAGGTCAGTTGAAGAAGAAAGCAATCCCGAAAAACAGCGAAACTTTTGACAATCATGTCATAGCAACCCAGACGCCTATTGAGGGCTTCCTTAGTTGGCGAAGATGAGCGATCACACTGCAGTCAGAAGGCTCTGGGTTTTATTTCTAGACCCTGAATGTATGAAATTAGCTCTGGGTGAAACACATCCGCCCCACGCTGCCTTCAGTGTGCTCTCGTACCACAATTTGGTAGCGTCAAAAAAAGCCTTTCGTGCTTCAGGCTTTCCGATTGTCACCCTCAAAGTTGGTCTCAGAGGCAGCAGCATCAGGATGTTTAATGGGTCTGGCGAGGTAGGAGTTGTGACGATGTCAGAGAGCGTGTCCATTAGTGGTGAAGTGGTGTGTGCATAACATCAGTCACCTTGTCTTCAAATAGAGGAAGGCGTAGTTGAGCCAAACTACGCTGTGATACATCGGGGTGTGTCGCAGGTTGGGCCCTTGGATAAGTCAATAACAGGTGTGAACTATTCTAAATACATGTGACGTAGTTTAAAAGTGACATTTGTTTGCCGCAATGTATTAAACCTGAAATTAAGAGTGAGCGTTACTCTGTCTTGCGCGATATAAATGTCTGTCAAGGAGAGGGTGAAGGCGGTTGTCGTAAATCAGGTTTCGAAGAGTCAAGTTTGATGCTCCATGAACTTTTCTCCTCGGCTTCAGAGTCAGTAACACATCTTCAGGTTCAGAGGTTGCAAAATACTTGGCTTGACGCACAGCAGCAGGCAAAATGCCAGGCAGGTCTTGAATCTGGAACCAAATGCCGACTTCGCTGCCGAAAGACAAGTTAGGAAGATTTTGTCACCCGCTGGAAAAAGAATAACAGCGTTAATGTCAGTGGAGTTGTCCTGGTTCATTGTATCAAGTTTGTTCACTCATGCATTGATTTGATTGCACGTCACAATGCTCATGCACGTCATGCGCCACAGGTTTTTACTGACCTTTATCCTTCGTAGTAGAATGGATTTATATTTCAGAAACTCTTACACGTTGCGTGCGTCTCTCTTGCTGTGGTCGCCTTTGAGCAAGGTCATAACAATAGCAATGTAGGCTATGGGTTTTCCTTTTGTTTAGTCTTCATGTGAGACATTAGTCACTTGTTTGTTAAGGCTGGGACGTTGCGGACATTCATCAGGGATTGGGTTGGAAAAATAAAACTACAAACTCCTTGTTTACACTCGCGCAAATAAACAAATAAGTAAATGAATATATGACAATAATTGTAATTTTTTTTTTTAATGTCTGAATCTCACATGATTCGCACAAATGAAATACACGGGCATTTTATCTCGCGAAAAGTGTTGCAGAGCAGAACATCAGTGTCTGAAGGCTCAGATATTATTTTGTTTTTCTTCCTACTGTACATGAAGTGCTGAGTGTTTTATTCTCTGCATCGAGCAGAGGCCTCTCCCTCTGACGAGGAGAGAGGGGAGGGGAAAAAAAAAAAGAGAAAAGTTTGAGCTGAAGCATTTCCTCCGGGCTATAAATACAGGAAGGGGGCGCACATCTGCACAGTGAGGTGTGGTCGCTCGGATCTGACAGGTGGCTCTGGATCTGCTTTATTCTCCTGCGCGTCATCAGTGCCCACATACACAACTGCAGCAAGATGGTTAAGTGCCCAAAGTGCCAGAAGGAGGTTTACTTCGGTGAGATTTGTTTTGTGTGTTTTTTGTTGGTTTTTTTTTTTTTGTACAATTACCTCCACTTGAATTAGTTGTGCTCCAGTTTGTCAGCATTTCCTGGTTGGTGAAAGGAACGCGCGGCTTTTTTTTCTGCTCAAGTGAGGAAACAGGAAGCTGAACGCGACACTGACAGGGCATATGTTTGAATGCAGATGTTTGAATGCCAAAAGCCAAAAGATGAGAAGAAAAGTGGTGCGGATTCAATTTACCTGCAGGTCGTTCACACCGCATTGACTGCATGTTGGAGGACAGTTCAGTTCTGGTCAGGAAATGAGAAACGTTGGATCATCACCATCGTTTATTTCAAAACGTTTTTGTTTTGTTTTTTTATTTACGTTTTGAGTTCCTGGTTTAAAAAGAAACTCAAAAAATAAATAAAGAAAAAAAATAAATAAAAAAGTTTCTACAACTTTGTGGTAAAAGATTGAAAAGCTGTAAGTGCTGCAGGCTGGATTAGATCCTAGATTAAGGTAATTGCTCCTGTTATCACCAGAAGTCAGACGTAAACGGACGTCCGCAAGTGCGGATGTCTGTTAAAGGGACAGTTCACAATTTCTGTGAAAGCGGGCGCTGCATTATTCTTTTGCTGTCTTCCATTTTGTATGATTTGAGGCGAGTTTGAGCAAGGTGCCTTAGACCAAGTAGGACCCGTTTGCACTCGGTGGTTATTTGTTTCCAGAGAAACCGATATGCATGAACTCAGAGAGCGGAGGCTGGAGGCTGTGCAACACCTTTTATCTTCCTGTGTGAACAGAGAGCGATAAAATAAGTTTCGTATTGCTTATAAAGGCTTTTTTTTTTTTTTCTCTTTATACGTCCCTGTCCAGTGGGAGCAAATTATCATCTTCTGTGTAAATAACCTCCAAATGCAAATGTGATGAGTTGTTTGAAAGCTTAAAAGTCTAGTTTGCTCTTGGTTATTCACCGACTAGCCATTAGCTTTAGCTTTCTGAATCAATTAAAAAAAATGTTGATCCTAAATCAACAGGCTTATCGACATTATAAAGCACTTTTTAACAAAACCTCATTTCCAGGATTCAGAATGATTTGCTTCAGGAAACTTATACATTGGTTCACTGTTCATTCAAACATGTTGTAGTTTTCTTGGACATAAACTTGTTTGAAATGCAGAATAACAGTGGGAAAAACAAGGGAAAAAAAACAGAGGGAGAGGTGATAAGAATGAAAAATTGCATCTTTTCATGTGTGCAGAGGAATGCCCTGCAGTCTCTGAGGGCGCCTGCACTTTCTCGTCAGGAGGTTACTTTGAAATCAAAGATCTTCGCTCCATTAGGGGCCCAAATCGCCTCTGTTCTTTGAGCCCCTGTGAGTAATGGCCGGAGCAAAGGAAGCAGGTTTCTGATTTTGTAAACTACACCCTCGTCCTGCGTTTCCCATGAGAAGGCCCAGTCAAAGCAAACATCAATCACCCACATGCTCCGTTTTTTGGTTTGTTTTGTTTTTTTTTCTTCTTTTTTTTGTTGTTTTACCTGCGTCCCTGCGCACCGGCGGTTCTGCGACGGTGCAACAGCTGAGCCCAAAGCCCAAAGTCTTTGGACGCTCATGCAGATGAGCATTGAGCCAGTCCTGCTGCCTCATGGGTAATCTTTTCCCTCCCAGCCAATGTAATCAAACCAGTTCTGTTCTGCCTCTGGCAATTTAGGTCTTCTTCCAAGATGGATGTTCACCTCAGAAGCCTGGAGGAAAGCAGCGTTCTCACTTCCCTTTTGAAAACGAGCACATTCACCGTCATCTTTAAACGTCTGAATCGGTTTCCTTTCTCTCAAATGAAACTCCTCGCATTTCCCCCTCGCGTCCGGCTCGTTCAGTCACGCCTTCTGTCTGCGTTACCGTTTGTCCAACTTAATGCTGCTGCTGCTCAGATGGAAACAATCAGGCTACCGCCGTCTGCCTGCCTGAGTGATGGAGGTCCAACAACAGCGGAATGCTTTTCTTTTGCTGGAAACGCTTCAAACCGCCTGTTGACGGCGAGACCTCAGCCCAGAGCGCAAATGGGAATGTTTTAGGTTTAGTAGAAGGAAACGGAAAGTCTTGTTCACCGAACCCCTTGGCAGATGACACTGGTAAATGTTCTACCACAACATTAAAGTAGCTCGGGTTCCCTCGCCATTGATATTTGTTGAAAATGAAGAAACGCTAAGAAAGATCTTCCATTTCTCTAAAGAGTAGAGAAATAGTTCATGCAAACATCAGTTCAGCAGCTTCCAAGCACCCATCACATTGGTGTTGATGATTCTTCACAGGAAGAAGGAGGTCGGAGGCTGTGCACCGTCAACAATCTCCCTGTGTGAAACACATGCAGGGAAAGAAACGAGCGCTTTCATTCAGACCTAACTGAACGAAAAAATAGAAAAAAATACTATGGAGATTTCAGCTAATGCTGCTATTGGTTTTTATGGCATCTTAATTGTCTGTTGGATAGTCACTCTGACTGGAGCCCAGTTGACACTCGGTTCTCGTGCTCCAAACAGGAAGGACCTTGGGAGCGCACCGTGTCCTTCTCCTGCTTCCTGTATAAACAATCATTTGCTTCTATGAAAATAAGCACACGATGGAAACATGAGAATAGTGTGTTTAATAATTCGATGAAGCGTACGGAGGACTTCAAGACCGTAGAAGTCGTCTTTGCACTTGGCTTCCTCAGTCCCCACCAATCTGGATCAACGTTAAGGCAGTTATCCAGTGGAAGGATGATCCTAACGTCTTACAAGTGTCCTTTTAAATCCGTTCGCAGTGTTTGCGCGCGACATGTCACAATGTCGCTCCATTAATCCTTCCCAGCTCTCACTCACGATGTTTTTACAGGGAGACTTTTGTGTTTGTGTGTCCTGGACCGCTGCCATAAAACCCCGGGCAGCCGGGAGCAGAGGGGATAATTAGCCTCCAATCTGTCACGCCTCATTTAGCCCTCGTTATTATCAGGTATAAACACTGAGGTTGGCCTTATCAGATCTATAACTTGGGCACAATTACAGCCGAGTAGAACGGACCTGTTTGTATTTATCTCTTTGGGCCGGGCGTGCCGTTTATCAGGCCTGCTTGGTTCGCCGTTTGAGGTCAGACGGAGATTTTTAATGGATACGAACCTTTGCTCCAAAACCACACCGCATCCAGTCGGGATGTTTTGTTTTTCTCTAGGCCTGAGCGCCTGACCCAACCCCGGAGACTCTTACACATGCTTCTTCGTGACTTACTCGTAATCCGTTGCCACAGTGGGCTATTCTTAGGGCACAAATAATCCACTTCCTGACATGTTTGAAAGCCGGTGGCTTTTGCCTGTTATTGTAATTATTTCTCATTCTTTCATGCATTTGCCACCAGGATTCAGAGGGTTTGCGTCCGGTCACGGCAAACCATAGAAAGCGTAGGCCGGCATGAGGTTCTCGTCGTCCTTTTTCACACAGAACTGCAAATATTTCCAAGCAGGCTAATTTGTCTCCATGACTAGATGAAAGGTTGAGCGGCCTCCAGAGATCCCAACTGTGAAGCAGTGCACAGCAATAGGTGGGGGAAGGGGAAGACTGTTGCTTTCTAATCCAAACAGCCGTAGAAAGCTTGAATGAAAAATGTTGAACTTCTAAGTCTGCTATGACATTACAAGGTAACCAGACTCATAGCTCAGTGCTCCCCTATAATTAATACTTAAATTCCTCGTAGATACTAAGATGCCACAATTTTACTTCACAGTAGATGTTTGCTACAAAGAAATTACATGAACAAAATATTTTAAAAAATGTTGGGAAGGACTCTGGACAAGCCTTTCGTGACTCTGAAATCTTAATTTCAAAGTCACGAAATAAAGATTTCGTCCGAATGGTTTGACTCTACATCCGAATCAAAACATGAGCGGGTCACTTTCAGTAACCTGCCTCTCCGTTTTCCTCATTCCCTGCCCTATAATGGCTCCCTCTCTAACGCACGCCTTGTTTGCTAACATATGCAAATCCGTGGACTCGCTTCCCCTCACGTCATCGTGAGTTTCAAAATGTGTTTCAGCTCTGCTTCGTCTAAAAACACGAGGCTGTTCTGTCATTTCCCTAAGCCTCTCCTCCAGTCCTCCTGGGTGGGTGGAGGTTGGCACAGATCCTTCATAACTGATAAAGTCTTTATCTGTGTTTATGAGGCACAAGGAGGACAGATTCCCTCTGGGACATTCAGTCCTTTTTTCTTTCTTTCTTCTTCTATTCCCTCAACCACACCCAGCAGGGTTTCCAAACCGAGTGGATCTTTGTGGTTTAAAGCAGACACGGCACTAAAACGACTCCCGGCTCCATGAGCTCATGTGCCCTGCAGCGTGACGCTCCGACTTTCATCTCCTTCCCAGACAACAGTAACCGATCCTCACAGTGGGGGTTAAACTGCTACTGATATTAATCATTTGTCCATTTGTGTGTTTTGCAGCTGAGAGGGTGACATCGCTGGGGAAGGACTGGCACAGGCCATGTCTGAAGTGCGAGAAGTGCAACAAGACGCTGTCGGCTGGCTCGCATGCAGAGGTAGAACGGCAAATTACACCACCTGATAGGGGAGGAGAAAGTGCTGAATATTGCAAAGAATTAAATAAATGCACAGCTACACAGGTCAGAGATCGGAGTTTGCCAGTTGTCTTTGCTCTATGACCTCTGACTGGGTGGTCAGATCCTGAAAAATATAATCCCCCCTCCCGTCAGCGTGGGGCAGTAACGTGCAGCTAGATGCATTGCTTCTGGTTTTAGCAAAACATCCACCTGCATATGGAAAAACTGCAGCACACTCAGGAGAAAAACGGATTTGGTCAAAGCTGACCAAGCCGAGTCAGAGGCCTGTTTGGTGCATTTCGATAATGAAATGGCAAACGAAGCAAGTTTCTCACTCAGTCGCTTGTTTCCATCTACTTTGCATTAGCCTCATCTTTCCATGATAATAATAATAAAAATCTCTTCTCTTCCCACAGCATGAAGGCAAGCCATACTGTAACAACCCCTGCTACGCTGCAATGTTTGGACCTAAAGGTGAGCCGTGACCTTGTCACTCCCTGAACTAAACATGTTATAAATACCATATGTAGTCTCTGTCAGAAACCTACAGAGTGAGTTGATTTTAACACCCAGGCTCCATTGTAATTATACCTTTAAACCTAACCTGCGCATTTCTGTCTGCGTTTCAGGATTTGGACGTGGTGGAGCTGAAAGCCACTCCTACAAATAGACAGGTACCGTCTCCTCTTTTTTTTTTTTTTTCAAACATTTCCATATATATTATTTACATCAGACTTGACTGCAAGCAAATCCGTCTTCGCACTTTGGACTGTTTGACCTGAGCTTTCTTTTTGTTTTTTGCTGCCTCTGCAGGCCAAGGCGCCGCAGAGAAAACAAGATAGAAGAAACCAAACCTCTCAGACGATAGCAAACCTCTAAACAAATCATCCGCTTCCAATGCAGGAAATAATTTGAATGCATTTGCTTTTTTATTTTTTTATTTTGTTGTTCTTGTTGTTGTTCTACTTGTTTTGGACCATCACTTTCTTTATTTTATCATTTCTTGTTTAGTTATAGAGACATCTCTCTTTGGCTTCAGCTTGTCCAATTAAACATTTTATGAAATTTGTGTCTTTGGTATTCCTTTACTATGTGGCGTTTCTTTTTTGTGAGAAACCCATGAGTGTTTCAGCACTGAAGCAAAAGTTTGACTTCATCAAAAATGCAGTTGAGAGCTGTCATACAAATTGCTTTGTCTTCATCTCCTGTCCAGTGCCTGTCCCTTCAGGATTGGTGTAGGAATAGTTCATTAGTCCAGGCTTAAATCCTGCCTTTCATGTTTCTTTTCAGTTGGAACCAAATATACACACACACACACACAAAAAAAAAAAAAAACTCTGAGAATTTGTGTGGAGTTTAGGGTTAGGATCATCGAAATCAGCAGCCGTCCCAAAAAATTCTCCTGATTTTCAGTTTGATCAAGCCTGACATTTTAGAAAAGAAAATAAAAAAGGAAAGAAAACAGAAAGTGGGGCCATTTTCAGTGTCAGTCAGGTGTTTGAATGATTAAGCAAAGCTATTTAAAATAAAAAAAAATAAAAAATGAAAGTTTGAGGCATGTTTGCTGCTAATTGAGATTTCAAGAGAACAAATCATTTTCAAGCTTTCGACTGTCTTCTCATAAGACGAGCTAAATGTGTCCATATTATGCAACTGGAAACTGTTGTGGAGCTGTCATTTCCAGAGCCAGGGCTGATGAGGCCATTGCAGCAGCCAGGCGTTGAGGTTCAAGGCCGTGGATACAAAAAGAAAAAGAACAAGGGATGAAAAAAAATATATATATATCACATTCTTTTGAGTATCTGCGCACTTCCATCATCATCATCATCATCATCATCATCATCATCCTCTCCGCAAAAGCCGTTTTGCTCCCTGCACGGCTGCATGCGCTCGATCATGCGGCGCCACGCTCCAGCCTGTAATATCCGCCCACTGCTATGGCAACCGGCGCAAACAAGCCCCAACAGACAACCCGTCTGTCTGTCTGTCTGTCTGTCTGTCTGTCTGTCTGTCTGTCTGTCTGTCTGTCTGTCTGTCTGTCTGTCTGTCACACTGTGCCAGAAGGAGCCTCCACAAAGGACACTAAAACGTTCAGATGACGTTTTGGCGCAAACGCAAAAAAAAAAAGAAAAAAAGCCAATAATGCTGTTTCCACTATTAATAATCATCTAAATAATATAGCTATAGGTATAGTGGGGGAGAGGGATTAATTTCCAGGCATCATAATTGAAGCATCATGCGAGCAGAAAGCACCGCCATAAAGTCCCATTGCTGCACTTAAAAAAGATGAACTGTTTTCTATTAAGTCGAGCTGCATGAGGAAGAGGAGGAAGAGGAGGAAGAGGAGGAGGAAGCTGACGCTGCGGCGTCAGCGTGAATCAGGGACCCTCACAGTCACGAGGCTGTAAATTCAGTCTCACGGATCCAGAAACGGCTGGAAAATGCGGCTTTTCACAGGTGCCATTAATTACACATGGATGGCCAAGCAGTCCAGAGGAGCGCAAGAGGCGAGGATGCGAAGGACTGGAGTCTGGCTGCGGTCCTGAAAGTGACAAATGAACAACATATTGCACATGACACCCAGGGTGTCATGTGAAGCACAAGAACCTGTAAGCAGCAGACGGAGGCAGACGTTCACGTTCCTGCAGGAGAACGACAGTAAACATGCAGCCAGAGCTGTGTGGTCCAGTCAAAGTCCAGACCTGAAACTTTTTTTTTTTTTTTTTTTTGCAAAGAAAAATGGACAAACACGCGTTCTTTTGAGATGTTTACTCGTACTTTATGTTGGTTCAACTCATACCGTTCTAATAAATGATGCGGATGTTCGTGTCCCACAACAATGATAATAAAAAATAAACGATCCAGGGCAAGTTTTATATTTTATATTTCTTGTACAAGCAGACACAAACAGTCAAAACAAACAGACAAAAAATTAAAAAAATATTTTAAAAAATGCATAAGTAACATTATTCTACTTGCATGGATAACCTGTGGTTGATTTCTGGCTTTGGTGCCTCCTGGTGGTGAAATGCATAATTACAATCAGTCACAAAGATGAGAATCAGGTGCTTTCTGAAGACAATCGGTTGAACGTGACTTTAATTTTCTTTGTACATAAAAACAAGTATCATTTTGATTCCACTTCATTATGTCTTTCTTTCTCCCTAACAAAACAACAACAAAAGAACAAAAACAACGACAACAATATTTCAACCAGAACTTTGTCGTTGAGACATTGAGTCAACGGTTCAGAGGCCGCTGCTTCCTGTGTGGCTGAAAAAAGGAGAAGAAGTGAAGCTTATTGCATATGACTGACATGTTGAAATCCCCCCACACCCAATGAAAGTGAAGGTGACGGCACGGTAACGATAACGGGGAATAGCAAATTATCATTATGAATAAAACAGTGATGCTTCAGTAGGATCATAACTCTGCTCCTCCATGTTCCACCATGTTTTCTAAGTATTTCTTTGCATTTAGAAGAAATGAGCCAAACGCATTTTGCATCCCTTAAACCGTTTCAGATGTGTGAGGTCATGAACTCCACCCTGTCAGTTTTGATATGAACCAGCGAAAACACACACACCCACACACACACACACACGTCTCCCCTGTCCACTAATATTCCAATGAACATCTGTTTTGTTTTGTTTCCAGCAGAGAGCACTTCCATCTTATGAGACGAATGAGCACAAGTTATATTGCTGGTATGTTGCTCAACCTGCTAGTGAGAGTGAAGGATCGATCCGAGGAGGGAATTATGCACACAGTCGCGAGGCAAAATAAAAAGTGGCCAGCAACCACGAAGGTGTCAGAGGAGGTCATAGAACAATTTAGACACGACACACAAGGGTGAAGATTTTCTGTTTGCGTCAAAATCGATGTGTTTTTTTCATCCTAAACAAAAATTTGCAAGGCGAGAAGGAGAAATAACGCTGAAAGTGAAGGCTCGCATGGTGAAACAGGGTGGCAGCATCGGGCCTTGGAGTTGATAGGAGTAGGCAAGCGCTGAGGAAAACCTGGTAGAGTTTGCAAAGGTACAACCAGGATAATTGTCAAATGAAAAGTTGGAAGTCACTTTATTAAGCTCCTTCCACGATACAATACAATTTATCTACTGAATAAAATGCCAGCAAATGGGAAGAAGTCCAAGCTTCATAAAGGTGCGTAGAGTTTTTTTTTTAAGTTGTTGTTGATTAGCAGTAATTCAGACAAATTTGATATCTTCCTTTAGAACGTTAAGGCCATTTATTTACCAGCAGTGGCTGTCAGAAGTCTACACATATTATGTGTTTGAAATGTAAAAGACTATTGATGATGATGATGATGATGATGATGATGATGCAAATTCATTTGGAAAAACCTTCTCCACGTATGAGATGTGTGTTTAGATTTCACACGCAGCAGCAACAGCAGGAACACGAAACATATTGGTGAGGAAATAAAGTCCAGCTGTCCTGGTTTCGATGAACATCTGCGGTCTTTGTTTCTAAAGCCTTCCACTCTTGATTTCACGTTTTTTTTTTGTTTTTTTTTTTAACCCCTCGGTCGTCAGTCGCTGCCTCACATCTCAACTTTAACTTTCTCCACATCCACATCCACTCTCCCGTCTCGTTTACCAGAACAAGTTGAGCCTGTGCCGTGGAAACTGTTTGTATGGGCAGGCGGCTTCCTGCAAACAGCGGGGAGTATGAAAGGCCACCCAAAAGCCAGGAGGAAGCATCTGCAGTGGGGCTCCTGATGAGGAGGATATGGCCCTGTACTTTGAAAATAAATGCTTTTTTTTTTTTTTAAATGAAGCACATAAAAGTAAACAGCATCGTGCGACGGTTGGGGTTTCTTCCCGTGTTTACCCTGAAGGCCACTCAAATGTCTGGATCAGAGGGATCTCAAAAAAGGAGCATTTTAAGTTTAATGTCTAAATGCCAATTTTCATACAGAGATGCAAGAACTCTTTCATTAAACTTTCCCAGATATCACTCTGATCTCTAATTTTCTCCAGAAATTCACCAGATTAAGTTCTTGTGCATGCCTCGCCTCCCTTCCCACATATTATGTCTTCCTCCTCCATGCTGTCCTTCTCCTCCTCCTCCTGCTCCTCCTCCTCCTACCCCTCGGATCTGGCGAAAGCAGAACGCGAGGACACATCTGAGCCGCATGCTGTTCCTGTTTGCCTTTCCCAGATTTGTCTGCTGCGGAGCCAGAGGGAGAAGGAAGCCGTTCTTGTCATCATTTGATCCGACACAGCCAGATCCCGCTGCTCCACAGTTATTGCCTAACCGTCCTCCAATGTCATAATCGTAAACATGAAGGCGGTGAAAAAATTGGGGTTTTCTTCTTCTTCTTCTTCTTTTTTTTTCTCCCCCCAGGACAAAAATATCTACATTTATGAACTCTCTCTCTGTTGATACTCTTAACGAGTCAAACATTTTATAAGCCATTTGTGATCTGTTTGAGTTGTGAGATACTTTGCCAAGCAGCATGTGGGTCAAGGTCAGGGCCGGGTTTAGAAGCATGTGGGGTTTCCCTGTCTTCCCACTAAAGAAATATTATAGATACACACCATGAACAGGTCGTCCAACACATAAATCAATCCAAGGTAGGTTCCATACATCGCCTTGCCAGTAGCGCAATGTTCTTTCCCAGACAATGCACTCTTGACTTCATCATTTTTCAGACACTTTAGCATTGTTTACCTTCATAAAAGTCCCAAAAGTAGTAACACAGCTCACCTGATGGGGGCATATGAGCTTTAAGTAAGGTGAAATGTTTGCAAACTATGCATTCATTCCGAAAATGAAACATTAAAAAACAACAACAAAACTTCTTGGGAGGCCAAAAGACTTTAGAAGTCAAACCAATTCTGGAACAACACCGCCCCCTGGTGTTCCAGTGCCGCCTATTGTTTACACCCGTTTGTCCCTGGAGGTGTTTTTGCTGGACACGAGTCACAGGACAAGGACACAGGTGATCTGTTATTTTTGGATTATTTTTTTATTCTATGCATATATGTTTCTATGCTGTACTTTGAAACAAGTAAATCTACTCTGAAGGTTTTACGAGGCCAGTGTTTGAGTGGTAACAGTTCCCACACTGCCGGCTCATTCTCCTGTCAGTTCTTGTAGCTGACAGCAGCTTTTGGCTCATCTGCAGCAATACTAAACACATTCTTACTACTGTGATGCTTTGGAATAAGGGAGCTCCATCATCCGGGAAAACACACAGATGGCCAATAACAATAAACTGTGTCTGGATTTCTGCATGCTTCGATACGACTCTTCAATCATCTGTGTTGCTTGGGCAGATTGGTGTAAAGAAACACACTTTGGACGAGAAGCAAACACTCATTTACACTTCCAGGTATTCCTATCTACTTAAAGGATGGTTCAATGTACTTATTACGTCTACAGGTGGCAAGGTGATTCTGCAGCCCAGTCTTCATGAGTCCAGGTGGTGGAGGTTATTTCTTGCATTTTCTAATCAGGTGTTTTTTTAATGAAAAATTCCAAACGGAGCATAAAAAAACTGATTAAAAGGAAAGAAATCAGTGTGAAATATTGCTCAAGGACTGATTTATTTATTTTTTTTCCCCCTCTCTTTATTTTTTAGAATGCAGGCCTTGCTGGTCGACACCAACAATCTCACGTTTGATTTCGTGACGATCTGGAGAACTGTTGCTTCCTTCATGATTTTCCTGGCAGCGACTATATGGGCGGCTGTTTCAATGAAAGCCCTGGTTGTCGAGCGTTTTTTTTTCTTCCCCCCCCCTCAGCGAGGTTATGGTTGCCACCACAAGAAGACGTTGACTAACAGCACATCTGCCTCTCTCTGTTGCGATCAGTGAATCACATTGAAATTTTAATTTCAATGTGATTCTTTCACAGCTCTTCTAAAGTGAAATAAAGTTAGAAAAGAAGAAAAAAAAACACACAAGAGTGAAATAATTTCTTTAAAATATATTAAAAATAGTTCTCTGCTGTGTATTTCCAATTTTGTCCAAATGATGTCGCAGCTCTGAAACAAAAAAATGTAGATACAGAGAATGGAGGAGAATAGCAAGGGAGAAAATTACCTGTTACTAAATTATGATAATTAATTTTCTTCTATTTGGTGAATTGGTGTTTTATAAACTGGATTTAATTGAAAACAGTGAAGATGCCACTGATCCCCATTTCATTTCAGTCAGTGTTATCAACTTGCAGCCATCATTGCTCTGTGCAAGGAGAAACCAGGAACCAAACGCAGCCGCTCGGAGAATGTTTTGAACCTTTAATATACAGTGCTTCCAGAAATCATTACTAAAAACACAGGTGGTAAAAATCAAATCAACACAAATAAGTTACACCGTAGTAAAAAGCACTTGAGATTCCTTTCTGATTTTATCATTAGTGTGAACCCTATACGAAAATAGCATAAAAAGTATGCAAACATAGAATTCCGTTCATATTATATATTTCCAATCTTTAGCTAAATAAACATTTTCTTCGGAAATTTGTTTCCCCCCCCCTCAACCAGCCGGACGAAACGAGAAGTGTCAGTGGCCTCCACTTCCATCCGTAAAAATTCTTCTGTGAAACCTTTTTTTTTTTTTTGCTTTGTTTTTGCAACATCGCTCCCCTCCCCACCCGAAACCCAAACGAGAACCTTGAGACGAGCCCAAATAAAAAGATATAAATTAACATACCAAACGTGAACAGTCTGCAAAAACCCTTTTTTTGTTTGTTTGTTTGTTTGTTACTGGTACTGCAGTCAAACATTTGACCTCGCAGAACTCATACACGCACACCGCTAACAGGATGCTACAGACACACACTCGCGCACACACAGCCTGTGCATAGACGCAGATTCGAACTCGTAGAGTGAGCAGAGCTGATTCTGCCTGTTTTTGACTCTTTCCCCACTCAACGTTCCTTCCTTCCTTCCTTCCTTCCTTTCTCCAGTTTGTCCTTTTCAAGGAAAACAACCTTTTCACCTATTTGTTGCTTCGACGGCTCCGGGCTAAAAAGGGGCTCAACACTGGGATATGTAGCAACAGATGAGTCACGGTCGCAATGGTCCAACGAGGAACAGAGGAATCACAGATGCAAACAGTCTGCTTCGAAAGATAAAAACTTTCTCTTTATATCAGCATCTAAAAGACAATGTAACACTAATAATTGGGGGGAAAATAAATGACAAATTGTCATCTGAACAGCTTTTTCAGCCAAATCTGGAATCTCAGAGCAAATATCCAAAGGCAGACACCGATTTATCTCCCGTCTTAGAAGAGATCTAGTCTTGGCAATCGACGCGTTCTAATGTTAAAATATTAAGAGCAAGCAGAGATTTTAGTTCGGCCGTCTAGATCGGAATCTACTGTTTGTCAGTAAATGATTTCCTGCCATCAACAGGCTTTTAGAGAGCGTGGAAAACAAGCCTTTGTAAGGAACGCTTGAGATTTTATCAGAAATAACAAAGACAGAGAGAGAGAGAGAACAAAAAGGAGTGAAATATCAATATCTAAATCCATAACAAGAACAATGGAAAAGCTCCATTTAAAAAAAAAAAGTCAAATCACTTTTTACTCACGTTTCAATTCTGAGCTCAGATTAGATGGGACTAAAGAAAAAAAGGATTACAAATTTTCATTTATTTTTTTGCTGAAATGATCTTACTGTTAACAGTCTGTGGAACGGCTACAAAGCTGAGGTAGGAAGCAGGAGGCAGAACCATTAGTTCGGAATAAAAATCTGATCAATTACTGCAAATCACTACTTTTGCAAAAAGCTCGGCTGTTGATGAACGCAAACGGTTTACTGACAGACGGCTCCCATCCATGTGGCGTTTACTAGAAAACTAGCCGACGTGCATTTCTTTTTTTGCCAACGTCTGTGTATCCGAATCAAAATAAAGATGAGCTGATGCTAAACGTGGCATTAGCAATTTGTTTCAAACATGTTATACGTTACAGTCTAAAGATTTCTCGTGTAAATACTGCCATACTGAGGTATCTTTACCGACAGACCATCTCGCTCACAATTAAGAACAAAGAAAAAACAAAAACAGAAGCACACATTGTGAAAGCCAATGTCATGCCGTAAATACTGGAGCGCGGTGTTAGGTTTGGACTGGGCCGGTTGTCGGAGCCGACAGCGAGGCATCCGGAGCAGCTGCTGCTGAGCTGACAGAGAACACCGTGTTGCGGAGCGAGAGGGGGTAACTTGTTCTATTGCACATACGCTTCTGCCTTTTCTTCATTTCTTGGCTCCCAATGAAAGAACAAAAAAAATAGTTATTAAAAAAAAAACAAAAACAGAATCACAGTTATAAACAGGTAGCAAAGAGCAATTGTTTTTGTTTAAATAAAAAAAAAAAGAAAATCTTTTAAAAAAGCGCTCGACAATACTGCAGCCAAAACTAGAATAATAATAATAATGTTAATAATAATATTAATAATAATTAATAATATTCACAAAAACAACAAGAACCACATAGAACTACAGAGAAAAAGAGGTGGGGGGGGAAGTTGACCTGCTTATATACACGTCCATAAAAAACACCAACAGAGTAAAATTGATTGTCATTTTCAAATAAAACTGTCATAACATCCAAGGCATAAAACAGTGAGGAACAGAGCAGGTTTTATTTTAAAAAAAAAAAGAAAAAAAAAGGGACTTTGATGACGGGGGATTCACAGAACCAAAAGCCCGGATAAACAGACAGAACCCATTTCATGCTTAAAAAAAACCCCACTTTTGGCAGCTGTTAGTGCAGCGGAGTGTCAACAACAACAGTCTGAACAACACGCCATCCGTCCGTCCCAGGAAGCAGCCTTTCTTTCCCACTTCACCCTCGACTGTCGGATATCGGTCGACTGAGGTCCGAAGAGGAGCTGGGGGTGAAAGGAAAACAGAAGACGGAAGGGGAGATCCAACGCGCCTGTCGGAGCAAAGCGGGAGGCGGGACTCAAAGTGCGGAGGAAGGCGGCGGCGGCTGGGAATCCAACAGGACGACGCATGGCTTTGATTTCACCGAGCCCTGTGAGCGAGAGAGGCACCACTCTTGGAAAAGCTGAGTGAAAGGGAGCTTTGGGAAGAACCCAACAAATCCAGACGCTCGCTGAAGTTTCAGCGGTGATCGTAGCCGAGCAACGGCGGTTTGTAAAAAAATAAAATAAAAAAAAAGGAGGGGTGCAGAGGGTCTCTGCCTCTCCACCCTAATTCTGCCAGTCGTCGTCGTCGTCGCTGTCCTCGCCGCCGGAGGAGTCGTCGTTGGCGCTGTCGCCGACCGCCTGCCGCGTTCCGTTCTGGTGCCGCGCGGCCAGGGCGGCGGCGGCGGCCTCGGCTGCCGCCCTGGCCGCGGCGCGCTCCTCCGCCTCCTTCTGTCGCAGCGCCGCCGCCTTCTTCTCCTGCTCCGCGTGGCTCTTCATATGGGCGCTGCGGCTCTTCACCTTGTAGAAAATCCTGGGAACAGAGCGATCGGGCGAGTTACCATGTGGCGAGTTTTCACGGTCACCAAAAAGAACAACCACGTTGTCATGTTTCAAGCGGGAAAAAGAATTTGCTTACGCTGGCAGATGGAACGGCTCGGAAAAATACAATCTGACCACAGTTTGCCGCACTCAGACCAGAGTTCAATGTAATTCATTGGGATTACACGTAATAGACTGAGACATATGATGAAAAATTACCAAGTGGAAGGAAGACGATGTGTTGTTTTCAAATTTTTAAACAAGATATCTGAAAAGTGTGGCATGTATCTGATGTTGGTTCCCTGATGATTTTTTTCCCCGATTAATCGGGGGGGGAAAAAAAAATAGAAAAAAGGAAATTGATCTGTCGACTATTTTTTGGAGGCAAAAAAAGGGCTAAAAAGGCGTACTTATATTTTATTATTTTTTTAACCAAATTAGTACCATCAAAATCCTTTCGTTTTTCTCGCTGGTCTTCCATAAGAGGTGAGGTTTGTGGGATGTTGTGTGGTGCAGTGGACCATCAGTATCTACTGATGTAACTCATCTCGAAGACATTTGGTTGCACTGAATTTAATTTAAAGACAGAAGAGTAAGAGGGGAATACAATTGCTTTTTTAGGGGAGAAAAAGTTTTAAAACCATTTATAATTTCACATGATTGTGCACTTATGAACTAATTTGTGCGGGTCCATAAAACCTAATTTAAATAAAATACCTTAAGTATTTTGAACAGGCTCAAAATACTCATCAAGATTAAATAGAGTAAAAAGAAAATAATAATTTAAATCTGATGAATGTAGGTAAAGCCAGAAATTTCAAAGGATTGGGATTTTATTTTTTGAATTTTCTCAGAGATGTACGAATGTCCCGTCGATAAAAAGTTAAAATCACAAACATGTACTGAAGCTGCTAGAAACATTTAAAGCTACAGAAAAATCCTTGGGTGTTTCTGTTTAAATGTGAACAGATTCTGCCGCGCAGTTCCTGCTGCGCGGCAGAATCCATCGGGACGCGGTTCCATCGGGACGCGTGTCGGGTGGAAAGCGGCAAGCATTCACACCCTTTGAAGAAAACCATCGTCTCAAATGTGGACACTTTACAGAGCGAACGCAGCTCTCGCAGAGGCAGAGCTGCATCGCCGAGACGTGCCTTATCTGCTCTGCGCTTCGGTTGCTAGGACACGGCTGGCAGTAACAGAACCGGTGTTGCCAGAGGACAAGCTGTTATTCAACCAAAGCATGACAGGAAGGGTAATTCTTTCAAACACAGACCATGAAATGCTCGCCTCTGTTTACTGATTCATATTCCGAGAGGGCAGTGGAAGCGGCAGCGTTCCCTGCTGGCTCTCCCCGTCGGCGCCGAATCGGTAAGCAGATTGCTACAGCGGCGGCGGCGCTGATCGCTCACCTGCCACACTTCTTGCAGGGGAACTCGCCCTCCTGCCCCGCCGAGGCCTTGTTGACCGACGGGGGGCTCGGCCGGCGCCCGTTGCCGTCGAAGCGCGGTTTGGTCTGGGGCGGCTGGGTGTGGTGGATGACCCTGGACACCGGCTGCTCCCTTCCCACCTCCGCCTGGCTCTTCATGATGAGGACTGTCGCAAGCTAAAAAAAAAAAGAAGAGAAGTTTTAGTCCATAAAGGGAAGGAAGGGAAAAAAAGGAATTTAAGGAGGAAGAAAAGGATAAAAAAAATGAAGGAAAGACAGGAGGAAGGAAGGAAGAAAAAGGTTAAAAGCAACACTAGTGATGATGAAAAAAATACAGGAACAAGGAGGGAAGGAAAGAAGGCATAAAGAAAAGGAAAGAAGGAAGAAAATAGTAAGTAAGTAAGGAGTAAAGGAAAGAAGAAAAGAAGGAAAAAAAGGAGAAAGAAAGTAACAGAGAAAAAAGAAAGGAAGACAAAGAAAATAGAAGAAGGGAAAGGGAAGGAAAAAAATGAGGAAGGAAGAAAAGGACAGAACAAAAAGAGAAGGAAACTGGGATAGATGGATGATCATATGGATTGTTGAACGTATGCAACATTTACAAGCTAACAAGAGGAATAAAGTCTGAAGACGACTTTCAACTCCTCAACTATTCAGACCTGTGAAAAACGACTTCATGCTTTTCCAAGCTGTGTGTGGACATGTGTCCGATCACATAACCACAGAGGCAGAACTCATCTCCAAACAACATCAACCAGACAAGTGCAAAAGTTTCCTGCTGAGTCATTGTTTCCCTTCCCAGCAGAGACAGGAGACAAGTTATTTCTAGAAAAGCCCAGTGGGGGGCAGCAGATCCAACACCTCGCCACCAGCTCTGAATGCAACACGAAAACGGTGCATGATGAAATCACTTTTTTTTTTTCCCCCACCCAGGAACACGTAGAACAGAGTGTTGAAATTCACTAAATCATGAGAAGCTTCTGGCTTCGACCTGCTTAGAGTTTTAGTCTCCAAACATGTTTATGTTTATTCACAGTGTGATCTAAATGTGTCTGTGTTCAGATTTCCTTTAAGAAATGTTTAAAACACAACTTCAATGGATTTAAGAAAGAATGAGGAAGAAATGTACACCAGAACTTGCAAAGTTCTGCATAAACTGTACAATAAGCTCACAGTGATCAAAGCCTTCACACTGAGTCGGTGACTTCACACTTACATTCTCAGTGGACGGCAGCGTGTGTGTCACCCTGGTGGGACAGACATCCTGTTTCCTGTCAGCTGAACCGTCCCACTTCCTGCTGTCCTCTTCCTCCTGCTGCTGCTGCTGCGGCTCCAGTCTCTGAGCGGCCTGCGAGAAAAACGCAGAGTAAGACGCAGCGCTCTGGCAGGAGAGAGCCGTCTTCCTGAGACGTCCGAGACGTCCGTGACGTCGTTTCAGAGAGGTGGACGTTCGGGGATGATAAAGATTGGGTGAATACTGGCCGTGACTGACCTTGTGGTCCTGCTCCTCCTCTGCCGTCCTGCTCTCCGGAGGCTCGTTCTCGCCGTAGGTCAGCGCTCCGTTGCGGCCGATCTTCACGTGTTTCTTGTACGTGTAGTAGAACTCCACGCACTGCGCCACGGTCTTGGTCGTCACCTGTGCGGACCGTACACGCTGCGTCACAATTTTTGCATATTTCGATCGCGGCAAAAGACAAATCCTTTTCCAAACACCCGTTCTTTTTTTTGGTTATGAATTGTTGTTATAGCTGGGTATCAGTGAAACATTTCAGCTTCTAGAATTGCCACTTTCTACACCAACGTTTAAAAAAAGTTTTTTCTACTTTCATGGCTTGATAAGAAAAAACTTTTATCTTGCCAGTGTGAACAGGAAACTGTTCACCAAACTTTTTGTTCACCAAAACAAAAAAACTTTTTTTGTTCCACTAATGCAAACACAAGCACGTGAAGTTTGATCACCACTGCTGGGACAGAACTGCGTTTATTAGTCAGAGGAAAACAAAATTAGGCTTAGCAAAAATGAGCAAAAACACTATCTGGTTATAAAACGATGAACATTCCTAACTAGAGGGTGATCTGTGAAGCTGTGGGCCAGTTTATCTCACAGAAGCCAAAAAAAATCTCTGAAAATACGACAACCAATTTTTTTTTAATTAAAATTGGCAACCTCTGCCTGAAACTCTTCAAGAGACGCTAAATTAACATTCATCTATGCTTCTATAGGGGCTGTAAAAAAAAAAACACCACACAAAAAAACACACCACACAGTGTGGAGTCAGCAAAATATAACCAAATCATTTACGTTTGCACATGATTTTTTTACAGTTTCTTGCACCATCCGACATAAAATTGTGATTAAGAACATGTGGAGCAAAGTCTGAGTGTGCAAACCACATAACCATCAACGATGTGACACTAATTTCGACCTCAAATTCTGCTGCATCGTCGTGGAAAAGCAAAGCAAAAAAAAAAAAAAACCTTGCTTGACAATGACAGAGCAACAATCGAAACAGAAACGGAAACGCTGTTCCACAGCGACTGTATTTCCCTTTCCTCCGCCCACACAGTGGGCAGAGGACACAGTATATCATGTGTTCCCGTTCCGCTCGGAACAGGAACACATGATACAGGTGGCCTTTTGTTGCCACGGGAAGAATCAAAAGTTTCCTTTTCTGCAGATCGAAAGCACACCTACCTGCTTTTGCACCATGAAAAAGTCCTTCTTACACGTGGCCATGCCTTTGTTGAACAGACGCCTCTCAGCTGCCGTCCAGCTGTCTGATCCTGCAGGAAGGAGGAAGGGAAGATTATATATATATATATATATATATATATATATATATATATATATATAATATATATATATATATTATATTTTTTTTTTTTTTTTTTTTTGCTCCTGAATAAGAATGAGTACAAGGAGAAAGTAACAAGAGGAATCCCATCCCCACCCCCCAATTCTTAAAACCACATACATGCAATCAAAAAATAAATAAATAAAATCACTGGTTAAACAATGCCTCGTCTGTCTTCTGTTTGGGATTAACCACATGCTGTATTGCCCTTCACCCTCTGAACATCAACCTTCGCAGGCATCCAGGGCACCAACACACTTTCAGAGCTGCAGCTGCTTTCAGGCAGTACAGAGAGAAAGAGGGAGAGAAAATGGAAAGACAGAGGGGTTCCAGAGTCATCTGTGTGAGGCATGAATTACCCGAGTAATGGTAGCTGGATAGATGATGTGTCTTTGGGAAGATTGGATCCCTCAGCATCAGCAGAGACAGAGCAGCCTGAGGAAAAACAAAAAAATGTTTTATTTGAGGCTGCAGATTTAGAGAAAGGGGTCAGAGGTTGCAAGGAGTTGGGTGAACCACTTGTCTTTCCTGCTAAATCTACCGGGCGTCACAGTAAAACTGGACTCCATCAGGGTCGAGAGAAGTCGTCGAATCGACCCTGTTCTCTTTCAGAGAAAACCATCTGACGCTGCGTGAATGTAGGAAGACAGCAGTTTGAGCCGGACTGCTGCAGAGAGTGGGCGCTTTGGCTGCCCCCTCCTCGTAGTTTCCTAGACAACATTGGACCAGTGCTGGTCGCTCGGGCCTGAAATCTCAACCCACAGCACCATAAAGCATCACGAGAGCTCGGGATCGGGCTGCAGGGACGTTCGGAGCAAACTTCTCTAAAGATGCAAGAATTTGTTTTAGATTTCACTATGAGGTATTGAGCCTACGAATAGCACTCGATTAAAAATGCAAACGTTTGTAATTTTTCTTTCTTGAGGTTTACTTGCTCAACTATAGACTTTTCTTTAATGAAATCTGTATATTAATAAACATCTAAAACAAAAGAAGGAATTATTAAAAGAAAAATAAATAATTTTTGTGGTCAAAAATTCTGTTTTGACTTGTGGTCAGGAACCAAACAGAATCAGATTTAGAATCAGTGGCAGGACTTGGATATTGCTGTTGACCAACAATCTATGTCCAACTGTGTTGTATTTAGGGATGTCAGAGTAAAGCTGCTGAATAAAAATGCTAAGAAATCCTGATTTGTATTTATAAACAAGTGAAAATGATATAAAGTCAAGTGGCAATAATGTCTTTGCAAGGCACATCGAGTTTCGTTTACTCTGAATAACAATAGACTTAACCAGTAGAATCCTTTCTTGTTGAACTGGGGAAGTAACTCGCACTATTTACCAATAATCGTTTCCTGTCTCATTACAAAACAATTTTCTCAGCTGAAGTTCGGGACAACGGAGAGCAAAAAGAAGCTGGGTTTTATTTATCCGGGCACTAAAACATTTTAGGTGGCCGTTGAGGTCAACCTCTGATGTCATTACTGGCCTTCTTGTGATGCAATCAGAACTGGGGACAGGTTGCTTTATTTCTGGAGCATGGGTGTGGCACTTCTTTGTCTGCTCAGTTTCAGGAGTTTTGCATCACAATGAGGGGTTCTGACATTTTAGGCTCAATAATAGCAAATCAGTGTCTTCATCTTTGCCGGCAAATGTTTCAACAGCCCCGTTTGAACTGGCCACTCTTTCAGCTAACCTGCGCATGTCTGCAACGGAGATGGTATATGTGTGACACATTGTGAAAAACCTCTTATTCGTCAGCAGTATGCGGACCGCTTTCACTGATCGGCAAAGTGCTAAAATGTTTGTTTCGGCTCTTGCAGCCCACACCGCTCTGCAGAGAGGCAGCGGGCCTCAGGCTATAAACAACCAGGCAGGTTTACTATCACAGTCATCTCAGATCACCACAGAGCTTCAGCACAAAGCAAAGTGAAAATCTAGATATCAGTCACTTCGAACTGGCGCGGGCTCGTCGAAAGACGGTCAATGCCCACGCTTACACAAACCCGAGAAATAATTGTAAAAAATGTTTAAAAATGGCTAAGAGGAGATATCAGATTAGGGGAGGTTTGTAAATTAGATGTAGTAGATTTTAATAAAGCCTCACATTTGCATGCGTAACGGTTTGGGTTGTAATTTTAAACCGAGGTAAGGAAGTTTTCAGCTAATAATTTAGACTGCTTAGCTAAAGCACAAGTTTTAATTTTTGTGACTGTACGTCGTGCGTCGTTTGGTAACAAACTAAAAATCTTTTTGCTTTGGTTTTCTTTACACAATAACGTACTCCAAAGAAGTTAGATAGTGTTAGAAAGTATTAAAAAATTTAAATACAAAAACAATGGAATAATAAATAATAATAAAATTAAATTAAAATCTGATTTTGTGCATTTTTAAAAAACATGCCTACACTTAATCAGCACAGACACAAACCCTGTATCTGAAATGGTAGAAAAGTCGTGGCTCTTCTGTCAGCTGTGGAAATGTTAGCCCATTTTTCTATTATTCATACAAACTGCGGTGGAGTCAGTCAGTATGGATCGCTCGGCTGCACTCACCATTATGTCCCCTTTGGACTCGTATAAACAATGGAGTGCTAACTCCTGGTTGGTGCCTCCTCCGTATAAAACACTGGAACAGGCCAGGTGCATGAGGTCTTCCACTGAAAGAGACGTCGACAGCGAACGTTAAAATGTCAGCGTAACCACAGCAACTGCGCTTTCAGGATTTATTTTCACCATATTTCCATGATGAAAGATGATGAAACAGAGAAATCTGGAATCTAAGGGAGACTTAGACTTGGTAAAAAAAAAAAAGATACTGAATGATTATTCTACAGAAGTAGCTTTAGTCCATTTACAATAACAGGAGCTAAAATTGTTCTAATTTCCTTTCTTGGCTTGTTTGTCTCACCCTTGTCCTGGAAGTCTGGTTTCCCCTCCAGTTCGGACGGTGGAGCCCAAACCAGTTCGGCTCGATGGTGATCCAGTTCGACGGCTGACCTCTGCCTCAGCTCTGGCACCTCCGCTTGGTACCGCGACCCAATATTAATTCGTCTGCAGAGGTGACATCAGAACATTAGAATCAAATACATTAAGATTTCCAAAGGTTGCTTCTTTTTTTGAGCAAAACTTGTTGTGTTGTATAACTTTTTTTCTGTTTTTTAATGTGAGCTACCCTATTGTTCCACTGAGTTTTTGCTCTTCAAGCCTGAGTTTTTTCCCCAATAAATTACTCTTTACAATGAGGCCCACAATAAAAAAGTAAAAAAAAAAAAAACACCACATTGGCTGCTGCGGGAACAAATCTGCAACCCGCACAGATGTGGAGTTACAAAGTAAAACTCTTCAGTTTATTTGCATTAAAACATCGTTCTGTGAAAAGTCTTAGAGAACGCTGCGGAGGCACTCCTGCTTAAAGCTTTCCCGACAAAAAGCAACACCACATCCGAAACCTGCATCACAAAATAACATATTTTTGCTAAATCATTAAAGGTTTATTATTAAATAATTTCTTTTTTTTCCCCCCCATGCACACCTCTAAATAGATATTTCTGTTTCACTTCAATTTGTTGAAAACAATTCAGACGGTCCCCTCCTCTTCTGCATTTCCCGCTAACTGCGCGTGAGTGTACTCTAGCGGCCCTCGAGGGAAGGTGGGCCGGTAGAAGCCGACCTGCGGTGGCTCTTGTGAGTTCGGGAGACCCAACTGAAAGCATGATTTGTGGAAAAAGCCCGAGTGCTCTGCGGCTGAGTAACAGCCGAGCAGATGGCATCAGTCGGGCCGAGGCTTGAACAATGCGACGCCATAAACTGCTGCTCGTTTGCCGACGCAGCGACAAACACAAGGCCACCCTCTTGGGCACGCCAACCACAGACTTCGCATTTCAGTTCACAGAGGCTGGCTACGGATTGGCGATTGCCTTCAATGAGCTTCAAAATAAATTCAGCGAGTGCCAAACGCCTTCCTTTAAACTGTTTTGTTCAAGCAAAAGCTAGGAACTTTAATGAATCTATGTAAATAGAAGATAAGTGCATCCTTGATGCAATCAGAAACGGGCAAACAAAGCAGCAACAAGGTGCTGCTGATCGTTCATCTGTTTTAAACTAGTAAAGAAAACCACCACTCTGTCGTCTGGCCCAGTTAGGGTCATGAAATGGGTTCATGATTCTAAGCACAGATACAAATCTGCAGAATGACAGAATCAAAAAAGAATTAAGGCCCTGAGATGAATCAGTCCAAGACAAAACCTCTCTCTCTGTGAAATGCTTATTTCCTGCAAGTCTCAAAAAACTGATCTGATGCAGGATAGATGAATGAACAATTAAGATATTAAATCTTGGGGTTTTGATAACAAGAAAATTATTTTTTTGCTTATTTTTTGTTGGAAGAGGCAGTATAACAGGTTGCTTTCTTTTCAAATGAGGTAGCCTTTGATTATTTGTTTATTTTAAAGAAACAGAAAGAAGCTTTAATTTTTACACCCTTTGTGTCTATGTAAACCAACATAAAGAAGATAAAACGAAACGTATGGGTTCAATCCTGGATAATGTAAAGTCAGTGCATTTTCAAACGATAACCCTTAACCAAAGTCAACTAGCGTTTAACTCTTGTTCCTTGCTCCTGAATCAAAACATTACAAAAAGTAGCAAGAAGTGAGTTTTTACTGTATGTGTCGAGTCAGGTATGTTTTCAGTAACAAAAGGCTGACCTGTACAAAACTTGTGTTATGACAAGAGAGGCCATGAAAAAACAAAGTGGTAACAGCGGTGGAGAGTACAGCTGCATTTAATGACAGGTTTAGAGTTTCAAGAAATAGCGATCTCCTCTGAGATGATTTATGACTCAATCCAGGGTTGTTTTGAATAATTGATCGCAGGGCTATTCCTCCAGCTAGGATAACGCCGAGCTTCCGCATTAGGAGCCGCGTCGTCTCTTTGAACATGTCGGTCGGCCTTCAAAGCGCTTGCTTTCCAGAGAGAAAGGGGATACTCACGGCTCGATGCTGACCGGCGTGGTCTCACTCATGGCGGACAGCACCGGTGGCGTGATGTCGCAGCTGTCTGAAGAGCGGCGAAACAAAACACAGTCGGTGACAATGTACAAATGTCTGATAGCTCTGCTTTAACAGTTGCTTTAATCTTCTTTTCAAATTGTACTGCATGAAAGCAAATGTCAATATGAATACATTTAATAACAGTCCAGAAAATCTGACCTAACACTGTAAGGGAGCCTGACCCACCCCACTCTTAGCTTATCCTGCCAGGAAAGGACACATCTGATAGGATAATTACGGTGCAACTAACAATTATTTTCGTTATTTTTAGTTATCAGTTCATTTATGGATTATTCTGACAATCGATTAATAGACTCGGTTAAATACTGGCACCTTTTTTGGAATTTTTATTGAGTAGTTTTTTTTATGCAATGTGAGAAATGCATTTAAAAGATGCAAATCAACAAATAATTCAATTCCTTTTTTAAATAAAATCCAAGATTCTCTTGCCTAAAATCCAGCAACACAGAATTCCTTTAGTAAACGCTTTATAATTTAACGCAAATGATCCAGCTACAGGTAAAAAAACAAAAAATTGGATCTGCTCAGCCCATTCTGCTAGACTTATCAATTAACTTGACAAACTGATTAAAAATTGGATAATAAAAGATGATGAATAAGAGTTTTTTTTTCCTTTACAGAATTTGAACCAGGTAAAGATAAAAATGTCACTTGTCTAATTCTGGTTAGAACATATACACACAAAGGTTATTTGTCTTAAAGGCAAAATGTAATTTTTTTTTGTACAGTTTTGGTGTGATCATTGCTCAAATGGGCTTTTTCTGAGCCTGTTTACCCCCAGTTAACGATTAATCAATTACTAAACGAGTTGACGATTATTTAAATAACCAATTCTTCACGATTAACTCGGTTAATTGTTTCAGCACTACTTCGATCTAAAATGTAACCATAAGCTAGTAACAGTAACAAGATTTGTTATTTAATGTGCTTATGCTTCTGCATAGCTTGTTGGGAGTTCACACATTCCGTGGATATCAGATGACAAGATGTCATTGCACTCACTGGAACGCAACAAGCTGCGAGTGGCTGACTTGGGAGTCGCGGGAGGGGGCAAGCCCGGGCCACTGGCTGCGGCCGACGAGAGGAAGGTGGCGAAGTAGAGGCCCGAGCCCTCCCGAACGGGGCTGAGGATCGGCGGAGGCGTGTACGGGGGCATCGTGATCGGGTTGTCTGCGAGGCGAACGGGGGAGCGAAGGTGGCTCTGGTAGGGCGTGATGCTGGAGTAGACGGGCGGGGCGATGAATAAACTCGGTTTGGGCGGCGGGATGAAGAGAGGCTCCGGTCTGGGACGCCGTTTGGACTTCTTGCCGTCGTCGTCCCTCTGTCCCTCTGTGCCGTCGTTCTGGAGAGAGGAGGTGGAAACATTGATTACGGCGACACTCGCATGCGTGGTGCCACCTTCTGATTGAGACAAAATGTAAAAGAATGCGAGCTAGTGAAGCAGTTTTACTCGAAAGATAGACCGAAAAGAGCGTAGGGCCCTAAATGTAAGGTACACAATGTACAGAATCAAAGTGCTGCTAATCTGCCTGATCTGGGACAGGGAATCTAGTTCACCAACCCCCCCAGATGAATGAGTGGAAAGGGAGAAAATGGGGGAGGGACATCATGAATGCCATGAATTCAAGGACTTAAAGCTGGAATTAAAACATCCAGAACGCTGGATTATTACCCACAGCTCTAAGGAAGGTCTTCAGATTGTTTTTATTACAGCGTTAAAATGACATTGAAAGACAGGACAGAAAGCAAAACAAACAAACAAACAAAAAAAAGTGAGCACTCACCTGCTCTGAACTTTCTGATAAGGAGTTTCGGAGCGAGCGTCTGCGGGTGACGATGACCGAGGGTTTGTGATCGGCTCGCTCCAGGTCCTGGTGGTTAGGAGGCCGGTGAGGCCAGCTGATTGCCATGGCTGCTCCGTCCCTATCCGGAGACGAGGGGTCCTGTCTCCGAACGGGGACGGACACGGGGATGACGAGCGGAAGGAGGCTGTCGTCTCGGGACCGCTTGGAGGTGATGCTCTCCGGTTCGGCGGGACTCCACGGCCTGTGAGGCTCCTGACCAACACGGCAGAGCAAAAGTATCGATGTTTGTTAGGAATACGGTCCACTTTGTGACATGAGACAGAAGATGGGTGTCCATATGCTGGCCATATGGACACCATATTGGTAAAAGATGAGCAATGAGTCTTAAAATGCACTGATCTTGTGCATAATTTAAAAAAATTCAAAAACTTCAAAAACCATTAATCAATTTTAGGTATTCAGGGATTGCCAGAAGTATTAATAATTGTCCTACCAGTGATTTTGACGTAAAACAAAAGCATCTTGTGTCCAAAATTAAGCATGGTGGAGGACCTGTGATGCTCTGGGCTTGTTTTGATTAACCTACATTTTCTTGACACGTTCTTTGTACCGTTTCATAAGGTTCTTCCACCGCTCCTTGTGACCATTATCATTTCAGTCGTATAGTCAGATACAGACATTACGCACATTGAGCGTCCATTAAATTAATGAGTTGACGCCTGTAAAACAAACTGTTGTGTGACTTGTTAACGTCTGTAAATAGACATTTTGCATAAAAATGCAAAATGTAGTTTAGTCGATAAAAAAGTTACTAAGCTGTTTCCTGTACTGTAAATTAGCGCTGGACATAAAATAACCCCTTAAAAATGAGCAGATTTGTACATTTAGGGACAACCTCTTTCAGGTTCAGGTTGATGTTTCATGCAACTTTGATGATGTATGCTACACACTCCCTACTGCAAGGAAATGTTTCATTACTTTAGTAATTCCCTACCAGTGAAAAGTCACCTGGAATTGGATTCCAGGTGAGCAGTGCTGATCACTGCTCACAAATCTGGCACGTCTAAAGTACGATCAAAATGACGATAAATATTGCCTGAAAAACTAACTTGAATACAAAAAGGATTTTATAAAAATAATAATTAAAAAAAAAAAACTTATGGATAACACTGATCACCCTCTTTATGAAACTGTCAAAGAAAAATGAAGTTTCTTCAGTCAGAGGCCTCTTCAAATTTGCTGTAACACAAACTGCTACAGGAGATCATTCCTGCCCACAGGTATCAACATCTACAACAACTTTTTGAAGAACCTTGAATTAATGTGATGTAGAATAACATTGGACTTTGCTTTAGGACTTTTAACTGGATTTAAATATTTCAGAGACATGAGCGTTTCTATGACTATCTATATTAAATAATAGAATGGTATGCAATGGTAAGATACATGGGTCTAAATGATTTGTTTACAGGTAGAAAATGGAAGTCAGATGGCAAAATATGGGAAAAGAATGAGCTTAAGAAGAAGTGAACTGACAGAGCAAAGACAAGAAATTACAATGGATGCTTTATTTTCATTATTATTGTACTTTTAGTACTCTATTATAATTATACTATTCTTATGATATAATTAACATATCATTAAGTCAACTTTTTTTTTTAAATAAATCAAATTTCGTAGCAGACCCTTCCTGTATTATTTTGAAAATCTGCACCCAGACTTTAAAACAGAAGCGTCACACTTTAGAGTTCAAACTCTACCACGGTTCTCAAAAGGAACTGTCCCCTTTGCATTCTTCTTCATGTTTTTTTTTTTGTCTCTGAGAAACCACGATGACTGAGCATCAGCAGCTGTACTTCAAAGCCGGGGTGGGCTCGGGTCTGCAGCACCTTCGACGCCCCGATCTCAAAACATCAGAAGAGCGTCAGGGACCGGACGCTCGCTGGAGGGGAACAAGGCCGCCGTGGCTACGCTGCGCGTCATTACTGGTGGAAAACTCCAGCTCCCTCCAACACAGAAGTAGAGAGATATTCTGCTGAGCACTGCAGGCGAGGCAACCCTGAACCCCCAACCCTGCACAGAGGCTGTGAGGGGGGCAGGGCGGACCAAGCTGAAGGTTTGCTTTCTGTTTTTTTTTTTGTTTTTTTTTAAAGGGGGGGGGAGGTGTGCAGGCATGTAACCAAACACACAGGCTGCATGATCAGCTACTCATGAGTCGAATTCAGGGCACTACAAACACACTCTGCTGTTTGGCAACACGACTTGTTGCACAACCGAGACTCTCAGCGCATAAACAAAGAGCAGTTTATGAGCTCATGCTTTGGGGGTTTCTTGTTATTCAACCTCATTTATAGTTAAAAATGCCTGAAAACGTTACACCCAAAAGCTGCCCAATAATGAACGAATAAACGCCGCGGCCCAGATTTATTTATTTATTTATTTTTTTACCCATAAGGCCGAGCCAAGCAGCTCACTTTGTGGCGCACATGTCGCTGGGTGCTGATTTACACCCAAAGGCTCTTCCAGCAACACTGTAATCACAAACGACGAGCTTTGGCACACTTTTTGCTGGTAGACCCGTCAGGCCGTTTGCTCTATTTTACACTCCTGTTGAGGGAGTTTAAGTCCCAACGCAATTATATCCGTGGATGGTGCTGGAAGAATAGATTTTTTAGCCGTAAAAGCTCCAAACTGCAGTGCAGTCGCGGGGTTAGGGGCAGTTCAGAGTATTTGATATTCTTCTGTAAAAAAACAATAAGTCTCTGTGCTCGCCAAGACTTTAGAAATTTTGCTGTTTTTTAATTTTTTTTATTTTTAACGAATGCATGTTTTGACACTTTATATAAAACTCACAAACCAGAAACAGAAGGGTTGTATTAATAACAATATATAATAATAAAGTGAATAGCACATCGTGCTATTCAATTGCACTATGAAGTAACTATGTTACGTTCAGTTGTTTTAAAAATGCTGCATATATCAAATGTGACTAAAATCAAATTAAACTTTGTAATTTAATGCCTTGAATTACTTTGTAATGCCTTGAAGTTGTGTCTCTGTTGCTTTAAAAACACCTGCTCTTTCTGAAACCGGCCTCAGAGAGAGGCACCGGTCCTTTCTAGAATGTTAAAAGGTTCTATTGTGTGGAGAATTATCCGTCCTCCATGATTAATACCAAAATACAGCTGCTCCATTACTGGTCATGCTACCTTCAGGAGTTAGCAGGACAAAATGACAACAAGCAACACTTGGTAACTTCCTTTGTTAGCCTCTGTCTAAGCGACGTCCTAAAGAGGGCATTAACTAGTGTGTCATATCCTGCAACCCTAGCTTTCATTTGCCTTCCCTAGCATGTCATTTCCTTAAGCTTTAGCTTTGCAACTAGCTTAAAGAGATAGATGGAAAACACAGAATTATTTATTCTCAACAATTGATGAAATACTTTTTCTGTAGTGGAGAGGCTACCAAAACGGACTCCAGCCCAGCGGTCTACAGCCTTGTAAATCCAGCCCTGTCACTGCAGGTGAACAGAACTACGCTGAGGAATATCCTTGCATAGAAATTTTTTTAACAACTTTGAATAACCCACTGAGCTTACTGTACTGTCTGATCAATTGGAATAATTGAATTAAAATTACCTTTTCTTTGGTACAGTGAATCGAGATAACATCGCTGGGAATTGGCGCAATATAAATGAACTGAACTATATTGAATAGATGAATAAGCAAACAAGAACAAGCACATTCCTGAAGTGAACAATAAAGCGGTTTGCTTACCTTGCTTAGTGAAGGAGACTTCCTTTCTGAAGCCTCTTGAGCGAGCATCTCCAGGTTGACCTCTTGGGACACCCGGCGCTTCCTGCGCGTGCTCTGGATGACCCCCGTGGGCGCCGCCTGGACGTCACGGGCCCCGTTCTCCGGGCCCGACTGATCCGAGGGCCCGCAAAGGAAAGGGTTGTCAGACGGCGCCCCACCTTCCTTGGAGAGCCGGCGCGATCTGCGGAGCTGCGCCTGCGATTGCGACGACGGCTCGGGCGGTGGGGGAGCCTGCAGGGGATCGGACGGCTGCTGCTGGGGTTCTGGCGTGATGTCCTGGATCAGCGGCTCCTGGATCTTTGGCGGAGCCGGAGCGGTGGACTCCTGCGAGTGCACAACGACAGGCTGCGGGTGCGGGTGTGCGTTTTGTGCTGCAGAGAAACAGTCTAGCACATGGGGGTTTTGTTGTTGCGACTGCTGATGTTGCATTTGCTGCTGAATCTGGAGCTGTTGCCGCTGTTGTTGCATCTTTTGTTGCTGCTCATGGTGTAACTGCTGCTGCTGTAACTGGACATGCGGATGCCGGATGATTTGCTGATGCTGTTGAATTTGCTGCTGGATGACATGCTGCTGCTGCCGTTGCATTTGCTCTTGATTCTGCAGCTGCTGAAGATGAAGCGAAGACTGTTTCGAATTTGAGTAGTTTGGAGGGTTCGGTAGTGTGTTCCTGCTCCCTTGGAAGGTCTGGTAATAAGCGGGCAGGTGCTGTTTGGGCTGACCGAAGGCCAGCTGGAAGGACTGCAAGACGGAGCTTCCTCCGGGGTGGGGGGCACTCTGCTGCTGGGCGTTCAGCGCCCCTGGTTTCAACGTCTCCTGAAAGATTTGGGATGTCTGCTGCTGCTGTTCCCACTCCAGAGCTCGAGACTTCACAGCGTTCGTTGGCTGCTGATGCAGCTGCAAGCCGGGGGGAGTCTCGTGCATCGCCTTCGCGAACGCATTCTGGGTCCTTGTGAGATTCGGAAAAGCCGGCGGCCAGTTAGGTATGGCAGCCCAAGAGGCAGCTCTCTGCTGCTGCTGCTGCTGCTGACCAGGCTCGGGGTGAGCCCACTTCATCGGCACCGTCTGCTGATAGTGGCCCCTGTTCTGGTCACCCTTATCTGGGCTGAAGATCACAGAGTTGAAGTACATGTGAGGAGCCTCTGGGTTGGAGGTCACTGTACTCGCTGCCTCGCTTTGCCCGGACTCCGAGGCGGCGGCGGTGCCACCGGGGACGAAGTACGCCCCGTCGGGATGCTGCGACGTCTCCTTCATTGGGTCTCCTGGTTGGTCGCTGAAGAACGTGATGCGTTTGCCCGTTCTCTTAGCGCTGGGTTTCTGCTGGGCGGGTACGCTCATGACGAGCATGAATGGGCCGAAGCAGGGAATCGCTCCAACCCAGGCCTATCCAGAATGTTCTTTTGACTTAAAGAAAAAAAAAAAACAGAAAAAGTCTTCTGTATCATTCACAGTAATAAAAAAACAAATCCCTCTGAAGTTCTTCACAATCTCCAGTCGTGGGTGAAAAGATCTGAAGAAGTCTCTGTGTTTTTCTCATTCATGGGCGACACCCTGCAAAGAGAAAATGAGACAGAGGTCATGGGTTAAACAATCAGACCAAAAAGGAACCCTCACAGGGAGAGGGCGGGGGCGGGGGATGGGGTCTCATTAGCATCAGCCACGTAAAAACCTGCTGTTTGCTTTTTCAGCAAAAGAGCACAGGGGAGGGGCGGGTTTACATGCTGGCTCACATTGTCATGCTACAAACAACAAGTGTATTTTGCAGGAGGAAGGGGGATTTGAGGTGATAGCTTAACACTCAACTCAGCAAATTTACATGGGTGTGCGACATGGTTTTAAAGTTTTATCACATTATTTTTTGGTGTTATTCCATCTATCCATCTATCCATTGTCTTCCGCGTATTCAGGGTCGGGTCACGAGGGTTGCAGCTTCAGGACTGGTGCTATTGTGATACATAATAAAAGTGACTATAAGAGCTATTTGTTAATTCATTTTTAGGTAACTGTATGGCTGTGAATGCACGGCACAGCAATCTAGACAAATCTACACAAGAAGGAAGTAATCAAACCACTTCACTCCAGTGTTTTGGAGCTGTGGAACATCTAAAAGCTGCAGGACAGCAGGCCTTGAGGACTGGAGTCAAACTCCAGTGCTTTAGAAGTAAGTGATTAGTGAACAAAGTGTGCGATTTGAAGTGACAAATATTCAGTAAATAATGCATCAGGTAGACCACAACATACAGGTGAGCTGAAGTTAAAGTCAGCATAACAACAATAATTTCACGCTCTTCAAATATGACATCTATAATAGGGCGGCAGAAAGAAAGCGGCAGGCCAACAGTGAGTCACGGTGGCAGCATCATGCTCTGGCGATGCCTTGCTGGTCAGAGTTCATGGGAAGATCAATAAAGCTAAACACATAACAACCCAGGCAAAAATATTATTTAAGTGGAGGTTAACCTTCCTGGAGGTCAATGACCCAAAATAGCTAGAGCTACAACGGAGTGCAGCTCGACTTTAGATCAAAACATGTCCACGTGTTACACTGGCTCAGTCAAAGATCGAGCCCAAATCTATTGTTAAAACTTGAAGCAATAAATAGGTAAATCATACATGTTCACCCTCTAATGTGAGAGAGCGAGAGAAAGAGCAAAATGTGCAAAGCTGCACATTTACCTGCAGCAGTAACTGCAGTTCTAGGTGGTTCTACTGACCCAGAAAGGCATACTACAAATGCATCCCACGCTTTTAAGATTAACTTTGGAAAGAATTGTGAAAATCGTGCATCTTTACGGTCCCGCATTAATATGTTCCGACCAGCAGGAACAAAAAAGGAAAGCAGATGGCAGATACAGCTTAACCAATAGTTACCAAAAGTGTCATTACCAGTTATCAACGTACTGTGTTTATGTCGGGCTGTTTCACACAAACACTCAGAGGCGAAGTTCAGCATCAACTGGCACACTTGGAGCTCCGACGCCCTTATCAAACTCCTAACAGCTTTGCGAGACGCGCAGCAGAAAAGAAAGCGCTTGTTTTCCCGCCAAAGCAAAGCTGGATGTGATAGAAAAAAAAAAGACCGTGTTTTCTTTCTTTTTTTACAACTGTGTGACTCAGAGGTGAAAATACAAAGGGAGACCGTGCCCTTTGAACTACGGCTGCAGCCTCAAATAGGTGAGGCAGAAAGTGAGCACACATGAGTCACAGTGCAGCGATCAATGCAAAGACAGTGGGGCAGAGGGGCGAGGAGGACGAAAAAGTCAAGGCGTCCTTGCAGGCGTCTGTGCAACTTACAGCACATCTTGACAATTACCGTGGCAACCCAGGCCGATAGTATATTACATAATAGCCGGGTTTCGGAGCAGATTCTGGCACGGCGCAGTGTGTCAAATTATAATTGTTCCATCTGTGCGCAAAGTAGAAACCGTTCAAGTGCTGAAGTCAGTAATCTACAGACGAGAGACAGAGAGAGACAAAGCATACAGACTGCTTTCTGAATTATGTTAATCTGTCAGAACTGAAAGCTGCACAAATGAATCCTGAACCCTCAAAAGAAATATCGCACTTCGTAGCACTTTGGAAGTGGCTGACAATAGTCACCCTTTACTCCGGTGCCCTGGAGAAAGCCTTAAAATAGACATCTGCAGCTGTTCAGATCCTGCACTGGCTCAAGGGGGGGTGCGAGGCACTGACAGAGGAACGCCAAAGACCACGCTGTGTGGCCAACAAACAGCATGTGTGCAGCGACCATGTGATGGCACTGACATGCTGTCAGACCCTAGGAAGCATCCTCCCTTGGAGAAGGTGCTGGTCGTCAATACCTCCATTTGTTCTCGCAGAACCTGCTGATTACAGGGCAGCGCCTCCGGGTTATTAGGCAAGCAGCGCACTCCATCTGAGGTGAAGGATCACCATGACGCATCACAAGTGCAGCCCTTACACAAGCCGAGGCTTTAGCGCACAACGCGGCAAATTGGCTTAAAAGAAATGTCAAGTGCCCTAATCCATCGCCGTTTTGCCGATTTAAAGCGAGCGGCGCGGCCTGCGAAGGAAGGAGCTCAGGACTGTCCCTCCCCGCCGCTTTCCGCTCCCTCCACATCGCTTTCTGGGGCCGGCCAGCCAGCCAGCTCAGCGCTATTTACGAGAAGCCCTTTGTTGCAGAAGACGGATTATCCAGGCACTAATGCCGCGTCCCGCTGCAACAAACTGACCCGACAACGCTCGCCAGTTCGACAAAAAAAGAGAAAAGAGAGAGAGAAAGAAACAAGCGTGGCAGCAAAGCAGAGATAACCACTGATCGATTCAAGTTGTCTGAAAGGTTAACGCGTCACGTTTCTTCCTGCGTATTCTCCCGGCGGTTCCACTTCGGTTTTTTTTTTTTTTTTTTTTGTGTGTGTGTTCTGTTTTTTTGTGGATTTACGGAGCTGCTGCCACAGGGATAAACACGGACCGGGGTTCACGAGCCTGCGGGGTCAGAAGCGCGCGAGCGCGCGCGCGACCCAGTTCGAGGTAAACAAAACTTTGTCAGCGAGCTGCGGTCGCAGCAACATGCAGCGGCAACCACAACGTCTACGTCTGCCATAACAACAACAACAGCAGCAGCAGCAGCAGCGCCACAGTCATCGACTTTTTACGGCCTCTACGGAAGACGTCCCCCCGGTACTTACTGTGAGGAGCCGCTCAGCCGCGCTGGATAGCTCTCTCGTGCGGCCAGCGGCGGCAGGCCCGCGATGATGACTGCACACATCTCCGAGGTTGACTCATGCTACGCTGCTGACCTCACGCATTTGGACTTTCTTCTCTCTCTCTCTCCCCCCCGCCCCCCCGCTCTTCCCTTCGGTGCCCCCAGCTAGGAAGAAGAAAACAAGTGAGGAGGGATGGGAGAGAGGTGAGGAGGCGGAGGAGGGGGAGACTCGACGTTGGAGCGTAAACACGAGCGTGCTAATGCGCGTGAACAGAAGCGCAATGCAGCCGCTGTTCGTTGCACATTATTGCACGGCGGTTGCACTGCGAGGCTAAAACAATTCAATAAATGAAAAAAATAAAAATGAAGAAGAAGAAGGTTGCGGCCTGCTGCTGCCGCCGTGCATCGACTGCGCTCCTCTGGCCGTCTTGTGATTGCCACCTCCTCTCCGCCCGCCGCGTGGCCCCGCCCACTTCCCCTGCCCATAAAAGGCCCTTCCTCTGACACGCGAAGGCGCCGTAATTTACGGAGCAAGATCCCTCTCAGTCCATGCGGGAAATTCCAACACATGAGGGAGGACCGCGGGGATGAAGGAGGAGGAGGGGGGGCAGAGAAAGACGCACCCGGTTACACCGGAATTCATCTTTCCTTTCACTAACTTTTTCTATTTTACTAGTGGAAAAGCTCTTGGAATGCCTGCGCAGTGCAGGTAAATCCTGGGGGATGAAAACAGGATTGTTTATTTTATATTAAGGCCACTCCTAACACTTTCAGCATGATTTCACCTTTTTCTTTTCCTCAGAATTTTCCCCGTAAGAGGAAAATTAATCGCCTTTCAGATAAGAAAACATTCTGGAAGTGTGGGAAACGTAGGTGGTATACATATAAAAGTAAATTCAAGTAGTAACGGCCCAGAAGTTATGACAAATGAGACTAAGCAAATCATTTTTTCTGCTTTAACTAAAAAAAAAAAAAAAAAAAAAACAGAAAGAAACACACACACACACACACACACACACACACACACACACACACACACACACACACACACACACACACACACACACAGCTGACATAAAGATGGAGGAGCGATGAGCCGGTGTGAGATTCTCATCATCTCTAGTATTTAGGCAGAAATTAATACTAGGATGTACAACATGACCCAACTTGATTTTGTTTTTTTTTTTGTTTGTTTCTTTTCTAAGAAAGAGATTAGCACTGGTTATATCAGCACGCGCTAAAAATACCATAAACACGATGATCTTCACGACAGACGAGCTGATCAATCGGTCAATTTCTCGCTGACCGGCTCTGATCGGTAACCAGCAGTCTGAATATTCTTTCCGATTTATTCAAATTCTGATTCGAATTCTGGCCAAGTTGGAATTAGCAGGAAAGATAAAACAACAACAACAAAGACCTGGACATCGATGAATCTTCAGATATTACAGCTCTACGATATTCCCAACTATGAACTAAACTACAACATAAACCGACAAATGTTAGCATGAGAGGCCGATTATTAGTCATCACCATTGACTAATATGAGTGAGGACATCTGATCTGAAGACGTCTTTAGTTTTGAAAACAGTTTCATAAATGTATATATACACACACAAAATGTTAATTGTAGAGACTGAATCATTTGCAGTTTCCACCAAGGCATTACGCTGCCTCTAGATCTATTTAGCAGGTTTGAGGACTGCAACGCACAGGGTTACAACAGGCTTTGTGCGGAGGTGAAGGAGGATCTCTTATCTAAAGATGCTGAGGTCATAGGCAGTACAAACGGCAGCCATTTCTCCAACAGAAAACCACTGCAAACAGCCCTCATTGTGTGCTCCGCACACACATGAACCAGAAGAACCGTAGCACTGTTTTCTTAAGAGCTTGCAGCTTGTACATGTTCTGTCGGCTTTAATGCACTGTACATGCACTGTACATGCATCTGATTAATAGCATAGGGTTAAAAGTAGAAGACCTGCGATGTGTACTAAGTGTCACTATGCTGGTCTGTTCCTGTACACAAACTTTCTCTAGAATTAGAAAGTTTGTGTACAGGAATGGGAAAAAACTCCAGAGGAAGTACTATTGGGCCTTTGGGTAAAAAAAAAAAAAACAAAAAGTAAAAATGAATCGGAGAGATTTAACATGAGAACAACTTCTTAATTCTTAGTAATTTTTCTGGAGCATTACACTACAGCTCAGCTCAGGCTCTTAGAAATCCTACAAACTGTCAGAATACGAGGGGAATCCCCGTCGACTGTGGAGTCGCTCTACGCCTGGTTGTTGCTCATTTACAGAAAAAGGCAGCGTGGTATTCATCGAGTGCAACGCTATAGGTCTGGACTTTTTAAGCTTCTCCTTCAGTTGCATATAATTAAACTGTGCATCACTTTCTAAAAATCTTCCGGACCCTCCCAATGAGCAACACCGTGCACAGAATGTGCTCATGAAATGAATTCTTTGCAAAATTACCCTCAGAAATGACAAAATGAAAGAAAATATATCTGTATATTGTGCAAATATTATGAATAATAACTTGTGAAGCCTTTCATTTAGGCATGCTTTAGGATACGAATGTTGGCAGTGGATTTTATTTCGCTGCTGTGGTGAGAAATCTGTTTCGTGTTGCAGTCAATCACCGAGAATGCAGTTTCCTCTGCAATCTAGTGGTCTGTAATCTCAAACAATCACACAATATAAGCCTGACCCTCACAAAGCAAACCAATCAAATACATACCACTGGAACGAGATTAGCTGGAAGGGGACAAGTGACAGATCATCTCCACAGGCTCTTATCAAACAGCCTGAGGAGATGATCACAAATGTCTTTTATATTTAATTAGTACCACTCAACCACTCAACAGGCCACAATTGTCTGAAATCCACGGACAATTGAGACCCCATATTAAAAATAAAACACTCAACACTGCAATTTTAATAGTTCAAACACCAAATATATCTGAATAAGCATTAATACTCACAGTAGTAATTGTCCAAGCACTACTCCAGAAGCCAATTTGTACAATCTTCCTTCTCGCCACCAGTCAGCGCCTTCAGAAATGGCACTTCTGGATTGACTATTTTGAAAACCACAGCCAACAGCTTGTCAATCAGCTCTGTGCCAAGGCGTTTCCGCTTCCTAAGCTGTTTTCTTTCAAATATTTTAGATCTACAGCACGAAATCTGCCAACAGGGTAATTTTCCTCGACTTATTGCAGCCGTTTCTATTTCATTTTTTTATTTGATAAAAAAAATGAAATAAAAACACTGCTGACACAGAATTCATACAGAGCACGAAATCTGCAAAATCTGCAAGATAGCAATCGTCCACTCTATGTTGGTCTTGAACAGATGATCCTTGTTTTTCTTTCTTCCTAAATATCAAATTTACATATCAAAATTGTAATCTAAAGAAGCTGTAGTCGACCAAAACTAATTTGTCCAGGTTTGACGAGGCTACATACAGTAAATTCATCATTTCAGCGAAGCAACTTAAAGTGCTTTACATGATATTTAAATCCAAAGTTATAGTAAAAAAAAACAACTTATTTTTGATTTTTTAAAAATGAATTAAAAGTATGTTTGGTGTATGATAATGCAGTCGGAGTTTAGTCGACACAGACCTCTAAATAGAGATGATCAAAGACTCCAGAATACTTGGAAAAATGGTGAAGTGCCCCACTGCAGACATATTTATCCACACAACATGAAAATATGGACATGAAAATTACCAATTGATATCACAATTGCTGTACATATGTTTATAGAACGTCGGTGCCACCACATGGCGGAAGGTTGCCCTGGGTGGGAAGCCATGATACCCATAAAAAAATGAAATAAAAACACTGCTGACACAGAATTCATACAGAACACAAAATCTGCAAGATAGCAATCTGCTAGAGTAATTTCTGACGTTTAATAATAATTGCAGACGCAAGTGAAAATAAATGCATTTGCATCTAATGACACTGTTGCATAGGGGTTCAGCGATTTGATCCTCGGAGATATAGTTATTTACTACATTTGTTCCGATAAATGTCTAAGGAAAAACAAACATATTTGACATCTGTGGCTTTCTGTGAGCGTGAAAAACTAACACTGCGAAAACAACTGAAAGAGAATCTTCTCTTCTCTTTCTTTCCTGACTGACATTTAGTGACCTTTAATCAAGAAATGAGAAATCAAATTACCTTTAAATGGGGTGTAATATTCCTTGCACTTGTACTCAGCAGGTGGCTTTATTTTATTTTTTTATTTAAGCCCTGCAGATTTTAATTTGCTGAAGTTATTTATTCAGACTGCAGCTATGAAAGCATGGATGCCACTCCTGGGACTCGGTGGGGGGGGGCGTAGGGGGGCATTTTGAGTTGCGTCACAGAAGGGATTTCTGATCAGTTTTGTCGGATAACACCCAACAAAACCAGCCCACGATTCACACAAAACAACATCTACCACTCGCTGCCATGCGCACACACTGCCTGTCAGTTAAGGGTTACTTACTCACTTCATCCTCTGGTCCTCCATGGCATTCAAGTCGTCATCTCGTCAGTTTTTTTCAGGTTTCCTTCCTGCAGATTCTTCCACAAGGCGTCACATCCCAAGCCCCGCACTGACCCAATTTAGCTTTTTGCTAGCCCTCAACGTGGGACGGCATGCGCCTTTACAACTTTTTTTTTTCTTTTCTTTAAGTGTCCGATAGCAGCAAAACGTGTGATTACATCCACGTCTTCATCTGTTCGGAAGCTGCAGAGCTGATGAAACCCAACCAGATAACCTCATTACGAGGGCGCATACCGTTTCTATTCGCTTCAAGGTTTCCTTAACGGCTCAACGGCGCGTCAGGGCGTACTAGTGACAAGATAGTAAGCCACTTCTGTCGAATAATGTCGCACTTTAACATAAACGTGAGTTAAATTTTGTCATCTCGTAGAGATCTATATATTTTTCAAGATAGATTTTTAGTGGTATTGGTTGTTACTTTGGAAAAAAAAAATCACTCATATTAAATCTCGGACGGAAGGGCTACAAATGAGAAGTTTAACGAAAACGGAAGCTGGCAGCAGGGAATCATCTTTGTTTTGTTCTCAACTACACTTTCCCCAGCAGTAGGTGTGCATCATTTGTCAACCCGCCAATCTTTTGCGGCAGGCGGAGCTTACTCCATGTGAGTGGTGTGAACTGAATTTACACAAATAAAAGTATCGCCTTGAACAATGAACAGAGGAAATAAACGTGCAGAATTGGGTAAACACCAGGTTTACCAGAATATAATCGCAAGACCTTTATAGGTCCATCATTTATAGTCTGTTGATGGCGTACTAAACCGAGATTGCTGTGAAGGGTGGATTTCGTTCATACATGCTGTGTTGGCTCCGTCTTTCCATGGAAACGTAGCACGGTCCGTGCGCCATTTTATGAGTGGCACCATCGCCTTAGAAAATAAAACAAGCAGGCTTAAAAACGTAATTTTTATCATTAAAGAAACAATAAAGTTTACAGTCAGATAATTAGGAGTAATTATAAACACAATAATTTTATATCAACAAGTGTGTTTTGCAAAGACAAATATCCTCAATATCTGAAAAAGACAGAATAACTGTGAAATCTGCTTTCAAAATAGTTTAATAAACAGGTCTTATTTGGCTCTAGAAATTAGAATAAACCACTAAACTTCTCTTTTGTCAACATTTAAAAAGTGGATGTGAAAACCATAATTCTTGTTTTTTAAATGTTGATGAATTTAACAATGCCAATCACAAAATGGCTGCCACGCTGACGTACGACCCGGAAATGACAATACTTCCGACCTAACAGGAAACGTTCCCCTCCGGCTGCCTGTGACGGAATGCGCCTCGTTTCCTCACCGCTTTGCTAACCTTCGAACAAACATCGACTCGCCCCTGTGAGTACAACAAAGACTTGTGAGGAATTTCTGCAACAAGCAGTTATTTATTTATTTTTTATGTGGTTTTTTTTTATGCGCAGCTACACACACTTTTTCTTACACCGTGACCTGTCTTTGGCTCTTCTCATTGATTGCCAGGTCAGGTCAGGTCACTCGAGCGAAACGCTGCGACAAACATGCAAGTGCAGCGCGTCGTTCTTAACTCTCGACCAGGTACGTTATCCAGAACCAGCGCTCTTATTAAGAGCATGTTGCACATTATTATTGTTATTATTTTTTTTTTACTGGAGCTTTGCATTTGCACGTGCAGGTAACAACGGGGAGCCAACTCCCGAAAACTTCCGCCTGGAACAGATCGATTTGACATCCCACCTGGAAGATGGACAAGTCCTTGTTCGGACGCTTTACCTCTCAGTCGACCCTTACATGGTAACGAAGTAAGGCACAAATAAGCATTATGAATAACCTTTAGCCACTCGTCCGGAGGCTGACCTCCGTGTGTGTTTTTCTTCTCAGCGCTGCAGAATGAATGAAGACACCGGCGCTGATTACCTGGCTGCGTGGAAGCTGTCTGAGTGCGTGGACGGTGGCGGAGTGGGCGTGGTCGAGAGCAGCCGCTGCAGCGCTCTGACAGAGGGAGACGTCGTCACCTCATTCAACTGGCCGTGGCAGACCCGTGCAGTCATGATGGGAGGTGGCCTTCAGAAGGTATGGCGTATTATTCACTAGTTGTTGTTTTCAGCTGGCGTTATTTGTTTTTGTTGCGAAGATTTGTTTTTGTTGCGAAGATTGGATTCCATCTTGGATTGTGTGTTTGCAAAGAGCTGCATGTTGCAGAAGCGATTAACTAAGGATCTCTTGATGGATCATTTGCACAAGACGCCGTTCAGGAGGATCCCATACCTTTTGCAGGTTGATTCACAGATGGTTGATGGCCATCTTTCCTACTTTTTGGGAGCAGTTGGCATGACGGGACTCACGGCGCTGTTAGGGGTGAGGGAGAAGGGCCACGTGACCAAAGGGGCCAATCAGACGATGGTGGTCAGCGGCGCAGCCGGCGCCTGTGGCTCCCTAGCTGGACAGGTACACGCAGGAACCTTTAGATTTCTGGTCCACCAACGCTTTGACTCGTCTGGTTGCTTGCAATGTTCACCCAGCAGAGTAGGAAGTAAAAATAGGGCTGAAAGGATTAATCATGATTAATCAGCGACAGAAATAATCGTCAACTAATTCAGATATGCTGAGCGAACACACTATAAACTTTCGCTTTATAGTGAAGTTTTCAAGACAAAAATTCGCTGTAAAGTACACAAAAGATGTTGTATTGCTTTTGTATAAGTGGTTAAATAAAAAAACTGCAGAATGTGTCGATTTAAAAAAGAAATCAGATTAGTCGTCAAAATATTTTATGAATAAAACGATCATCAAATGCAGCCCTAATTGAGATATTAGCCTTTCACATTCTTTGTACTGATGTATATCTCCCAGATCGGCCGGCTGGATGGATGTGCGAAGGTGGTTGGGATTTGCGGTTCGGACGAGAAGTCCAAAGCTTTGGTGGAAGACCTGGGCTTCTCCGCAGCCATCAACTATCGCAGCGGCGACGTCGCGGCACGGCTCAAGGAGGCCTGTCGCGCCGGCGTCGACGTCTACTTCGAC